>NC_084830.1:168762-768762 GCF_033115175.1 Lepus europaeus | reverse complement strand
GGTCGAAGAAGCCCTTGGTGTCGTCGCTTGGGTCCTGCAGCACGCGGTTCATCTCCTCGTCGAAGTAGCCGCGCTCGTAGGCCACGTCCACGGGCAGGCGGTGGCTGTGCACCGGGTCGATGACGCCGCCCGTGGCGATCTGCGCCTCCAGCAGCCGGATGCCGTGCTCGCGCACGATCAGGCCCTTCTTCATGGCCTGGAAGAGCGAGATGGTGGAGCCCGAGTAGGGGTCCTTGTAGCCGGTGACGGCCTTCTCCGCTGACAGCAGCTTCTCGTGCAGCTCGGGGCCCACCACACCTGCCTTCACGGCCTCGTGCACGTAGAGGCGCTGGTTCCGCACGGGGTCCAGCAGGAAGCCAGTGGCTGCCTGCGCCTCGAGCAAGAGCGTGGCCGTGCTGGCCCGGAGCAGGCCCCGGCGCATGGCCTCGTAGATGGTCACCTTCTCCTTGGAGTCCTCCAGGTAGATGCCGGCCAGGCAGCCGCTGCCCTGCAGCAGCGTGCGCACGGAGTCCACCTCCGAGAGGTCCTTGACCGACGTCTTGCCGTCCCTGAGCTGCTCGAACTGGGCTCTGCTGAGGACGCGGGCGGCCAGGAGCTCGCTGGCCGGCACGGGGGCGCGGAGGCCGCTGAAGGACAGCCTCTCCTGCCGCCGGGTCTCCACCTCCTCCACGATGGTGATGAGGATCTTGATGACCTTCTCCACGGTGACCTTGCCCGTGCGGAACTGCCGCAGCAGCTCCTGCCGCTGCTCCTCCGTGAAGTACTCGGAGCTGATGAGCTCCCACACCGTCACCGGCCGGCCCTTGAAGCTGCCCACGGGGACCTCGACCGCGGCCTTCTCGAAGGTCTCCCGGGCCTGGGCCTCGGAGTAGACCTCCTCCTGCCGGGCCCGGGCGGCCTTCTCCGAGAGTGGCAGCAGGCTCAGCCCAGTCAGCTGGTCGGCCCGGCACCGCTGCTGCAGCTGGCTGTACGTGACCGGCTCCCGCGTGCCGGGGTCGAGGTAGGCCTTGACGTCATCCGCGGGCGCCGAAAGGGCCCTGCTAGTCTCCTCATCCAGGTAGCCTCGGGCACAGGCGACGTCGGGGGGCACACGGTGGCTCTTGCTGGGGTCCACAATGCCCCCAGTGGACAGCTGGGCATCCAGCAGGCGCAGGCCCTGCTCCCGGGGCAGGAGGCCTTTCTTCAGGGCCTGGAACAGGGAGACGCTCTGCCCCGAGTAGGGGTCCCTGTAACCCGTCACGGCCTTCTCGGCCGACAGCAGCTTCTCATGCAGCTCGGGGCCCACCAGGCCGGCTCGCACGGCCTCGTCCACGGTCAGCCGCGCGCTGGTGGCGGGGTCGATGATGTGCCCGGTGCCGGCCTGGGCTTCCAGCAGGGCCACGGCCACGTCCGGCTGCAGCAGGTCCTTCCTCAGGGCTTCGTACACGCTCATCTTCTGGCCCGCCTCCTCCAGCCACACCCCGGCGATGACACCGGTGCCCCGCAGGGCCCGCCGCACGGCATCCACCTCGGCCACCTCCCGCACAGAGCGCTCGCCGCGCTGCAGCTGGCGGTAGAGGTCGTGGTCGATGACCTTGCTGTCCAGCAGCTCGGCGGCGGGCACCAGGGCGCGCAGCCCCTCGAAGCACAGCTGGCCCCTCTGCTCGTGCTCCTCCACCACGGTGATGACAATCTTGATGATCTTCTCGACCGTGATGCGGCCCGTGCGGAACTGCCGCAGCAGGTCCCGCCGCTGCTCGGCCGTGAAGTACTCTGAGTTGATGATCTCCCAGATGGTCACCGTCTTGCCCCGGAACTTGCCGAACGGCGCCGACACGGTGGCCTTCTCAAAGACGTCCCGGGCCTCGGAGTCGGTGTAGACAAGCTCCCCGCCCTTGGCGGCCGCGTCTGTGAGCGGCAGCAGGCGCAGGCCCGTCTCGGGGTCCTCCACGCAGCGCTCCAGCAGCTGCAGGTAGGTGAGGTTCTCGTGCGTGTTGGGGTCGAAGAAGCCCTTGGTGTCGTCACTCGGGTCCTGCAGCACGCGGTTCATCTCCTCGTCGAAGTAGCCGCGCTCGTAGGCCACGCCCACGGGCAGGCGGTGGCTGTGCACCGGGTCGATGATGCCGCCCGTGGCGATCTGCGCCTCCAGCAGCCGGATGCCGTGGTCGCGCACGATCAGGTCCTTCTGCATGGCCTGGAAAAGCGAGATCTGCTCGCCCGTGTAGGGGTCCTTGTAGCCCGTGACGGCGCGCTCGGCTGACAGCAGCTTGTGGTGCAGCTCAGGACCCACTACGCCCTCCTTCACGGCCTCGTTGACGGTCAGCCGCCGGTTCCCTACGGGGTCCAGCAGGAAACCCGAGGCCGCCTGGGCCTCCAGCAGGATGAGGGCAGTGCCCGGGCTCAGCAGCTGCCGCCGCAGGGCCGCATACACGCTCAGCTTCTCGCCGGTGGGCTTGAGCAGCAGCCCGGCGATGCTGCTGCTGCCCTGCAGGTAGCGCCGCACGTCCTCCCTGCGCGCGAGCTCGGCCACCGTGGTGCGGCCCTGCGCAAGCCGCTGCAGCTCCTCGCTGCTCAGGATGCCCGCCTCCTGCAGCTGCTGGGCTGGCACCCTGCGCCGCAGGCCCTCGAAGGCATGCTCGGGCTCTGCCGCCACCACTGGGCCATCGGGCACCTCGCGGCCGTTGGGCAGGGCTTTGGCGGCGGTGGCGGCGGCCTGCAGGGCAGTGATCTCCTCGGAGTGCGCCAGTGCGGCCCGGTGCTCCTCCTCCAGGCGCTGCAGCCGCTCACGCAGCCGCTGGTTCTCCTCGGCCAGCAGCTTCTCCTGCTGCTGCCGCTGCTGCTCCAGGCGCTGCAGCTCCTCCTGCTTGCGCCGCACGCCTTCCTCTGCCTCGCGCTGCCGCCGCCGGGCCTCCTCCATGCTGGCCGCCAGCTGCTGCCTCTCCTGCTCCATCTGCTGCTGCTGCCGCTGCTGCTCCTCACGCAGCAGCTGCGCCTTGGCCACCTCATCCTGGAACAGCTTCTCCAGCTTGGCCTTCTCCTCCTCCACGAAGCGCTCCCGCTGCAGCAGGCGGTCCTTCTCCGACAGGAAGCTCTGCTGCAGCGCCTGCGTCTCCTGCAGCATCTGCTCCTGCTGCGCCGTCTGCATCTGGGGAGAGCGGGAGGGAAGGCAGGCGCGGTGGGTTAGCACCTGCGGGGGCCCCGGCAGCGCCCACCACCCACCCCGGGGCAGACCCAGGCCTGCCCGCCTGCACGCAGGGGGCCGGTACCTCCTCGGACTTGAGCTGCAGCAGCCTGGCCTCCTGCTTGAGCTTCTCCTTCTCGCGCTCCAGCTCGGCGATGGCCTCCCGCAGGTGCTCGGCGTCGCGGTCGCTCTGCTGCCTCTGCACCTCCAGCGTCTGCACCAGCGTCACCTTCTCCTGGGTGGCGAGCTCGGTGCGGTGCAGCCTCTCGCCGATGTCCTCTGCCTGCTTCCGGAAGCGCTGGGCGTCCTCCTCGGCGCGGGCCTGGGCCCGGCTCAGCTCGGCCACGCGCAGCTTGAGGCGCTCCGCCTCGGCGCTCATCTCCAGCTGCCGCTGCCGCTCCGCCTCCAGCGTCCGCTGGAAGCCCTGCGTCTCCGCCGCCAGCTGCTGCTCCATCTGCTCCTTGTCCTCCTGCAGCCGCCGGGCCTGCTCCTGCGCCAGCTCCTTCTGCTGCTGCAGCAGCTCGGCCTCGGCCCGCAGCCGCGTGGCCTCCTGCACCGCCTGCATCTTCTCCTTGAGCATCTTCTCTGCCAGGGCCCGCTGCTGCGCCAGGTCCTCCTCGGCCAGCTGCCGCAGCCGCGCCGCCTCCTGCGCCGCCACGCTCAGCCGCGCGGCCTCCTCGGCCACCTGCTTCATCTTCTCGGCCTCCTCCTCCAGGAAGCGCTGCGTGTTGTCCTTGTCGCGCAGGATGAGCGCGCGGTTCTCGGCCTCGATGCGAGCCTTGAGCTTGCCCAGCTCCTCCATCTGCACCCGCAGGGAGAAGAGCTCCTCCTCGGCCTGGCCGCGCTGCCGGGCCGCCTCGGTCACCTCGGCCTTCAGCCGCTGCAGCTCCTCGTCCAGGATGCGCTTCTGGTGGTCCGTCTCCTCCAGCTGCAGCCGCATCGTCGTCAGCTCCTGCTCCACCTGCGCCTTCTGCCGCAGCGCCTGCTCCGCGAACGTCTTGTGCTTTTCCATCTCCGCGTCGGCCGCCTGCTTCTGCCGCAGAGCCGCCTGCTCCGCCTGCGCCCGCCGCGCCGCCTCCTGCTCCGCCTCCTTGCGCAGCTTCTCCGCGGCGGCCTGCGCCTGCGCCCGGGCCTGCGCCTGCTCCTCCGCCGTCTGCTTCAGCCGCTCAGCCTCTTCCACCTGCTGCCGGGACTGGGCGGCCTCGCGCTCGGCCTGCTCCCGTGCCGCCTCGGCCTCCTCGGCCGCGCGCCGCGCCGCCTCGGCCTCGCCGCGCAGCCGCTCCAGCATGCTCTGCTCCTGCTGCAGCGTCTGCTGCAGCTCCTGCTCCCTCTGCTGCACGGCGAAGGCGTGCGCCTTTTCCTCGGCCTGCAGGCGCTTCTGGGCGGCCTCCTGGGCCAGCTGCAGCTGCCGCGCCGACTCCTGCTCTGCCCGCTCGCGCAGGCGCCAGGCCTCTTCCACCTTGGCCTTGAGCCGCTCCACCTCCTCCAGCGCGGCCTTGCGCTGCCGGGCGGCCTCCTCCTCGGCCACCAGGCTCTTCTGCACGCGCTCCTCGGCCTCACGGCGCCGCTGGGCCTCCTCGGCCGCCAGCTGCCGCTGCCGCGCGGCCTCCAGCTCCGCCTGCTCCTTGCTGCGCAGCGTGTCCTCAGCGTTGCTGCGGATGCGCCCCAGCTCCAGCTCCAGCTCCGCCTTGCCCGCCGCCGCCTTCTCGAAGCTCACCTTCAGCGCCTGGATCTCCTCCTCCACCTGCCGCCGCTGCCGCAGCGTGTCCTCCACCAGGCCCTTCTGCCGCTCCAGCTCGCTCTCGGAGGCCTTGCGCAGCTGGGCCAGGCGCTCCTCAATGTCAGCCTTGTGCTGTGCCGCCTGCTCCTCCAGCCGCCGCCGCTGGAAGCCCTCGTCTTCCGCCAGCCGCCGCAGGCGCTCGTTCTCTGCCTCCTTCTCCTTGAGTGCGATCTCCGCCTCCGTCTTGAGCCGCGTGGCCTCGCTGATGGCGGTCAGCTTCTCGGCGAGCACCCGCTCAGCCTCCGCCCGCTGCCGCGCCGCGTCCTCCTCCGCCCGCTGCCGCTGCCGCTGCGCCTCCTCGGCCAGGGCGCGCAGGCGCGCGGCCTCCTCGGCCAGCTCGCGGAAGCGGCCAGCCTCGGCCTCCAGCCTCTGCTTGGATTTCTCGCTGGTGCTGCGCGACTCCTCCTCGGCCCGCGCCTTGCTGGCCAGCAGCACTTCCATCTCGGCCCGCACCTTGGCCAGCTCGGCTTCCAGCTCCTGGCGCTTCTGCGTGGCCGCGGCCGCCTCGCGCTGCAGCCGGGCCAGCTCCTCCTCCAGCAGCTGCCGCTGCTGCTCCCCCTGCTCAGTCTCGGCCCGCAGCCGGATGAGCTCCTGCTCCGCGGCCAGGCGCTGCTGCGCGGTGCCCTCGGCCAGCTGCCGCTGCTTCTCCAGCTCCTGCTCGGCCAGCTCCCGCTGCCGCACGGCCTGCTCCTCGGCCTTGCCCCGCCGGCGCGCCTCGCGCTCCGCCGCCTCCTTCTGCTTCTCGGCCTCGGCCTGCGCCAGGCTCTTCTGCTGCGCCACCTCCTCCGCCTGCAGCCGCAGCCGCAGCGCCTCGTTGGCCTTCAGCTGCCAGCGCTCCAGCTCCCGCTCGGCCTCCTCGCGGGCACGCTCGGCCTCCGCCTGCTGCTGCGCCCGCCGCTCGGCCTCCTCACGCAGCTGCGCCACGGCCACGTGCTCCTCCTGCAGGGTGCGCTCCAGCTGGGCCGTCTTCTCCGCGAAGGAGGCCCGCTTGCTCTGCAGCTCCGCCTCGGCGCTGCGCTGCGCCGTCTCCAGGGCCACCTGCACCTGGCGGGCCCGGTCCGCCTCGGCCTGCCGCAGCCGCCGCTCCGCCTCCTCGGCCTGCAGCCGCAGCTCCTCCAGCGCCTGCAGGGCCCGCTGCTTCTCCCGGGCGGCCTCGGCCTCGGCCTTGACGCGCAGGGCCAGCTCCGCCTCCGCGTGCCGCTTGCGCTGGCTCTCCTCCTGCACCTGCCGGCGCAAGCGCTCGGCCTCCTCCTGCGCCTGCCGCTTCTGCGCCTCGGCCTCCTCTGCCCGCGAGCGCAGCGCCTGCAGCTCACCCTCGGCCCCGCTGCGCTGGCGCTCGGTCGTCTCCAGCTGCAGGCGCACGGCGCGGATCTCCTCCTCGATGCGCACCCGGCTGCGCTCCGCTGCCTCCACCTGCTGGGCTTTGGCCTGGATCTCGGCCTCCGAGCTCTGCCGCAGGTGCTGCAGCTCCTCCTGAATGCTGCGCTTCTGCTGCTGCGCGTCCACCGCCGCCTCCTCCCGCCGGGCCACCTCCTCCTGCATGCGGCGCTGCAGCTCCTGCGCCTCCCGCTCCGCCTGCGCCTTGGCCTGCGCGTGTGCCTCGGCCAGCTGCCGCTGCTTCTCCAGCGCGGCCTCCACCTCGGCCAGCCGCTCCCGCTCCTCGGCTCGCTGCTGCTCTGCCAGCCTCTGTGGCCGTGGCAGAGAGGAAGAGAACCAGAAAGAGCGTGAGCCCGGAGCAGGCGCCAGGCGGGTCACGTGACACGGCACCACCACGGTTCACTCGGACAGCGCGGTGCGCAGGGGTCAGGGAGGACAGAGGTCCCGGCCCGGCCGAGGAGACAGCGTGCACCCGCCCAGGGCACAAAGGCAGCGAGCGCAGCTGGCCCCACCATGCTCACCAGCCTGGGGAAGGAGGCCCAGGCGTCCTCCCCTCTTCCCGCAGACAGGCGACGGAGACAGACAGACAGACGGGGGAGAGAGAGAGAGAGCAAAGCAGGAGGCTCGTGGGGCCCACAAGCCACACCCACCACGCAGACCTGCCTGGGCTCTGCTGGACACTGGGGCGTGGCTCTTACCACAGGGCCCCTGACCCCACCCCAACCCTAACCCGGCGGTGCAGACCACAGCCAGCTCCGGAGGGGGCTCTGGAGCCTGCAGCTCCAAGCAGAGGAGGCAGGGCTGGCTGCAGGCGGGCCCAACGGCAGCGGGGCCCCGGGAAGGCAAGGAGGAACCCGCTTGCCGAACGCCTTGCCTGCCTGACTGCTCAAAGAGGACCAGGCAAGGAGACCAGTGCGGACGCCGCAGGAGGGTCAGTGGGAAGCAGGAGGGACGGCACAGAGGAGAGAGGGGCACCAGCCACCGCAGGGAGCAGCACAGCACCAGGCCAGGGAGAGCCGCTGGTGAGGCAGCCTGGGGTGGCGTGCTGGGGGACAGGCACCAAGTGGCACCAGGCAGCAGGAGTAGGAAGAGCTACCACCAACTAGCAGCCTGGGATGGGCTCCTGTGCGCTGCATCTGGGGTGCCGCAGGCGGCAGGATGGTCTCCCCGTGCCCACCCGGCCCCCACCCCAACCCGGCTGTACCTCCTCCTCCTCCATGTGCCGCAGGGTCTCGCTGATAAACTTGATGTACTGGCTGGTGAGCGTGGTCAGCTCGCTGTAGCGCGTGCGCAGGTCCACGTACTGGCGGGAGGGAGCGCCAGGGTGAGGCCCGCCAGGAGCCACATCCCCGTGGGGCCCAACCAGCCCCTCACCCAGCTCAGGCCCGCTGGCCCCGGTCCTACCTCCTGGATGACGCTCTCTGCGCCAGACTGGACCTTGGGCTTCTTGGCCGGGGACGCCACTGGCTCCAGCTGTGCCTTGTACGTGACCAGCTGCAGCTCGTAGTCCTGTGGGTGCACGCGAAGGTCGGCCACTGGCTCCGCCCACCAGGCCTGCCCCCCAGCACCCACCCACGGGCTTCCCCAGCGTGGCCAGGCCTGGGGGCCGCACCTTGATGGCATTGATGTACTGCTTGGCGAACCTCTGGCACTCCTCAACCTTCTCGCCATGTTGCTCAATCTCCTCCAGTAGGGCCTGGGGGGGGCCGGTGGTCAGCACAGCCAGGCGCAGGCGTGCCCCCCACCCCCACCCACCCCGACCGGGCCCACCTTCTCCTGTCGCAGCTGTTCCCGCACATCTCGGCTGTTGGCAAGCGGCACGGCCTGGGCCTGCTCCTGCCGCCGCTTGGCATCCTGCAGCCAGGCGGCCAGCGGGTCGGCGCTCTCGCGGTAGTAGCGCAGCTGGCGGCCCAGCTGCTCGAGCTCACGCTGCCGCACGTCGGTCTGCGCCAGCACAGCCTGCCAGCGCTCCAGCAGCTGGGAGACCCGTTC
Source organism: Lepus europaeus (assembly GCF_033115175.1). NCBI lineage: Eukaryota > Metazoa > Chordata > Mammalia > Lagomorpha > Leporidae > Lepus > Lepus europaeus. The sequence goes on along the minus strand of NC_084830.1, from coordinate 760,453 downwards.
CCGCCAGCGCTCCACCTCCACGTCCCGCTCGCCGTGCCGCTGCTGCAGCCGCTCGCCCACCTCCTGCGCCCCCCGCAGCTCGTCCCGCAGGGCGTCGAACACGGGCTGCTGGGCCTCTGCCTGGGCCCGCAGCTTCTGCAGTGAGGAGGGGTGGAAGCCATTTCAGCCAGGGACCCCCACCAAGCACTCCCCGCACCCGCTCAGACAGAGCCCGGTCCCAGTACCTTCAGCGAGGCCTTGGTGGCCTCGAGCTCCGGGAGGGTGGCAGGCACGGCCTGAGCCTCCTTGAGCTGCTCCTCGTGGGTCCTGAGCACCTCCTCGGCGCCTTGGGTGCTGCGGATCACCAGGCTGATGGTCTTGAGCCTGGGGAAGGGAGGGGCTCGGTTAGGACGGGCTGCGTTTGGAGAGGCAGGCCCATGGCGGTCCAGGCAGCTGGACGCTGCCTGCCGAGCCGCACTCTGTCCAGGCCAGCGTCCCGTGGCCACAGGCTTCAGGGAGAACAGGGACACGAGGAGGTGCTCAGGGACACCCGAGCTCCAGCCTGAAGACCTCCACGGAGGCCACACAAGGGCCTGGGCAGGTGGAGCCGGCAGCAGTGCGGTCGTCACAGTCAGCCCCACACTGGGTAAGGGAGACACTCAGCGTGGAAAGGGCACCCCGTAGCAGCCTGTGACCCCCCCTCCAGCAGCACACTGTGTACAAAGGGATAAAAGGGGACGCCGTGCTGACCACACAGCAGGAGACCCACACAGCAGGTGGGCCAGTCAGAACCGACAGGGCAGGCGTGCAGGCAGGCCTCCCACGGCACCTCTGAAAGTCGGTCCCCAGGAATGCACAGAAGCACACAGCAAGCGAGGACAGCTGAGGCCCTGTGGCTGGACTGGGGACTGAGGGGCAGGCAGAAGAGGGGGCCCGGCCACTGCCCTGTGAGCCCCGGGCAAGGGGAGGAGACTGTGGGGCATGGAAGGCTGCGTACGCTGCCCCTAGTGCCTCCACTGTCCCACCCTCTGCACCTGCTGCCGCCCAAGAAGCCCTCCCTTGGAGCCTGTAGAACCCCCCGCCGTGTGACCAACCCCTCCCCACCCCGAATCCACTACCCAGGGATGTGTGCACCCTCCTGACCTCCAGCTCCTCCTTGGGTCTGACCCCCTCCCCAACCCTCCCTTCTACCCCCAAAGGCAGGTGTCCCTGGGAAGTCCTGTGGCTGCCACCTCAGCCACCAGCCCTGAGCCCCATATCTCCTGGCCAGACGACTCCAATTCCCCAAGGGCCTTCCTCGGCTCAGGGCGCTTCTCTGGGCACAGCCCCCGCCACAACCCGGCCCCCACACTCACTTCTCCAGGCACAGCCCCCGGCCCGGGCCCCGGCCCCACACTCACTTCTCCAGGCACAGCCCCCGGCCCGGGCCCCGGCCCCCACACTCACTTCTCCAGGCCCGGGCCCCGGCCCCACACTCACTTCTCCAGGCCCGGGCCCCGGCCCCACACTCACTTCTCCAGGCCCGGGCCCCGGCCCCCACACTCACTTCTCCAGGTAGATGGCAGACAGGCTGCGGACCTGCTCCAGCTTGCCAAGCGTCAACTCCAGCTCCGAACGCAGAGTAGGGGCGGCGGGCGAAGGTTCGGGCAGCGCCAGGACCTTCTCGGCCTCGGCAGAGAGCCGGGCGACCCCCTTGCCGAGCCCCTCCACCTCGGCCTGTGCTTTCTGAGGAGGAACCCAGCAGAGAGCACGCTGACCACCATGGCCCGACACATGGCGCCCGCGGAGGGGGAGGGGAGGGGAGGGGAAGGTGGGCGCCTGCCTGCTGCTCGGCGATGCGCTGGGCGCACTCCCGCGCGGGCTCCTTGTCCAGCGGCAGCCGCAGTCGGTGCACCGTGCGGGTCTCGCAGGCCTCCAGCTGCAGTCGGATGTCCTTGAGTTCTGAGATGCAACGCTGACAGCGGGACTCCTCCTGCTCACCTGGGGGCACGTCTGGTCACGCGGCTGCCCGGCCCCCGTGCCCACCCCCGGGTGCCGCCCACTCCTTACCCTGCTCCACGCTCTGCAACAGCTGCTGGTAGTGGCGGCTGCAGGAGCCGTACTCGCGCTCGGCCGCGAGCCGGTCCTCAGGCCCGAAGCCCCCTGCATCCTGGCTGTCCCGCAGGAAAGCCTGGTAGTGCAGCTCCAGGCTGCGCAGGGCTTGACGCTGCTCCTCCGGCTTCAGGGTGCGGAACTGGGGGGGGAGGGCACGGGGTCTGAGCATGGAGGGGGCCCCGCCTCTCCCCCACCAAGGGCCCGTGGTCAGCGCGGCATCGTACCGTAACCAGGGACCAGGAGCGGATCAGCTGCACGTCACGGCTGAGGCTCTGCCACGCCAGAAGACTCTTCATGTCCACGTGCAGCTGGTGCCACAATGTGACCAGGGCCTGGTGCTGGGCCTCCAGCCTGGCAGGTTAGGGCCAGAGTCAGGGCCGTCTGGGGCCCCACCGCTGCCCGCCCACTCCAGCTGTAGCTCCCTGGGCCACCCACCTGGCCACAGCCTCCTGAGCCTCCAGGTTGGGGGGTGGCACGAGAAAGCACACAGAGGGCATGGCCGCCTCGCTGCCGGAACTGCTGAGCACCTTCCAGTGGGACGGCTGCGCGGGGCCCACCAGCTGGCACTCGTCACCCTTGTGCACGGTCACCTGGGACATCAGAGTCAGTGACGATGTGGCCACACCCACAGCCCCGCTCACCCCTCCCACGTGGGCCCCGCCAGGCGCAGCCCTCACCTCCACCTGCTTGTAGTCACACACGGCCAGGAGGGGTATGTGGCCGCGCACGGGGTAGGCTGGGTTGCGCGGTTTCAGCTGCACGATGGCCTTGGCCCGCTTTGCCAGGCCTGAGAGGTGGCCCTTGTACTCGTTGAGCTGCTCCTTCTCATCCTGTAGGGGAGGGGCAGCTAAGGGCGACATGCCTGGCACCCAGGAGCACAGGACCCACCCAGGATCTGGGGATGGCCAGGTCTGTGTGTTCTTCCCAGTGCTGCAGGCTGGGAACACGGGGAACCGAGAGGCTAGGTCCCCGGAGAGATCCTGCTGACCCTGGCCTTTCTGACCAGGTCTGGAGCCCCCACTGCCCACAGCCGTCCCCACGTCCCCACATCCCCTGGGTGGCCCAGTCTGGCTGAGCTATATTCCCTCCTCCCTCCTAACCCCATGGGGGGGGGGCCAAACCTCACCAAGGACAGGTCAGAGCCCAGCCTGGAGTGGCCTCAGCCTGAGCTGCCTGCACCTTTGCCGCTCACTCCCAATGACGCTATGGCTGAGGCCCAGCCTTTGCTGACCCCAGGGACCAGCCTCGGTCCCCCTTCCCTCCATCACTGTCCACCGAGCACACTGAGACCCCACTGGGTGTCCCCTACCTCCACCCCAGGACTCACGGGCCCCACACCTAGTGTACTCGGCCTTCCACGGCCCTGCAGGCTGTGGGTGCGTGGGCCCGCCCACAGCAGCAGCGCCAGCACCGCCTCCAGCCTCACTCCTCTGTGGGCTCCCCAGCTCTGCTGGCCACCAGCCACCTCCCAGTCCCTCCCTGCCCCGCAGCGGACTCCGGCCGGCCCCACCTGCGCATCCCGCAGCAGGTCCTCCAGCCGGGTGACGGTGACCGAGCGGTCGCAGCTGTACTTCCTGCGCAGCGTCTCCTGCAGCTTCCGCAGCTGCTCCTCGGCCTCCCGCACATCTGAGAAGAACTGGGGTGGCGGGAGGGGTCACAGGGCGGGCCTGGGGTGGGGACGCGGAGCCCCTGGAGGGCCGGGAGCAGTCGGGCCCCCACCTGGAAGTAGGCGGTGTTGTCTTTCAGGTGCGCCTCGATGCAGCAGCACAGCTGAAGCGTCCAGCTCCACTGGGTCTGCAGGGCCGCCTGGAAGGACTGCGAGAAGAGGTGGAGCCTCATCAGGCCCCGCCCGCCGCCCGGGTCCCGGGAGGGCCCCGCGGCCCCGCACCCACCTCCACTGTGGGCCTGGCGGGGTGGTCTTCGCGCAGCAGCCGGTCTCCCACGTTCTGGATCTCCTTGACTTTCTTCTCCTTCAGCTCCAGCTCCCGCATCAGGGCCTGACAAGGGGCACAGGGGCTCAGGGACCGTGGTCTGCCCCCGAGGGGCTCCCGCGGCGCAGCACGGCTGGGGGAGCCGCAGGCAGGGCAGGCCGTCCTCACCGAGTAGCTCTCCTTCTTGGCGGCCATGTTGGCATTGCGCTCGCTCCAGTCAAAGCCGACCTCCTCCTCCTCCTTCTCGTTCAGCCACATCAGCTCTTTGGTGGCGGCCGCCACAAAACCGTGCAGGCTCTCCAGGGACCGGAGGCGGGCCTTGGAGGAGTTCTGCGGGCAAGAGGAACGCGTGGGAACCAGCGCCAACCCGCGGCCCGCCTCCCCCGCCCCCGCCCAGCCCAGCCCCCGCCAACCCCCTCACCAGCAGTTTGGCGTACTGCAGGTCCAGCCGGCCCAGGCAATCCCGGTAAGCGCCCCGGGCAGCAGGTGAGAGCTGGCCCTGCAGGAGACGACAGGGGACAAGGGGAGGGTGAGGCCCACGGCAGGGTCCCCAGACTGCCCCCCGCCTACCCCCCAACAGGCGCCACTCACCTCGTCGTTCCGCGCCCGCTCGATCTTGGCCCGGAACTCCTCGATGGACTGGTGTAGGCCTCGGTGGCTGCCCAGCTGTGCCTCCACGCTGGGCAGGTCCACACCCCACTCAGCTCCATCCAGCCGCCGCTGGTTCTCCTCCACCCACGCCAGCAGGTCCTGCAGGTAGCGCAGGGTGGAGTCCTCCAGCTCCGGGCGCCTCTGTGTGCTCTGCACAGTCACCTGGGTCACAGGGGCAGCCACGCCCGCCTTCAGCCGCAGGTTGAACTCGGTGCGGATGGCCACCAGGCGCTCATGCAGGCGGTACACCCTGGGGCGGAGGAGTCGGGAAGGTCAGCGGGCCCAGCTGCCCAGCGCTGGCTGTCGCTGGGCGGGGCTGGGGGAGGCCCCACCTGCGGTACATCTGCTCGCCCTGTGGGTGCCGTCCATCCTTGAGGGTCTGCACGTCGTTGAACAGCAGTCGGATCATGCCATCGGCCTTGTCCAGGTCCCGCTCCACCTCCCCTGCCCGCTGCGGCACCTTGCCTGTGGCCAGCAGCCGGATATCCTGCCAAGCGGTGGTCTGTGACTCAGCCTGGCTGGCCCACCTCCCGACCACACGGGGACCTTGTCCATGGTGGTCACCCCTGCCCGCTTCCCCAGCCCGAAGGCCAAGGCCTCAGCTGGCCAGGACCCTCATCTCCCCCCTTCTCTCCCTGCCCTACAGACACACTCTGGACAAACCGTCCACCTGCTGGCTCTGCAGGGGCCAGTCAAGTCCAGAGGAGTTCTATTGGGTCCCAGGACTGAGAGCCCCTCACAGCCACAGAATCCCTCCCCTCTACAGGTTCCCGCCCGGGCACACCCAGCCCTGCGCCCGCGGTCCTGTGTGCTGTGGGGAAGGAGCAGGCCCGGGGGCGGACAGGGCAGCCTCTCTGGGCCCTGCTGCTGCCCAAACAACTCTCCTCCAGCGCAGACAGGCAGAGCTGGCCGCGCACCAGAAGGGAGGAGCTCAGCTTGGCTCCCGAACCCAAGTGCCCCACCCCTGCCTGTGGGCCACCCCTCTCCGGGCTCTGGGGTTCCACCCACTTCCCTCCTGCCTCTGGCCCCTCCCCGCCCTCCCCTCACCGACTGCAGCAGGGCGTCAGCCTGGTTCAGCTGCTCCTCGCACAGTCCGGCCTCCATCTGCAGCTTGCTCACGATGCGCTGAAGACACTCCAGCCTGCAGCCCCAAGCCCCCAAGATGCCTTGAGCCGGTGGGCCCGCCGCGCTCCCGGCCGCACAGCCCGGCTGCCCTCCGGCTGCAGGCTCCCTGCCTGTCTGCGGGCCACTGCCCCGCGCCCAGCTGCCTGGGGGGGGGATTTCCTCGCCAAGCAGTGACTCACCGTCCTGCGGCTCCCTTGCCACCACAGGGCCCCACCCGCCAGCCGCCTGCCCACACCCACCTCTCGAATTCACTGCGGAGCTGCTTCTCCCGCTCCAAGATGGCCACGTGCAGCTTGCCCCACTCCTTCTCCACGTCCAGGGGGTGGTAGCCAGGGGGCACCTTGAGCTGGCCTGCCTGCACTGCCCCCTGTGGGCAGCAAAGTGAGCTCAGGCCTTAGCGGCAGAGGGGTGGGGGTACCAGGCCCGGGGTCCCCAGCCCGCTGGTCCCAGAACAGCCCGTCCTAGAGGCAAGGCCGGCCGGAGCTCCAGCAGGGCCCCAGGCCCTGGGGCTCTGCGTGCCCGGCACTCACCTCCAAGGACTGGTAGATGGCCTTGGACCGGTTCTTGTCCGCCTCCTTGGCTGGAAGCTCCGTCTCCTTGAACTTCAAGAACTGGCACCACAGGATCTGTAGGGATGAGGGGATCAGCAGCCCTGCCGAGGCAGGCACGGGACCCCCTGCCCACCAGCGGAGGCAGGCCCACCTCGATCTCCTCGAAGCTGGAGGGGAACTTGCGCTCCTCAAAGGCAGCTGTGTGGTGCCGGATCCACTGCAGGAGCAGCAGCACCAGCTCCCGGTACTCCTGCCAGCGCAGCTGCAGCTCCTGCAGGCACAGGGCCGTCAGGGCTGTCGGGGCCACCGGGCTCCACCGCCCACCCCCCCCTCCAGGCCCCAGGCTCACATTGGCCTTCACCCCGTCCTGCACGTCGGGCACACGGGGCATGGCGTCGTACAGGGATGAAACGTAAGTGATGATGGACTTCTCGTCAGGCTGAGGGACGTCCACGTCTGCGGGGGAGGGGTGGGGTCAGAGCGGCCCGTGGAGTGGCTTCCGGACGTGGGGGCAGGGGAGGACCGGGCCGACCCTCATACCCTCGGGGTCCAGGAGCCGAGTCACTCCCAGGTCCCGCTCGGCCACAGAGAAGGCCTGGTCCAGGTTCTCCAGGTTGCTCTGTCGGTACACCCTGTTCATGTCGATGAGCATGGGCCTGCAGACACACAGGCAGTGGGTCACGCACCCTGACAGACGAAGAAGAACCCTAACCCTGCCTCTCCCTGCCTGCCCCACTGACAGCCACCAGAAGCAGACTCTGTTCCCCACCCTAGGACCCTAGGAGCCCAAAGCCTACAGCAACACAGGCAGAGGCTCCCAGCAGCCGCCCTGCCCACCAGGCCTCAGGCCTCCGAGAAGCTGCACTGTTCTCTGGCTGGGGCTGGCTGGGGTCGGGCCTGCTCGCCTGTGCCTCCTGGGAGCAGCTGTTGGCACCCACACCCATGCCCACAGGCCAGGCCCCAGACAGGCAGGCATGATCCCGCCGGCCTCCCTGCCCCCATCTGTCTGCAGTCTCCTGGCTGAGGTGTTCCAGGTGTGCACACATGTGCGCACGTGTAAACACACACACACACACGCACACACCCCTCCTGTGGGCCACATACTTGTGCCGATGGATGATGGCGTTGAAGAGGCGGCCGTCCCGCCAGCTGGAGGTGAAGTTGTCACAGCGCAGGCCCTGGTAGCCCTCCACCATGCGCTGTGACCAGAGCAGCAGCTTCTCTTTGGCCGTCATGTCCTCCGACTGCCCGCTCACCTGGATGTCTGAGATCTGCCCCATGGCACACGCAGGAGGCTGGAGGTTAGCCCTGGGGCCCAGCCTACCCAGCCCACCCCAGCAGGTGTCCACAACTGCTCACGGCTGGCCAGCTGAGGCACAGCAAGACTCCCAGCGCCACACCAGGGCACTCCAGCCAGTAGCTGCCACAGAACTGCCACCAGCAGGCAGGTGCCCTGGGCTCCCATGAGCTCTGGGTGCACCCCTGAGGCTGACACAGAGCTGAGTGGTGGACGGCAGGCACAAGGGTCACTGCAGGCCCCAAAGCTGGCCCAGACCCTCCAGGCATAGGACAGGCTGTCAGGGTAGGGTAGACCAGGTCACGCCCCCTCTGCGGCTGCAGGCGGGGTGTCTGGGGTCTCTGTGGACCGGGCTGGCGGGCACCCCTGGCCGCCCTGCCCGGCCCTGCACTGGGAGCCACCCTCAGGCCTGGTTCTGTCTGCCTGCCTCCCTTGTGGGTGTCCCCGGCCTCCCTGCTCTGTCGGCTGGCAGCCTGTGTGACTCAGCGAGCGTGCCAGCCCGGCTCTGCCTGCCCAGATCTCAGATTTGTGGCTTCCTGTGCAGCCAGCACAGGCAACACTGAGTCAGCTGGGGCAGCTTCCCTGCAGGCCCTGCCCCGTCAGCACCCCAGGGCCCAGGAGTCTGTGCAGGGCACCTCCCGAGCCGCCCCACCCTGCAGACTCGGGCCAGCCCACGTCAGGGCTCCCCCGGGGGCAGCGGCCCACCTGGAAGTGCAGGATGATGGTCCAGATCAGGCCGAGGGTCAGCTTGGGGTTGCCGTCGGCGATGTCATCGTTCCTGATGTTCACCAGCTTCACCTGGGGGGGCAGGCAGCGGTCTCAGCCCACACAGCGGGGCCGGCGCGGGGCGGGTACCTGGCGGGGCAGGGGCCTCACCTGGCGGTGCCGGAGGTAGTCCAGGGCGATCTGCACGTTCTGCAGCTTGTGGAAGCGCATCCTCCCCTTCTCCCGGGGCTGTGAGGGGAGGCATGGAAGGTCAGGCTCTGCAGGCCAGCTGCAGCCCCAGCAACCCACCCCGGCAGCCGCCACGACACAGGGCAGTGGCCACTCCCGTACCCCGGGTTTACCCCCCCTCCCAGCCTAGGGGCCAGGGCAGGCCCAGCAGGGACTAGGGGAGTCCAGTGACCCAAGCTGGGGTGAGGAAGGAAAGGGGTAGGGAGGAGACAATAGCCAGGAAGCCTTGGGTGGAGGGCAGAGGCACTGGGGGGGGTTGCTCCTCCTGCCCGGTGGGCGTGGCCACTGCAACTCCTGGTGGGTCCCAGGCCCAGCCCCGGGTACTGCAGCAGGCAGGACAGCAGGCATTCTGACACACAGCCATCTACCACCCAGGAGCCAGGCGTGGGTCAGGGTGGACTGGCTGCCAGCCCCAGGTGAGCTGGGCTTCGCCGTCCTGGGGCGCCCACGTGCCGCCGGGGCCAGTGGGCACAAGCACTCACCAGGCGCAAACTCCTGATTACGTCCCGCTCCCTCCGCTCCCTTGGCTGCCCAGCCAGAGCAGGGCAAAGGGTAAAGGGCAGAGGTCAAGGTTCAGAGTCCAAGCAGCAGAGAAACCAAAGCAGAGCAGAGCATGAGGTTACTGTGTTAGGGCTCCAGTGTGGAGGGCAGCAAGGGCCGGAAGGGCCATGGCTCGGGGCTGTGGCCGCTCTCGTGTTGGGCCCTTGGCTGGGAGGTCTGACACCCTGGACTGGGAGGCACGTGGGCGAGGCCGGGCTGCTCCCGGGGAAGAAGCAGAGGGGGCTGAGCCGGACAGAGTAGGCAGGTGGGAAAGGGCCCGGGGAGGGCAGGCAGGCAGGGCCGTCCAGTGGACACAGCAGGGCACAGGAGAGGGCAAGGGCACACGTACCAGGCTGTCCCCCGAGAGGACCTCCAGCAGGGAGATGAGGTTGTGGCCATCGCGGAGGTCTTCATACAGGTCACTGATGTGTCTCTGGGCCTGAGGGACAGCGGGGGCTGGGATGACGACAGACCACCAGAGCCACCAACGCGGTCCCGGGTGGGGACAGACCACGGAGCTGGCACTAGCCCCAGGGGCAAAGGCAGGGAGGGTCCCTCAGAAGCCCCAGAGCGTGCCCCCGGCCCCCAGACACCTACCTCTGCCCTCCAGTGCTACCAGGAGAGACCAGGAGGAAGAGGAGGAAGAGGACAGAGACAGGAGCAGGCGTGGAGAGGAGAGGACAGAAAACAACCGGTTTCAGAGATGAAAGGTGAGCACACGGGCAGTGGGGCAGTGCGGGTGGGCGGGGACAACCCCAGCCCCCCCAGGCTGCTCAGCCTGGGGACCCCCCCCCAAGCAGGTGCCACCCACCTTGATGAGGTGCTTGTTGACCCACTTGGTGAAGGTTTTCTTCTGGACACGGTCCCGCTCATCTGGGGAAAGAAGGTAACCACTGCGCTGACAAAGCAGCCAGGCAGCCCAGCCTCGCCCGAGGGCCTGGCCTCCACCACATCACAGGGGGACCCAGTCCGGCGCCACTACTCAGGCTTCCTCCTGTTTCTCCCAAGGGAGGGAGGGAGGGGAGCAGGCGGCGCACCCAGAGCCCTGGGCACACAAGTCCCGGCCTGCCCCTGCCCCACATGCTGCCCGAGACGAGCAGGGCACCGCGTGGCCGGGACCCAGGCTGCGGAGGGGGCTCCAAGACAGGGCAGCAGCCCTCACCATGCTGCACAGAGCCCCCACCCTCCCCGCCCTGCACCCAAGGCTCAGGGGCCCCGTGGGCCAGCCCAGTCCATGCCCCCCACCACACACACACACACACACACACACAGCGTCCCATCTGAGTCTGTCCCTAGAACTCGGACCCCTGGAGTCAGGGCGCCCCCAACCCCAGCGCGCTGCAGCACAGGCCCGCCCCGCCCCGCCCTGCCCAGCAGGGGTGCCCGCTACCTTTCTTGCCCTCGGAGGCCCTAAGCACAGCCAGGTAGAGGTTGTCCTCCGAGCTGGTCCTCTTGTCGCCCAGGCCCTGAGGCTCCGGCACACGGAGCCGGTGCTGAGACATGGCTGCCCCTCCCCTGGCCACCAGGCCCTGGGCCTCAGACGCTGGCTTCTAGGCAGCCCCTTGTGGCACACGGCAGCGGAGGCTGCAGCCACACAGGCCGCTCTCGGCACAGGCTCAGGTCAGAGCACCAGTGCCTGTGGCCACTCCCTGCCTGCTGCGCTCCCTAACAAGGAGTCCAACCCAGGCGCCCCACCTCGCCCTGCCCACCCCCCCCCCCCAGAGCAGGGAGTGTCCCAGCGGGAAGGAGAATGCGGCCCCTCCCCCCAAGGCCACGCCCTAGCCCGCCAGAAACAGGAAACCGGGGTTTCCTCACCCACCCTGCCCGCTGCAGCAGGACAGGGGAGGACCTAGAACCTAGAGACGGGGGTGGGGTGGGGGGTGGGGGGGCTGGCACTGCTGCCACGCACACAGCCCCTCAGAAGGACCCCTTCTCACAAGGAGGGCCCCCTCCCAGTCTGGGGTCCCAGAGTGTGATGTCAGAAAATACTCTGAGGCCTCAGCCCAGGGCCACCCCCAGGCTGCCCACCACCCCGTGGGGTCTCCAAGAAGCAGCCCCACCTCGAGTGACACCTGGGCAGGGGGAGGGGCCAGCTGCTGGCCTGTTTCTTGTAGCCCCTAAACCACACCTCAGATCTGTATTAAGCGACCATGCCCCCCTCTCTGTGGCCCCTCCGCCTGGGGTCCTCCGCCTGGGCTTCCTGGAGCAGCACCCGCCCGGAGCCCAAGCCCAGGCAGGCAGAGAGCACACCTCGGGCAGAGCGGCGCATAGCTGAGCGGTGAGTCACCAGGCAGGCCGTCCCACCAGGAACTGCAGGCCACCTCCCCACGGGGGGGGGGGGGGGGGGGGGCGCCGCGGGGGCAGTGGGAAGCCCCCAAGGGGCACTGCCAATGAGTCAGGGCTGGGAAGGGGGCAAGCGCTGACTCACTGAACAGGAAGCCACACCTGGGGGTAGGACGGGCGGAGGGGCTGTTTGTGGCAGGGTGAGGCCTGCAGATAGCAGCTGCTCAGGGCAGTAAAGGTGGATGCCATGGGCAAAGGGCGCCAGGCCCCAGGGCCTGCCTGCTGGGGTCTCCATCCCCCTCTCCCTCTGGTCCAGGAAGGAGCACCAGTGGCCAGCAGCTGGAACCGCCCCACCCACCCAACCACTGTAGGAAAGAATGCACCACCCCAACCACAAGAATTTTCCAGCTGTGTGCGATCCAGCTGCAGGCCCCAGTGCCCTAGCCTGTGTTCCCGGAACAGCTCACCCTCCCACTCCTGCTGCCCCACGGCCGCAAGAGGGCACCAAAGCCCCATGGTGGGGAGGGGGGCTCCCAAGCCGGGGCAGGTGGCCGAGGTGCTCCCTCAGGCCCGTGGCCACTGTCTTACACCTGTGCCCACGCTGGAGGTGAGTGCTGCCAAGCCTGAACTACGCCCGAGCCCAGTGCAAGGTATAGGCACTCATCTGGCCCAGCTGCCCCACCCCATTACTCCACAGACATCAGCTGGCCACCTTCCAAAGCCCCACATCTGGCTCTGCTGGTCAGTGGTCCCCGTACAGCATACCCTGAGGCCTCTCACGCCCTACTCCTCCCAAGAACCCGGCCCCAGGAGCTGTCCACACAGAGATCCTCCGGTGTTCAGCAACCAGTGGAACCGGATGGGTCTCCTGCCTGCAGGCATGGGGTTGTCATTCTAGTCTTGGGCACAGACACCCTGGGAATGGAATGGGATTGGGCGCGGGGGGGGGGGGGGGGCCCTTGGGAACAGCTGGAATTGGAGCAGCCAGAGCCTGTCACGTGAACCCCAGCCCCAGGCACGCGCTTTCCCACGTTCTCGGGGCAGCTACCAGGGAGAGCCCAGGGACTCGTCCACCCTTTAACCTTCCCTCCCAGCCCTGTAGACGCCCCTCCCTCCCTGTGCACCCTGTTCAATTTCACACTTCCCCCAGGCCGGCTAAGCCCAGGCCACAAGGACTGCAGGACGCCCACCCGGACCAGCCAGCACTGGTGCACCTGCATTGCTGGTGTCCCCAGCAGGAGCTGCCCACGGCCCTCGGAGGACGCAGTGACAGGCAGGAGGCACAGTAGGCGGAGCCAGCTCAGGGCTGGGCGGGGGGGGGGGGGGGGGGAGGGAAACTCCCAGGACTGTGGGGAAGGAAGGCTGTGGGTGGACAACCGCGAATCCCCAGGAGGCCTGGAGTCCCGCCTTCCGTGCCTCCCTCCCACCCCACGTGTTCCAAAGTCTGGCGCCTGGCAACCAAGGCCACTGCCCAGGCAGTGGGGGCGGGCTTCCTGCCCACCCCCTCCCATCCCCACCTCCAGAGACAAACAGACCTCCCTAAGCACCTCCCCCCTCCCCAGGTGTTTCCGGAGCTCAAGGGGGTGTGGGGACTAGGCACTGCCCCCAGGCGAGCCCAGCGGAGCCCAGCCTGCAGGTCCCCGTAGAGACCCCGCCCCGCCAGGTGACCGCCCCCCGCCGCACACCAATCAGGGCCGAGAGCTCTACGCACCTATGCAGCACAGCTGCTGGTAGAGGTAGCCCCTGCGGGCCTGCTCGCAGCCCCCGTCCAGCCAGTGCGGCCTCTCCAGCACAACCTCTCTCTGCAAGGCGAAGGTGCCCCCCGCCCTCCATGCGCCTGTCGCAGCCATGGGCCTTGGGGTCGCCCACGGGACCTCGGGGCAAGCTGGGCGGCGTCTCCACTTCCAGCCCTGCTGCCGGCTCTGCTCTCCACATCCTCCCCCGCCAGCCAACAGTGGGCCTGAGGCCCAGACTCGAAGAACCGGCCCCTGACAGAGGCCCCACCCAGCACAGGCCAGGAAGCCCCGCCCCAAACCACAAGGAGAGAACCTCCCGCGGCCCGGGGGATGGGGACCGTCCTCGTCCTCAGGGACCGCAGCCAGGGAAATCCCCTGCAGCCCCCAGGGGACGCCCTTGTGCAGGGAACTCCCCTAGACATCTGGACTCCAGCAGGACCCAGGAGGAAGGTGCGGGCCGAGCAGGCGCAGGGGGCAGGAAAGAGTCCGGTCTGGCCCCACAGCACAGGGGCAGTGAGTGAGCCAGGTGCAGGCTGAGGGCGAAGCCCCTTCCCCACATGGGGACAGGGCAGGGACCCAGTGGGTGGAGGGAGGGAGGAGGGGCCAGCGTCTGGGGAAGGCACCTCCTCCCGTGCACGTCACTGAAGTCCTGTGTCTGCAGCTGAGTCACGGGCTCCTGGGAGCCCCCAGACGGCGCCCAGGAGCCCCAACCCACACCCTCGAGCCTTGAGACCTGGCAGGCCCACTAGGGGGCAGCCCTGGCCAGTGCCCCACAGCGGGCAAGTCTGCAGGTAGGCCCGAGCATGGCCTTGGTGTCCCCCAGGGCAGTCCCTCCGGCAAGAAGCCCAGTGCCCGCAGCCCCACCCCGTCCTGCGCTGGGCACGGCTACCGCCTCGGACTGTCACCCAGGAACCGGTGACTTTGAGCAGGGGAGGGCAGAGTCCAGCCTGGCTGCCTGCCTCGTCCTGGGCCCTGGGTCCCGGCTGAGGACACGCAGGCACCTGCCTCACCTCTGCACAGTTCAACCCCACACTCTGGGTGGGGAGGCCTTGAGGCTCCCGCGGGGCCCAGCACACCCCGAGTCCTGCACAGGCGGGGTGCTGGGCACCCGCTGGCCTCTGCCGCCCCTCCTGCGGTGGCTAGGGAGGGGCCTCTCTTCGGGGGACAGGTGTCCCTGCACTACCCTTGTCCTGAATCCAAAGCCCACCCAGGCTCTCCTTCCACCCACGTGCCCAGCAGAGCCCACCCTCCCCAGAAGTGAGCAGGGTCTTCAACCAGCATGGGAGGCAGGGCGGGGGGCCAAGCGGCTTTCCCAAACAAGCTGTGGCAGTCAGCTCAGAGACCGGAAGAGGAGGGCACGGGAAAAGCCAGGGGAGGAGGGAGGCGGACCCTCCGCCCTGTCCCGCCCCCGGCATCCTGGCAGGGGCGGCGGCCAGCCGGCAGCGACGGTGGCTGCTGCCGCAAGTGGTGCTTACCTTGCTCGTCCTGCGGCCCCCGACGCCCCCTGCGCCAGTGCCACACGGCGGCCAGGGTGACGACATGGCCCACGACCACCAGGGAGGGGAAGAGGCTCCCAGACTGCTCCATGACCGCCACACAGAGCAGGCACAGCAGCCCTTGTTGCGCCAGGAACCTGCTGTTCCAAGGCCAGACAGTCCCCTCCCTGGGCGGAGGGAGAGCGAGCGAGGGGGCGCCCCGGGACCAGGGCCCGCCCTGCCTGCCCGCTGGCCACCCCACCGCACTACCACCGCAGCCTGGGGACGGTGTCCCGGCCCGGCCCTGCTGCACCAGCTGTGCTCTCCCCCGCCCTCCTCCTGCCCTCCTTCCTCCAAGGCTCTTGGCCGCTCCCACTCGCGCTCCCCACACGGCCCAGCTCAGCTGTCCCTGCGCAGAGCTTAGACGCTCAAGGTTAGCGAGAGCCTTAACCCCTGCGTACCCACAGCCACAGCCACACCCGCCCGGAGGAGGGGCCAAGCTGCAGCCCCCCCAGCACAGCCTGGGCGGCCCAGACCCGAGTCCTCCCACCCGAGCTGAGCCCAGGCTTTCCTCCCCACCCCCGCCCCCACCAGGGGGGCCCCAATACCCCAAGGGTGCCCTGGAGACAGCTGCCAGGCGCCGAGGGTGGATGGATGCCAGTGTCCTGACCAGAGCTGCCCCCTACCCCAGGCCCAGAGCCAACAGACCACACGCCAAGGCACACCCTCTCGTCCCCAGGCCGCGAAGGGCTGAGAAGCAGGCTGTGCTGAGGGCGGGGAGACGGAGCCTCACCCCAGCCCGGCCCCAGCCCCCAGCCCCCAGCCCCCAGCCCAGGCTGGGCTCCCGCAGACTCCCAAGGGCCGCCCCACCTACCAGGCACGACCTTCATTGGGGACAGCAATAGGGCCCACAGGGCAGACAGGGAGCGGGCGTGGGCTGTGGGGAGGGTCACAGGCCCCTCAGCGGCAGCAAGCCCAGCAGCAGCGGCCTCCGCTCGGTGGGAGGAGGGCACGGTCGGCCTGCACTGTCAGCAGCAGTTGTGGGGGAGGGGAGCGGTGGGCAGGGGCCCAGGCGGATATAAATATCCAGGGAGGGCAGGAGAGGCCCGTCACTCGTCCACACTTAGAACATGACGTGCAGCGCGAGGGCACCGGGCGCGGCCTGCGCAGAGCCCCGTCTGGCCAGGCGGTGCCGCCGACTCTCCCCAAGCCCCCACCTGGAGATGCCACTGGTGAGGAAGCACCTGGCTGTGCCATCACCTGAGAGCACGGCGTGAGCGCTCCGGCGCTGCCCCCGGCCCCTCCCGGCTGCTGCTCCCCCTTCACACAGAGGGCTCTGTGCCAAGTCACTCAGCACAACGCTGGCCCCAGCGAGGACAGGACACCCACCCAGGGTCACACTGCCCGCCCCGGGGCTCAGGCTCCTGCCCTGCATGGGGTGGTCTGCCCTGCCCTCCACCAGGCCCCCGCGGTGTGTGAAAGGCAGAGCCAAGCCACGTCCTCCATGTCCAGTGTTGACCTGGACCTCAGCACCCGAGGAAACAGGATGGGTGTGCACGTGGGTGCATGTGGGGCTGGGGACCACAGCGTCTGCCCTCTCCTCCCTGGGCCTGCTGGGCCAGATACCCCCAGACACACGGCATCTGCCCACCGGCGGTACTTCCTATGTGTTAAATACCACTCAACTTCCATCCTAAAAAAATCCAAAGGGGCAGGAGCTGGTCTGTGTCACACAGGCCGTGACGTCAGCCCAGGAGGGCCACAGGGCACCCAGCCTGCGCCTGCTGCAAGCCACAGCAGCGGCTCTGGGCCTCCTGCTCTCCAGCCCCACACTTCTGCTCTGGGTGGCCAGGGCTTGGGCTGGATCAGGCAGCCCGGAGGGGCAGTAGCACTGGTCACCCACAGGCAGGCCAAAGAGGGCTTAGTTTCTGGTGGAGCCCAGAGTGGCAGGTGGCCAGCAGCCAGGCGGGGCTGAGCCAGGAATGCGTGGTCCCGGGCCCTCCAGGCCTGCCACCCCACCGGCTGCAGGAAGCCTCCAGGGAACCTGCACCCACAGCCCTGAGAAGCGGCTCCTGGAGGCCGGAATGCCCCAGGCAGGCAGTGGGAGGTCTGGGACAGCAGCAGCTGCACTTCTGGGACACCCCCAGCCCATCCCACCAGGGCCCCCCGGGGTGGCTCTGCGAGGGGCCCTGCCCACCCCTGCATCCCTAAGCTCTGATGCCCCAGCGATAGGGCTGCAGGCATCCGTCCCCTCCCCCCACACCCCTGCCCTACCTTGGCCCAGCTGGATCAGCTCCTCCATGCTGTACCTGTCCATGGCTGCCGCTCAGGCCGGGCTTCTCTGAGAGCCGGCAGAGAGGAAGGCCAGGCAGGAAGGAGGGAAGGGGTGGGAGGCAAGGGAGGGCTCGCTCCTGCCCTGGCCTCCCCACCCAGCTCTGGGAGCAGTGGCTCCTCCTCACAGCCACCCTTAGTCAGCCCAGCAGAGCCAAAACCTCGTGGACCAACCACGTGGACCAGCTCAGGGACAGGGGCCTGCCACAGCCCCTCACCCCTCAGGCCCCAGCCCACTGCCCACTGGTCTTCCCGACTGTGCCTGCCCCGCCCAGCCCAGCCCACAGCCTCCCCTTCCCTCTCAGGCCTCACCAGCAGGGCCCTGCCACCCCACCCACCCACATTCCAGGCATCCATGCGCCCGGCACATGCCCACACGGCCACACGAGACAGAGCCCTGCACTCCCCCCCCCCCCGAGATCCACATTTCTTCAGAAAGGGCCCACGGCCAGGTCAGCCCTAGGCACCAGGGGTTCCGGCCCCCACAGCACCACAGCCAAGGGTCTCCCAGTCCCTGCATCCCTCCCAGCCACGCCGGACCCCAAACCACAGACCTGATCCCACTGCTGCTCCCCGAGAGTATCTGCCTGGGCCCTACACACCCCTCAGCAGGCGAGGCCACCGCGGGCGTGGCCAGGACCCCACCACATGCCACCTGCATGTGCCCCCCACGTGTCGGGGTCCCTGTGCACCCCCAGCTTGTGACCCTAGGGAACACCAAGAGACAGGGCGCGTGTTCCTCCCTGTTACCGTCTGGAACATAAACAGGACGCACAGGTGAACTGTCCCCACCTTCTGCACCAGGCACACCCCCCCCAGGCAGGGGCCCCCTCCGCCAGGCTGTCTCCTCCTCTCCCACCAGGCCTCAGCTCCGGGCTCTTCCTCACCTGACTGCTCCCCTCACTATCCCCCCCCAGCTCAGCCCCACGTGTGTGTGGGCGCCCTGTGGCAGGTGTGTGTGTGTGTGTGTGTGTACACAGCTCAGGGGCCCTGACCACCCAGGCCTCACAGGTAGGGACTGGGTACAACAAGCAGGCCCCAGCCAGGGTTGGGTGGACGGAGGCTACCCATCCGGCCCTCCTGTGTGCTCTGCAGGGGCTGCACACAGGGAAGGCTGGGGTCTGCGTGGCTCATACACGCTAATGGCATTAGGCAGGGTTAGAATCAGCCCAGCCGGGAGTGGAGCCTCACGGCCCTGCCACCACGTGGGTTGGGGCCCAGCCCTGGCCCCGTGCCGCACCCAGCCTGCGGGCAGAGGGGAGGGAGGGCCTGCGCCTGCGGCCCTGACTCAGACCGGAGCCTGGGGCAGGAGCACATTTCCTGTTGGAAACTCTGAGCTGCCACCAGCGGCTGTGGCCGGGAAGACTGAGTCACCTCTGTGGGGACCGGGTGCCCTCTGCCCCACCCACTGCAGCCACACCCAGCCCCTCTCCCGGCCCGATTGCCAACTGCAGGCCCAGCTGGCCCAGCCTGGCCACAAGGAAGGAAGGAGGGAAAGGAGGGGTGGAGCTCCACTCACCACACCCAGGACACGACAGGGCCTTAGCACTGGAGGGGGGTGGTCCCCCAACAGTGCAGAGCAGGAAGGGCCCGGCGGAGGGGCCGGCCTTGGAGGAAGGCCCCAGGGGCTGGCTGGGACCTGAGCACCCGCCGAGCGCGCTCCATCCCGCGTCCCCTCTAAGGAGGCACTGTCACGTGCCAAGGCCAGAGCGCGCCAGACAGCGGCTCTCACTCCACGCCCTCACTGACGGACCCAGATGGGCTTTCTCGGCAAGGCCCGGGTGGGTCCAACCCAGATGAGGCCAGGCCTGGGGGGCGGTCTCACACCCTGCTAGATGTGCCCCAACCTCAGGCCTGCCCTGGGTCCCCTAACCCCGACTGCCTTGCGATACCCCTGCCCACTCCTCCCCCTTGCCCCTCCTCCCCAGGCCTCACGCCTCTGCTCCTGAGCACAGCTGTGTGGGCATGGCTACAAGCCCAGGTCCTGCCTGGGGACAGAGGAATGCCACAGAGAAGCAGCAGAGTGAGCGAGGGGTCCCTGGCAGCCCCTGGAGCCTGGTGTCCACGTGGGAAGGACCAGCCCCCAAGTCCCCCGCTCCCCACAACCCCGCTCCAGCCTGGGGTCTGTCTCTCCCTAGCAGACCAGGGCCACCCACTCCGCCCACAGCCGCGGGGGCAGGGCCAGGCCACGCTGCCTCGTACCAGCAGCCCCTCCCTGCGCAGGGGCTCACAGCAGTCTGGGCACTGACACGGGGGGAGAAAGGGCAGTGCCGAGACGGGGCCTGGGCAGGAGCAGGCGGGGCGACACCCACAGCTGGCCCCTCCAGCCCGGGCTCCTCCTGGGCCTTCCGCACCCCAAGGTCCTGGGCACGGCGTCCAGGCCAGGGCACTCAGCACCCTCAGGCAGACAGGGTGCCATCTGCTGGTGTGAGCAGAGATCCCACACATGCACTGCCCGCCCCAGGGGCCTGCACAGCCAGGGTCCCCCTTCCCACCCAGTGTGGCTCGGGGCCAGAATGCAGCTGACCTGTGACTGGGGCAGGCTCCGGGCCCGGCCTGGCCAGGGTCCCCAGGGTGGTGGCGGGCACCACAGGGGTCTCAGGTACCCCCTCCTCAGGGTCCTTCCGGCGGTAGACCCTCCGCTCCTCGCAGGCGGGGTCTTCAGCCCTCAGTGGCCCCCGCTTGGGTGGGCAGCCCAGGGGACCCTGCACAGCCTGCACGTGGGGCGTGCGGCGTGCGGGCATCACCATGGCGACAGGACGGCGCACGCGCTGCAGGGAGGCGGGCACGATTTCCGGTGGCAGGTGCAGGTACTGGCGCAGGTGGGCAATGCCCTCATTGGTGAGGTACCAGTAGAAGTGGCGCCAGGCAAAGGTCTCCCGCACCAGGCCCCGCGCCCGCAGGGAAGCCATGGCACGCATGACCTGCAGGTTGGTGACTCCAGGCACGTGGGGGTGCAGGCTGCGGGGCCGCCGGTCCTTCTTGGCCACCATCACCCCCTCGCGGAAGAGCACCTCATAGATGGCCCGCAGCTGGTCCAACGGCATAAGCATGCCAGCCACCATGGCTGCCGGGAGCTGGGTGGGTGTGCAGGTGAGCGCGGCGGGGCACAGCGGCAAGGCTAAGAGGCTCCCTCGGCACGGCGTGCCACAGGCTCCGGGGCGCACGCCGGGATCTGTGGATTCCCCCGGCACTGCCTGCTTGCCGCTGCCTGTGACCGCCTGCGAGCCTCAGGCCCGCCCTCCAGACGCCCGCCCGGCCCCTCTGACTCAGCAGCAGGGGCGGCCCCTCCCACCACAGCCGCCGCCGGCCCCTTGCAGAGTGAGGGGCACCTCAGGCAGCAGCTGCCCCCTCCCAGCCCAGGCCCCGCGGCTCCAGTGTCAGATATGACATCAGTTTCTAAACACTTCCTCCAAGATTCCTAAAACTGTCGGGGGCGCAGGGTGGGTGGTGTGCACCAAGAACCAGAAGGAAAAGATGGCAGAATGGGGGGGGGAGGGGTTCTCAGGCCCAGGGGCGGCTGGGGGGTGTGGTCCCAAGAGCTGGGGGATTCACAAGGGCCTGGGGTGGACGGGGGTCAGAGAAAGGAGGTCGCTGGGGGGGGGGGTCTAGGGAGCAGAGGTCTGTCCGAGGACATGGGCAGCAGGTTGCAGGCACCGAGGGCTGCTGTCCATCAGGCAGAAGAACAAGGCTCCCACCTTCAAATGCCGGTCTGGACAGCCTCCAGCCTGCACACTTCCCTCGCCACAGCAGGTCGGGGTGGCAAAGAAACACCATGTTCCCTGTGGGAGAGGGGCTCAGGGCAGCCCCTGTCCACCCCACCTCCAGGCCAGCTGTCAGGGGCCAGGGGCTCCCAGCTGCCCCAGGGAATCAAAGAGACTGAGTCCTGCCAGCCCAGGCCTGGCGCCCAGCCGCCCGCACAGCCTTCCTACCCTGGGCGTCCGAGGGCCCTGTCTGTGGGCCAGAGGGGCTGCAGGGGGAAGCAGGAAAGGGCAGGAATGGGCTTCCCTGTGAGGCCTGGGGGCCAGCCACACCCAGCAGCACCTACTTCCCACACTGAGGGTCCAGCTCCAGACACCCTGGCCCTGCCCCACCCCACAGCACGCGGTGCCCCATCCGCCCCACCCGGATCTGCGCTCCCCCCAGGCTGACACACCCATTCCCACCAAGCACTGCAAGCCCAGGAACTGATTATAAATAGGGCGGGGGCGGGGGCTCTCACGGTGGGAGGCGCTGGCCAGCTGGCCAGCGGCCAACAAGGCAGCGCCGCGGGGGCGGGTTTATGGGGCTGTCACCATGGCTCCACCAAGCAGGCTGCAGACAGCACTCCAGACACACACACACACACACACACACAAGCACGCACGCGGGCTGGGGCCGCCCAGTGGAAACTCTGAAGGCACAGCTAACTGCTCCCAGAGCCCTCCCGTGCCAGCTCACTGCTGCGCCACCAGCTTCCTACTCTCCCCCCACCACCACACCCCGCTGGGAAGGGGGCCAGCTCCGGGAGCAGGGGCGCCAGCCCATGGAAGATGGACGAGGAGGACCAGGACCAGAGTGGCCAGCAGCCCCGCCTCCGTGAACACCCTCCAAGCCACCAGGGCTCTAGCTTGGCAACCAGAATCAGCTGAGGTCCAGCAGCCGGCACAGCCCTGTGCCCACCCAAGTTCCTACTCTCTGCCCTGTGTCTCAGCCCACATGCATACACACTGACCAGGGTTCCCCCACACTCCCTAACCCAGTGCACCCAAATCTCCACGCCCCCACAGCATCCCCAAACGATCCCTAGCCACATCTGAGGCTCTGGGCAGCACAGCTCCCAGGCCAGACGGCTGCCAGGTAGCCAGCCTACCCAGCTGGTCATCCGCCCCCACGGCCAGAGAAAGGGGGCGGGGCCGGGGACTCTCCCCTCCCCACCACCAGCAAGAGCAGCTCAGACCTGGGGGAAAGGGAGCAGCTTGGAGCAGGACGTTACCCACCAGCTGCAGCGCGCACAGCCCTGCCCCTCTGCACCTGAGTGAGGGGCACAGCCCCCAGGGCTCCAAGCTGTTAAACGCCCCTCGCTCCCCCACCCCACCCTGCCCCCCACCCTGCCCGCAGCCGCTGCGGGTGCTGACTCAGCACTGGGAGGGCCAGGGCGCAATGGCTGGGCGGCCCCTCTCCCCCGACTCCCCGCCCGTGGGGTTTCCAGGGCAACTAGTTCGGACCCTTGGGCAGCCCCCAGCACCCACAGGCCGGGACAAAGAGCCGCAGTGTGGACTTGCCCGGCCAGCCCGCCAGGCGCCTCTGCTCCAGCAATCCCCCCTTCCACGCCTGGCTGCAGGTCGAGCCGGGTGGGGAAGGAAGGGGCTGACCGGCTGCTGCCGGCGAAGGCTGAGCTCTCGCCCCGCCCCCGTCCCCGCAGCCCGCCCCGCCCCCGACACTCACTGCAGGGCTGCAGCGCGTTGGTGGCCGGAGCTGCCCCCCACCCGCCCAAGAACCGACCTCGGCTCCCTGCGGAGTCGTTTCGAGGCAGGAGCTAAGATACCCCCCAGGCTGTAGCCCAGCACCCCCCAGGGCTGCTCTGGGGGCCGCGCACCCTGACAGCTGCCGGGCAGGCGCCTGCCCCTGGTGGAGGTCACCGTGTGGACTGAGCCCCCGCCTCGGGCGCTGCCCCCGGACCGCACCTTTGAGGGAACTGATCTCGTGCTGGATGGCTCGCGAGGGGTCCATGCCTCCGCCGGGGCCGAGGGCGGCCTTCCTGCCGCCACTCGGAGTCCAGCCCCGCACCACACTGCCCAGGCCAGAGCCGCAGCCTGGAGGAGGGGCCAGGAGGTGTGGGGCGGGGCTTGCATGCCAGGGGCGGAGCTTCAGCTGATCGATGCCGGACAGGCGCCAGGGCGCATGCTCCCACCCAGCCACCCCACCCCACCCCCTTCCTGGCTGGCTTCTCCCCCTCACGCAATCTGGGTAACTCCAGCCACCCTACCTGGCCACAGGGCCAGATACAGATGCGCCCAGACAGTCCACCACACAGTCCCCAGCTGGCCGCACGAGCACAGGACCTGTCCCTGGCCATGAACCCCCTCCACGCACTCCCTGCAGGAGACACCCTGCTGGTGGGCTGCAGATGACCCCCCAGTGGGCATCCTCCAGGGCAGGGACTGGAGGGCCTCCGTGGTCACGCCCCAGGACCCCAGACTGACACATCCCAAAGCCAGCGGCTGTGCCTGCCCCTGGGCCCTCTCCCCTCAGGCCCAGCCCTTCCCTAAGTGCCACCCTGCTGGGTCCCTCCCCCTCCCATGGCTCAAGGAGCTGTCTGCACTCCGGCAGGGCAAACTCCCCCTGTAAGTCCCACCCAGGCGGATCCTGGGAGGCGCTGGGGTGCTGCCTCACTCACCACCCAGTAGCTCAGGCCAAAACCCCGGCTGTCATCGGACCCGTCGGCCTCCCTCTGTCCACCTGTCACTGTCTCCACTGCCACCAGGCTGGCACCTGCAGGGTCCCGACTCCACTGCCCACCACCACCATGGACCTCAACAGCTGCTCTGAGCCGAGCACCCTGGCCCTCTGCGGGGCAGTGGGGCGTGGGAATGGTGCCCGACCCAAGTCTACTCCCTCCTCTGTCCTCACCCCAAGGGCCCCTCTGGCCACTCAGGCCCCCCCCTGCCCAGGTGTACACCCCAGGGCCGCTGGGTACCAGCCTGGGGCCGGGGCGGAGAATGTGACCATGGCACAGGGAGGGGAGGTCCAGGGCAGGGTGGCATTCGGGAGACGCCAGCCGCCAGACTGGGGTCAACGGTAAAGCAAGGCACCGAAGCACAATTCTCACTCAACTATTTCCGGAGCAGCCCAAGTGCAGCCTGCACACGACGAATACTTTGCTACGAAGCCTCAGAGAGCACTGAAGAGAGATTCAGGAGCAGGCCTAAGAGCTACGGAGGAGCTCGAACAAGCACAGGCAGCGGCTAAGCCACGCCTGGCACACTCCGATACCGCAGTGCCCGGGACCCAGTCCCAGCCACCGCACGCTCCCGCCCAGCTCCTGCTCACACAGCCAGGAGGCAGCAGGTGATCACGCCCGAGTGCTTGGGTTCCTGCCCCTCACACGGGGGACTCCGACTCGTTTCCTGGCACCCAGCTTCGGCCTGCCACAGTCCCAGCTGTCGCAGGCATTTGGGGAGTGAACTAGCGGATAGAAAAACCTCTGTTTCTGTCTCTCCCTCTTTCTCTCCCTCTGCCTTTCAAATAAATGATTTAGAAAGCTGGTGCTGGTTCTGTTTTTTGAGTGCTTAAGTTACAACACCATGGTTGTAAGCTAGTGAAAAAGCAAGGCACAGCCCGGTGCGATGGCGCAGGTGGGCTGAGCCTCCGCCGGCGGCGCCGGCATCCCATATGGGCGCTAGTTCATGTCCCGGCTGCTCCTCTCCCAGTGCAGCTCTCTGCTGTGGCCTGGGGAAGCAGTGGAGGATGGCCCTAGTCCTTGGGTCCCTGCACCCGCGTGGGAGACCCGGAAGAAGCTCCTGGCTCCTGGCTCCTGGCTTCGAATCAGTCCAGCTCCAGCCATTGCAGCCATTTGGGGAGTGAACCAGTGTATGGAATACCTCTCTCTGTCTATAACTCTGCCTCTCGAATAAATAAATAAAATCCTTAAAATAAAGTAAAAAAGCAAGGGTACACATACTTCAGGCCTTCATGTTAAGAGCACTGACCCTGCTCTTAACATCCCCCCTCTCAAGCAAGGTGGCCCACCTGGAGGTGGCCACAGCAGTCTGAGGACAGCATGGCAGCTCCGAGGCAGGGCCACAGGGCACCCAGGAGCCCGCGCCCTGGTTGCTTCTCAGCGGGAGGACAGACAGGCTGCAGCTGCTGGGCAGAAAGGAAAATGGCTGTGCAAAAGCCCTGGGGTGAGAGGAGGCGCAGCAGGAGCAGGCGCCAGAGGGCTGCAGGCAGGGACGTCACCAGAACAGGCAGCTGCCAGGCACAGGGGGGAGCCCGGGGCAAGGAATGCGGGCAGGAGGGACCGGAAGCTGGGACCCTGGCTCTCCGGCATGGCAGGGGTGGGTGGGGCGGCGAGAAGCAAAGCCTTGGCCCTCTCTCCAGAGCTCAGCAGCTACCTCGCTGTCCAGATGTCCTGGCCTGCGTCCTTGTCAACCCCTCCGCGGCACACAAGCGCGCTGCACTGAGGGGCCTGTGGTCTGTCCCGTTCCGTGAGCTGGAGGGACTGCCCACTGCAGTGGGCTTAGCAGCAGCAGGTGCAGCAGGAAGGCCCTCAGTTTCCAGCTTGCCCTGACCACTCAGGGGTCCTGCGGAGGGCCCGCATCTGACCCAGCCCAACTCCCCACACCCTGGGCAAGGCCCAACCCTCTGGAAGCTTCCGGCAAATTCTGGGAGGCAGCTCACAACCTTGGTGCCCAGAACCCAGGCCAACCTCTGACACTAAAGCCAGCCCCCCCCCCCCCACTTCACCCCACTGTTTGGACACAAGCAACCATGTCCCCCATACCCCCAGTCCCCCAAGTCACCAGGCCTGGCCACTGGACCAGGCCAAAGAGGTGGTTCTACCTCTGAGCCTTGCCCACAGCCACCCTGCGCTGTGTGGACGTGCTGGTAGTGGGTGGAATGGGGCCATGTGCAGGGGGTCCAGGGGACCCATACAGAGGTGACATGGGACAGGCTGTGCCAGCAGACCCTGGGCCCAGAGGAACCCACTGTAGACTGTCCCTCCCCGCACATGACTCCCGCTGTGCTGTGCCTGGAGTGGGAGGGCAGGAGCCATCTCACCCGCACTGCCAGGCCTCTGCCCCATTGCTTCAGCCCCACACGGCCTTGACCTCTGGGTGGGAGGAGAGCCCTCCTCCACGGGGAGCCAGCCCTGCCGGCCTGCTGCCCTGTGGGCCCTGGGAGTCCCTGCGAGGGCCCAGGAGGCACGGGGGCTGTCACTCTGGGCCCCATCTGTCCCTCTCCCCTGTAGTCTAGCAGATTATTGTCAATACCGGGGTCTACCACACACCCACCTGGGGATGTCCTGTGTCCCACCACGTGTCCCATCCCTCAGGAGGCCCCATCATCTGCACCGTCACCCCCAAATATCTGTCACGCCCTCCTCTTCCCACTGTCTCCACCACCAGCGCAGTGGGCCCAGCCACCACCCTGCTCACCTCCCAGACAACGGTCTCCTGGCTGCCCCTGCCCCTCCACCACTGGACACACAGGGCACAGGCTGGGTGGGCGCGTGGCCCAGAGTCAAGATGCCGCTGGGGACCCCGCATCCCATGTCACAATCCCTGGGTTTGAGTCCCAGCACCATTTCCAATTCCAGCCTCCTGCCAACATGCACCCTGGGTCCCTGCCTCCCACATGGGAGACCTGGACGGAGTTCCAGGCTCCGAGCTTTGACCTGGCCTGGCCGGGCATTTGGAGAGTGAACCAGCAGATAACGATCTCTCTCTGTCTTTCCAATAAATAAATAAAAATTTTTCATTCGATAAAAACCAACCAGCACTTCTGGCGGGCATGTGGCCTAGCAGCTGCCGTGGGCACCTGAGGGGTGAGCCAGGCGTGGGAGCTCCTGCCCTCTATCTGTCCCTGATTCTGACTGAGAAATGAAGATAATAGTGAGTGGTCATTTAAAATGGTGACAGTGCTAACATGAGCATCAACGTTCCTCTGAGCCCACCAGGACAGGAGGTGACACCAGGTGTGGGAGGGCACGAGGGAGCGGACAGGCACAGCTCTCATCCCAGCGCAGGACACGTTGAGGCAGTCACACTGTCAGCCATGTTCCCACCGGCACCAACAACAAACCCACCACACGCCACTGCAGGGCTGCTGTCTGTGGTGCCGGCATCCCCTACACGCACCACACTGACCAGCAGCTCCTCTTCCAGTCCAGCTCCCTGCCAACTAACGCACCTGGGGAGGCAGCAGAAGACGGCCCGAGTGCTTGGGCCCCTGCCACCCGTTGGGAGACCTGGACGGAGTTCCAGGGTCCTGGTTTTAGCCGGCCCAGTCCCAGCTGTTGTGGCCATTTGGGGGGGGAGGAGGGCGAAGAGCTCTCGCTCTCTAACTCTGCCTTTCAAATAAATAAACTTTGGGGTTTTTTGTTTTTTTTTTGTTTTTGTTTTTTGTAAAAAGGAGGAGGGACTCGATCCCAGGCACTTGGGTATGGGATGCGGGTGACCCAACAGCAGCTTAACCCACTGTGCCCCAAGACTCGCCCACACATACATTTTTTAAAGACCCAAGGGATTTCTCATAGCCAGCAATAACTACCAAGAAAAACACAACAGGGAAAACAGCCTTGTCAGCGATGCAGGAGATAGACTATTCTGGAACAAGATAAGTCGGAACCTACGCGGGGAAAGCCAGCTGCACCAGGACCCTCTGCTCCCACAAGCAGGGGTCCAGAAACTCCCCCCACAGCCTCCAGCCACAATGCCCATCAGTCCCCCCCACCCCGCCAGTGCACTGCACGACAGGGCTGGTTAATACTTGCCTCATTTACTCACTTACACAGTTTTTTATCAGATGGGCAAGCCGTATTGTTTGTTTGAAAGTATAACACTGGTACAGTGGTCAGCCGCCCCAGGCACTGCGGGGGGGGGGGGGCTCCCGTCAACACCAGGCAAACCTCTCAGAATTCACAAAGCTTTGGGTCAACAGGAAACTTCCTAGGGGCGGGAGTTGTGCTATAGCGGGTTAAACCACCCTCTGTGATGCCGGCATCCCATATCCGAGCACTGGTTCAAGTCCTGGCTGCTCCACTTCCAATCTAGCTCCCTGCTAATGCACCTGGGAGAGCAGTGGGAGATGGCCCAAGTGCTTAGGCCCCTGTCACCATGTGGGAGATTCAGATGGAGTTCCAGGCTCCCGGCTCTGCCCAGCCCAGCCTTGGCCGTTATGGCCATTTGGGGAGTGAACCAGTGGGTGGAAGATCTGTCTCTCCCTCTCTCTCTCCACTCTGCCTTTCAAATAAATAAATAATTTCTAAAAAGGAAGGAAGGAGGGAAGGAAGGAAGGTTGGTTGACTCTCCTGATCACACCCAGAAGACACCAGCGAACACAGCCCTTTCCTCCCACCCCCTCCCTGCACCACCCCGTCCTCTGTCCCCGCTCCACACACACAAGGAGAAAGAGAAAACCACTCTTACTGGCTTCCTGTTGAAACCAAGCAAATACGAACGTGATTCCCCGTTTCCCTCCTTTCATCACTAAAGTTGACACCTTACGTACAGCATTCTGACCCCTTGCTGTTCTATCAATCTCCCGCCTTGGCGGTCCCCATTTCTCCCTTAGACCTCCAGCACCAGTAGCCTGCGTAAGCCCAGCGCCAGAGCCAGTACCTGGATGGCAGCTCCATCTCCCGCCTGTGCGCCCAGCACCAGAGCCGGTACCTGGATGGCAGCTCCACCTCCCGCCCGTGAGCCCAGCGCCAGAGCCGGTACCTGGATGGCAGCTCCACCTCCCGCCCGTGCGCCCAGCGCCAGAGCCGGTACCTGGATGGCAGCTCCACCTCCCGCCCGTGTGCCCAGCGCCAGAGCCGGTACCTGGATGGCAGCTCCACCTCCCGCCCGTGAGCCCAGCGCCAGAGCCGGCACGCGGATGGCAGCTCCACCTCCCGCCCGTGAGCCCAGCGCCAGAGCCGGTACCTGGATGGCAGCTCCACCTCCCGCCCGTGCGCCCAGCGCCAGAGCCGGTACCTGGATGGCAGCTCCACCTCCCGCCCGTGCGCCCAGCGCCAGAGCCGGTACCTGGATGGCAGCTCCATCTCCCGCCCGTGCGCCCAGCGCCAGAGCCGGTACCTGGATGGCAGCTCCACCTCCCGCCCGTGAGCCCAGCGCCAGAGCCGGTACCTGGATGGCAGCTCCACCTCCCGCCCGTGCGCCCAGCGCCAGAGCCGGTACCTGGATGGCAGCTCCACCTCCCGCCCGTGCGCCCAGCGCCAGAGCCGGTACCTGGATGGCAGCTCCACCTCCCGCCCGTGCGCCCAGCGCCAGAGCCGGTACCTGGATGGCAGCTCCACCTCCCGCCCGTGTACGCTGTGTATGTAGTTTTGACGGGCACGTTCACTGGCCCAGTTCCCACAGCTTTACCATGGAGCCCAGAAACGTGGATTTTGAGATTTTAGCCAATATGGTGGGTGAAAAATGGCACCTTTGTGTAAATAAAACTAATTTTTTATTGAAAAACTGAGCTACAGAGAGAGAAGAGACCGGGGGTGGGGGGAACAGAGAGAGAGAAAGACAGAGACCTTCCATCTGCTAGCTCACTACTCAAAATGGCCACCACAGCCAGGACGGGGCCAGGCCGACGTCAGGAGCCCGGAATTCCACCCAGGTCTCTGACAGGTGGCAGGAGCCCAAGTACTCGGATCAGGCTCCACCGCTTTCCCAGGCAGTGGAGACCCTACGGAGCTCCAGGCTCCTGGCTTTGGCCTGGCCCAGCCCCGGCCACTGCAGTCACTTGGGGAGTGAACCAGCAGATGGAACATCTCTCTCTGTCTCTCCCTCTCTTTCTCTGTAGCTCTGCCTTCCAAATAAATAAAAATACATGTTTTAAAAGGAAGCACACGTGGTCTCCCACACATCAGGCACACGGCAGGCCGACTCGGGCGGCAGGGTGAACAGTGGCCTCATCAGGAAGTGGGTCTTGCAGAAGTGACTGCGTTACAGACGCTGCGTGAGAGCGCCCTGCACTCTCTAGGGGGCCTCAGTTGTTCCTGCAAGAGACAGACACGCTGGGCAGGTGCTGAGGGACGCGGCCTGCTCCCAAGACTGGCCGAGGAGGCCAAGCCCCACTCCCCACGCAGGGTCAGAACCACAAGGCCACACCCACGCAGGGTCAGAACCACAAGGCCACACCCACGCAGGGTCAGAGCCACAAGGCCGCCCCCCCCAAACACACAGAGTCAGGCCCAGCCCCACCCCACCCCCCAGGGTCAGAGAGATGAGAGGCCACCCCCCACGCAGGATCAGTGACAAGGCCACTCCCCCAACACACACAGGGTCTGAGCCATGAGGCCACGCCCCCATGCAGGGTCAGAGTGATGAGGCCCAGCACCCCCCAAGGAGGGTCAGAGCAACAAGTCCACTCCCCCAATATACACAGGTCAGAGCGACAAGGCAGAGCCATCCCCCCAACACACAGGGTCAGAGGGACAAGGCAGAGCCGCTCCACCACACACAGGGTCTGAGCCATGAGGCCACGCCCCCCCCCAAGGAGGGTCAGAGCAACAAGTCCACTCCCCCAATATACACAGGTCAGAGCGACAAGGCAGAGCCACCCCCCCAACACACAGGGTCAGAGGGACAAGGCAGAGCCGCTCCACCACACACAGGGTCTGAGCCATGAGGCCACGCCCCCCCCAAAGAGGGTCAGAGCAACAAGGCCACCCCCCCACACACAGAGTCAGAGCCACGAGGCCCAGCCCCCCCACCAGGGTCAGAGAGATGAGGCCACCCCCCATGCAGGGTGAGAGTGACAAGGCCCAGCCCCCCCCAAAGAGGGTCAGAGCAACAAGGCCGCCCCCCCACACACAGGGTCAGAGGGACAAGGCAGAGCTGCCCCCCCACACACACACAGGGTCAGAGCAGGCTCGTGCACCTGTAGAGGGCAAACCTAGAGCGCCTGGCCAGGCTCTGCTGTGACAGCCCCACACGCTGACGCAGAGGCACTGCCAGGCTCGTGCCGTGACTGAAGCCGGGGAGCACGGAAGTGGCTCTGGGATCGGGCAGCAGACGGAGCCTGCAGAAGCTCCAGGCCCCGGTCACGTGCTCAGAGTGTTGACAAGGACAGGTGTGAAAGATGCCGCCGGGAGGCCTCGGAAGGAAAGGAACACGGCACGGGAACCGGGGCCGGCGGACCCTGCGGTAAAGCTGCGCCAACGGGGCTGAGCTGTGTTCCGCCGCCAGGTACAAGGCCGGACTGGCCGGCACTGCGCCTGGATTCATTCAGCTGAAGATGCCCCAGCAGAGGGTGTGGCTCGGCTGCCGCTTGCAGCCGAGAGCAAAGTGCAGGAAGAAGGAGAAACTGAGGCAGGAACTGAAAAGCCAATCGGAGCCCACACAGCTGTAAAGGGGGAGGCACCTACAGGCTCCTCAGAGGCTGCTCTGCCAACAGGCCCTCAGCGTGGCCTGGGGGGGGGGGGGGGCGGGCGGTGCTACTCATGTGATCCACAGCAGGCCGGCAGACCTCAC
The DNA here is from genome assembly GCF_033115175.1 of Lepus europaeus. Lineage (NCBI taxonomy): Eukaryota > Metazoa > Chordata > Mammalia > Lagomorpha > Leporidae > Lepus > Lepus europaeus. Next base: position 729,329 of record NC_084830.1, on the reverse strand, counting down.
CTCACTCACGGGACCAAGACCAAAGACTGACCACAGCCGAGCCTCGGGCCGGGTCCGCAGCCCGGGGCAGAGACAGGGGCCGGCAGGGCCGCAGAGGTGGAGTTTGCCCTCCTGGGCTTCTGTTTATGCTTTTATGCCTTCTGCTTCTCCCTTTTAGAGGGCCCATGCCTGGGCTATGCCAGGCCAGAGGCTGTAACGGGAAGTACACAGTTTGCTTGCCAGTCTCAAAAGTACACAGGCAGGCGAGAACTTTGTCCCAGAACAGCCCCTGCTCAGTCTCACCCAGACCTGACTTAGACAACCGAGATGAGGGGCCTGGGGCTTTTTTAAAAATTTATTTGAAAGGCACAGTTAGAGAGACAGAGAGACAGAGAGAGACAGATCTTCCATCTGCTGCTTCTCTCCCCAAATGGCTGCAACGGTCAGAGCTGGGCCAGGCCGAAGTCGGGAGTTTCTTCTGGGTCTCTCACCTGGGGGCCAGGCCCAATCTGGGACTTTTGAGCTGATAAAATCTTAAACTTAAGAGTTGGTTGACTGGGGCCAGTACTGTGGAGTAGTAGGCAAAGCCACCACCTGTGACACTGACATCTCATATGGGCACTGGTTCGAGACCCGGCTGCTGCATTTCCAATCCAGCACCCTGCTCCTGTGCCCAAGAAAGCAGCAGATGGCCCAAGTGCTTGGGCCCCTGCACCCACATGGGAGACCCAGAGGAAGCTCCTATCTTCAACCTGGCCCAGCCCTGGTCATTGGGGCCATTTAGGCAGTGAGCTAGTGGATGGAAGATCAATTTCTCTCTGTCTCTCTGTGTCTCTGTGTGTGTGTGTGTGTGTGTCCCCCTCTCTGTAACTCTGCCTTCTGAATAAATCTTAAGAGCTGACTGAGACTTCTGGGATTCTTGGGGTGGGGCGAATGTATTGTGCATGTGGGACAGACACGAATTTTGGGAGGCCAGAAGGCAGATTTTAGCAGGTTGAATGGTGCCCCTCAAAAATACATCCATGGGGGTCAGCACTGTAGTGTGGTAGGCTAAACCTCTGCCTGCAATGCCAGCAGGCATCCCATATGGGTGCCGGTTCTAGTCTCGGCTGCTCCACTTCCAATCCAGCTCTCTGCTGTGGCCTGGGAGAGCAGTAGAAGATGGCGCAAGTCCTGGAGCCCCTGCACCTGCGTGGGAGACCCAGAAGAAGCTCTTGGCTTCAGATCGGCACAGCTCCAGCTGTTGTGGCCATTTGGGGAGTGAACCAGCGGGTGGAAGATCTTTCTCTCTCTCTCTCTAACTCTGACTTTCAAATAAATAAATAAAATCTTTAAAAAAAAAAAAAAAAAGGAAAGAAACTGAGTGTCTGTACCCATGTGGGAGACCTGGATTGAGATCCCAGCTCCTGGCTTCAGCCTGGCCCAGCCCCAGCCACTTGGACCCTTAGAGAAACTTTCTTGTTGCGCCGGCACACAGCCTGCTCTGCGAACCACCCCAAGTCACCATGGTGACGACACAGAAGCTCAGCTGTCTCTTGAGGTGGACCCCATGCCTGCTCCTGCAGATCAGCAAGTGGTCATTCGTTTAACAAGAAGGCGCAAAAAAAAGTTTTTTCAAAAGGTCAAAATACACACCCATTCATAAAACAAAAGCGGAGTAAAGATAGCAAACCCAACACTGGAGATACCAGCTGCCTCCCACCTGTGCACACAGACCCCACCTCCACCCCGTCCCCCCAGGACCCCCTGGGGAAGCCTCCCACCTGTGCACACAGACCCCACCTCCACCCCATCCCTCAGGACCCCCTGGGGAAGCCTCCCACCTGTGCACACAGACCCCACCTCCACCCCGTCCCTCAGGACCCCCTGGGGAAGCCTCCCACCTGTGCACACAGACCCCACCTCCACCCCGTCCCTCAGGACCCCCTGGGGAAGCCTCCCACCTGTGCACACAGACCCCACCTCTACCCCGTCCCCCCAGGACCCCCTGGGGAAGCCTCCCACCTGTGCACACAGACCCCACCTCCACCCCGTCCCCCCAGGACCCCCTGGGGAAGCCTCCCACCTGTGCACACAGACCCCACCTCCACCCCGTCCCCCCAGGACCCCCTGCAGCCTCCCACCTGTGCACCACAGACCCCACCTCCACCCCATCCCTCAGGACCCCCTGGGGAAGCCTCCCACCGGTGTACTGCAGACCCCACCTCCACCCCGTGCCCCCAGGACCCCCAGGGGAAGCCTGGCCACCCCACCAGCCCCCTCTGCTTCCCACCACCCCGGTGCCCTGTGGTGACCTATCCCACAACCCTGCCTGCCACCAGCCTGCCCCCAGATGCCGTCCGGGCGCCTGCCTTTCCCACAGCACTGGCCCTGGGTCTGCCGCCCTTTAGGAACCAGAAAAGCCGGCAAAGTGGCCTCCACCCGCTTCCTGGTCCCAAGTCCCCTTTGCCTTGGGAAAGAAGCAGTAAAGGTCCCTGCCAAGAGCCGCCCAGCTGGGAGGGCCTTCCCACAGCTAAGCCATGACCCCAGGACCCACAGAATGGAGGGAGAGAAAGAGGGGCCCGCAGCCCCCGACTCCTGAGACAGCACCTTCCTCCACTGTGAGAAGGAGCACCTGACCCCCGCCCTCCTGTCCCCTACAGACGGCCCGGTAGTTGGGTACCTGACCTCACCATCCACACCCCCACCGGGCACACACAGCACCAGCTCACCCAACCCTGCACCTGCCCGTCCACTGGGTCACGGACATCACAGTGGGGGACCCGGGCATCTGAGCTGCAGCCAGCATTAACTTCCCCAGCCTCCTCAGGTCCCTTCTCAAGGTGCTAGAACCTCGGCCCCTCTGCGGCCTCACACGCCTTGCCATCCCACAGCGAGCCAACAGCGGAGGAAGCGCCCCAGCCCCTCCGAACCACAGGGCCTCCCTGGCAGGCGGCCATCAAGCTGGGCCCCGGAGAGTAGGGCTGGGTAAATAAGAGCTCATCTGGCACCCAGCCTGGGCCAGGGGATGCCCATGGCCCCTGTGGCCAAGGACGGCCTTCGAGGCCTCTCCTCTGCCCAGGGACGGCAGGTCAGTGTTATGCCAAGGCCGTGCAGGCAGCACAGGCCCTGGGCCACGGCTCCATACCAGAGGACACCCACCTCCAGGCTGCCACACCCCAGTCTGGCTGAGGTCCCTGACCCCAAGCCCCCTCCTGGCTCATCACCCACTCATCCACTGCCCGGGCCCGGGCCCTCTGCCTCCTGGCTGCCTGTTCTCACCAGCCCGTGGGCTCCGGGGGGCCGCAGGTGCAGAGCTCAGGGCCCTGCCTTCCCTACCCACGGCCTGAGGCCCGGTCCCGCGGCCCTGCCCACCAGCTCAGTCCGGTACTTTCTGGCATCCTGGCCTCTCCCATACTTCCGGCCTCAGTCGTTTCCAACCTCCCCCCCCCCCCAGTGGAATCCCCGTCCTGCCGCCTCCGTCCCTTGGCCACTCCCCACTTCCGCTGCACCCGCATAGCTGAAGAGTCTCACCCCCAGGACCCCTGCAGGAGTCCAGCTCCAGGAGGGGGGATGCGGTGCTCCTGTCTGTCCATCCCACCCATTTTATTTAAAAGGCAGAGCGACGGGGGGAGAGAGGGAGAGAGGGAGAGAGGGAGAGGGAGAGAGAGAGAGAAGGATCTTCCATTCACTGGTCCACTGCTCAAATGCCATCATCAGCTGGGGCTACGCCAGGCTGAAGTAGGGGCTCCACCCAGGTACCCACGTGGGTGTCAGGAGCTCCACCCAGGTACCACGTGGGTGTCAGGGGCTCCACCCAGGTACCACGTGGGTGTCAGGGGCTCCACCCAGGTACCACGTGGGTGTCAGGGGCTCCACCCAGGTACCACGTGGGTGTCAGGGGCTCCACCCAGGTACCACGTGGGTGTCAGGGGCTCCACCCAGGTACCACGTGGGTGTCAGGGACCCAAGACCTGAGCCACATCTGCTGCCCCCAGGATGCACGTTACCAGGAACTTGGAATTGGAGGCAGAGCTGGCACTCGAACCCAGGCACGCGGGCATCCCAAGCCGTGTCCTAACCACTGTGCGAGATGCCTGCCACCAAGGGGTGACTCTTTACAGTGAAGACGCAGCTGGAACTTCCCACGCAGCAGACGGAGGCTGGCGGCTGTCGCGCTCACCGACACCAGAGGGCAATTCAGAAGCCACGGCGTGTGCGGCACTCTCCTAGAGTGGCCAAGTAGATGGAATGCCGTGCTTCCGTGGAACGGGGTATTGTCACTGGCAAAACGGGTTCAGCGGGGACAGACGATCTTTCCAACAATTGGTGCTGGGACAGCTGGGTTTCCACACGCTGAGAAGAGACCCCCAACTGCACTACCTGCAAAGTCAACTCAAGATGGAACTAAGGTTCCACGTAAGAGTGAAAACCATAAACTCTCGGAAGAGAACAAACAGCTGAACCTTTGTGACCTTTGCATGTGGCATCAAAAGTACAGCCAACCAAGAAAAAAACTGATAAACCGGACTCACGTTAACGAAAACAGACTTGCCTCAAAGAACATCACCGAAAAGGTAAGAAGGTGGGCAGGTGCTGTGGCGAAGGGGCTAAGCCTCTCTGCCCACGGCACTGGCACCCCATGGGGGCCGGCTGCTCCACTTCTGACCCAGCTCCCTGCTAATGAGCCTGGGAAAGCAGCAGAAGATGCCCACGGGCTTGGGCCCCTGCACCCACGTGGAGACCTGGAGGAAGCTCCCAGCTCCTGGCTTCAGCCTGGCCCAGCCCCAGCGTTTGCGGCCATTTGAGCCTGTGGATGAAGATGTCTCTGTCTCTCTCTTCTTCTCTCTCGGTATCTCTGCCTTTCAAACAAGTAAATAAAGACTTTTTTAAAAAAAGTAAAAAGGTAACTCAGAGAATCAGAGAAATTATATGAAGAACACTTGTAATTCGGTAATAAAAACATAGAAACCCAGTTTTAAAATGGACAAAGGCTCTGAACGGACCATTCTGAGCAGACCAAGGAGCCCAGGAAAAGACGCCACACCTCACCAGCTCTCGGGGAAGGCACCACTTCACACCCACTAGGACCGACTGTCTAACAATCAGAAAGTCAGATAACAACAAGTGTCGGCAAGGACGTGAAGAAACCAGTCACCCTGCAGAGCCATGCAGCCACTCGGGGGACAGCCTGGCAGCTGTCCGAACGTCTAAATATAGAATCACCACGCAGCCCAGCAGCTCCAGCCCCAGGGAGCTGCAAACACACATCGCAAAAACGCGCACGAACGTTCACAGCGGCGTCACTGACAGCAGCCCGAGTGGAAGCAACCCAAGTAGCCATCCACGTGGCCTAAGTGCACGAATGAAGGCCGGTTTATGCACACCACGGAGCGGTACACACAGGAGAGGGAGTCACGCATGGCACAAACCGCTGAACCGCTGTGCTGAGCGGGAAGGACCCGATTCCGTCTCCAGGGAACGCCCATCACGGGCCCATCCCTAACAACGGAGAGGACGGTGCTGCTAGGGCTGGGGGGCCCTGTGTTCTGGCGTCCGTCCCACTCTGGGAGGCACTGGAAACCACCGTATCGTGTACTCTGATTGGGGAAGTGGTGTGGCATGAGGCGCATCTCAATAAAGCACCATCAGAAACAACAGGAGGAGCAGGTGTTCAGCCTGGCGGCGAAGGTGCCCGTCCCAGGCTGGAGCGTCTGGGTTCTACTCCCTGTGTCAGGCCTGCCTCCGGTTCCCAGCCACGCAGGCTCTGGGAGGCTACGATGACTCAAGCAGTTGGGCTCCTGCCACCCACATGGGAGCCTGGATTATGTTCCCAGCTCCCAGCTTCCACACAGCCCAACCCGTCTTCGCAGGCATCTGGGGAATGAACCTGCAGACGCAAGCTCTCTTCCTCTCTCTGCTTCTCAAATAAATAAAATCTTAAAAATAATGAGCCCGGCCTAGCCTGGACTAACATGGAAAGTCAGCGGCTCCGGCGAGAATCCCCGGGCAAGCCTGCTGTGACGGGGAGGCCACACGACGGTTTGTTCTCTCTCACCCCAGCCAGTGAGACCGGGGGTCAGAGCTGGGATTTCTCCACTTCCACAACTCAGCATGTCTCACTCAGCACACACAGCCCATGGCGACGCACTTCCACAAGTCAGCATGTCTGTCTCTGGACAGCGGCGCGCGCGGCCACGGGGCTCTCGGGATGGCCTCACAGGCTGCCAGCTGAGCTCCAGCCACTGTGGACAATGCCTGCACAGTCACTGCTCACCCATGCAAGCTCCCTGCAAACACCAGCCGAGCGCCGGGGCCAAGCAAGGGACACAGATAACAGAGCCGGGAGTCCAGCCGGGGAGGAGGGCTGGGGGTGGCGACGCGCCAAGAGGGTGCCAGCACAAGGGCTCCAGGCCAGCGTGGCCCAGGAGGGAGGTGGGGCCCCCTCCGACCAGGCCTTGCAGAGATCCCGGGCCACACACGGGCACACACCCCGTGGACACACTGCCGCTCCGTCCAGCCCCTCTCCAGCCTCACCTGCTCTCCAGGCCAATGCTGGTCTCCCAGACAGGCGCCTTCTGTGGGCTCCACCCCCCGACAGTGCTCCCCTTGCCCTCCCATCCCTGGCACAGCGGCCTTCAAGGTTCCACCCCACATGCCCAGGGCCCCCTGGCTGGCTCCACTCCCCATCCCTACCCCGCACCTGTTCCGGGACCCCCAGGGCCGGCCCCTGTGCCTGCAGCACCGCTTGGAGACCATCACTGCTTCACCTCGGCTGGCCACTCTAAGCCTGACCCCAGGACTCTCCGGGCTCCCAAGGCACAGCAAGACAGCCCAGCCTCCGGGACCCGTCTCGGGCCAGGCTGGGCCATCTGTAAGTAACCTGCCCCTGGCCCGACAGCACAAGCAGCTCGCCCATGCCACAGGCCGACAGTCTCAGCCCCCCAGGAGCCTGCCCTGGCCCAAGGCTGACAGGACTGAGACAGCCGCGTGGCCCAGGCAGACAGGAAGTCACAAATGCCCTGGCAGCAATGGTGACTGTCACACAGGGAAGCCTGGGGATTTCCAGGAGGGAGCCAGGAATGACGCGTCCAGCAAGGGCCTGAGCTGTGGGGAAAGGTCCTGGGGGCCACACAGGGAAGGCCATGTTTCTGGTGTGGGGGGAGGTCCTGGGGGCTACACAGGGAAGGCCATGTTTCTGGTGTGGGGGGAGGTCCTGGGGGATACACAGGGAAGGCCATGTCTCTGTTGTGGGGGGAGAGGTCCCTGGGGGCTACACAGGGAAGGCCATGTCTCTTGTGGGGGGAGGTCTCTGGGGGCCACACAGGGAAAGCCATGTCTCTGTTGTGGGGGGAGAGGTCCCTGGGGGCCACACAGGGAAGGCCATGTCTCTTGTGGGGGGGAGGTCCCTGGGGGCTACACAGGGAAGGCCATGTCTCTGTTGTGGGGGGAGAGGTCCCTGGGGGCTACACAGGGAAGGCCATGTTTCTGGTGGGGGGGGGAGGTCCTAGGGGCCACACAGGGAAGGCCATGTCTCTGTTGTGGGGGGAGAGATCCTGGAGGCTACACAGGGAAGGCCATGTCTCTGAGGGCAGGGGAGGTCCCTGGGGGCTACACAGGGAAGGCCACGTCTCTGGTTTTTTTTATTATTATTATTTGAGGAATGGCCTGTATTGAGCAACGTCCATCAACTCTGCCTGGAACAGCAGCCCCCAGCTCTCCCCGCACGCGGGAAGGGAGGGAGAGGAGGCTATGTCTCTGTTGTGGGGGGAGGTCCTGGGGGCCACACAGGGAAGGCCATGTTTCTGGTGGGGGGGGAGGTCCCTGGGGGCTACACAGGGAAGGCCATGTCTCTGTTGTGGGGTGGGGCTGGGGACAAGTGCCAGAGGGGCGTGGAGGCCTGCAGACAGAGACCACACCTCCTCAGTTTGGTGGCCGGTGGGCAGGGGTCCTGGGCCTGCCTCCCTCCCTTCTGGGAGCCCTTAGCGCTGAGGTGGGCCCAACATGGGGGCACTCCTGCCTCCCCTGCCAGCTGTCTCCCAGCCACTCAATGGGACAGGACATCAGGTGCCACGCCCCTGCCTTCCCTCACTGGATACAGTCCCTCCCCCCACCCCTTCCCCACTGCCCCACTGGCCCCTCCACCCAGGCACAGGGTGGGCAGGGCTCCAGCCCTCCAGCAGGTCTAAGCAGGTCACAGAGCTCAAGCCTGAAAAAGGGGTGAGGGGCACGGGGCCACCTGGGGCCTCCCCAGGCTAGTCCTCCGCCTGGGCTGTGGCTCCTGGCCATGGGTGCCAGCCTAGCCCCTAGGAGGACCCCAGGAGACTCGGGGTGTCTGGCACCCCAGAGGCTCTCCTGACCTGCCGCCCCTGCTCAGCCACTCTCCCACCAGTGCCACAGACACACCAACCTCCCCGCCAAGCCCAGAAGACAGGGGCCACAGCGGCCCCCGGGAACCTCGGGAGGCCTGTCAGGCTCGCACCTCGGCCAACAGAGGAAAAGCTCCCGGGCCAGGGTGGCTTCAGCACAATGCCCAGCCACTGACCCCGCCAAGGAGAACCCCGGAGGAAAGACCACTCTGCCCAGGTCTCCGTGTCAGCAGAGCAGCCAGCTCACACCAGTTCCCCCTGAGGCCTGCCGGGAAGGCTGTGGCCCGAGCAGGCAGCCCCTGCCCTGCCCTGCACCTGTCCAGGTGGGCCCGCAAGGCTTCCCCGAGGGTGCAGTGGTCCCACAGGCAGACAGGCTAAGGGTCAGGCACACAGCACGTCCACCCTGCCCGGCACAGCTGTCCAGAGAGTGGAGCCCCAGGCATAGCGAAATCAACCCTGCCCGGGAAGCTCAGGCAGGGCCCGGGCAGGACCTCTCTCCCTGAGCTGCCCTTGGGGGCAGAGCCAGCAAAACAGCGCCTGGAGCTGGAACCTGCTCTGCCCGCCTCTGCCGGGGCCCCACCTCGACCCTCCCCAGACCTCTAAGCCTCCGCCGGCCAGGAGCCAGGGCCGCCCCACGCCTGCTCAGAGCTGGCCCAGCCAGAGCAAGTGGCTGACGGTGACAGTGGCAAGGACACTGGCAGCCCCAGGGGCTCCGGGAAGGCATGAGGAGGGCAGGGGGCCAGCGCTTCCCAGGCTGGAGAGGGGGCGGAGGGGCGAGGAGGGGGCTCCTTCACCCACATCTGTGCCCCCAGGGAACAGGCGAGGCGTCCCATGAGGGTCCCTGCCAAGGAATGGTGGCAACCCGGCTCTGGCCACTTTCGGGAGGTGAGGAGAGGCGGCAACTATGCCACCCACTGCCAAGCAGCTGCAGCCACCCGGAGGAGGGACAGCGGAGGCTCGGCCCTGACCCACATGGCTGCTGGGCACACACAGGGACACCGGCTCGGACCGGGACGAGCGGTGCGCCCCCACCCCCACCCCGCCCACCTGCGCCGCACGATGCCCTATTAAGGGCATGGCCGCGGGGGCTCAGCAGAGCGCGCCTGCCCCTTGCCCGGGCACCAACGGCGGCCGCGGGGGCCGCGCCACGCCGGGACGGCCGGCAGGGTGGCGGGGCTCGGTCTGGGTGGCGACCAGGACGGCCACCGCGGACACGGTGGTCAGCCGCCAGGCTGTCGGGCTCCGCGACCCGGCGCGAGCTGGACGGACATCGGGGCGCCCGTACCTTTGTACTTCTCCCGCACCTCCTCGTAGGCCTGGATGAAGTCCTGCTCGTCCGGCGGCGGCGCGGCCATGCCGGCGGCGCGGGACGCGGCGTGGAGGCGCAGAGCGAGCCGCCAGCCCCCTCCGGCCGCTCTGTCCTCGCGGCCGCGCGCGCCGCTTAAAGAGGCCGCCCGCGCCCCGCCCCCGCGCCGCCCCCGCACCCAGGATGCCCCACGGGCCGGGGCGGGGCTCGGCCCCGGAGGCTCGGGGTGCTGCGGGGCTCCGTCCCACGCGCGCCCGCTCCGGCCCGGGTCGCCCCGAGACCGGGCAGCACCCCTGCCCGAGCGCCCTCACCTGGCCGCCAGGCGCGCCCCCTCCCCGCTCCCTCCCTCGCTCCGTCCGCCGCCGCTGCTGGTGGGCGTCTCCCTTCGTGGCCGCGCTGCTGGGCGTCTTCAGTATCCAAAAACCACCCGCGAGCGCCGGAGCGGGCAGCTTCCCCAAGAAGGGAGACGCCTTGCTTTCCCTGCCGAGACCGGCGGAGCCCCGTGTCCCGCCCGGCGCCCGCAGCGACCTCCGCGCTTACCCTGCGCCGCCGCGAGGGTCCCAGGCCCGGGAACCCGTCCTAAGAGACCCACCGGTGGACGCACAGGGGCCCCTCCCTGGGGGCCGGCCGCAGGGGTCGTGACCGCCCGGATGGGGAGCGTTGGAGGCGCCTGCACTCCGCTCCCGGCTCCAGCACAGTTCCCCGCCCGCAGGCTCCGTGCACCCCCGGCCTCCCGCAGGGGCCCACGCTGCCCTGCGGACACCTCCTACCGTCGGCCGGGGGTCCTGCAGCCTGAGCCACGAGACCCTCAACTGCCTCTTCCCTGGCACAGCCGGGAAAAGCACCCGAGGTGGCCGCTTTCCAAAGGGCACCGTCCGCTGCCCGGCCCCTCTCCTGGGCCTCCCGCTGGGCCAGACCCACCTCCCCCACCCCTTTTTGGCAACGACGGGGAGTGGGGGGGGGCAAGGCCAGACCCCGGCTAAGGGAGGAGCTGGGGCTCTGGACACCTGGGCACCTCCTCCTGTCCTGTTCCCATGCAACTGAGACCACAGAGCTTACTGAGCTCTGTCCCCGGAGCCCAAGAAGTTACCACTGGGCGTCGGGGCGCTGGACTCTTGCCATGAAGCCAGCGGTGGCAGCCGGAGAGGCAGAAGCCCATCCCCGGGCCTCACGCAGCCGCCCGACAGGACCAGCAGGTGGCACTGCGCCGTCGGCCCGCACCTGCACCCCGGAGAGGCGCTCCCCGACCGGCCGGCCCCGGGGACCCGCACACGCACACCGCAAGCGCTCCGCCGGCCCGAGTGTGGGCGGACAGCTCGCACGGCCACACTACCTGCAATGCGGATGACCGCTCGCTCCGCAGGGTCCAGGACGCTCCCGTTGCCCCCAGAGCCGCCTCCGCTTCTCCGGCTCCGCTGCGTCTTCCCAAGGTTCCAGGGCAGTGTGTCGCCAGGGCTGGGCGAGCCGCTGCCTCCGCCGGAGCCGTCTTCGGCCGCTGGCCGCACCTCGGAGTCCTCGGCCGACATGCCTCCTGGCGGGGGGGGGGGGGGGGGGGGAGCTGGTCACCGCCGGTACCGCACGCTGGCCCCGTCCCATCCTCATCGCCTGGACGCACGCCCCTCCTACACCTGCCCCTGTTCTCAACCCAGGCGTGGACAGCCCTCTCCCCCTAGCCCACCCAGCAGACACCCAAAGTGGCCCCTCGGGCGCTGACCTCACCCCCTCCAAGGGCATCACCAGCCCTGACCACACACAGTCGCCCACTCCCCGGCCCAGGAGCCCACCCGAAACAGGACCCCGATTACCCTCACTTGCTCCCTGTCACGCGCGCCCTCCCGTCTGCACCCCAAACCGGGACGCCCCTCCTCCGGTCCGGAAGCAGGTGAAGCTGCAGACAAGCCCCGGCCCCCCAGCACCCCAACCCCACGCCGCCCGAGTCCCGCCACCGCTCCGCCGAACCTCCAGACCCACGCAGCCCCACCTCGGGCTCCGCAGTGGAGCCCTATAAATAGCCGGGCCCGCAGCGGCGTGGGAGCTCGGCTGCAGCAAGGCCGGGGCAACCCACCCGCGGCTCCTCCCGCACGCAGCCCACGCGTGCCCACTTCCCGAGAGGCCTGGCGTGCTGGAGGTGAATGGGGCTCTGTCTCGGCGGGGGTGGAGAGTCGTGGGGGCACAATGTGGGCTCTGTGCCTCCGCCCTCGGCCCCAGGGCTGGGGAGGAGACGGCGGGCGCCGAGCCGGGGGGCCTCCCGCCCCGCCCCCGCCCCGCCCCCGCCCCAGCCCCGAACCGCGCCTCCGACAACCCTCGTCCCAGGCACCGCCCGTCCAGTTCCGCAGTCTCCCGCGGGCGCCCGCCGCAGCCGCGAGTTCCGGGTCGCCTGCGGCCGAACCCCACTCAAGCCCACTTCGCACCCCCCGCACGCCCCGCGCCCCGCGCCCCCGGTCCGGCCCTACGTGCCTGGTGGCCCCGCTCTCCGAAGCTCGGTCGCCGCAGCCTCGCCGCTCCGGCCGGGAGCTCCGCGGAGGCAGCGCGGGCGGGGCCAGCCCGGAGCCCCGCCCCGGCCCCCTGCGAGGGCCGTGCGCGCCACCCCGCCGAGAGCGAGCGGGGCCCGCGCGATCCGCGCGCGCGTGTGCGCGGGGCCGCACGCACACCTACGGCCGGGGCGGGTCGGTTGGCCAGGGGACGCGGTGGCGGCGAGCGTGCGTGGCTCCCGGGCGGGGTCCCGCCCCGCACGCCCGTGCCCTGGCCGCCGCAGAGGTCGGATGCCGCGCCGGCCGGCCCTTCCTTCCGCCTGGTTTCACGCACAGGTTTATTCACACACGTCACAGCCGCGCCCGGGCGAGGTCCCCCGGCCCGCCCGCCGCCCGCCGCCCGCACACTGCTGACCTCTGCTGGCCGGACCCGCCCAGGCCGGGAGGGGGCCTCGGCCCTGCGCGCCCGCCGCAGGCCGCGCGCTGCAGCAGCAGGCGGGGTGTCCCCGGGGGAGGGAGCCTGGGGAGCAGCAGGCCAGAGAGCCGCCTCTGGGGTCAGGTGTCCGGGGAGCTGTCCAGGAGCCCCAGGGGGGGCCCGGGGGACGCCGGGGACGCGCGCCTGCAGGTGATGAGGTGCGTGGGCAGCGCCTGCGTGTCGTGGAAGATGACGAAGATGCTGGGCTGGCGGAGGCAGTCCACAGCGCTGTCGTAGCGCAGCAGCGCGTGGCCCGAGGCTCGCGGGGGCGGCGCCCGCAGGCTGCCGTGGCCCAGCCCGTAGTCGCCGGTCAGCACCCGCGCCACGAACACCGCCTTGTGGCCGTCGGCGTCGGGGGGCGAGTACCGGTCCTGCACCGACAGGGAGGCATGCTGGGCGAAGTACACGCCCTGCCCGTAGAGCGTGCCTGCGGGCGGGAGGGCGCGGTCAGGCGGGGAGCCCGGCGCCCACCGCCCCACCCGCCGCCCGGCTCAGGCCTCACCGTTGCGGCCGCAGAAACTCCGGTTGAAGCCGTGCGCGCAGATGTCCCGCACGGCGGGCGCCGAGGTGCCGTGATACAGGACCCGCTCGGCCGGGCGCCGCACGCAGCGCTGCTCCAGGCGCTCCCGCTGCAGCTCGTACTGCTGCTGCAGCAGCGGGTTCCACACGCGCTCCACCTGCGGGGCGGGGCGGTCAGGCAGGCTCTGGGAGGCCCTCGGCCCTGTTCACAGCCTGGCGGTCAGGACCCCTCCCACGGAGGGGTTCAGAGTCTGGGCGAGACCTTGCAGCCCCCGCCGCACTCCACCCCCGGTTCTCCGTCCACCGCGGGACCTGGCCACCCCCACGGGACACCCGGTTACACAGCAGGGCTTCTACAGAGGCCTGGCTTCCTCCAGGGAGATCCCACAGCCCACAGCCAGGCCTCTGCAGAGAAACCCTGAGCCCCGGGACTTCAGAGCCTCTGCCTCTCCCCACGCCCAGAGAACTCTGGGCTCCCAGGCCCGGCCCAGGCGGGAGAGGCAGAGCACCCAATAACTGCCCCAGAGCCACCCCGAGTTCTGGAGCCGTCCTAATTCGTGCCTTCAGAGGAAGGCAGAGAGGCCCGAAGGCACAGAGCCAGGCTGGCTGAGAGAGGAACCGCAGGGAAAGAGGTACTTGGGTTAAGGGGCCTTGCCCACCAAACCCAGTGAGCTGGTGCGGGCTGGAGTCAGAGCCACAGAGGCGGAGGGCACCGGAGGAGGTGTGGGGCCCAGGCAGGGGCTGGAGCATGAGAGGACACAGAGGGGAGGCCCAGCGGCCCCAGGAGAGCATCTGTGACATGCCTGCGGCAACAGGGGACCCCCTGCCAGGGAGGCAGTGGGACCACCCGCTAGGGAGACACTGGGGCCACCCGCTAGGGAGACAGTGGGACCACCTGCTAGGGAGACAGTGGGTCCACCCGCTATGGAGACAGTGGGGCCACCCGCTAGGGAGACAGTGGGTCCACCTGCTAGGGAGACTGGGTCCACTGCTAGGGAGACAGTGGGTCCACCTGCTAGGGAGGCAGTGGGTCCACTGCTAGGGAGACAGTGGGTGCACCTGCTAGGGAGACACTGGGGCCACCCGCTAGGGAGACACTGGGGCCACCCGCTAGGGAGACACTGGGGCCACCCGCTAGGGAGACACTGGGGCCACCCGCTAGGGAGACAGTGGGGCCACCCGCTAGGGAGACAGTGGGGCCACCCGCTAGGGAGACAGTGGGACCACCCGCTAGGGAGACAGTGGGTCCACCCGCTAGGGAGACAGTGGGTCCACCCGCTAGGGAGACAGTGGGACCACCCGCTAGGGAGACAGTGGGTCCACCCGCTAGGGAGACACTGGGACCACCCGCTAGGGAGGCAGTGGGACCACCCGCTAGGGAGACAGTGGGACCACCCGCTAGGGAGGCAGTGGGTCCACTCGCTAGGGAGACAGTGGGTCCACCCGCTAGGGAGACACTGGGGCCACCCGCTAGGGCAACAGTGGGACCACCCGCTAGGGAGACAGTGGGTCCACCTGCTAGGGAGACAGTGGGGCCACCCGCTAGGGAGACAGTGGGTCCACCCGCTAGGGAGACACTGGGGCCACCCGCTAGGGCGACAGTGGGACCACCCGCTAGGGAGACACTGGGGCCACCTGCTAGGGAGACAGTGGGGCCACCTGCTAGGGAGACAGTGGGTGCACCTGCTAGGGCGACAGTGGGTCCACCTGCTAGGGAGACAGTGGGTCCACCTGCTAGGGCGACAGTGGGTCCACCTGCTAGGGAGACAGTGGGTCCACCTGCTAGGGAGACCTCCACCTCCAAAGTGAGAGAAACCCTCTGAGGACACGCACATGTATGCACATGCACTCACACATGCACACATACATACGCACATAAATGCATACATGCACCATACATCCATGCAGCACACATATACATGCACACATATACACACGCACATATATAGATACATACATACATACACTCACATAAGTGCACACAATGCATGTATACACACATGCACACACAATACACATACATACATATACAGAACATGTGTATGTGCATACTAACACATGCAATACTCATACACACATACATTTACACATGCATATGCACACATTTATATGTGCGTATACACATACGTGCGCACACATACACACATGTGCGCGTACATGTATACACACATGAATACACATACAAGGTCAATGCACAACATTGGGTTTCCAACCACCCACATGGAATGCTGAAAACATGGAGAGATTTTCTTTTAACTTTCCCCCAAAAAAGGTTTGTTTGTTTGTTGTAAGATTTATTTATGTATTTGAAAGGCAGAGTTACACAGAGAGAGAGAGAGAGATCCTCCATCCACTGGTTCACTCTTCAAATAGGTACAACAGCCAGATCTGTTCCAGATCAAATCCAGGACCCAGGAGCTCCCCCCACGTCACCCACATGGGTATCAGGGACCCAAGCACCCAGGCCGTCCTCCACTGCATTCTCAGATGTATTACCAGGGAGCTGGATAGGAAGTGGAGCAGCCGGGACTCAAACTGATGCTCATATGGAATGCTGGTGTCACAGGCAGCAGCTCAACCTACACGACACTGGCCCCCAAACTAGTTTTTAAGAAAAAATAACATGGCCAGTGTTGTGGAATAGCAGGTTCGACAGCAGCCAGTGACACCAGCGTCCCATATGAGTGCCAGTCCTAGTCCCAGCTACTCCACTTCCCATCCAGCTCCCCACTAGGACGCCCAGGACAGCAGCAGGAGGTGGACCAAGTACTCGCCGCCCCCCAGCCACGTGAGCGACCAGGATGGAGCGCCAGGCTCCCAGCTTCCACCTGGGCTGTCCACAGATGTCGTAGCCATTTGTGGAGTGAGCTAGTAGCTGGGAGATTTCTTTATCTTTCCCTCTCTCCATAGCTCTGCATCTCAAATAAATAAATACATCTTTTTATATATATATAAAAGACAAAGAGCAATATCTTCAAAAATAGGAAGGAAAACATGTGGAACCTAAGCACTGCATCCAGAGAACCTCCACAGAGCAGTGCAGACAGGCAGGGAGGTGTCGGCACATGCAGGGGTGGGTCGCCCGCACCAGCTTGCAGGATGCACACACTTGAAAGGCCAGGACACTCCTCCTAAACAGGAGGACCTACGCAAGGTGGCACACGGAGTAGCCCAGGAGTCACGACCCACCCAGAAAAAATGAGAACAAGAGGAGGAGCCACTGGGCCTTGGGTTCTGGAACATTCTCCCCGGGGCCAGCAGTGTTCAAAACTAGGACTGCACTTCCCTCTCTCTGGGTAGAAACTTCGCGTGACTGTGGTGTATCTGAGCCTCCAGGTAGCGACAGGACACTACAGGGTGTGTGTATGAACCTGCTGTACCTGCTACAGGTACTGCACCTGACCAAACTGTGAGATGGAAGTGGAAGAGGAGGTGAAGAGAAAGAAGGCAGGGCCATTCTCATCTTCCATGCAGGAAGGCAAGAAGCAGTGTCAAGTCGTGAGGTGGAAAAAAAAATTCAAGTGTGCCAACTAACATCATGAAGCTGCTCGCTAAAAGAACCAAGTGCGTATAATTCACAGTCAGCAGACAGCACAGTGCTGCGGGGTGGTGACAGAGGCGTTAATTGTGACGGTGACAGTGGCGGTGGTATTGATGGTGATGGTGGTTACGATGACGGCTTTATTGATGGTGACAGTGGTAATGGTGACAGAGGCATTATGGTTACAGTGGTGGTGGTGGTGCTATTGTTGATGGTGGTAGTGGTGGTTACATTGGTGATGGTATTGATGGTAATGGCAGTAGTTGTTTTGTTAATGGTGATGTTATGTTAGGTAGGAAGTCAGAACTTTAGCCTATGTGTGTGTGAGAAGGGCCTGAGGACCAGCACCTACTGGGGAAGCCCCAGAAGCCCAGCATCTCCCACTTCACAGTCCTGCCCAGACCCTGATGACCTCCCAGGTGCTCCCAGCCCTCCCCCCAAGGACAGCTCCCAGGAGAATGCTCTCTACAGGACCAACGGGGCTACCTGACCTGATAACAGGGGGCACTAAAACCATCTCAGACGCCCAAGGGGAGCCCCCCTACTCTGCCCAGGCCAGCAAATCTGGGGAGGAATTTGCTAATTTTCACCCAACAAACCCCATTCTTTGTCCTGGAGGAAAGGGGGAGGTGGTGGAGGTGGTAAACAGACTCCCTTAAAAACCCAGGGAGTCCAAGCAGACCGCACACTCAGCCCTGGGCTCCCTGCTGAGGCCTGCCCGGGTGTGTGCTCTCCATCAACCATGTGACCTCGCTCTCCCCAGTCCCAGTGACTGGGCGCTCTCTCTCTGTCCCTTCCATTCTGATGGATGCCCTGTCCCCAATAAAGCCTTATCACGGTCTCACGCCTGAATTCTTCCTGCATGAAGACAAGAACCCCGCGGCTTCCGTGGCCTTTTCTCTGGTGCCAGTTGTAATGGCATTGAAGACAGTGGTAGTGGTAACCATGGTGTTAATGGTGGTGATGGTTACAGTGGTGGTCACGGTGTTAATGATGGTGATGGTGGTGGTATTGTTGATGGTTATGGTGGTCACAGAGGTGGTGGTATTGTTGATAGTGGTGGTGATGGTTGTAGTAGTGGCATTGAAGACAGTGGTAGTGGTAACCATGGTGTTAATGGTGGTGGTGGTCACAGTGGTGGTCACAGTGTTAATGATGGTGATGGTGGCGGTATTGTTGATGGTTATGGTGGTCACAGAGGTGGTGGTATTGTTGATAGTGGTGGTGATGGTTGTAGTAGTGGCATTGAAGACAGTGGTAGTGGTAACCATGGTGTTAATGGTGGTGGTGGTCACAGTGGTGGTCACAGTGTTAATGATGGTGATGGTGGCGGTATTGTTGATGGTTATGGTGGTCACAGTGGTGGTGGTATTGTTGATAGTGGTGGTGATGGTTGTAGTAGTGGCATTGAAGACAGTGGTAGTGGTAACCATGGTGTTAATGGTGGTGGTGGTCACAGTGGTGGTGGTATTGTTATGGTGATGGTTATAGTGGTGGCATTGAAGACAGTGGTAGTGGTAACCGTGGTGTTAATGGTGGTGATGGTCACAGTGGTGGTGGTATTGTTATGGTGATGGTTGTAGTAGTGGCATTGAAGACAGTGGTAGTGGTAACCGTGGTGTTAATGGTGGTGGTGGTCACAGTGGTGGTGGTATTGTTATGGTGATGGTTATAGTGGTGGCATTGAAGACAGTGGTAGTGGTAACTGTGGTGTTAATGGTGGTGATGGTTACAGTGGTGGTGGTATTGTTATGGTGATGTTTATAGTGGTGGCATTGAAGACAGTGGTAGTGGTAATGGTGTTGATGTGGTGATGGTGATGGTGGTGCCCGTGCTTCCATGGCCTCCCCTAGTCCCTTCTCAAGTCTTTTCCCTTCACTGCCCAGACAGTCTGGGTGTTCCTGGGGCTCCTCTCTGGCTCCTACCAGCTATTTTCAGCCCCTTTTTGGAAACAGGCCCATGCTCAGGGCTGCCAAAGGTGGTGAGAACACAAGAAGAAGCTACTGAGTGAGCTCTGGCTCTCTCCCTACTGAACTGGCCCTGCTAGAGGCATGGCAAGGAATAAGCAAGCCTCACGGTGGCCACAAGGTGGCAGAACTACCCCGTGCTCCAGATAAGGAACCGCCAGTGAAGAGGGGGCCACACAGTCCTGGCCATAACTGGCAGAGCACAGAGCCTTGTTCAGGCCCCCTAACCTATTCCCTTCTGTCTCCCTAACCCAGATTCTGTGACTACCCTCTGGGTAGGAAGCAAGATTGGAGAGGCCTGGTGCTCCCCACGGCCCCGAGCGTCCCGCCTGCCCTCCCTGAGCAGCTCCTGGCCAGCAGATGCAGTGACCACCCACAGACTCTATAAGGTGTGAATGGCAGAGCCCAGGAAGCCATGGGTCAGTGATGTGGGATGTGGACTCACCCGAATGATGCGAATCCCGCTGTGGGCAGCATCCAAGGTGTCATAGAAGGCCCGCGCCACATCCTGGAACTCTCTGGTGCTCTCTGCTAGACCCTCCAGCCTGCCCAAGGGCCCCTGCAGCCCCTCATCTGGCACTGACACATGGAGAGAAGGAGGTCAAGAGCCATGCCTTGGGCACTCGCCCCTCATAGCCAGCCCAGCCACCTCTCCCAGTCCAAGGTACAGACTCACAGGTGGGCTCTGCAGCCACCAAAGGAAAGGCCTCACTCTGATCCCAGGGGCCAGCAAGCAGTGCAGCCAAGTGGCGGGCCGCTCGGGCAGGCTGGGCCCCGAAGCCGCGGAGGACGGCACAGTCGCTGCGCAGAGCCACACTCACATCATGGCGCTTCTCCAGGCGAGCGCACAGCTCCACGGGAAGCACACGGCCCCGCAGCCCCACAGTCTCCTCCCAGAGCTGTGCCTCCAACGCAGCCTCCAGGGCCAGGCCCAGTTCGTCCACGTCCTGATCGGAGGCCACATGTACAACCAGCTGGGCCCTGCCACCAGACCCATCGCCACAGGGCTCCTGTGCCTCCAACAGGGAGATGGCCAGGGCCCTCTGCAGTGCAGCAGCCTCTTCCTGCTCAACCAGCTGGTCTTGCGGTTCCAGCGACCGACAGAGGGCCAGCTGCAGCGCGGCCTCCTCCTCCAGCCTCCCAGGGACTCCAGTGCTGGGGGCCACAGGCTCCACCAGCTGCTCCTCGGGCTCCTCCTCCCCCACCTCCAGTGGTAGCCACTCCTCCCTGTCCAGGCTCTCCAGGGTGGCCAGCAGCTCTTGCACCTCTTCTGTGAACAGAGAAGGCCACTGGGTCAGGGATCAGGCCCAGCCAGAGTGACCCTGAGGGACAGGATGCAGCGCGATGAGTAAAAGATGGAGAGGGAATTTGGGGAACACAGGGTGCCCCTGGGAAGGGCAGGGGTACAGAGTGGGCACAGGGAAAGGTCAAGAGAGGGCCTCGGGTTAGGCGGGGGCTCGCTGGGCAGCCTACCCAGGTTCTCATTCTCCTGGTCACTGCCTGTTCTATCTCGGGGCGCCGGGGTGTGGACTTGGCCAGGGAGGATCTGGAGGGCTTCGGTGGGATCCACCTACGGGGAGAGGATGTCAGAGTCCCAGACCTTTGATGAGGGTAGGGGAATTGGTGCGGGTGTAAGAAATGGGAGGGTGAGGCAAGTCTCCATCTCTACCTCTTCAGGGTCCAGGTCCGGGTTGGCCGCGGCCAGCCGCTCTGTCCCCAGGACACACTGGAACTGAGCCTCTAGCTTCTGAAGAAGGCGCCGCCCCTCGGGGCCCAGCAGGAACCTGGTGCTGCCCGGGTGCCTCAGGCACAGCACGTGGCAGCTAATGGTGTCCAGCAGGCTCTGTAGAAACTCATCGGCTGCCTGGCATGGGGCCAGCGCTCCACACAGCTGCAGGGGCACCGGGGAGGGGCAGTGTGCAGGGCAGGGTACAGAGCCCCAGGCGGACAAGGGCGCCGAGGTGAGGAATTCTGACGGGGCCACTCACCCGAAAGCCGGTCACGTCGGTCTCTTCAAGGGGAAAGAGGGCGACATCACCCAGGCTGGCCAGAAGCTCCTCATGGTAGAGCTGCAGGAAGCGCATGGCGCCCGGCTCTGCGGGCAGCACCGTCTCCACCACCCCCTCCTGCCCTGGCAGCCCCACACTGGTCTCCACCGGGTCCTCTGGGCCCAGAGACCCCACAGAACCCGCCCTCAGAGAGGCCTCCGATTGCCCTGGTGCCCTCCCAGAGCCCGCTGCCGCAGGCTCTGCACCCTTCAGGTCCCTGGCCAGCTCTCCAGCTTCCAGGGGAGCAGGCTCAGTGGCCCCAGGTCCCGGCACGGACGGGCGGTCCCCCGCGCGGGCATTCTCGGCAAGCTGCTCGGGTTCCAGGACATCGTAGTGAGGGACGAGGTCCAGTTTCGAGCCTTGCAGCCAGTGGTCCCGCTGTAATACCCGTTCTGCCACTTGGGGGGACAGAGGGAACAGGAAGCTGTCGGGCTCCTGGAGCAGGGGAGGGGGTGGGGCGGCCAGCTGGGTCTGCCCATCCCACTCACCCTGCCACTGCTGGAAGGAGATGACGGTACCCAGGGGCCCGGGCAGCCTGCGCAGGCCCTCCACGGGCCCGCCGCCACTGTGACGCTCATTCTCCAGGTACAACTGTAGCAGCAACTGGTCCTCGGGGGGAGTGTCCCCCACCACACGCACTGCCCGGGCCTGGGGCACGGGGACCAGCGACACTGAGGCCCCGTCTAGGTCCAGATGCTGGGCCTGCTGCTCCAGGACAGCAACTTCTGTGGGGAGGGTGCAAGTTAGCTCAGGGCACTTCACAGCCAGCACCCCGGCCCAACCCTGACTCTCACCTGCCGCAGAAAGGGGCCTGGGCAGCTGGACCAGTGCCCGGTCTGGCCGGGGACTGGCCAGGGCGCGACAGGGCTGCACTGGGTGTCCCACGGCGCGGAGCAGGGCCTGGACGTGCTGTTCCACACGCAGGGGTGCAGTGTCCAGGGGCAGTCCTTGAAGCAGCAGGCGTGCAGGGGCACGAGGTGGGGCTGGCCGCAGGCTGAGCTGGGCACCGAGTAGCTCATGCTCCGTCTGGGCCAAGACCCTCTCCGCATCTGTGGGCAGGGTGTCGGAGCTGCCAGGATACCAGGGTACCCAGGCTGCCCCTTCAGCCTGCCCCCTCACCTGCGAGCTCTTGAAAGGTGAGGATGCCCCCACAGCCGAGTCTCCGCCAGCTGAGCACAGGTCCCCCCCCAGAGCGGCGGCGATTCTCAAAGTAGAGCAGGAGCAGCTGGTCGGGCACTTCCGGGGGCAGTTCTTGGAGCTCCACAGCAGCCTCCGCCCCCACCTCCTCCATCACAACCCTAGGATGACAGCTGAGAAGGAAATGGCGCCTCCACCCCTCGAGCCCCCTCCCCAGGCCCTCTGCCACATTCCCTGCGCCCCAGGCAGCCCCATCTCCCCGACCCACACTCCCCCTGCCTGTACCACGGCTTCAGCCGGGCTCCGGGGCCTGCCCTCTTTGCTTGCCTTGCGGGCTGGAGGCCTGGAACCAGGAAAACAAAAGTGAAACTGAATGAAGGCAGGCGGAGGGAGGGGCCAGGCCTGTGGCACTGCAGCCTGGGTACTGTGGCTCAGGTGTTTTCTCTCTGGCTGGGCCCTCCCCCAACCTGACCCAGAAACCCCCAGATAGCAGGATGGGTGGGAACACCCTCCGGGGGTGCTTCAGGCCCTTCACTTCTCCCTGTGGCCCCGAAAAGGCCAATCATCCTCTGAATTAGGACCCAAGGAGCCTGCGTCAGCGCCCAGGCAGGGGCTCCAGGCCAGCTCCTGGCCGCTTTCCCAGATGCTCTGGGTGCATTACGCCTGCGAGGGACCCACAAGGGTCCTGCTGAGTGAGCAGCCCCCACACTTGAGCTTGAGTGCTCCTGTTCCAGCACTGTGGGCCCCTCCAGCCTGAGCACCCACCTAGCCATGCCCTCTTAGCTGTCATTGTCACTGCTATCATGGCTGACCCCAGGAGGGGACAGGCACCTCAGTGACACACCTCACTGCCGCGGCTACGTCCCCTCAACCAGGGGACACGGGGGTGCGCACAAGGCCCATGAACACGCCAGGCTGTGCCTTTGGAATCCACACTCCTGCTCCAACCAGCTCCCTGCTGCCAGCTGCTTCACTTCCAGCCCCTCAGAGGACTGCCCTCCAGTGGCCGGCACTGTGGTGCAGCAAGGTGAGCTGCTGCCTGCAACGCAAACATCCCATCCGAGCACTGGTTCGAGTCCCAGCTGCTCCACTTCCAATCCAGCTCTGCTAATACAGCTGGGAAAGCAGTGGAAGACAGACTAAGTGGCAGACAGACCTCTGCCACCCACGTGGGAGACCTGAATGGAGCTCTGGGCTCCTGGCTTCTGGCATCCCAGCATTGTGTCTATTTGGGGAGCGAACCAGTGAAGGGAGAACTCTCTCTCTCTCTCTCTCTCTCTGACTCTTTCAAAGAAAATATCTTTAAAAAAGAGTTATGCTCACTACTGCTTTCCATCCCCCACTGTCCTTCACTCCACCTGAAACCCCACCCCACTGCTGCTCCTCCAGGGGGCCAAGGGCCAGCTCTGCTGCCCCACTCTGGTCCGAGCCAGATCCGCACCTGAACCTGACCTCTTACTTAACCTCTGCCACGCTCGCCCACCCTCAAGGTCAGTCTTCCGGGGGTCACTGATGGTAAGAGCTGGGGTCCCGGGAGAGCACTGTGCTGCGGCCAGTCACGCTGCTGCTTGGGACTTCTGAGTCACACCCAGGAGGACCTGGGGTCAAGTTCCACCTGCTGCCCACCCAGCTTCCTGCCGTTGCCACTGGGAGGCAGCAGGTGAGGGCTCAAGGTCTCGCAGCCCTGCCGCCGTGGGGAAGAGTCGTGTCGCAGGTGTTAGACGGCAGGAGCGCACAGCGGGTTGAGCTGGGTTAGAAGTATTACGGTACCCTGCAAGAGAGCAGCAGCCAGCCGGGCCTCTCTCTGCTGTGTAACGCGATGGCAGCCCGGAGCCAGGTGTCCGAGGCAGACTGCCGCTGGCTGGGGCTTCTCCGTCACGAGAGGCTCTCTTATTGCCGGGGTTTTTACCGGGCCTTCCTCCCTGCCGGGGGCCTAGGGCATCTCCGCAAGACCCAGGTGGAGCTCCCAGCTTTGGCCCGGTCCAGTCCTGGCTGTTGCATTTGCAAAGTGACCCAGCAAGTGGAAGCTCACTCTTTCTCTCAGTGCCACCACCCAGATTGCTAAGTGTCCAGTGCTTTCTGTGGACTCATGGTTCAACTGGGGTAGCTTGAAATCAGTACCACCACCTCCACGTGCAAAGGTGTGGCCGGGCGTCCCCTCTGCCAGTGGAGCCAGACCACCCAGGCACAAGGCGGAGCCTGAGCCCAGTCTCTCAGGGCTGGGAGAGGCGATAGCCTGAGGAGGGTCCCAAGGCCCCAGGTGTCGAGGGCCTGCCCAGCCTCAGGCCTGCGGTTGATAAGGTCTATACCTGAGCCCTGCAGCGTTGGGGAGAAAATGCCCAGGATTCCTGATTTTGGAGGGGCTTGGGTGAAAAAGGGAGCTGAACGCTGTGTGCTGAGGCCAAGGAGGGAGGGAGGGTCCTCGGCTGCTTCAGCAAGTCTTCCGTTTAGGAATACATTCCTAAACTCCCAGAGCAGAAAGCCGAATTGGCTACACCAGGCCTCTGCCCCCAGAACCCCCCGGCTCCCACAGCCCGACCCCACCCTCGGCAGCCTTGCGGGGCCCGGGCTGGGGCTGAGACCGGGGACACGAGATAAACCGAGCCGGGTCTGGTCCGCGCGGAAACCCCGCATTCCCAGTCCAGCCCGCCCCGGCCCCGCCCCCAGCCCCGCCCCTGCCCCGCCCCGTCACAAGGCCCCGCTGCGTCTCCCCAGCCGCAGGCGCAGGCCCAGCAGAGCCGGCCGCTGAGCTGGTGCGGGTGCTGGCGCACCGGCCATCACCGCGCGGCCGCGCAGCGGACACAGTGCGCACCGGCCTGCGGCGCCCCACGAGCGGTGAGTCCCTGGTCCGAGCCCAGCGGTGTTTGAGCGGTTGCAGCCGCCAAGCCGGCCGCCCCCGCCCCCGCGAGGGCCCTGCGCAGCCCAGCAGAGCCGCCTGCGGCCCGGTCAGTCTGGCCGGCCGGTCGCGCGGCCCTCGCGGGGCCGGGGATGGCGGCGGCGGCGGCGGTGGGGGCGGGGAGCCGCGGCGGCCCGAAGCGGGAGGGGGGGGAGGTGTGCTGCGGCGGGGGCAGGACCCACAGCCCCGAGCTCCCCCCACCCCCGGCCTGGCAGGAGGGCCCCCCGGCCTCGGTGTGCGTTCCGCGGCCGCTGCGCCCACCCGCCTCGCCCCCAGTCCTGTTCTGTTCCTCACACGCCCTCTGGACGCCTACTTCTCCCCACACCCCCGCACCCCGCTGTTGCCGGTACCCCACTGGCAGACACCCCGGCGGCAGCGCATCGAGGCCTGCTACTCCCCCCCCCCCCCGCAACACCGGCGGGCCCTGCTCTGGTCAGGGGGGGCCAGGGCTGTCGTTGGTCACAGATGGTGTGGGGATTTCCTGGGATAGAAATAGCCCCCGACTCTGGCCCCTTAAAGCTGCTTAAGGGGCGGATGCGGAGGGGAGGACCTTGGCACACCCCCACACAGCCCAGGCCGCGCCCCCAGCCCCCAACGGGCTGAGCTGACCCTGCGGGCGGTGGGGGTGTGGAGGGGCCGCGGCGGCCAGCGAGCGCCTGCACGGCTCAGGATCCCGGGGCTGACAGCCATCCATCCCCTGCGCCCGGAGCAGCCCCTGCCCAGGGCAGCCTGCTTGGGCCTCCCGGCTCTATGGCCGCAAGCAGCCAGGGGGCAGAGGTCGGTTGCCCTCCTTCCTCCTGGGTTCTGGGCCGCAGGTGTGGCCGCCGCGGGGCTGGCTGCGGTGACAGGCATGGCTAACCCTTCTCTCTCTCTCCTCTAGGGGCAGTCCACAGAACCGGAGGCCATGTCCCATGAAAAGAGTTTCTTGGTGTCTGGGGACAGCTACCCTCCACCCAACCCTGGATATCCTGGGGGTCCCCAGGCCCCCATGCCTCCCTATGCGCAGCCTCCCTACCCTGGGGCCCCCTACCCACAGCCCTCTTTCCAGCCCTCCCCCTATGGTCAGCCAGGGTACCCCCACGGCCCCAGCCCCTACCCCCAAGGAGGCTACCCACAGGGCCCCTACCCCCAAGGGGGCTACCCACAGGGGCCCTACCCCCAAGGGGGCTACCCACAGGGGCCGTATCCGCAGAGCCCCTTTCCCCCCAACCCTTATGGACAGCCACAGGCCTTCCCAGCACAAGACCCAGACTGTGAGTTGTCGGGTGGGGTGGGGCGGGGCGGGGTGGGGGGGCTCTGAGTGGCGCTGAGCTTGTCCGTCTGCCCCTCAGCACCCCAGCACGGAAACTACCAGGAGGAGGGACCCCCGTCCTACTACGACAACCAAGACTTCCCCGCGGCCAACTGGGATGACAAGAGCGTCCGGCAGGCCTTCATTCGCAAGGTGGGTGGGCGGGGCCTGGGGGTGGGCGGCACCCGGCGGGGGGGAGGGTCCCGGCTCTGAGGCGCCCCCTCCCCAGGTGTTCCTGGTGCTGACCCTGCAGCTGTCGGTGACCTTGTCCACGGTGGCCGTGTTCACTTTCGTCGGCAATGTGAAGAGCTTCGTCCGCGAGAACGTCTGGACCTACTATGTCTCCTACGCCGTCTTCTTCGTCTCTCTCATCGTCCTCAGCTGTTGTGGCGATTTCCGGAGAAAACACCCCTGGAACCTCGTTGCCCTGGTAACCCCGAAACCTGAGCTCCTGGCCCCAGGCTTCCACGACCACACGTGTCTGTCTGCTGTGTGGGCTTGGCTGCCCTGCGCCCCCCAGGCTGAGCGCGCCCCCTCTTCCCCACAGTCGATCCTGACCGTCAGCCTATCCTACATGGTGGGCATGATCGCCAGCTTCTACAACACGGAGGCGGTCATCATGGCTGTGGGCATCACCACAGCTGTGTGCTTCACAGTGGTCATCTTCTCCATGCAGGTGAGGGGTCCCCCAGGGCGGGGCTGCAGCCCCGGGCCCGGCGGCCTCCCCCGGCTGGCCCACAGCCTGCCCTCTCCTCCCCAGACCCGCTACGACTTCACCTCGTGCATGGGGGTGCTCCTGGTGAGCATGGTGGTGCTCTTCATCTTCGCCATCCTCTGCATCTTCATCCGGAATCGCATCCTGGAGATCGTGTACGCCTCGCTGGGCGCCCTGCTCTTCACCTGCGTGAGTAGGGTGGGGGCTGCCCTGGGCGCCGGGGGGCCCGCGTGCCCAGCGGGCAGGCCCTCAACACCGCCGTGCTGTCGCCCCAGTTCCTGGCAGTGGACACTCAGTTGCTGCTGGGGAACAAGCAGCTGTCCCTGAGCCCAGAGGAGTACGTGTTTGCAGCCCTGAACCTGTACACAGACATCATCAACATCTTCCTGTACATCCTCACCATCATCGGCCGTGCCAAGGAGTAGCCTGAGCCGCCAGCTGTCCACGCGCTGCTCGAGGGGCCTGGCTGACTGGACCCTGCCCCTGGCATGGCGGTGCCATCTGTACTTCCCCTACCTTTGGTCCCGGGGCTGAGGGAGCCCCTCCCAGCACTCCTGTCCGTACACTGCAGATACTCCGTTTGGACCGCTCTGGCCACAGCATGGCCCCTCCAGCCTCCCCCTCCCACCAGGGGCTCCGGGGCTGCGTGTCCGAGCCTTTCCTGTCTACTTGTTGCATGAAGCCCGTCTGCCAGCCCACTCCAGGGTCTGGGGGGCAACACCAGGTCCCTGGGGAGAGGGATCGAGCCAAGAGGTGAGGGTGCACGTCTCCCCTCCTGTCCCAGCTCCCCAGCCCAGCATAGAGTCCCCCCCTTCCCCACCCCACCCTCGAGTGCTGCTCTACCTGGGGATGTGTGGGGCGGGGTCTTCCCCTTGTGCTGAGCCCTGAGGGCAGAGGACGGCATGTCTGGGGGAGGAAGCCTTCCTGCCATCCTGCTGTCACTAAAATCCCAATAAATGGACCTGCTCTCCGCCTTCTCCTTGCTCTTCTCACTGTCACTTGCTCCGCGAGCTGGAGAGGGAGCTGCGGCCACGCCTGCTGCTGGGAGCACAGGACTAACACTGCAGGTTAATGACAGCGGCTGATCCTTTGCTCTGCTTCTGCCCCCCCCTGCCTTTTCCTCGCCACCTTCCCAGGCACCCTGTACGGCGTGTGCTAGGACTCCCAGTGGAGGGACAGGGACCCGAGGCTGCCCGAGCTAGCTGAACAGGGTGCCCAGGCCGCGCGCTGGGAAGCGGCAGGGCTGTCTGCCACCTGCTCCCTCTGGACACAGCTCGGCAGGACGGTGGGTCTGGGAGCGGCTCACCTGCTGTCCAGGCCTGAGGGCAGCGGCCCAGGTCACTGCCCCCACCCCCGCTAGCCGTCACGCTCCGCAGGCCCCGGCGGGCCCTCCTGGCTGCTGTGCAGTCCATCTTGGTAGGGATTTGGACAAAGGTTCTCTCCCTCCCCATCTTCCCCACAAGAAACTGCAGACAGGAGCTGCTGCCCAGGCCTGAACCGAGACCAGCAGCTCAGCCAGGCAGACTGCCGTGCGCACACCTCCCTGTGCTTGCTACTTAGCTCCCGCCATGGGCGCTACGGTGTTACCCACCGGTCAGCCAGCTCCATGCCCTCCCCAGGGGGCCTGGCTGCCTTGGCCTGGGGCGTGACCCCGAGACCCTCGTCCCCACGACTTTCCAGCCACCTTGGCCTGAGAACCTCTCAAGGCTCCTCCCCACCACCCTGTCAGTCTGCTCATTTAACTGGGGGCAGCACTTTAGGGCGTGAAAGGGCCCCACATACCCCAAGCCAGCGCCACCCCAGCGCCCACAGGCACCCCAGCCGAGGCCTGCTCAAAGCTGAGTTTGTCCTCCCCAGACCGGCTCCTGTGCTCCAGAGCAAGCCGTGCTCCTCCCCAGACCGGCTCCTGTGCTCCAGAGCAAGCCGTGCTCCTCCCCTCGGCCTCTCGGGCCTGTCCTCCGCCAGGTCACATGACCCACCTCCTCAAACCTTTGTCCAGGCACCCTCAGGATGAAGCCCACACTCCTTAGTCCTGGCTCAGGCCCTGCCTTCTGCCCACTACTGACTCTCCCAGCTGCCTTCCCGCTCAGCCCCTCAGCCCCCAATCCCGACCTTGCACAACCTGAGCCAAAGCGGGCCCCGCCTCGCAGCACCGTAGCAGTCTGTGGCCTCTCAGCTGGGGCAGGGAGGGGCACTGCCTTCCCGGTGACCACAGCCCTTCCTGGAGTCTACCTCGCTCCCAGGGTGACCCAGGGGCTAACCGCGGTCGCAAGCCTCCATCGGGGCAGGCCACAGGCCCCTGGTCCTCCACCCCTTTTCCAGTATTTCCTTGAGCAGGTGCAGTTCCTCATCCAGGGCCCAGCAAGTGCTGTAAGCAGGCTGACAGGTGAAAAAGGAGCCCCCCGAGAGGTAGCTCGCAGGCTCCCCGGACTTGGCACTGAAGAGGAAAACAACACGGAGTTCACAGAATATCCGTCAAGCTGAAGGAGGAGGAGTTCAGGAATACGGATGGCACAGACAGTTTTGCTCGGGAGCTTCCCGAGGGAACAGACTCTGGCTGAGAGGGAGAGGCTGGGGCCGGAGGTCTGGGCCTGGGCCAGGAGGCCAGGGAATCCAGAGCAAAGGGAGAGCGCTCAGGAGGGGGGTCCACTGACAGAAGGTCCCAGAGCGGGTGTGGGGTGAGGACAGGTGAAGGGAGCAGCCAGAGAGGAGCCGTAAGCAAACAGTGGGGCACACAGTCGTCAGCAGACAGCACCCAGCACCCAGCCAGGTCAGACTGGGCGTCTCCAGCAGCTGCTCCTTGCCGTGGGGAGCCCAAGCACCTGACGGTCTGGCTGCTGGGCAACCAGATAGGTAGAAAGTGCCCAATTGATGAAGCTGACGGAGGCACAGCAACCATGAGGCCAGCAGGGTGAGAAGCAGCACCTCCACCCTGCTCTCTGGGGGCTGGGCAGGTCCTATCTGCCTGGCCTCGCTATGTGGGGCTGGCCTGGCATCGCAGATAGAGGCCTGGGCACTGCTAGAAGCTGGCCTGGCATCACAGATAGAGGCCTTGGCGCTCCGAGCATGAGCAGCACAGAACAGGAACCTAACAGGAGGCTACTCTGTGACAGTGAGGGATCAAGGCCCCCTCCAATCACGTCGGGGCGCAGCAAAGCAGCCGCGGAAGGGCCAAGCGGCTCTCCCTGGCCAGTCCCACTCGAATTATCCTCCCCAATGAGGTGTGCTGAGACACCCAGCCTCAGGACGAACCCCCTTGCTGCCAGCACCCACTCTGCTGTGAGAAGTCCTTCCTGGTGCCCTCTCGCCACAGCTCCCCCTGCTGTGCGCTTGCCCTCCCCCTCGGGGAGCAGTCACCTGACTGGTCCAACCACAGGATGTCCTGGGGGCGGCAAGGCAGGCCACTGACACAGGGAACTAAAGCCAAAGAAAGCAAAATTATTTTCAGTCAACATTTATTTACAGACGTCACAATTAAACCCACTGGTGATGACACAGGCGTCTGTGAAAATATCCGTGTCTCTAGCACATTCTCCCCCTCTTAAAAACCACAGGGAGGGCTGGTCCTGGACCTCGCCCAGCGCAGGTGCCCTGTGCCCCTGTCTCTGGCTCACCAGGGCCTCGCTCAGAATCCCTGGACTGGAAGCACCTTCAGGACAGGGGCTGTGACCTGTGAGTTTCCAGCGTTGTGCCTGGAGCCCGGCACACCACAGGTATCAAATACGGGGGTGGCCGATGTGGCGCAGCAGGTTAAGCTGCCCCTTGAAACACATCCCAAACGGCGGTGCCAGTCCAAGTCTCAGCTCCTCCACGTCCAATCCAGATTCCTGCTGACGCATTCCAGGGGCAGTGGACGATGGCCCCAGTGCTTGGGCCCCTGCCACCCAGGTGGGAGACCCAGATGGAGTCTGAGGCTCCTGGCTTCAGCCTGGCCCAGCCCTGGTAGTTGCAGCCATGTGGGGAACCGCCAGAAGATAGAAAATATTTCTCCCTGTCTCTATATCTCTCTCTGTTTCCCTTTCAAATAAATAATTTTTAAAAAATTTAAACACATGGAATGAATGAATGAATGAACGAACGAACTGCACACAGCATGAGCCACACAAGCAGTAACTGGCCCAGGACCAGGACAGAGAACACTGCAGACTTCTGGACCTTGGCTCAACCTCAGCATTAGTGGGGAGGCACTTCAGGAGTGAACAAACAAACAGCAAAACTGTCAGCCCAGGGGAAAGCTGGAGGCATTTGGGGAGACCAGGTGGGAAAAAGGGACGCCTGAGAGAGGCGTGACAGCGGAGCAGGTACACGGAGGTGAGGTGTGGGCTGCAGGAGGTGCTAAACTCCAAAGTCTGAACTGGGACCAAACAAAGTGGTTTGAGCAGAGGCAGGAAGATCGGTAAGGATGATGGACAGGGGGAAGATGGGAGGACAGGGGCTGTTAGAGGCCTGGTCCCAGCCCTGCAGGCTCCCAAGCAGTTACTGCTCCATGGGGCCTAGTCACTGCTTCCCAGGAGCAGCAGGATGGCTTGGCCCCTTCTGGCACCGAAACACCCAACAGATTTTTTTTTTTTTAAGATTTATTTTATTTATTTGAAAGACCGAGTTACAGAGAGAAGTAGAGACAGAAAGAGAGGTCTTCCATCTGCTGGTTCACTCCCCAGATGGCTGCAATGGCCGGAGCTGCGCCGATCCGAAGCCAGGAGCTTCTTCCAGATCTCCCACGTGGGTGCAGGGACCCAAGGACTTGGGCCATCTTCTACTGCTTTCCAGGCCACAGCAGAGAGCTGGATCGGAAGAGGAGCAGCCAGGACTAGAACTGGCGCCCATATGGGATGCTGGCACTGCAGGCCAGGGCTTTAACCCACTGCACCACAGCGCTGGCCCCCCAACAATGTTTTTCAAATGCCTACTTTGTCTCAGGTATGTAGGACATTGGAGACTTTTGAGAATGTCCAAACACAGGGGCCAGCATTGAGGCATAGCAGATTAGGCCTCTGCCTATGACGCTGGCATCCCATATGGGCATCGCTTCAAAACCCAGCTGCTCCATTTCTGATCCAGCTCCCTAATGGCCTGGAAAGCAGTAGAAGGTGGCCCAAGTCCTTGGGCCCTGCACCCACGTGGGAGACCTGGAAGAATCTCCTGGTTCCTGGCTTTGGATTGGCACAGCTCTGGCCATTGCGGCCAACTGGGGAGTGAACCAGCAGATGGAACAGCTCAATGTCTCTCCTCCTCTCTCTCTAACTCTGCCTTTCAAATAAATAAAAAGTAAATTTTTTTTTTTTTGAACAGGCAGAGTTAGACAGTGAGAGAGAGACAGAGAGAAAGATCTTCCTTCCGCTGGTTCACTCCCCTAATGGCCACCACGGCCAGTGCTGCACCAATCCGAAGCCAGGAGCCAGGTGCTTCTCCTGGTCTCCCATGTGGGTGCAGAGGCCCAAGCACTTGGGCCATCCTCCACTGCACACCCGGGCCACAGCAGAGAGCTGGACTGGAAGAGGAGCCACAGGGACTAGTACCCAGCACCCCAACTGGGACTAGAACCTGGGGTGCCGGTGCCGCAGGTAGAAGATTAGCCAAGTGAGCTGTGGCACCGGCCAAAAGTAAATCTTTTTTTATAAACAATTCCCAAAACACGAGTGCCCCTGTGTCCTTACTCCAAGTTTTCAACTCCCATGTCTTCACCACTCAAGCTCCCGGCATCTGCCCCGTGGGCCCTCTTGCAGCCACGCTTCCCCCCCATTCACGTCTCCTCCCTCACCACCAAAACTTCCCAACCCTGAGACTTGTGCCGCTCCTGCCTCCCATGTAGCCAGCGCCTCCCTGCTACCCAGCAAGCAGTAACATCCTCTCTGCCCCAGCTGCCTCCGTGGACCTGGGCATTTCAGGTCCTCTCTTCTGAACACCTCTCAGACCTGCACCCTTCTCTCAGGTCCAGTCCCCTAGCTGTCCTCAGCCCTGCAGGCGAAGGGGGCTCTCCAACAGCACACCCTGGGTGCACTTCTTCCAAGACCTCCTGTGAAGACAGTGGCTTCAGCCAAGCTCACCTGAGATGCCAACTCCCACTCTTGACGCCTATAATTGCTAGGAAAGACACTCGAAAAGGCTGAAGCACACGCAGCTGAGCAGGAATGCAAGAAACAAACGCATAGAGACGGCTCAGCTGGGGGGGGGGGGAGCATAGAGACGGCTCAGCTGGGGGGGGGAGAACATAGAGACGGCTCAGCTACGGGGGAGAGCATAGAGATGGCTCAGCTACGGGGGGTGGGGGGGTGGGGGGGGAGAACATAGAAACGCCTCAGCTACGGGGGGGGGGGGAGGCAATAGAGACGCCTCAGCTACGGGGGAAGAGTTGCAACCGTGTGGCTTATAGCAGTTGCACTGAGAAGTCAGAATTCACATTGGGAACCCCCAGAGGAGGGAACTCCTCCTGGGGACAGGCGTGACCAGACAGAGCCTTAGCAATCACCCCTCTCTCTGCCTGCAGAGCAGGGGCAGGAATCTGTGGAAGGAAGAAGACACAATCAGGTAGAAACTGCGGTCTTTAAAACGACGTTACCTCTCATTCAGTTACAAATTGTTGGACCTCTCAGTTGTAGAGATGCCCACTTGCTCGAGAGGACGCCCAAAAATCCAGACTCCAGACCAGTTGATGCAAAAAGCATGAGGTATTTATTGTACGTTTGCGCAAACGGGCCCCCACCTAAGGCGGTGAGGAGCCCTGAGCGGCAGTTTCACACAGGTTATATAGTCAACAAATTAGCATATGGGATTGGCCGGTTCGGAGGGACAATTAGCATACCGGAGAGTGCTGAGGAGAGTGCTGAGGGAACCAGCTGAGGAGAATGCTGAGGAGAGTACTGAGGGAACCAGCTGAAGAGAATGCTGAGGAGAGTGCTGAGGGAACCAGCTGAGGAGAATGCTGAGGAGAGTGCTGAGATTCTCCGAAGGGGAGTGGCAGCTCTGCTCTGGGCATGCCTAGAGGTTCTCTAAAGGGGATAGACTTTTCCTTCCCAGAGAACGTGCCCGCTGGACCCTGGGGAACATCTAACCTCTTAAGAAGCCCCTGATATCTGCCCAGGCCTAGTTTCTTGTCCCTCTCCCCCATAAGGGTCCTTCACAAATGACTAAGCCTTTCAAACACAGGACTTACGGACTGAAACCAAGAGGAAAGATGAGAAGATGGAAGGGACCTAGAGGTGACTCCAAGATCAGAGCTGGAGCATCCGTACGTTAGAGCGGATATGACCCACACGCTAAGGAAAGCGCAGGTGGAAATGGAGGCACACGGAGCATTTCACCAGAGCGGTGGCGTCTGTGAAAGAACACAACAGTGAGCTTCGTTGATGGAGAAACACAGTTAACTGAAACTCAGAACTCCGGGGGCTGGTGTGGCGGTGCTGTCCCCCGGGTCCCGGCATCCCCTGAGTGCAGTCCAGTCCTGACTGCCCTGCTGCAGATCCAGCTTCCTGCTAACGTGCCTAGGAACGCAGCTGACGATGGCCCAAGTATTGATCTCTCCTCACTCCCTGTCTCCCTCACTCTGCCTTTCAAGTAAACAAACCTTTAAAAACCCTCAAGAGCTAATTTAAGAGCTTATCAGGGGCCGGCGCCGCGGCTCAATAGGCTAATCCTCCACCTTGCGGCGCCAGCACACCGGGTTCTAGTCCCGGTCGGGGTGCCGGATTCTGTCCCGGTTGCTCCTCTTCCAGGCCAGCTCTCTGCTGTGGCCCGGGAGTGCAGTGGAGGATGGCCCAAGTGCTTGGGCCCTGCACCCACATAGGAGACCAGGAGAAGCACCTGGCTCCTGCCTTCGGATCAGCATGGTGTGCCGGCCATAGCACGCCAGCCGAGGCGGCCATTGGAGGGTGAACCAACAGAAAAGGAAGACCTTTCTCCCTGTCTCTCTCTCTCACTGTCCACTCTGCCTGTCAAAAAAAAGATCATATCAGACAAGTCAAGAGAAAACATGCAAACACTAAAAAATAAAATAACAAGGACAGGAATCCCAGGAGATGAGAGAATGAAAGAATGGGTAAGAAGTAACATCTGGAGGGATTAATACTGAGAACTAGCCACACTGTTACATCAGCCCCCAAATCTACCAAAACTGACACAGAGGGAAGGATTTTCTGCCCTCATCACACTGCTCGCTCCCTCCACAAACCCAGCGTTGCCCGTGGAATCGCATCCCCCAGGTTCGGGAAGTCCTCACCTCCCACACCTCAGAGTGTGGCCGTATTTGCAGATGTGATTCATCCAGATGGGGTCACACTGGAGTAGCGTGGGCCCCATAATGGGGATGTGGGCGCGAACAGGCACACAGGGCAAATGCCTCCAGGAGACAGCCGGAAGCTGGGAGGCCTGGGAGCGACCCTTGACCCCGCCCACACCTTGATCCTGGATTTTCAGCCTCCAGAACTTCGAAGAATAAATCCTGCTGTGTAGGTTCTTCAGATGTGGCACTGATTTGTTTCCAGCAAAACAACAATCGCAAAGTCTGACAAGCGCATGACAAGAAAGAAAGTTCACAGGTCACTGTCCCTCGTGAACAAATATTCTAAACAAAGCAGGAGCAAGTCAAATCCTGTGGTGGATGGTGCATAGAAGGCTGGTGGAGTGTGAGTAGGTGAGGTTTACTTCACCAATACAAGGGGTGGTTTTAACAGACCAAAGATACACTTAGGGGCCTACGCTTTGGTGTAGTGGGTAAAGCTGCCACCTGCAGTGCCGGCATCTCATGGGCACCGGTTCAAGTCCCAGCTGCCCCACTTGCAATCCAGCTCTCTGCTATGGCCTGGGAGAGCAACAGAAAATGGCCCAAGTTTTTGGGGCCTGCACCCGCGTGGGAGACCCAGAAGAAGCTCCTGGCTCCAGGCTTTGGATCGGCACGGCTCTATCTGTTGCAGTCATCTGGGGAGTAAGCCAGTGAATGGAAGACCTCTCTCTCTCTCTCTCTCTCTCTCTCTCTCTCTCTCTGCCTCTCCTTCTCTCTGTGTGTAACTCTAACTTCTAAATAAATAAATCTTTTAAAAAAATAAAAGATACACCTATCATCACGTTAGCTGTTAAAAGAGTTGAGAATCGGCCGGCGCCGTGGCTCAACAGGCTAATCCTCCGCCTTGCGGCGCCGGCACACCGGGTTCTAGTCCCGGTCGAGGCACCGATCCTGTCCCGGTTGCCCCTCTTCCAGGCCAGCTCTCTGCTGTGGCCAGGGAGTGCAGTGGAGGATAGCCCAAGTGTTTGGGCTCTGCACCCCATGGGAGACCAGGATAAGCACCTGGCTCCTGCCATCGGATCAGCGCGGTGCGCCGGCCGCAGCGCGCTACCGTGGCGGCCATTGGAGGGTGCACCAACGGCAAAGGAAGACCTTTCTCTCTGTCTCTCTCTCTCACTGTCCACTCTGCCTGTCAAAAATAAGAAAAAAAAAAGAAAAAAAAAAGAGTTGAGAATCATATGATCACTTTAAGGTAAACACATCGCAAATTAGAAACGGATGAGAAGTTAACTTCCTTATAAGAAATATCTGCAAAACTCCTACAGCAAGCACCACACTTAATGGCGCACGGTGGAGAATTTTCTCTTTTGGGGCCAGCGCTGTTGTATAGTAAGTTAGGCCTCCACCTGTGGTGCTGGCATCCCATATGGGCTCTGGTTCGTGTCCTGGCTGCTCCTCTTCCTATCCAACTCTCCGCTAATGGCCTGGGAAGATGGAAGATGGCCCAAGTCTCTGGGCCCCTGCACCCACACGGGAGACCTAAAGAAGCTCCTGGCTCCTAGCTTTGCATCAGCCCAGCTCTGGCAGTTGCAGCCATATGGGGAGTGAACCAGCAATGGAAGACATCTCTGTCTATCCTCTCTCTGTAACTCTGTTTCTCAAATAAATAAATCTAAAAAAGAAAAATTTCTCCCTGAAATTGGAAATGAGATAAGGGTGTCATCGGTTATGTCTTCTACTCAACACTGTATTGAAGACTTCCCAGGGCAAAGAGAAGGGGGAATAAATGGCATAAAGATTAGATTAGAAGAAATGAAATTCTCATTGTCTGCAAAAATAAAGACCACAAAAGAGAAAATCCAAACTGATACCCAGATTTCATTCAAATAAATACGCAGATTTACAAAGATCCCTCAGCCCAAGATCAACAGGTAAGGATCAATCGTGTACTGCAAAAAAACACATTTTAACAAATGGCAAACTGCATGAAAAGGAAGCTGAATTAGAGTGACAGGCTCATCAACAAGAGTAAGCGTGTGGGGGCCGGCACTGTGATGTAGCTGGTAAAGCTCCCACCTGCAGTGCCGCATCCCATATGGGCGCCAGTTCAAGTCCTGGCTGCTCCACGTCCAGTGCAGCTCTCTGCTGTGGCCTGGTAAAGCAGTAGAAGGTGGCCCAAGTCCTTCGGCCCCTACACCCACGTGGGAGACCTGGAAGAAGCTCCTGGCTCCTGGCTTCAGATTGGCCCAGCTCCAGCTGTTGCAGCCATCTGGGGAGCGAACCAGCAGATGAAAGAGCTCTCTCCCTCCTTCTCTCTCTCTCTCTCTCTCTCTCTCTCTCTCTCTCTCTGCCTCTCTATAACTTGCCTTTCAAATAAATCAATAAATATTTATTTTCTTTAAAAAAAAAAAGTAAATGTTGGAAGACAATGTAAAAGTATCTTCAAAGTATAGGTGAATAGAAGAATAATTTTCAGTCCATAATTCTACCCAATAGACTACCATTTGAGAACGATACAAGCATTTTGAAATAGACTAAAAGAATCCACCGCCCAAGGATTTAAGTGTTTTTTTTTTTTTAAAGAAAAAAATGCTATGAGAATTTACATTCATAGAGCCTTAATTTTAAAAAATGTAACTTCAGGGCCAACATTGTGGCACAGCAAGTTAAGCCCCAGCTCCTGATTCTGGCATCCCGCATCTGAGTGCTGGTTCGAGTCCCAGCTGCACAGCTTCCAGTCCAGCTCCCTGCTAATGTGCCTGGAAAAAGCAGTGGAAGATGGACTGAGAGCCTGAATCCCTGCAACCCACCTGGGAGACTCGAATGGAGTTCCTGGCACCTGGCTTCAGGGGCCATTTGGAGAGTGAACTAGTGGATAGAAGATACATCTCTCTCTGTCACTCTCTTTAAGTAAATAATATCTTTTTTTAAAAAAGGAATAACAAAAAACAAACAGCAAGATGGTAAATTTTAGCCCAACCATAGTACTCCAAGTAGAAACAGATGACTAGGGGCTGGCGCTGTAGTGCAGGAGGTTAAAGTTCCAGACTGCAGTGCCAGCATTCCATAGGGGTGCCAGTTCGAGTCCCAGCTGCTCCACTTCCAATCCAGCTCCCAGGAAAGCAGTAGAAGACGGCCACAGTCCTTAGGCCCCTGAACCCACGTGGGCAGTCCGGAAGAAGCTCCTGGCTCCTGGTGTCGGATCAGCTCAGCACCAGTCATTGCAGCCATTTGGGGAATGAACCAGCAGATGGAAGACCTCTCTCTCTCTCTCTCTGCCTCTCCTCTCTCTGTGTAACTCTTTCTCTCTGTCTTTCAAATAAAAAAATCTTAAAAAACAAAACAAAAACAGATGATCAACTGAACATGCTGACCATAAGAATGCTACCTTAATTATAAACACAAATGCACTGAAAATAAAAGGTTGGAAAAAAGATATATACAGGGCTGGTGCCGTGGCTCACTTGGCTAATCCTCCGCCTACGGCGCCAGCACCCCAGTTTCTAGTCCCAGTTGGGGTGCCAGATTCTGTCCCGGTTGCTCCTCTTCCAGTCCAGCTCTCTGCTATGGCCAGGGAGTGCAGTGGAGGATGGCCCAAGTCCTTGGGCCCTGCACCCTCATGGGAGACCAGGAGGAAGCCCCTGGCTCCTGGTTTCAGATCAGCGCAGCGCACCACCCACAGTGCACCGGCCTTGGTGGCCATTTGGGGGGTGAACCAACGGAAAAAGGAAGACCTTTCTCTCTGTTTCTCTCTCTCACTGTCTAACTCTGCTTGTCAAAAAAAAAAGGTATATACAAATATTAATTATGAGGCTTTTAAAAATATTTATTTATTTATTTGAAAGGCAGAGAGAGAGAGAGAGAGAGGTCTTCTATCCACTGGTTCACTCTCCAGTTGGCCTCAACAGCTGGAGCTGCATCAATCCGAAGCCAGGAACCAGGAGCTTCTTCCAGGTCTCCCATGTGGATGCAGGGGCCCAAGGACTTGGGCCATCTTCCACCGCCTTCCCAGGCCACAGCAGAGAGCTGGCTTGGAAGTGGAGCAACCGGGACTCTAAGTGGCACCCATATGGGATGCCAGCACCACAGGCAGTGGCTTTACCTGCTATGCCGCAGCACTGGCCCCAGTTATAAGGCTTTAGAACAAGGAATAATAACAGGAATAAAGAAGGATCATTTCACCATGAAATGGGTCAATTAATGAAGAAAATATAATAAGCCTTAAATACATATACAGCTAATAATAGCCTCAAAATACACAAAGCAGGAACTGAGAGAATCAAAGGAAGAAATAGAAAGTTTTCTATTAGCAATTTCTACAATAGCTTCCCAGTAATAAACAAGGAAGCTGAACATCATAAAGTGTATCAAAGACAGATAATCCAACCAACCAACTTGGTGACTGGTTCACTCACCAACAGCCAAACGCATATTCTGCTAAGTGCACACATAACAGGAAGTGAGGCAGAGCGTGTGCTGGTCACACAGACCACAACAGAAGTGAATCAGAACTAAGTAACAGGTGGCCGGCGTGGTGGCATAGCAGCACAGCGGGTAAAATCGCTGCCCGTGACACCAGCATCCCATACGGGTGCAGGTTCAAATACTGGCTGCTCCACTTCCAACCTAGCTCCCTGCTAATGGCCTGGGAAGGCAGCGGAAGATGGCTGAAGTGCTTGAGCTCCTGCCATCCATGTGAGAGACTTGGATGAAACTCCTGGCTCCTGGCTTCAGCCTGGCCCAGCATCACCTTAATTCCTAAACCCAGAAAAGATGCAACAGAGAAAAAGAATTGCAGACCAATTTCTCTGATGAACATAGACCCAAAAATCCTCAACAAAATTCTAGCCAGTCTAATCTAACACCTCAGAAAGATCATTCACCCAGACCAAGTGGGATTTATCCCTGGTATGCCAGGATGGCTCAACATTTGCAAATCAATCAATGTGATATACCAATACCACATTAACAAATTGAAGAACAGACATTTTTCTTTTTGCTTTTTTGACAGGCAGAGTTAGACAGTGAGAGAGAGGGAGACAGAGAGAGAGTTATAGAAAGTGAGAGAGAGACAGAGAGAAAGGTCTTCCTTCCGTTGGTCCACTCCCCTAATGGCTGCCACGCCAGCGCTGCACCAATCCGAAGCCAGGAGCCAGGTGCTTCCTCCTGGTCTCCCATGAGGGTGCAGGGACCCAGCACTTGGGCCATCCTCCACTGCACTCCAGGGCCACAGCAGAGAGCTGTACTGGAAGAGGAGCAACCAGGACTAGTACCCGGCACCCCAACCGGGACTAGAACCCAGGGTGCAGGAGCTGCAGGCGGAGGATTAGCCAAGTGAGCCATGGCGCCGGCAGAACAGACATTTTTCAAAAGAGAAATCCAAATGGCCAACCAACACA
Source organism: Lepus europaeus (assembly GCF_033115175.1). Taxonomy (NCBI): domain Eukaryota; kingdom Metazoa; phylum Chordata; class Mammalia; order Lagomorpha; family Leporidae; genus Lepus; species Lepus europaeus. The sequence goes on along the minus strand of NC_084830.1, from coordinate 689,019 downwards.
TGAAAAAATGTTCAGGATCACTAGCTGTCAGGGAAATGCAAATCAAAACCACAATGAAGTTTCACCTCACTTTGGTTAGAATGGCTCTCATTCAGAAATCAACAAACAACAAATGCTGAAGAGAAAGTGGTGAAAAGGTACCCTAATATACTATTGGTGGGAATGTAGACTGGTAAAGCCATTATGGAAGACAGTTTGGAGATACCTCAGAAATCTGAATGTAGCTCTACCATATGACCCAGCCATCCCACTCCTGGGAATTTACCCAAAGGAAATGTAATCAGTAAACAAAAGGGCTGTCTTGCACCTCCATGTTTATTGCAGCTCAATTTACAATAGCTAAGACATAGAATCAACCTAAATGCCCATCAACCGAAGACTGGATAAAGAAATTATGGGACATGTACTCTATGGAATACTACATAGCAGTTTAAAAAAATGAAATCCAGTCATTCGAAACAAAATGAATCAATCTGGAAAACTTCATACTTAGTGAAATAAGCCAGCCCCAAAGGGACAAATACTATGTGTTCTCCCTGATCTGTGAGAGCTAATAGAGCACCTAAAAGTAAAGCTGCAGAAGTGAAATCGACGCTTTGAGAAGCAAAAACTTGAACAGCCCTTGTCTTGACTGTCAAGGACAGTTTTTTTATTTTATTTTTTCCTTCTCTTCTTCACACTATCTGTTGAACTCTTTACCTCACATAGAGTTAATCGGATGTATATAAAGTCAATTGAAAACAGAGCTCAGTAAAAATAAGAGGGAATAAGAGAGGGAGGAAGAAGTTTGTAACTGTAAAGCTGTATAGTTTTGCGTACAGTCCTACAGACTTACTTTTAAGGGTACAGTTTAAAATTTTGTTATGGGACTCCAAATCCCATTAAAATTGGTGGTAAAAATGCCATCTTAATTGTTAAAATGATCATATTAAATGTTAAAGTGAACATATAGATACAATAAAGTGTTAAAGAGATCATATAAATAACTTCTAGTACCTGGTAATAATAATAGAATTAAAAAGGAGGGAATGTCCAACATGGGAAGCGGTCCACACAACAGACTCATAGAATGACAATCACTTTAAATAACACTCTGCTCTCAGAATCAGCCCTTAAGGCATTTGGATGTGGCTAAAAAGCCCATGAGAACATTTCAGGCAAGGAAAGCCAAGACACTGTGGCAAAAAATATCCTAAATGACGGATCTCTGTGAGTGAAACCCCAGTGGAAAGAAGGAGCCATAAAAGAACGATGTACTTTTCTCTGAAGGGAGTAGAGAACTTCCACTTTGCTTATGGCCTTGTATAAATACTAATGGAGATTGTGGACTCAAAAGGCTTCCATAGCCTAGGCAACTCATGGCAAGAGCCTCCGGTGATCACTGATGTCATAAATAAGAGTGTTAATTGTTAAATTAACAACAGGATTCACTGTGCATTTATTCTCATGTAGGTCCTCTGTCCTTAACGAGTTGTAAATGAAAATTATTTCATTTACTGCCACAGTGCCCCCGCCTCTGCAGTTCTCTCTTCATGGAAGACACTCACCATGCCTCCCAGGAGGCATGGGAAATGGGGGAGCACTCCTCAACTCCTCCTATGAAAATTAACTGCAAAATTTCTCAAATAGTACTTTATACATTGTATGTGTGTGTGGGTGCAAACTATTAAAACTTTAAAAATCTTTACTTAGTATAGGGTTGGTCTTCTGAATATATAGTTAATTAAAAATGAATCTTAATGAAGAATGGGATGGGAAAGGGAGTAGGAGATGGGACAGGATTGGGGTGGGGGGTGGGTAAGGGGGGAAGAACCACTATATTCCTAAAATTGTACCTATGAAATTTGCATTCATTAAATAAAAGCTTTAAAATAAAAAAGAAACAATAGAGACCAGTATCCTTCGTGTGAAAATTCTGTAAAATATTGAGTAGCACTTTTTCAAAAAGGGATACTATATCATAGCCAAGTAGTGTTTACCTCATTAATACAAAGTGTGTTTACTGCTTTATTACTCTGCTAGGGTTGCCACAACAGATGCCACAGACCAGGCCACTCAACTGCAGAAGTTCATCTTCCCACAGTCTAAAGACTGGAAGTCTGAGGCCAAGCTGATGTCAGAGCTGGTTTCTGGTGGGGCCTCCCTTTCTAGTGTGTAGATCACTACAACTAGTCAGTGTAGTGTCACACGGCCTCTTCTCTGTGTGCACAGGAGGAGAGAAAATCTTTGGGCCTCTTCCTGTTCTCATGTGGACACTAGTCCCACGAGATTCAGGCCTGACTCCTACATCCTCATTTTACTTAATTGCCTCCCTAAATGCTCTGTCTCCAAATCCAGTCATGCTAGGGCTTGAATGTACGAATTTTGGGAGGAAAGGATTCAGCACTTAACATTATTTAACAACAAAGCAAGGTAATTTACCACATTAAAAGACTGAGAAAATCAATCTCAAAATATGTAGAAAAGCATATGAAAAATTCAATATTCCCTCATGATTAAAGCAAAAACAAACAAACAAACAAACAAACTCCCAAGAAACAGGAGCAGAAAAACTGCCAAAGGGCATCCATGAAAACGGTGCAGCTAACACAGTTCCTGGGGGACAGTGGTGTCCACCTCAGATTAACAACAAAGGTAGGGAACCTTTTCTTGTAACAAGTTGTGCCGAGTCAGGGGTTTCTGGCCCCAAAAGTTGAGATGTTCTTGGTGCCCAGCAGGCCACACCCAGCGCTGTAAGAAAGTCACCATGCCACAAAATGAATATATTGAATTACGTTGTAAACTTTGTGGGTATAGTGTGGGTTACCATGAGAAAAACAGGAAAAAGGAGAGTCGGGAGGCTCATGAACGTTCAAGGAAAGCAACAAAGATGACTGCTGTGAAGGCGGAGTTCTACCACAAGCAGCACTATGCTGAGAAAACACAGAAGAAAAAGACCATGCAGATCACGAACAGAGAAACACCAAAGAATGAGGAAAAGACTCCCAGGGAGTGGTATCTGCCAGTCTGCTGGACAGAGAGCCACAGCCCAAGCTAAGGTACTTTCCAGTCTGAGTAAACAAAAACGGAAAGAGAAAGCGGGAAAATGGGAAGTCCCTATGCCTACAGTTCATGCCCAGGGAGAAGCAGAAGTTATAAGTCATTAAGTTATTCAAGGGGCCGGGGTGAAGTCGCTGCCTGTAGTGCCAGCATCCTATATGGGCGCTGGTTCAAGTCCCAGCTGTTCCACTTCTGATCCCGCACTCTGCTATGGCCTGGGAAAGCAGTAGAAGATGGCCCAAGTCCTTGGGCCCCTGCACCCACGTGGGAGGCCCAGAAGAAGCTCCAGGCTCCTGGCTTCAGATTGGCCCAGCTCCAGCTATTGTGACCATTTGGAGAGTGAAACAGCAGGTGGGAGAGTCCTCACTCTGCCTCTGCCTCTCCATAACTCTGTCTTTCAAATAAATAAATTAATCTTTTTTAAAAAAAAAAAAGTTTATTTAAACAGAAAAGAGAAAAATAAAGCACGGAAAAGAGTGGTTATTAGAGTCTGCTTTGTTGGAGACGGCATTACGACAAAACCACTTAAATGTGAAACATTCATTAGGCCAAAGGGTTTATGTTCCAAAGAAACCAATGTAACAATCCAGAACTGAAAGCCACCTTCTGTCTGCCAATGTTTGGTGTAAAAAAGAATTCATCAGGGCGGGCAATGTGGTGTGGCAGGCACCAGTTTAAGTTCTGGTTGCTCAACTTCTGATCCAGCTCCCAGCTAATGCACCTGGGAAAGCAGCAGAAGATAGTCCTAGAGCCTGGACCCATGTGGGAGACACGAAAGAAGCTCCTGGCTCTTGGCATCAGATCTGCCCAGTTCCGGCCTTGTGGCCATTTGGGGAGTGAACCAGCGGATGCAATCTCTCTCTCTCTCTCCCTCTCTCTCTCTCTGTAACTCTGCCTTTCAAATAAAATAAAATAAATCTTAAAAAGAAAAAAGAATCCATCATCCTGATTATATACAACTTAGGGATTGTCAGTGGGGTGAACGTGTATGAGTTGGGCCTTGTGATACAAGGAGGCAAGATTACATGGGGGAAGGATGCCCAGGTCACCAACATCCTGAGAACGATGGATGCATTGATGCATCTTACGTGCTTGACAGCAGTTCCATGTAGGAAACTTCTAATCATCACTGAAGACTACAAACTAAGTAGGAAGACGACTCCTACTGTGATGTTTCTGAACACCACTAGCCAGCATTACACAGCTACAATCAGCAAAGAACTGTGTATTAAGCTGTAAAAGCATTAAAATGGCCAGCACCATGGTGCAGCCTGTGGTGCTGGCAGCCCATATCAGAGTGCCTGGTTTAATCCTGGCTACCCCACTTCCGGTCCAGCTTCCTACTGATGTGTACCCTAGGAGGTGGCAGGAGATGGCTCAAGTACCGGCCCCTGCGACCCACCTGTGAGGCACAGCTTGAGCTCCTGGTTCCTGGCTTCCACCTGGCCCACCCATCGTTTCAGATATTTGGAGAGGGAACCAGCAGATGGAAGATCTCTGTAGGTTTCTCTGTCTTTCTCTGTTCCTGTCTCTTTCAAATAAAGACAGTTTTTTAAAGTTTAAATAAATAAACAAAATTATAAACATAAAATGCTTAGAAATTGGGGGCCGATGCCATGGCTCAATGGGCTAATCCTCCACCTGCGGCGCCGGCACACCAGGTTCTGGTTCCAGTTGGGGCGCCGGATTCTGTCCCGGTTGCCCCTCTTCCAGGCCAGCTCTCTGCTGTGGCCCGGGAAGGCAGTGGAGGATGGCCCAAGTCTTTGGGCCCTGCACCCACATGGGAGACCAGGAGAGGATCCTGGCTCCTGGCTTCGGATCAGCGCGGTGCGCCGGCCACAGCGGCCATTGGAGGGTGAACCAACGGCAAAGGAAGACCTTTCTCCCTGTCTCTCTCTCTCACTGTCCACTCTGCTTGTCAAAAAAAAAAAAAATGCTTAGGAATTGTGGCAGAAGGCCCATCAGACCACCCCAGGCTAGACGATTCCCTGGACACAGCATGACTCATCCTGGTGGCCCTGACATAAAGCAAAGTTGGCAAAGGCAACGGAAGCAGGCCAGGCGCAGCATAGCCACTCAGGGTGCACTTCATTCCTTAAACAATGAGTTGTGATCATGTGTGTGAAATGTGTCCACCAAGGAAACTTATGAGAGACTCGGTGACACAGTTTTTCTTAGGGAGTTGGTCATTTAGGTTCCCTTTGCCTAGCAGGTACCAAAGTTCGGGATTTCCTGAAGGAAATCAGCATCTCAGCTCAACCCATGTTGTTTGCACAAACGATTTAGGCATAGGGAGCCACTGGCTCTGGTTCTGGGGCGGTAGAAACCCTCCGAAAAGCAAGCTCCCAGATGACAGCCCAGGGCAAGCCTCCCGGCATACCTTCCAGGTCTGCTATATAAAGGCTTTTATGTACCCCCAATACCTGTAACAAAATATGCAATGCCTGCAGACTGAAAGCTTCCGACCTTTTAAAGACCTAAACAAACTGAGACAGACCATGCTGCTCGGTCAGGTGACTCAACAGCGTTAGTACATCAACACCCTCCAGACGACCTGGAGTCTGCACAATCCCAGCAGGCTGTGCTGCAGAAATTGACAAGCACCTAACATTTAAATGGAAACGGCAAAACACTTACACTGGCCAAAACAACCGTGAAGATGAAGAGCAAAGTTGGAGGAGCTACACAAGCTGGTTTTCCTGACTTACTGCAAAAGGAGGTGCCATACTGCCATAAGGCGGGGCATACACATCAGTGGAACAACACGGAGAATCCAGAAATAGCCCCATAAGTATTTATTTAAACAAATGGTACTGGTACAACTGGCTATCATATTTTTTCAAACAATAACCTCAACCTTTATCACACATCCTACACAAAAATGAACTTGAAAAGGATCACTGCTGGGGCTGGCGTTGTGGCATAGTGGGTAAAGCTGTTGCTCATGAGGCCAGCATCCCATATGGGTGCTGGTTCCAGAGGGTGCTGCTCTACTTCTGATCCAGTTTCCTGCTAATGGCCTGGAAAAAGCAGTGGAAGATGGCCCAGTGCTGGTCACTATGACCATCTAGGGAGTGAACCAGCAGATAGAGGATTTCTCTCTCTGTCTCCCCCTCTTTCTCTGTAACTCTAGCTTTCAAAATAAATAAATCTTAAAAAAGGAAAAATATTTTTATGAAGAGCTAAAATTATAAAAACTTCTAGATAAAAACTTAGGTGAATATCTTCATAACTCTAGAGTAGGCATATTTTTCAGGTAAGACACAAAAAGCATGAACTATAAAATTAAAAAATGGATAAACTGAACCTTATCAAAATTAAAAGCTGTGCTCTTCAAAAGACATTGTTTCAGAAATAAAAAGACAAGACACAATGGGAGAAACTATTTGCAACACATAAAGATTTGCATTCAGACTATATAAATATTTTTTCAACTGCACAATTAGAAGATACTCAATCTAATTTTTTAATGGACAAAATATCTGAAAAGGAACTTCATAAAAAGAAGATATACTAATGGTACAGCACATCAAATATTCTCAATATTAAAAGTCATCTGGGAAATGCAATTTAAAACCACAATGAGACACCACTAGGTTCACTAGAGTAGCTAAAATTAAAAGACAATATTAAATTCTGGCAAAGATGGGCAGCAGCCGGAGCTCTATTGACTGCTGGTGGAGACGCAAATTGGTACAGCCACTTTGGAAAACAACTTGGCAGCTTCTTACAATGGTAGACACACACATATACCATATGACCAATTCCACTCCTAGGTTTTCAGACACCAGTATTCACAGAGGTTTTATTCATAATAGCCAACAAAGGAGATGACTGGGACATCCTTTGACAGGTGAGTGGATGAATAACTTGCAGTAGTCGTAACATGAAATACTACTTAGGCACACACATGAATCGTTCGGAAAAACACTACACTGAACCAAAGAAACAGGTGCAAAATAATGTACACAGTATGACTAAAACCCTAGAAAAAAGCAATGTGTTAGGGCCAGAGGTCGGGGAGGGAGCTGGCTAGGAAAAGTGCAAGGGAATTCTTTTGGATCACAGAAATACCTTGCCTTAGCAACAGTTTCACAGTGTACACATTTGTCAAAACTCATAACATGGTTCACTTAAAATAGGTGCATTTCATTGCATGAGAATTATAGCTCAGTAAAGTGGATTTTTAAAAATGGGTGTGGGTTGGGGCCGGCGCTGTGGCATATCAGTAAGGCAGCCACTTGCCATGCCGGCATCTCATGCAGGCGCTGGTTCAAGTCCCAGCTGCTCCTCTTCTGATCCAGCTCTCTGCTGTGGTCTGGGAAGGCAGCAGAGGATGGCCCAGGCTCTTGGGCCCCTGTACCCACATGGGAGGCCCAGAGGAGGCTCCTGGCTCCTGGCTTCAGATCAGCCCAGCTCTGGCCATTGCGGCCATTTGGGAAGTTAACCAGCAGATGGAAGACCTCTCTCTCTCTTTCTGCCTCTCTATGGATCTGCCTTTTAACTAAATAAATCTTTTAAAAATTTTAAAAGTGGGTATGGGCAAAGGGTCACCAAAACCCTTTCCCCTTCCCTCTCCTGACCTTAGGTTAGCTCTAGACCATGTTCCCCTAGTAGCCAAATCAAGGTAAAATGTCACGTATGTGACAGCACATGTGGTAAGCTGTGTGGGCCTGGAGGAACAACAAAGGCACAGCAAGCGTCTGAGGGGAAGCCACAGCTCTGGGCTTCCCGAGGACAGACTTGCAGTGGAGCGTGCCCCTTGTGGGGACCCTGGAAGCAGCACCTGTGGAATTACAGCAAGACACAGGGCTCCTGGGAACCCTAAGTGTGGAAGCCAGAGTAACTGGTGCCTGCCTGACGTAGATCTCATCTCCCTGCCGGTGAGCTGTCATGCAGTGACGTAGTCGTGGGGCTGCATAAACCACTCGTGGACTCCTGCAATAGAGGGCCTACCCCTGCTGCTGGCCAGCTCTATTCTGGGCCTCTGCCTCTCTGGGCAGACGGGTGCCCAGGGCAGTCTACGGTGGTCCCGTGGGTAGAGCTAGATGTTTAGTAAACAAATAAGAACCCATGGTGGACACTGCGATAAGTATTTCACTGCAGAGAAAGAGCAAAAGCCGTGAAACACAAGGTGAAACTTTCAGCGTCGTAATCACCAAGGGAAAACAACTCCAGCCCTAACGGAGTGCCTGGCACAAAGTAAGCACTCAACGAATATTTGCTGAGTGACTGAATGAAATCGGACCACAATTAAATACCAGTTAACATCCACCTTTTTTTTAAGGATTCTTTTTAAATATTTTTTTTTATTTGACATAATTAGACAGTAAAAGAGATAGACAGAGAGAAAGGTCTTTCTTCTGCTGGTTCACTCCCCAAATGGCCGCCATGGCCGGTGCTGCGCCAGTCCAAAGCCTGGAGCCAGGAGCTTCCTCCAGGTCTCCCACATGGGTGCAGGGGCCCAAGAATTTGGGCCATCTTCCACTGCTTTCCCAGGCCATAGCAGAGAGCGGATCAGAAGAGGAGCAGCCAAGACTCGAACCAACACCCGTATGGGATGCCAGCACTGCAGCAGAGGTTTAACCTATAATGCCACAGCACTGGCATAGTATTTTATTATTTTATTTAAGGCAGAGTTACAAAGAGAGAGAAGGAGAGACAGAGAGATTTTCCATCCACTGGTTCACTGCCCAAATGGCCACAACAGCGGGGGCTGCTCCTGGCCAAAGCCAGAAGCCCAGCTCTCCATTCAATTCTCCCACGTAGGTGGCAGGAGACCAAGCACTTGGGCCATCTTCTGCTGCTTTCTCAGGCACAATAGCAGGGAACTGCTTTGGAAGTGGGACAGCTGGGACTCAAACCAATGCTTTGATATGGGACACTGTCATCACAGGTGGCGGTTCACCCTGCTGCACCACAGCCCTGGCCCCTGACAGGCACAAATTAAGAAGTCTGACAATATCAACTGTTGGAGAAGACAACATCACTTTGCACATTGCAGGTAAATTAGTAAACTAATTTGGCATTATCTCATGAAGTTGAAAATTCACATTCCTACGACTCGGAATTCTACTCCTAGCTATGCCCAAGATAAATGTTCACACATGTCCACCTGAACATGTTTAAGAATGCCTGGGGGCAGCTTCTGGAGCAGCAAGTTAAGCTGCTGCCTGTAATGCCAGCATCCCATATAGGCACTGGTACAAGTCCTGGCTGCTCCACTTCCAATCCAGCTCACTGCTAATGGCCTAGGAAGGCAGCAGAAGATGGCCCAAGTGCTTGGGCCCCCTGCCACCCATGTGGGAGACCTGGATGGAGTGCCAGGCTCCTGGCTTCCATCCGACCCAGCCCCAGGTGTTAAGGCCATGTGGGGAGTAAATCAGTGTATGGAAGCTCTCTCTCTATCTCTCTGTCTCTGTAACTCTGTCTCTCACATAACATAGATAAATTAAAAAAAAAAAAAAAAACAATGTTCACAGTGTCACTGCCCATGTTAGCAAAATCCTATTGAACAAACAAACAAACAAAAAACCCAAAGGGTCACAGGTAGAACCGGGGGTTTGTGTGTGTGGTGGAATGAGAAGGCTATGCCAAGATGGCCGCTGGCAAGGGAGTGTCAGTTACTCAGGAATGGCTTTGAAACCCACCTGGCAAAGGAGCCTGCCTGGCAACAGGCAATGATTGGTTATGGCATAAACCACCCCTTGACTGGATTGGCTGCCTCAGCTACATAAGCTGCTGCACCAACTGAAATAAACGAGTCTGCAGGCTGCTCGCCTCTGGCCTGCTTTAACCCGACTCCCAGGGTCTGTGTAGTGACTCTACACTTCTTGCCCCCACCACGCTTCTCCTCTCAGAACGAATCCACAGCAACATGTGTGCATTGTTGCAGACACCCAGGGTGACATGCCCAGCAAGCCCAGCTAGAGGACAGCTATGTGGGGCAGTGGTGCAGGGCTCTGCGCTCTGAACACCAGGGCACAGAGCCAAAAGTTAAATTAACAAGGTAACAAGATGTCTGTAGCACCTTCATTAGGGCGCTCTCCCATTGGAGTGGAGCAAAGTGCTGGACCGCCCACACTGCGGAGGGCCATGCACCCCATCCTGTAATGGCCAGAAGAGCCCACACATATTTCCAGATGTGCAGCCCCTAGGTGAGAACTACTGCCCTCCTTCCGTCCACCACGTTCCAGGATAAAACCATGACACAGCCTCAAGGCCCTGTGTGACAGGGCACAGCTCCAGTCTGGCCTCTCGCTTGTCTCCACACTGCAGACTCCCGCCACATAAGACGCCTCCAGTCCCTGTCTTTGCGTAACCCTCTTCCTGTCCTTTGACCTGGCCAGCTCCCTTTTAGGATTAGAAGACAAACCCCTTGACCTACCAGCAGGGGACCTTTGCCTCAGCTTCCCCAGTGGAGCCCTCACTCCATCTGGTCCCTGCCTGATTATCTGTGTTCCACTTCATTGTAACTCTCTGTGACAATGTGGTGCCCACAATCACCAGCTCAATGGTCTTTGCTGAATCATGTTAAAGGCAAGCAGCACTCCCTGAGCCAGCACCAGGAGGAGCGGCAAAGATCCCCCAAGGCATCCATGGAAACCCGAATGAAAAGAATTACCCTACCCCACCCACAGCTGGCTCGTGTCCTGACGTCAATCTTTCAGGATAAAAGAAGATGGGGGTTTTCCTTCCGCACCCCCTTCTGTCCAACGCCACCGTCCTGGTTGAAAGCCACGCCTCTTCTCATCCTTCTGAGCCTTCCACAGGGCCTCCCCACCCCTCATCACACACAAAACCTTCCTGTGGCAGCGGCACGCCCAGCTGAGAGCTCTCCAGAGCTGCCTTGCCTACGGCTCCTCCACAAGATCGAGTCCTACTGGGGTCCACCTTCACCCGGCCCCCTCACCACCCCAAGCCTCTAACTTAGAATCCCGCCACGGCCACTAGCCCCACCATGAGCCCACCTCCTCCCCCAGTAGCTTCAGGTTCACAGCTCCCTGCCTGTGACTCTGTCACTGTTCTGGCTGCTCTGTCCCTAAAGACATCGAGCTGAGGCAGTGCTAACTTATTTTGTACCTCCAGCTCTTGACACCCAGAGCCGCCCGATGAACAGTCAGAGAACCAAGTCCGAGAGGAGAGTTGGGAGCTCAAGGGCACCCGGCAGCCCTTGGGTGCACTCCCCCGACCCTACCACACTGCCCTGTCCCTGTCAGTGGGTGAGACGCCTCCCTGCCTGTCAAAGCCCCAGCCTGACTTGCCCTGAAGTTGCCATTTCTTGTGCCTGCCACCCGACTGCACTCCTCCCTTCCCCAGGGGGTGTCACTCACCACGGGCCCTTCCTTTTCCTTTGCTTCCCGGGACTTCAGCCGCCACCCCTCTCCATGGCTGTGTTAAGAGTCCTGCCTGGCTCCTCCTACTCCAGGGCCCAGTGCAGGCCCTGTCCCAGACTTGGTCCTGGCTCCACCTGCTGAGCTCACCGTCTCACCTGGGGCTGCACAGCAAGGCTGGGGGATGCAGCCCTCAGCCCATCACCCCTGGGAACGGACCAGACCAGCTTCTGAAAGACATCTCAGCATCGGGGCACCCCTTCCCCCGCCCTCCTCAGCCCTGCTCCTCCAGTCCCACCAGGGCAAATCCCCAGTGCCCCCGCCAATCTCCTCAGAACTCTGACACATCCGCCGCCCCAGCCTCCCCAGGGCTCTGCCTTCCCCCGAAACCCCGCCGTGTCACACGGCCGGGGGACTTCCTAGCCCTCCTCCGACTGGGCTGTTGTGCCCTTTCCTGAGGTGTGAGGCTGGCAGAACGGTCACAGGGCAGGGTGGCCTGGTGTCCTTAGCATGACCAGGCAGCCCCGCTACCAATTCCGCTTCACCCCCTCTGCACTGTCCTCAACTCACAGCACTTGCTCTTCCCACCCTCACGCGCACAAAGTCAGACAGCAGCTGGGTCCTACAGAGCACTTCCTGCCCACACGCCCACCTCCCAGAGACCCCTGGCCCAGCCTGCTGTGCACACAGCCTGTGCAGGGTCCATGTGCAGGCCTCACTGCTGTACTCTGTGGTTCCTCCTCGCAGCACCCAGGGGCCTGCCTCAGGGCCGCTGCTCTGCCTCCCATCCCCAGCTCTCAGTCAGAGGCCCTGGCCCTTGCCTTGCCAGCTGTCCCCTCTCCCCCACCACCCTGCTCAGCTGCCTCCACAGCCCTCGCACTCAGGGCAGCTGGGCAGGAGCAGCACTATACCACTGCGCAGCCTTGGACACGTGCTGTCGAGCGGACAGAGAAATGGGCAGTGGGACGGCAGGGTTATGAGCCATTTCACAGCTGGGGAAGTCAAAGCAGCACAGAGGGCCAGGAAGCAGGTGCAGCGGCATCAACCAGCACCAGAAAAACCACAAGGCGGGGGCAGACGTCTGGCGCAGACGCCGAGTCACCGCTAGGCACACCTGTGCACCAGAGTGCTTGGTTCAAGTCCTAGAAACACCACTTCCAATGCAACTTCTTCCTGATGTGCAGCAGGTAATGGCTGAAGTCCCTGGGCCCCTGCCACCCACGTGGGAGACGCAGACGGAGCTCCTGGCTCTCGGCTCAGCCTGCCTCAGCCCTAGCAGTTGCAGGCATCTGGAAGTGGACCAATGCATGGGGGATCCCTGCCTGTTTCTGTCTCTTTGCCTCAAACAAACCCAGAAGGCAGGGGAGGGGGCAGCTAAAATGTGAACAACTGACGTGCCCAGCAAGAGACCAACAGAAAAGCAAAAGGCAGTATTACGTACAACAGAACAGTCAACCTTAAAAAGGAAGGACTCCGAGTGAAATCAGCCAAACACAAGAGGGTGCGCACTGTGGGATTCCGCTTCCGTGCGGCCCTTAGCACAGGAAGCGCAGTGGTTGTTGCCAGACGATGGGGAAATGAGGAACTGATGTTTAACGGGGACAGTTTCAGTTTCACAGAACGAAAAGAGTCCTGGAGACGGACAGTGGTGATGTCTGCACAACACCGTGAACCTATTTACTACTGCTGCACTATACACTTAAACATGGCTGAGAGGTAAATTTTATGTTCTGTGTCTCTTACCACAGTTTGAAGAATAACGAGTTTTCATGGCCTGAGACACTGGCATCCCATATGAGTGCCAGTTTGAATCCCAGTTGCTCAACTTCCAATTCAGCTACCTGCGAATATGCCTGGGAAAGCAGCGGGAGATGGCCAGAGTATTTGGACCTCTGCCACCCATGTGGGAGACGCAGGTGGAATTCTAGGCCCCTGGCTTCAACCTGACCCAGCCTTGGCCATTGCAGCCACTTGGGGAGTGGACAGAAGACATCTCTCTCTCTCTCTCTCTCTCTCTCTCTCTCTCTCTCTTTCTCTCTCTCTCCCTTCCTCCCTCCTCTTTACCATCCTGCCTTTCAAACAAATAGATAAATTTTAAAAAAAATTTTAAGGTGACAGAAACTTATCAAAAATGATTGCAGTTTTACAAACGCTTAATGGTTAAGAAACAAATACGAGGCCGGTGCCCAGCTCACTTGGCTAATCCTCCGCCTGTGGCGCCGGCACCTCGAGTTCTAGTCCTGATTGGGGCGCCGGATTCTGTCCTGGTTGCTCCTCTTCCAGTCCGGCTCTCTGCTGTGGCCCGGGAAGGCAGTGGAGGATGGCCCAAGTGCTTGGGCCCTGCACCCGCATGGGAGACTGGGAGGAAGCACCTGGTTCCTGGCTTCCGCGCAGTACACTGGCCGTGGTGGCCATTAGGGGAGTGAACCAACGGAAAGGAAGAGCTTTCTCTCTGTCTCTCTCTCTCACTGTGAAAGAAAAGAAAGGAAAAGAAAAAAAAAAGAAAGAACCGAATACGTAAATACTGCGATACGTTTGGTGTTTACTGACTCTGGAGAAGTCCGAGTTTGCATTGGGAGCGTGCGTGGAAGCTGTGACCTGTGTGCTGCCTGCAGCGGGTGGGAGGTGCACATCAGGCGTGGGTGGGAGAGGCGCCCTGGACATACGCTGACCACGCCGAGCTGGGGCTCTGGCAGACCGCTGACCACGCCGAGCTGGGGCTGGCAGACCTGAGCTGTGTCCCGAGCGTCCCAGCCAGTCTGCAGTTCTCCAGCCGGGTGGAGCTCTTGTTGTCTGCTTTCATGTAATACTTCTCAGAGAAAAAAAAAATTTTTTGACAGGCAGAGTGGACAGTGAGAGAGAGAGACAGAGAGAAAGGTCTTCCTTTTTGCCGTTGGTTCACCCTCCAATGGCCGCCGCGGCTGGCGCATCTTGCTGATCCGAAGCCAGGAGCCAGGCGCTTCTCCCAGTCTCCTATGGGGTGCAGGACCCAAGGACCTGGGCCATCCTCCACTGCACTCCCGGGCCAGAGCAGAGAGCTGGCCTGGAAGAGGGGCAACCGGGACAGAATCTGGCGCCCCAACCGGGACTAGAACCTGGTGTGAGGGCACTGCTAGGCGGAGGATTAGCCTGTTGAGCCGCGGTGCCAGCCTCAGAGAAAAAATTATATACAGACATGAAGTTTGCATAACTTTCCCCATTTATATCAATCATGTTAAAAGAAATTCAGGGGCCAGCATTGTGGTGTAGTGGGCTAAGTCTCCACTTGCAGTGTCAGCATCCCACATGGGAGCTGGTTCGAGTTCCTGATGCCTCATTTCCAACCCAGCTCTCTGTTAAAGCAACTTGGAAAGCAGGGGAAGATGGCCCAAGTCCTTGGGCCCCTGCACCCACGTGGGAGACCTGGAAGAAGCTCCTGGCTCCTGGCTTCAGATTGGCTCAGCTCTGCCAGTTGTAGCCATTTGAGGAGTGAACCAACGGATGGAAGACTTTTTCTCTCTCTCTCCCTCTTTCTCTCTTTCTGCCTCTACAACTTTGCCTTTCAAATAAATAAATAAATCTTAAAAAAAAAAATAAGAACCTTAACAAAAAACAAAATCACATTTCAAAACATGTATTGCCCTAAACTGACTGCTTCAATTCCTTCCTTTAACCAGCCTTTTATTTTTTTAATACTTATTTATTTATTATTTATTTGAAAGAGTTTCAGAGACAGGAAGAGATGGGGTGGGGGGGGTGGGGGGAGAGAGAGAGAGATCTTCCATCCACTGGTTCACTCCCCAAATGGCTGCAGAGGCTGGGGCTGGTCCAGGCCAGAGCCGAGAGTGAGGAGCTTCTTCCTGGTCTCCCATGTGGATACAGAGGCCCAAGCTCTTAGGCCATCTTCCCCTGGCCTCCCAGCCCCACACAGCCAGTGGAAGGCCAGGCTCTCCAGACTTGGGGCTCTGTCACCAGCCTCTTCCCTCTGTGCTCCCACAGACCCCTGGCGAAAACACCTTAGAAAGGCCTGTTTGGCTGAGCTGAGGTGGGAACAGGGCTGACTCGTCCACTCAGGACAGGCTACCTCTGAGAAACGGTCCTGCCAGGTCTGCCCTTCGCTGTGGGGCCGGCAATGGTGAGGCGGAGGCCCCAGGTCAAGCCTGGCTTCCCAGAGCAGGGTGAGGCAGGCTCACATGATGCGCAGCTCCAAGGAGACAGGGTGAGGAACAGGCAGGGTGGCATCTGGAAAGGCATAAATTCCAAGGCAGCTGTGGGGGGCGGGGTGGAGAAACAAGGGAGGAGAGGAGACAGGAGGCCTGGACTTCACCCTGGGAAGTGGGCACAGCCAGGCAGAGAACACACCGAGAGCCTCAGAAGTGCGGGCAGTGGGCATCAGGGACGAACGGAGGCTACCGCTGTGCAGTCCTGGGGCTCAATGATCGTATAGTCTTATGAACTGACTTAAAAAACAGAACAGTAGGGGTGAGCACTCGGCACCGCTGAGACGCCACTGGGAGGCCCACATTATGTATCAGAGGGCCTAGGTTTGGGTCCCGGCTCCACTCTATCCCTGCCCCCTGGGAGGCCCACATTATGTGCCAGAGGGCCTAGGTTTGGGTCCCAGCTCCACTCTCTATCCCTGCCCCCTGGGAGGCCCACATTATGTACCAGAGGGCCTAGGTTTGGGTCCCAGCTCCACTCTCTATCCCTGCCCCCTGGGAGGCCCACATTATGTACCAGAGAGCCTAGGTTTGGGTCCCGGCTCCACTCTATCCCTGCCCCCTGGGAGGCCCACATTATGTACCAGAGGGCCTAGGTTTGGGTCCCGGCTCCACTCTATCCCTGCCCCCTGGGAGGCCCACATTATGTACCAGAGGGCCTAGGTTTGGGTCCCAGCTCCACTCTCTATCCCTGCCCCCTGGGAGGCCCACATTATGTACCAGAGGGCCTAGGTTTGGGTCCCAGCTCCACTCTCTATCCCTGCCCCCTGGGAGGCCCACATTATGTACCAGAGAGCCTAGGTTTGGGTCCCGGCTCCACTCTATCCCTGCCCCCTGGGAGGCCCACATTATGTACCAGAGGGCCTAGGTTTGGGTCCCGGCTCCACTCTATCCCTGCCCCCTGGGAGGCCCACATTATGTACCAGAGGGCCTAGGTTTGGGTCCCTGCTCCACTCTCTATCCCTGCCCCCTGGGAGGCCCACATTTTGTACCAGAGGGCCTAGGTTTGGGTCCCAGCTCCACTCTCTATCCCTGCCCCCTGGGAGGCCCACATTATGTACCAGAGAGCCTAGGTTTGTGTCCCAGCTCCACTCTATCCCTGCCCCCTGGGAGGCCCACATTATGTACCAGAGGGCCTAGGTTTGTGTCCCAGCTCCACTCTATCCCTGCCCCCTGGGAGGCCCACATTATGTACCAGAGGGCCTAGGTTTGGGTCCCGGCTCCACTCTATCCCTGCCCCCTGGGAGGCCCACATTATGTACCAGAGGGCCTAGGTTTGTGTCCCGGCTCCACTCTATCCCTGCCCCCTGGGAGGCCCACATTATGTACCAGAGGGCCTAGGTTTGGGTCCCGGCTCCACTCTATCCCTGCCCCCTGGGAGGCCCACATTATGTACCAGAGGGCCTAGGTTTGGGTCCCGGCTCCACTCTATCCCTGCCCCCTGGGAGGCCCACATTATGTACCAGAGGGCCTAGGTTTGGGTCCCGGCTCCACTCTATCCCTGCCCCCTGGGAGGCCCACATTATGTACCAGAGGGCCTAGGTTTGGGTCCCTGCTCCACTCTCTATCCCTGCCCCCTGGGAGGCCCACATTATGTGCCAGAGGGCCTAGGTTTGTGTCCCGGCTCCACTCTATCCCTGCCCCCTGGGAGGCCCACATTATGTACCAGAGGGCCTAGGTTTGGGTCCCGGCTCCACTCTATCCCTGCCCCCTGGGAGGCCCACATTATGTACCAGAGGGCCTAGGTTTGGGTCCCGGCTCCACTCTATCCCTGCCCCCTGGGAGGCCCACATTATGTACCAGAGGGCCTAGGTTTGGGTCCCGGCTCCACTCTATCCCTGCCCCCTGCGGATGAAGACTCTGGGAGGCATCAGGTAACAGCTCAAGGAGTCGAGTCCTTGTCACCCATGTGGGAGACGTGGATTGAGGTCCGGGCTCCTGCTTTTAACCTGGCCCCTCCTGGTTGTTATGGGCACTTGGGGAGTGAGTCAGTAGATGAAAGACCTCTCTTAGTCTGTCTACCTCTCAAATAAAATGAAAATAAATTTAAAAGTTTTGAAACCACGACAGTGGAGGGGTGCTTAGCCAGCTTGTTTAGGTGCCCGTGTCCTACATCACAGGGCCTGGGTTCAATCCCCAGCTCCAGCCTCTGACTCCAGCCTGGGACGCAGAGGTGATGGCTCAAGTGACTGGGTTCCTGCCACCTACACAGGAGACCTGGACTGAGCTCCTGGCTCCCGGCTTTGGCCCTGGCACAGCCCCAGCTATGTGGGCATTTGGGGAGTGACCCAGGGGTGGAAGCTCTGTCTGTCTGTCTCTGTCCTCTCTTTCTCTCAAATAAATAACTAAACTTTTAACCCACCAAGCCCCCAGGGCCTTTGCAGGGCTGTCTCCCGTGTCTGGAAGGTTGTGCCCATCCTCATTATTCCCCACCTTCTTCTACTCTGCATCACACAGTGCCCTCCCCCTGCTCTCCTGGTCTTGTTCCCCTCGAAGCATGTACCCCACCACATCTGTCATCCCGCCAGAGTGGCAGGCCCACAGCAGTCCCTTGACCCAGTGAGAGGACCCAACACACACCTCACAATGCCCACCAGACAGCCCTGTGCTCCAGAGGAGTGGAGCAGGGATTCTTACTGGACTCAGGTCCTCCACCTGCCACGCCGCAGGGTCACCGGAAGGATTGCAGGCACAGTGTGGGGGCCACGTGCTCTGGACGGACAGACCTCACGAGGTTGTTCTGATACGGTCACCACACTGAATCCCACTATCAGGACCGGTGCAGGATTAGAGCCCACTCTGTACGGCATCCGCTGTGGACAGGGTCCAGTCCCTGGTTACCCAACCATAACTGGCAGAGCAAGGACCTGTCACATCCCAGATCCCTCTCACCTCTGCGCCCTTCTCTCCTCTGTTAAAACTCTGAGTGTCCCCAGGGCAGGGAATGGGGCCGGGGAGGCCTGTGTTCCCATGTGCCCTGTCACCCTCCAGCCTGGCTGCACTGGGCAGCTCCCAGCCTCCCAAACAGAGCCAGAGAGCGTGAGCGGGGCTCTCCCAGCTCTTCCGCTGAGTGCTGCAGGGGCCACAGCATGCCTGTCCCGTGGCAGGCTTTCACACCTATGGCTGCAGAGAGAGTGCTCTCAGCGTCACTGTCAACAGGCCTTGCTGGGTGCCGGCACCACCTCACCTACTCCACGACGACAGGAGGAAGAAGGAGCATCTCTTACTACACGCAGCAGAGACGCCGTGGGCCTGCCCCAGGTCCACGCGAGAGGCCAGCAAGCAGGGCTCCGAACTGCCTGTGCTGCCTGCTGGGGACTGACACTCTGTGAGCCTGAGAGGCGGCGTGCACACTGAGGTCTAAGGCACAGGATTAACTGACAGTCAGGGCTGGGTACCACATGGGTCTAAGGTTGGGCTATGGAATCTCTGCGGACTAAATGCCCGCCCCACCCAGAGTCACTACTGCAATCCTACCCACAGGTGACGGAGGAGAGGCAACTTGGTTGAGCAGGTCATGAGGTAGTGCCCTGACAGGAAGACGCCAGGGCACGAGCTTCCTCTCTCTCTGCACTCAACCTTGCCAACACACAAGAACGTGGCCGTCTGTGAGCCAGGAAGCAGAGCCCCCAGGCCCTGGATCTGCCAGAGCCTTGATCTGGAGCTTCCTAGCCTCTAGAACTGCCAGGGGTGAGTGTCTGCTGCTGTGCTCATCTGTTCCAGCAGCCCAGACCGACGAACCCCCCCACAGGCCTCCAGGGACCCCAGCCTCAGCCTGCTCTCCTCACACAGAGCTGGCCACTCTGCCTTTCATGACTTTCAACTCCCGCCTGGCCACGGGTCTCCCCAGCCCTCCACATCCTTGGCACCGGCCAGCAGTGCCCAACAAAAGCACAGAGGAGGGGCCGGTGCTGTGGTGAATGGGTAAAGCCATGGCCTGTGATGCTGACATCCAGTATGGGCGCCGGCTCAAGTCCTTGCTGATCCACATTAGATCCTGCTCCCTGCTAATGCACCTGGGAAGGCAGCGGGAGATCACTCGAGATACTGGACCGTTGCTTCCCGGGTGGCACACCTAGGTGGAGTTCCTGGCTCCTGGCTTCAGCTTTGTCCAACCTCAGCCTTTGCAGACATTTAGAAAATGAACCAGCAGATGGATGACCTCTCTCTCTCTCTCTCTCTCTCTCTCTCTGTGTCAAACAAATAGGGTACATCTTTATAAGAAAAGAAAAAGACTGAATACAGCACACTCTTACCTTCATTGAGCACCTGCTGTGTGCCAGGGTCTGTGCTGGGCTGTGAGGAAGAGCAGACTACGCCATCGCCTTTGTCTTCCTGGGACGTCACTCTGGGTCTTCCCTCTGGTGGGGTGTCAGAAAGATGCCCCCATTCACAGGTGCACAGAGTGAGGCTGCAGCGAGAGGGGAGGGCAGGCCAGGTACCAGGCTCCCTGCAAGCCCTGACCCTGGCAGCTGGGAGCACTGAGAGAACAGCAACCTGAGGCTGGGGGAGCCCAGGCACTTGGCATGGCTGTGCCTTGCTACATTGAGAGAACAGCAACCTGAGGCTGGGGGAGCCCAGGCACTTGGCATGGCTGTGCCTTGCTACATTGAGAGAACAGCGACCTGACGCCCAGGGGAGCCCAGGCACTTGGCATGGCTGTGCCTTGCTACATTGAGAGAACAGCGACCTGACGCCCGGGGGAGCCCGGGCACTTGGCATGGCTGTGCCTTGCTACATTGAGAGAACAGCGACCTGACGCCTGGGGGAGCCCAGGCACTTGGCATGGCTGTGCTTGCTGCCTTCACCTGTGGAATGAAGTGCTACAGCTTTGGGGGCGTTAGGACAGTCACAACAGTGCCTGCATACAATAAGCACTCAATATATGTCATCCTTCTCATTTTCTGAAGAGTAGGAGAGAGGGAGAGGGAGAGGCATCGCCACTATTGCCCAGGAGGGCACTGGGGTCTGGTGCCAGCTGAACCAGTGGGACCCACACTGGACAAAGCCCTCCCAGGACTCTTCGTCAGCAACAGGAGGCGACCACTCGCTGGCCGAATCCCGGTTATGGCCACAGGGCACACGGCTGGTACTGTGCGGCTCCTTCCCAGGAGGGGACGCTCACTGGGTCTGGCACAGGGGAGCCCGTCCCAGACTATCCATGTAGGATGCAGGGGTGCAGACTGAGGACTCCAGATTAGTTAGGGCCCCCATTCTTCACCAACCTGAAGCCTTGGAGAGAACACATTAGATGGAAACTCGCTAAACCTGCAAAGAATCCCAAGCCAAAAGGGAAGCCGAGACTCCCGGAGCCCTCGCCGAGCCAGAACGCTGAGACGCATGGGGACAAAGTGTGCAGAAGCCGGTGACCCACGACCAGGGGATCTGAGTCCAAGACACAAGTCCCCGATGCGCCAGGGAGGAACGGAAGCCCTGGTTCACACCGGAAGGTCCCTGTCACTTCGCAGCTCTGTCTCTGCAGTGTGAGACCCTGGCCCATTCCCAAGGCTCAGGTGAGCTGGACAAAGACAATGCAGGCAGGCCCAACACTTCTCTCTTACTCTCCACATGATCCTAAGTGATGTGGATAAATCTGGACGAATCGCTCACTCTCTGTACTTTGTCTACCCTCTATCCAATTTAAACTCAATAGATTTGGATACCAAAGGACATTTTGTATGTACGATGTGACAAAAATGATAAGAAAATTGGGGCGAAGAGGAAGTAGGAAGAGACAGAAAGCAGATTAAGCCCGGCTGAGGTGAGCATAAAGGAAAGGGAAGGCTGCAGCCCAACGCCCCGGGGCAGCCTGGGAGTCCTTTGAAGGCCCTCCTGCACACACAGGACCTGAGGGAGAGACTGGGGGTGGCAGAGGCACAGGGTCAGGTGGCGGGGGGCCACAGCATTCACTGGCACCAGCTGCAAGGCGGGGAAGAGGACAATAGAGGAAGAACCTGCCCGTGGCTCTGTCCACACTCCCCCTCTGCGGAGGGCTGCATGTGCCCCAGCTCCACTTCATCTTCCCACTCACTTCTCAGACTCCAGCCTCCGGAGGTGGCCAAGCCACACCGTCCATGCACTCCTCAGTGTGTCACCTAAGACGTCCAAGTCCCCAGAGTCACCCCAAGGGTGACGAGGCGGGGACACGCCTGCCTGTGACCAGCATGGAACCCTCCGGTCCCAACATGACACCTGCCACATAGTCGCTCAACATGCGTACTTCTGGAGGGAAGAAGCACTGGTACCCAGGGAGATGAGATGACCACCACCCCGACTGGTGGGGCTTTTTAATCATAAAGGCTTATTTTAAGGAATTGGTCCACACAATTACAGAAGCTGGCAAGTCTGAAGCCTAGGCCCCGCTGGAAACTCAGGCAGGATTTCCGTGTTATAAGCATTTTTTAAACGTCTGTTTCACTTTATTTGGAAGGCAGGGACACATACATCTGTCTTGTTCACTCCATCCACTGGTTCCTCCCAAATGCCTGCAACGGCTGGGCGGCTCTGCCCCGAACTCAAGCTGGCCCCGCCCTTGATGGCAGGGGCCTGCTGCCTCCTGCGGTGTGCAATAGCAGAAAGCTAGAATCCTAAGTGGAGCCAGGACTCAAACCCGCGCTCTCTGGCCTAGCATGTGGGTGTCCTAAGCAGGGCCTTAATGGCTGCACCAACTGCCCACTCCCTGGTATGATCTGGAGGCAGAATTCCTTCTTCCCCAGGAAATCTCTGGGCTTTCTGCTCTTAAATTCATCGACTGATTGGATGAGGTCCACCCACAGGATTAAAGGTTCTTAACCCGAAGTCTACAAAAGACCTTCACTGCAAGGTCTTAACGCTTGTTTGGCCAAATATCTAGGCACCACAGCTCAGCAAAACTGACATAAAATGTCAGCACCAAGGACGGCACCAGCCCCCGCAGACACAATAAGTGTATTTCTGCTTGCTGGAGGAAAGCCCAGCAAACACACCATATAAAGAGGAGACCGAAAAAAACCTAGCCCTGGTCCCCAGGGGCTCTAGTCCCTAGGGCCGGAGTGACTCAGCCAGAGTAGAGTCCAAGGTGTCAGAGGAGGGGTGAGGACAGGGCCCCCCCCCCCCATTATGAGGTCCAGGTAGAATGCTGGACTCAGACTGACCCCAGCCCTGGCTGATCTCCCCTTTCCTCGAACCACCCAGGAATCTGCCCTCGGCACTGTACCTGGACTTCACCACCCTCTCCCTGCCCCACAGAAGGTTTGAGACTGGATGCCCACAGAGCCATGGAGACCATGAAAACGTGGCTTCACTCGACTCTCAAGGTCAGGCCCATGTGTTCTCTGTAGATAGCTCTAAGAGAAGGGAGTACCGTGAGGACCCAGAGTTCTGAGTTCTGGGAACCAGATAAGGAATGAAATCTTGGGATCTGGCAGGACTAAACGCAGGGAATCCAGGGAGCAGAACAGAGATCCAAGAATGTAAGAAGCACCTCGAGGGATTTGGAATCGGAGACCCTCCGTCACCAGAAATGGGAACTCCAAGCTGTAGGGAGCCAGTTGCTTGGGTAAGAGTGCCCCTGGTCAGCACCTGGGAACGATCCTGGGCACCTGGGGTCAGAAGAAGCCACGGGCCAGTGTCCAGAGTCTCCCTAGTAAGCTGACAGGCTAAATCGAGGCGTGCCCAAGGAAGGAGCACGCTGGTTAGGAGTGAGGGCGGCGAGATTCCACTCAGCGAATGCTCTCTGCTTCCTCACTCACACGGTGCCAGGCCTTTGCTGGACACAGGGTTCGGGGAGTGGCACGACCCCTGTTCCCTCTGTAAAGCAAGCAGATCCTGCTAACGATTCAGCTGCATGGAAACTGGATGAGCATTAAGACACACGACAGGTCTGCTGGGGAAGCCAGCGGGCAGCGATTAGGCTTGTGGTGGGAAAGAGACTTCAGAGGAGACCCCAGACATGAAGGGGTCGGGCCATTCTCCCTCCAGTCAGGGCCTGTGCCCAGGCCTGGAGGCACAGAGCCGAGCCTGGTAGAGCAGAGGGCAAAGAGGAGGGCACAGCCTCTGACCTCACAATACCCAGGGCCCGCTGGGCCGGCCTCGCAGGCTCTGGCGCCCTCTTCCAGCCCGGGCAAGGCCCGGGGCCTGGCAGCCTCCAGGTGCAGTGCCCTCTGGAGGGCCGCACCCCTCCCGCTGGCCCGGGGCATGTCTCTCCTCACCAATTATGAGGGGCTCCGGCATCAGATAGAGAGGCTGGTGAGGGAAAACGAGGAACTGAAGAAGCTGGTGCGGCTCATTCGGGAGAATCACGAGCTCAAGTCAGCAATCAAGACTCAAGCTGGTGGCCTCAACATCAGCGGATTCACCAGCGGGCTCGGCGAGGCGGTGGCAGCCTCTGCCCCCCGCCAGGGCAACAGTAAGAGCCCGGGTCCAAGGAGGGGAGGAGGGCAGGGTAAGGCTGCGCCAGACGGCAGAGCCCGGTCTGCTGGGATCTCAGGACCTCAGAGTAGGGCAGATGGAAGGAACAAAGCTTTCCCAGCCCCATCAGGCGAGAGGAGGGCAAGCACACAGGACCGTGGAGACGAAACAAGGGACACAGGCCCCACCTCCCTTCTCCTGCTAGCAGGAGCCCCTGCCCACAGCCTCCCCTCAACTGAACTTCCAAGCTCCCAGCCGTGGGCCCAACACGTCACCCCTTTCAGCCTCCCCTCGCCCCATCCCTCACCCTCATCCTCCTGTCCTGCACCATTAGCACCCCCTCCTTTCCCCGACTGCTCTCCAGTTAGAGATAGCCTGGACACAGTGGCAACCCAGGTTGAGAAGCTGGGAAGAGAAATCAGGACTTAAGCCTGTGGTTTGGGAGTTGGTGTGTGACGGAGCTGGGGAGAGCGACAGAGCAGGGCGAGACAGGGGTCCGGCAAAGAGGTTGCGGGTGTTTGCAGAAAAGCTGCCAAGTGAAGAGCTTTGGCAAGGCCTGGAGCTGGGGACCGAGCCAAGCGGGCACTCAGAAGCCAGGAGTCCACTCAGCTGAGTGGGAAGACAGAAACAAGGGAGGCACTGGCAGAACGGAAAGCGGTAGGCACGCGGGCAGCATTGCTAACATCAGAAAGTCTCTCGGCAGCAGCGAGGTCCAGGGAGACCAGCAGCAAGGCCACCGGAGTCCGGCTGGCCCCATGTGCTGATTAAGGGTCCCCAGGACCAAGAGCAAGTGAGGAAATACTGTCAGCTGTTCCATTCACATCTGTCCTGTCCTAGACAGGGGCTTCCTCCTGCCCTCGGCAGCCATCTCCACCCGTGGGCGCCTACCCAGCCCTGCATGGCCTTCCCGGTCACATGCCCTGTGTTTCAC
This sequence comes from Lepus europaeus, assembly GCF_033115175.1. Classification (NCBI taxonomy): domain Eukaryota; kingdom Metazoa; phylum Chordata; class Mammalia; order Lagomorpha; family Leporidae; genus Lepus; species Lepus europaeus. The sequence goes on along the minus strand of NC_084830.1, from coordinate 664,129 downwards.
CAGCCCGCCCGCCCTCTCCTCTGCCCTCGACCAGGCATGAAGCCCTGCCTCCTTCCCGGAGAGGACTCCCCCCTCCTGCTCCTTGCCTGTTGAAGCCTCTGCAGCTTGGCAGAGGTCGTGGCGGCCCCCCAGGTGGCGCACCCTTCTCTGCCTCTGCACAGCTTTGACGTGGACACTCTTCCTCCACGCTGCCTTCCTGTCACCTCGCCCCACCTTCGCAGCTGCTGCTGGGCTCTGGGTCCAGGCCCTGCCTCTCCACAGCAGGCCAGCCCACCCACAGCAGGCCTCCAACACTCCACTGAAAGAGACCCTCAGAGGGTCTCGAGGCCCCCGAGTTCCTAGAACGTCCCTTGCTGCTACCTAGTCATGTTTCTGAGACCCCACGCCTTTCTACAGAACGCCTCAGGCCCGCAGGTTGGTGCCTACTCCCCTGCTGACTTCCCTGTTCCCCGGCCAGGGCCGACCTTCAGCTCCCTGTACTGCTCACAACCACAGTCCCCTTGCATTTTAAACGTTGCAATAAAAATAATATTTGTACTGCTCAGGGCAGTACAATATTTAAGAAAATCCACAGTTTAAGAAGATAGACCCTTGGTTTCCTACTCCCAGGCTAACCAACCAAGCCTTCACCTCTTCGGTTTGATTAAGGGAATCCTTGGATCCCTTCGGATTGTCCAGTCCTGAAGGACTGGACGCTGAGAGTACGGGAAGGCTGACAGGAAAGCCCAGACAGCTGGGGTGACGGTGGAGAGCAGTGCTCCAGGAGGGGCAGCCTGACAACCGTCCAGCCCTAGGGGCTTCGGGAAAAACTAGACCTCTCTCTGCGTGATTATGCACAAGCAAACCCCACATCTGGTGTGTGTTGTGGGAATGTGATGTTCACGTGTGCGGTATGCTTGTGCATGCTGGGGGCCAGCAGGCCAGCAGGGGTCACCTTGGGCTTGCTCCCAATGCCCGTAGGCCCACACCAGTGGCTTCTCATAGGAAGTGATCACGTTTATGCATCAGAATGGATTCAAGCGAGACAAGACTGAGAGGTTTAGAGTGAGGCTGTTGCAGTCAACCAGGTGGGGGATGACGGTCTGGACTGCAGGTGGAGAGGAAGCCTTTCGTTACTAAGACAGTGGAAACCCTACCTGCTTGGATGAGGGATGATGAGAGCGTCTAGAACGCCTGCTGCCCCACTGCGCTGACTGGCGATTGTGGTGCCATGTCCTGGGACAGCAGACTCGCCAACCCGACTCAGCCACGGCGGACCCCTACCGCCACCTCTGAGAATCGGACCACTTCCTCACCCTGCCTCCCCGTGGCCACTCCCTGTGACTTTCTTCATGGAGTCAGGCTCTCATTCTTGATCTGCCCTTGTGCACCTGACCTTCAATTCCTCGATCTGGGCCCACTTGTATCCTCTGCTGTGCTCTGGGCATAGCCCTACCTCCTTAACCACCCTGGTCACAGCTCTGCCCCAACCCTACTCAGGGGGAACACTGGAGAAAATGTAGCTTGGGAGGCAGGAGCACAGCTTGTACACAAGGGTGTGGGTGCTCACAGAAGATGGACTAGGTCCCTCTTGGTGCAGGACTAAGACCAGATAGGAAGAGAATGGGTGCAGAACGAGGGTTGGAGCCAGGCCAGGTCTCCCCAAGCCATCACATCCTGGCACAGAACTCCAGGGAGTACATGAATTCTAAATTCACGTCTGACCTTCTAGATTGTTACAAAAGCTCACTGTCAGGGTAAGGAAATAGGATGTGATTCAAGTGAGCTTAAGTGTTAGCATTTAACTACTCCGACATATGGCCCAGGGGCCTGTGGAAGTTAAGAGGTGAGCCCAGGAGAAGGAAGCGCAGTTTTGGAGCACAATACTGAGCTGTATTTTGGACAAACTGACTTTAAGACATTCACATGACATCCGTGTGTGGTGTCCAGGAGGCACTGAGCGTGAGCCTGGCACTCAGGGGAAGAGAAGATTCAAGAGTTGATGACTGAAGCTGAGGGAGTGTGGACAGCGAGCAGGGACTGACGGACAAGCCCAGAGAGGACAGGTAGAGACGCTGGCAGAGGAGCATCCAGAGAGGCAAGCGGAAAGCAGAGTGTAAGGTCACTCCAGAGGTCAAGCAAGAGAAGTGCTGACAATGTCCTTGACCTGCCCTTCGTGACCCTGGTTAGTGAGTTCAGCCCCACTGCGGGCGGGAAAGGCCGACCAGAGTGAGAGGAATGAGGAAGTGGGGAGAACAGGCGCCGGTTCCAGCTGGGCTTTTAGGGGTGGTGTGCGCCGTGGGCACGGAGTCCACAGCCTCTTTCCAAGATGGCAGCAGCCTGAATTTTTTGGTAAGTAGAGGAGAGGAGCCAGGAGACACTAACATGCACCAGAGAGGGTACTTTGCGCGGTGGAGGGCTCCCTCGAGGGCAGCCACGGCATGTCTTCAGCTGTCCTGGGAGGCAAGGAGGAAGTGGAAGTGAGAGTGAACCCAGCTACTGAGAAACTCCTCTCGAGAAACGGGGGCGGGGTGGGGGTGGACAGCAAAAACGAGGCCAGGGGCTACGCGGGGAAGCTGCAAGCGCTGCGCGGCTTATGGGGGCTCAGAGGCACTGGCCAGCCTTGGGCCTCCTCCAGCAGTATTTGGTGGCCTAGGATGCCTGCTCGGTTTAGGCGGAGGGCGGCTGAGGCCGGAAGTCTGTGCAATGGGGAGAGGCACAGCACAGAGGCCTGGGCAGGCTGGCGGCGCGGGGCCGGGAGTGTGGCTCTGAGCAAGCCGGCAGGTGCAAGCGCGCCGCGGGGCGTGCAACAGGCAGCGCTGCGTGGCGCCCACACTGCCTTCGTCGGAGCCGGGACGGGAGACAGGTGGGGCCCGGAGCGGGCCTTGCGGGGCTGGAGCCTGTGGCGGCGGGGCCGCGGGGCCACGGAGGGTGCCGCACACCGGGGCCAGGCGGCACCGCACAGCCACTGCCCTCCCCCTCCCGGCTCCTCCCGGGGCTGCAGGCCCTGACGGCTCCTCCGGCAGGGGGCAGCCGGCGCCAGGCTCCGGAAGGCGTCTCACCCGGAGGCCGGAGCCCCGCACGGCCCGGCGGCCCGCAGGATCCCCTCCCCGACCGCCAGGACCCTCCCCGGCAGGACCCTTCCCCACCGCCAGGACCCCGCCCTCAGGACCTCCTCCCCCACCGGCAGGACCCTTCCCCAACGGCAGGACCCCGCCCTCAAGCCCTCCCCTCCCCGTCAGGACCCTCCCCGACCGCCAGGACCCTCCCCGGCAGGACCCTTCCCCGCCAGGACCCTCCCCGGCAGGACCCTCCCCGACCGCCAGGACCCTCCCCCGCAGGACCCTTCCCCACCGCCAGGACCCCGCCCTCACGGCCCCCGCTCCCCGTCAGGACCCTCCCCGACCGCCAGGACCCTCCCCGGCAGGACCCTTCCCCGCCAGGACCCTCCCCGGCAGGACCCTTCCCCAACGGCAGGACCCCGCCCTCAGGCCCTCCCCTCCCCGTCAGGACCCTCCCCGACCGCCAGGACCCTCCCCGGCAGGACCCTTCCCCGCCAGGACCCTCCCCGGCAGGACCCTCCCCGGCAGGACCCTCCCCGGCAGGACCCTCCCCGCCCTCAGGACCCCGCTCCCCGCTCAGGACCCTTCCCCGCCAGGACCCCGCCCTCAGGCCCTCCCCTCCCCGTCAGGACCCTCCCCGCCAGGACCCCGCCCTCAGGACCCTCCCCGGCAGGACCCTCCCCGCCAGGACCCCGCCCTCAGGCCCTCCCCTCCCCGTCAGGACCCTCCCCGCCAGGACCCCGCCCTCAGGACCTCCTCCCCAACCGCCAGGACCCCGCCCTCAGGCCCTCCCCTCCCCGCCAGGACCCTCCCCGCCCTCAGGACCCTCCCCTCCCCGTCAAGACCCCGCCCTCAGGACCCTCCCCGGCAGGACCCCGCCCTCAGGACCTCCTCCCCGACCGCCAGGACCCCGCCCTCAGGCCCTCTCCTCCCCGTCAGGACCCTCCCCCGTCAGGACCCCGCCCTCAGGACCCTCCCCGCCCTCAGGACCCCTCCCCGTCAGGACCCCGCCCTCAGGACCCTCCCCGCCCCCAGGACCCTCCCCGCCAGGACCCTCCCCTCCCCGTCAGGACCCTCCCCGCCCTCAGGACCCCGCCCTCAGGACCCCGCCCTCAGGACCCTCCCCGTCAGGACCCTCCCCGCCAGGACCCTCCCCGCCCTCAGGACCCTCCCCGCCCTCAGGACCCTCCCCGTCAGGACCCTCCCCTCCCCGTCAGGACCCTCCCCGCCCTCAGGACCCCGCCCTCAGGACCCCGCCCTCAGGACCCTCCCCGTCAGGACCCTCCCCGCCCTCAGGACCCTCCCCGCCCTCAGGACCCTCCCCGCCCTCAGGACCCTCCCCGCCAGGACCCTCCCCTCCCCGTCAGGACCCTCCCCGCCCTCAGGACCCCGCCCTCAGGACCCTCCCCGTCAGGACCCTCCCCGCCCTCAGGACCCCGCCCTCAGGACCCTCCCCGCCCTCAGGACCCCGCCCTCAGGACCCTCCCCTCCCCGTCAGGACCCTCCCCGCCCTCAGGACCCTCCCCGCCCTCAGGACCCCGCCCTCAGGACCCTCCCCGCCCTCAGGACCCCGCCCTCAGGACCCCGCCCTCAGGACCCTCCCCGTCAGGACCCTCCCCGCCAGGACCCTCCCCGCCCTCAGGACCCTCCCCGCCCTCAGGACCCTCCCCGTCAGGACCCTCCCCTCCCCGTCAGGACCCTCCCCGCCCTCAGGACCCCGCCCTCAGGACCCCGCCCTCAGGACCCTCCCCGTCAGGACCCTCCCCGCCAGGACCCTCCCCTCCCCGTCAGGACCCTCCCCGCCCTCAGGACCCCGCCCTCAGGACCCTCCCCGTCAGGACCCTCCCCGCCCTCAGGACCCTCCCCGCCCTCAGGACCCTCCCCGTCAGGACCCTCCCCGCCCTCAGGACCCTCCCCGCCCTCAGGACCCTCCCCGGCAGGACCCTCCCCGCCCTCAGGACCCTCCCCGCCCTCAGGACCCTCCCCGTCAGGACCCTCCCCGCCCTCAGGACCCCGCCCTCAGGACCCTCCCCGTCAGGACCCTCCCCGCCCTCAGGACCCTCCCCGCCCTCAGGACCCTCCCCGTCAGGACCCTCCCCTCCCCGTCAGGACCCTCCCCGCCCTCAGGACCCCGCCCTCAGGACCCTCCCCGCCCTCAGGACCCTCCCCCTCAGGACCCTCCCCGCCCTCAGGACCCTCCCCGCCCTCAGGACCCTCCCCGCCAGGACCCTCCCCGCCCTCAGGACCCTCCCCGTCAGGACCCTCCCCGCCAGGACCCTCCCCGCCCCAGGACCCTCCCCGCCCTCAGGACCCTCCCCGTCAGGACCCTCCCCGCCCTCAGGACCCTCCCCGCCCTCAGGACCCTCCCCGCCCTCAGGACCCTCCCCGTCAGGACCCTCCCCGCCCTCAGGACCCTCCCCGCCCTCAGGACCCTCCCCGGCAGGACCCTCCCCGCCCTCAGGACCCTCCCCGCCCTCAGGACCCTCCCCGTCAGGACCCTCCCCGCCCTCAGGACCCTCCCCGCCCTCAGGACCCTCCCCGTCAGGACCCTCCCCGCCCTCAGGACCCTCCCCGCCCTCAGGACCCTCCCCGGCAGGACCCTCCCCCTCAGGACCCCGCCCTCAGGACCCTCCCCGGCAGGACCCTCCCCGTCAGGACCCCGCCCTCAGGACCCTCCCCGTCAGGACCCTCCCCGCCCTCAGGACCCTCCCCGCCCTCAGGACCCCGCCCTCAGGACCCTCCCCGTCAGGACCCTCCCCGCCCTCAGGACCCTCCCCGCCCTCAGGACCCTCCCCGGCAGGACCCTCCCCGTCAGGACCCCGCCCTCAGGACCCCGCCCTCAGGACCCTCCCCGTCAGGACCCTCCCCGTCAGGACCCCGCCCTCAGGACCCTCCCCGCCCTCAGGACCCTCCCCGTCAGGACCCTCCCCGCCCTCAGGACCCTCCCCGCCCTCAGGACCCTCCCCGGCAGGACCCTCCCCGTCAGGACCCCGCCCTCAGGACCCCGCCCTCAGGACCCTCCCCGTCAGGACCCTCCCCGTCAGGACCCCGCCCTCAGGACCCTCCCCGCCCTCAGGACCCTCCCCTCCCCGTCAGGACCCTCCCCGCCCTCAGGACCCTCCCCGCCCTCAGGACCCCGCCCTCAGGACCCTCCCCGCCCTCAGGACCCCGCCCTCAGGACCCCGCCCTCAGGACCCTCCCCGTCAGGACCCTCCCCGCCAGGACCCTCCCCGCCCTCAGGACCCTCCCCGCCCTCAGGACCCTCCCCGTCAGGACCCTCCCCTCCCCGTCAGGACCCTCCCCGCCCTCAGGACCCCGCCCTCAGGACCCCGCCCTCAGGACCCTCCCCGTCAGGACCCTCCCCGCCAGGACCCTCCCCTCCCCGTCAGGACCCTCCCCGCCCTCAGGACCCCGCCCTCAGGACCCTCCCCGTCAGGACCCTCCCCGCCCTCAGGACCCTCCCCGCCCTCAGGACCCTCCCCGTCAGGACCCTCCCCGCCCTCAGGACCCTCCCCGCCCTCAGGACCCTCCCCGGCAGGACCCTCCCCGCCCTCAGGACCCTCCCCGCCCTCAGGACCCTCCCCGTCAGGACCCTCCCCGCCCTCAGGACCCCGCCCTCAGGACCCTCCCCGTCAGGACCCTCCCCGCCCTCAGGACCCTCCCCGCCCTCAGGACCCTCCCCGCCCTCAGGACCCTCCCCGTCAGGACCCTCCCCGCCCTCAGGACCCTCCCCGCCCTCAGGACCCTCCCCGTCAGGACCCTCCCCGCCCTCAGGACCCTCCCCGCCCTCAGGACCCTCCCCGGCAGGACCCTCCCCCTCAGGACCCCGCCCTCAGGACCCTCCCCGGCAGGACCCTCCCCGTCAGGACCCCGCCCTCAGGACCCTCCCCGTCAGGACCCTCCCCGCCCTCAGGACCCTCCCCGCCCTCAGGACCCCGCCCTCAGGACCCTCCCCGTCAGGACCCTCCCCGCCCTCAGGACCCTCCCCGCCCTCAGGACCCTCCCCGGCAGGACCCTCCCCGTCAGGACCCCGCCCTCAGGACCCCGCCCTCAGGACCCTCCCCGTCAGGACCCTCCCCGTCAGGACCCCGCCCTCAGGACCCTCCCCGTCAGGACCCCGCCCTCAGGACCCTCCCCGTCAGGACCCTCCCCGCCCTCAGGACCCCGCCCTCAGGCCCTCCCCCTCAGGACTCTCCCCGTCAGGACCCCGCCCTCAGGACCCTCCCCGCCCTCAGGACCCTCCCCGCCCTCAGGACCCTCCCCGCCAGGACCCTCCCCGCCCTCAGGACCCTCCCCGTCAGGACCCTCCCCGCCAGGACCCTCCCCGCCCCAGGACCCTCCCCCCCGTCAGGATGCGCGGCCATCTGGCCACCGCCGGCTCTCTGCCAACCTCCCCACTCCCCACACCCGCACTGGGCTTCCCCGGGCCGCCCCAGACCTTCCAGGCTCCCCTGGAGCGCCTCAGCTTCCCGCCCAAACGCCGGGCCCCGCCCACACGCAGGGCCGCGCCCCTTACGTCGGCTGCGCCCCGCCGCTCTGGTCCCGCCCCTTCCGCCTGGCGCCCCGCCCAACTGGGGCCCCGCCCCGACGCGTCTGGCCCCGCCCCCGCGCGCGGCGCCCGGCAGTGAGCGGCGGCTCGGGGCGGGGTGTCCGGGTGGGGGCACTGCCAGCATCCCTGGCGCCGGCTGCCCTTGAAACTCCGGCCCTGGACACGGCCCGGGAACTGGTCCCTCCCCGCGGCACCTGCTGGGCCTGGGTGCCCCACCCCAGGGGGCCAGCGGCCCGAGCCATAAGGCGGCCACCCTCAATGCCCATGTCCCCACGGGTCTTTAATCCCAGCCCAGCTGAGCTGTAAGCCACAGTACAGCCCCCCAAAGTACAGTGCAGTGGATTTTGTGGCGTGGCACTTATCCACAAACATCACAGCACCCCGAAGAGAAGCCGCCTCCTGCCCAGCTGTCCAGCCCACCCCTACCTGCAAACTGCCCCCACCCCAGCGCCAAGCCTGTCTGGGTTCCAGGGGTTCACTCTTGTGGCCGCTGCACGAAGGCGGAATCGCCGCGAGCTCTCTCGTGGCCCCATGTTTTCGAGGTGCACGCGGGCTGTGACGAGGGGCAGGGTGTGGGGGTGGCCCGGGCCGCGGCTGAACGGGGCTCCCTGGCATGGGTGCACAGCCTGTGCCGTCCTTTCCCCAGTGCACGTCGGACGGCCCCTGCTCTGGGTCGCTGGGAGCATCGCGCTGGGTTTGTGCAGGCGGGCTGCCATGTGCACAAGTAGGGGAGGAACTGCTGGGTCAGCGTGGCTGGGGAGCTGCCGGACGGCTGTGCAGAGCAGCCACGCCAGTCTGCGTCCCCACCAGCGACGTGTGAAGACCCTGCCATCCACACCTCCGCCAGTGTGTGTCACCTGACCTTTGCGTCTAGCCGGCCCAGTGGTGGTGACCCGGCTCCTGCGTGCAGCTCCCTGGTGACAACAGCTCTGAGCTCCCCCATGCGCCCCTGGGCTCTCTGTGTTTCTCCTTTAAGAATGGCCCTTCTCCGACCCTTTGGCCGTTTCCAAGTTGGGCTGTTTGTCTTTCTGTCTTGAGTTGTAAGAGCCCACGTTTACTGGATACGATCCCTTAGCAAACATGTGACTTGCAATATTTCCTCCCTCTCTTGCATTGTCTCTTCCCTTTCTGGAGATCCTCTCAATGGCATCTTTTGAAACACAGAACGTTGAATTTTGACGACATCTGATTTATCTCTTTTTTTCATCTTGTGCTTTTGGGACGATCGTAGATTCATGACCAAGAATCCATTGCCAAGCCCAAGGTCATGCAGATCCATCTCATGTCGTTCTAAGCCTTTTATGGTCTTGCCTCCTGCATTTAAGGCTTCCGTGCCTTTTGATTTCACGTTTGTGGAGGCAGGCGTTGAGCTGCGTTCCCGTGTGTGGGGACGCCCGGTTGTCCCAGGACCCTCCGCTGAAAAGACAGTTCCCCCCCGGGAGTTGTCCTGGCAGCCTTGTGAAAACAAGTAGGTCATAGAGATGTGGTTTCTTCCCGCACTCCCAGTTCTAGTCCATTGATCTGCGTGCTCATCCTGTGCCGGCTCACGCATACCGCTGCCGCTTGTAGGAAGCCTGGATCCACACGACGCGTGTCGGCCACCTTTCTTCCTTTTCAGTGTTGCCTGGGCCATTCTGGGTCCTCAAAATTCCATGCGGATTTTAGGATCAGCTTGCGAATTCCCGGAAGAGGCTGGCGGGCATCCTGTCCGGGGTGCACTGAGTCTGCGGGTGGAATTACGTCGGCGAACACGGGCGGCCCTCCCGTCTGCCTGGGTCCTCCTTCGTGTCTGCGGCTTACGGAGTGTGGTTCTGTGTTTCTTTTGCTAAAGATGCTTCCAAGTAGTTTTTTTCTTTTTGATGCTATTATAACTTGCTTTCTCATTTCAATTTTTGTATTGTTCATGGCAAGTGTGTAGAAATACGACCGATTTCCACAGACCCTGATTCGCTTTGCGCCGTGTATTCCAAGGGCAGCACAGCTCTTCCGGACCCGGGCACACCGCTGCGTCGAACGTGGGTGTCTCATGTGGCTGCCTCCGTGGCCCAGCTCTGGCCGTCATTCCAGGAACACTTGCTTCTGTGGCCGATGGAGCCCTCAGTGCTGGAGGGCACAAAGCCAAGCCAAGCATCCCAATTCCTATGCTGATCGATGTTTTCGGTAATTTATTTCAAAGGCATGGAGACAGAGACAGGCAGAGTTCTCACCACTGGCTCACTCCCCAGATGCCTGCAGCAGCCAGGGCTGGGCCAGGCCAAAGCTGGGAACTGAATCCAGGTCTCCCTCGTGGGTGGCAAGCACTCGGTCACTCGAGCTGCCACTGCTGTCTCCCAAGGTCTGTGTCAGTAGAGACAGGAGCCAGAGCCAGGCAGTCCAACAGGGAATGCAGGCGTCTCTACCAGCGTCTTAACCGCTCGGCTGAACACCTGCCGCCCAGCTCTTCCCCTGAGCGCCCAGTTTCCCTCCAGGAAGAGGGAATAGCCAGGGCAAAGACAGGCGAGAGTGCACCCAAAGCCGCGAGGTCACGGGCCAGACCGAGGGGCCGTGCAGACCCAGCAGCAGGGACGAGACGCTGAGCTGGCAGCCGTCTAACCGGAGGACCCTGGCAACACTTGGGGCACAAGGCTGGCGTCCGGAGACCAGCCAGGAGGCTCCTGCAACAACACAAGCAGGGGGATGGTGGTGTGGGCGGGGGGGGGGGGGGCAGTGCTAGGGTCCTCAGGGACAGCGAGTGGGCTGGGGTGGCAGGGACTGGGGGGGCCAGGCTGCAGCCCCAACAGGAGCTGGGGAGGGAGGCAGCAGGCCGGTGCCGGGGTGAGAGGTCTTGTGTAGTGAGTCGGGGAGTGGTGGTGGCACAAGGCCCATCCCCAGGCCCGGGCTGCGTAGCTCACCAGGGAGGTGCAGAACAAGGTGAACCTAAGCCACTCCCGGGAAGGTAGACAGAGTGGGGCCAGCAGCACCTGCAGGAAGGCAGGTGACAGAGCACCGAGCCCCGAGCCAGCGGAGGCCTCACCCTGAGCACGCCCCCACCCACGAGTGCAGGGGTCAGCAGTGTGGGCAGAGCGTCTGGGGCAGCGGGGTGAGCTGGGGGTGTCTGCCTGGGGGGACAGCTGGCTGATCCCCGCCCGTTGCTCTGCGGCTCTGGCCTCGCCGTGTCGCGCTTCCTCCCAGTCTCTCTGCCCCCTCCTCTGCCTGCTTCACGCTTAGCTGCTGCCTCTATTGCTGGTCCTTAAGGTGCGCAGTTAGGGTGCTGAATGGAGCTCTTTCGTCTTCTTTCTTTCTTTCTTTGAGAGACAGAGACACAGCGTGCCCCCATTCGCTGGTTCATTCCCCAGATACTCCAAACAGCCCTAGACTGGGCCCAGAGACGGAAGCCAGGAGCCAGGAACTCCAAGGCCCTAGGAAGTGAGGTCAGACTGACAGAGAGGCTGTGGGCACCGGGCCAGGCCCCCCGCACAGTGGGAGGGGAGGGGCGGGGGTGCATCGGTCCCACACCTTGCTCCCAGAGGGGCTCACGGGGTCTCCTGCTTTCACTGTCTCTCAGGCGTCTTCTTGCCCTCGGCCGCAGCAACAGCGAACGAGCCCACCCTGGAAGAAATGGGGCTCACAGCCCTGGCACCCCTGGCCGACATGCTGAGCAGCCCGCAGCCCAGCCCCCTTGTGAGCCCCCTGACAGGCCCCCTCAGCTCGCTGCTGACTGGCCCAGCCCCTGTGTCGCAGAGTACCCCCATCTCCAGCCTCCTGAACGGGCCCCTGCCCAGCCACCTGCCCAGCCACCTGCCCAGCCCCCTGGCAGTGACCCCCGCCGCGGGCACCCTGACCAGCCCGCTGGGCAGCCACCTCACGGGCTCCGTGGCGGCGCCCACCATGGGCACCCTGGCCAGCTCCTTGGGCATGATCTCCACCGGCTCTCTGACTCCAAGCAGCCCCCTGGCCGGGCCGCTGGCCGTGTCGCAGAGTGGCCCTCTGATGGCCCCCATGGGGGGCCCCGTGACAGTCTCTCTGAGCAGCCCCCTGCTCAGCTCCACAGCTGCCCCTATAGGTGTCTCTCAGAACCTTCTGGCCAGCCCCATGGGCAACCTGGTGCTGTCGGAGACCCCCAGGGTACGGCTGGCAGAGCCCCACTCCTCGGCCGCCACCCCCAAAGGTAATGGGCTGGGCTGGGGGAGGGGCAGCTGGGTGCTGGGGGGGTGAGCTGCAGCCCCCCTCTCACCTCCACTTCCCTCATCGCTAGTCCCGCTCCCTGCTGAGCACGCCCGGATGACCCAGGACCCAGAGCCCCACAGCGTGGCGTTTGTGGGCACGCCCCTGCAGACCTCCACCCCCATGGGCTCCGTGGCCACGCCCATCCCCAGCACCGCCTTCTCCTTCAGCGCCTCAGACCCCCGGGCCCAGCCCGGTGCCCCCCAGGGACAGATGGTTCCCGCTGCTGTCCCCGCCTCCCCCCAACTCCCCGTCCTCACGGGCACCACCACTCCGGCCCCCCAGCCCCCCGGTGGCTACACCTCGAGCACCACGCACGTGGCCCCCCAGTCCCCCGCCCGCGTGCAGCACTCGTCCAGCCGGCCCCTGGCCAGCCCCCACTCTCCTCCACGCAATGCCCACTCCTCCCCGTCTCGCACCGCGTCCTCCCCGGCCTCGGTCAACGACACCCGGGCTCCCAGCACCGCGGAGCCGGCTCGGAAGAGCGTCCTGGAGTTGGAGCGGAAGCTGACCCACCGCAAGACTAGCAAGTTCCCCGACAGCTCCCGAGGTCAGTGGCGCCAGGGGGCCTGGCTCGCCTCGGGCTGCTGACCGGGCCACTGCCACTCCCTGCTCTGTCGTCCCCAGAGTCGAAGCAGCTGGCCTGGGAAAGGCTGGTGGGGGAGATCGCCTTCCAGCTAGACCGCAGGATCCTGTCCAGCATCTTCCCTGAGCGTGTGCGCCTCTACGGCTTCACCGTGTCCAACATTCCAGAGAAGATCATCCAGGTGTGTGAGTGCCCGCCTCCCACACACCCGCAGGGGGGCCTGGGGACCCGGTCACCCAGGTGTGTGAGTGCCCCACCCACAGGAGGCCCTGGGGACCCGGTCACCCAGGTGTGTGAGTGCCCCACCCGCAGGGGGGCCTGGGGACCCGGTCACCCAGGTGTGTGAGTGCCCCACCTACAGGAGGCCCTGGGGACCCGGTCACCCAGGTGAGTGAACACCCCACCCGCAGGGGGGCCTGGGGACCCGGTCACCCAGGTGTGTGAGTGCCCCACCCACAGGAGGCCCTGGGGACCCGGTCACCCAGGTGTGTGAACACCCCACCCGCAGGGGGGCCTGGGGACCCAGTCACCCAGGTGTGTGAGTGCCCCACCTGCAGGGAGGCCTGGGGACCCGGTCACCCAGGTGTGTGAGTGCCCCTGGGGACCCAGTCACCCAGGTGTGTGAGTGCCCCACCCGCAGGGGCGCCTGGGGACCCGGTCACCCAGGTGTGTGAGTGCCCCACCCGCAGGGAGGCCTGGGGACCCGGTCACCCAGGTGTGTGAGTGCCCCACCTGCAGGGGGGCCTGGGGACCCGGTCACCCAGGTGTGTGAGTGCCCCTGGGGACCCGGTCACCCAGGTGTGTGAGTGCCCCTGGGGACCCAGTCACCCAGGTGTGTGAGTGCCCCACCCGCAGGGGGGCCTGGGGACCCGGTCACCCAGGTGTGTGAGCGCCCCACCTGCAGGGGAGCCTGGGGATGGGAGATCCCTGCTGTGTGGAACGAGTCTAAATCCAGGGGTACCCTGGTGTGGGGATCCCAGGTGTCCAGCACTGGGAGCCTCCAGGCCCAGCCCAAGACCTCCGCTGAGGAGGGCAGGGCAGGGGTGGGCTGCAGGCAGGGGCAGGCAGGTCCGGCCTCTGCCACCACCATGGCCTTGGAAGGGTGGCCCTCTGCAGACTGGCACAGCCAGGGCCTCCCCTGCCCTTGTGGCCCTTGGGTATCACTGGGTCACAGGACACACAGGACCAGAGGCTCTGGGCAGCTGGCAGCCTCAGGCCGGCGCATGTGCCCGGGATGTGTCCACTGAGCCTGCTCGTGGAAACCTGCTGGGGCGTGTCCCGGTGCCACCGCATGGGACGGGTGGCAGAGCGGGTGCTGGTCCACTGCTGGGCTGCACGTGGGAGCAGGGGGCAGAGGGGAAGGTGGGCGTCCGTCCCTGCTTGTGGGCCACCTGGGCTTCTCTGGGGAAAGAGCTGGGCCCTGCACAAGGGCTGGTAGACCCGTGAGGTCGGCATGAGGACTGTGGTTCCGCGACCGGTTTGGGGTTCAGGGTTGACTTCGTCTTTTCTTCTGGCTAAAGCATCCTTTGGTTAGGTTTTCATTTTTTTAAAAAGATTTATTTATTTGCTTGTTTATTTATTTATTTGAAAGGCAGAGTGACAGAGAGGGAGAGACAGAGAGAGAGAGATCTTCCATCCTCTGGTTCACTCCCTGAATGCCTGCAACACCAAAGGCTGGGCCAGGCCAAGGCCAGGAGCCAGGCGCCCAATCCAGGTCTCCCCCGTGGGGGCAGGAACCCAAGTACTGGAGCCACACCTGCTGCTCCCAAGGAGAGCAGGCTGCTGGCCGCCTGGTTTTCAGCGTAGCGTGGCCAGGCTCTCAGCCTTTGCCTCACTGTTGGTCCTCGCTGTGTCGTGTTTCGGAGGTCCTTCCCGGCCAAAAAGCCCCGATTCCGTGTCTGTGTCTTCTTCGGAGGCCTTCAGGTTTTCTTCCACTTGGGTCTTTGTCCCGTTAATGACTGTGATGGATGGCGGGAGGGTGGTGGGCGGCAGCCGCGCAGACCTGGGCCGGCAGCCGCCAAGGGACAAGGGCTCCTGAGACTGGGAGACGGGGAGGGCACGTAAGGGGCAGTCCTGGTGCTGAGAGCTTCCTTCCCACGGTGACGCCACGGGGTGGACAGGAGGCCTGGTGCAGCTCACAGAGCGGGGAAACCAGGACCGGACGTTGCCTTGTGTGGATTGTGGGTTACGCTGCTCACGGTGCCGCTGGCCCCTCAGCTTCCGATGCCGCAGTTGGCGGGGCCCCAGCTGGCGCCCCTGTGTGTGCAGGAGCAGCTTGGCACAGGGCAGCCGGCCGGGCGACTTGATACTCAGCCAAGGACACAGTGAAGAGCGTTTGGCAGACTGATGGGCGAGAGTCCTGTCGCTGCAGAGCTCGGTCACTCTCGTTGGTGAGCGGACGACAGATGCTCCGCCTTTGGTGTGGGCAGCTGTGCCGTGCACCCCACCCCCGCCCCACCGGCATCCCACACACTGGCGTGGGAACTGTTACCTGGGCCGCAGGTTGGCACAGCACAGTGGTGCTCCCAGGAGGGGCAGGCGAGGAAACGGGGGGTCTGTAAGAATTCCGCCGCTGTCTGAGGCAGGCAAAGCCAGCATGGCTCTGCTGAACCGCGCTGGTGGCCCCTGGGGACCCCGGCCCTCATCACCACGCTCCAGTCCTGCCAAGAGCCACCATCACCAATTCCAGACCCTGGCCCAGGCCTTCAGCCAGCTCTGGCCGTCATCCTCTTGGGGAGCAGCCCTGTTGGAGCCCACCTGCAGAGAGGCTGTCCTGGGGCTGGGGCGGGCACTCGGGGTGGCCCTCTGGGGCTCACCCTGCGTCCTGGGCTGGGCATGGCCCTCTGGGGCTCACCCTGCGTCCTGGGCTGGGCGTGGCCCTCTGGGGCTCACCCTGCGTCCTGGGCTGGGCATGGCCCTCTGGGGCTCACCCTGCGTCCTGGGCTGGGCATGGCCCTCTGGGGCTCACCCTGCGTCCTGGGCTGGGCGTGGCCCTCTGGGGCTCACCCTGCGTCCTGGGCTGGGCATGGCCCTCTGGGGCTCACCTTGTATCCTGAGCTGGGCTGGCCCTCTGAGGCTCACCCTGCATCCTGGGCTGGGCGTGGCCCTCTGGGGCTCACCTTGTATCCTGAGCTGGGCTGGCCCTCTGGGGCTCACCTTGTATCCTGAGCTGGGCATGGCCCTCTGGGGCTCACCCTGCGTCCTGGGCTGGGCGTGGCCCTCTGGGGCTCACCCTGCGTCCTGGGCTGGGCATGGCCCTCTGGGGCTCACCCTGCGTCCTGGGCTGGGCGTGGCCCTCTGGGGCTCACCTTGTATCCTGAGCTGGGCTGGCCCTCTGAGGCTCACCCTGCGTCCTGGGCTGGGCTGGCCCTCTGAGGCTCACCTTGTATCCTGAGCTGGGCTGGGCATGGCCCTCTGGGGCTCACCCTGCATCCTGGGCTGGGCATGGCCCTCTGGGGCTCACCCTGCGTCCTGGGCTGGGGCGAGCACCAGGGCTGGCCCCCTGAGGCGCACCACAGGCCGCACAGCTGTAATTGCTTTTAGCCTCCTGCCTGGCCAGGACTTCCCGCGTTGCCCAGGCCTTTTGCTTCCCTGACTCAAAACGCCCTGTCCCGCTGCTGTGGCACTCCAGTGTCAGTGGCTGCGGAATCCCTAAATGGAGCTGCCCAGCCGGGGCCCCTCGCTCTGCAAACGCTCGCCGTCCTGTGCCCCAGGCCTGAACAGCGTTCAGCGAGCCAGCCCTGCCCTCTACCGAGGACGCGAGCAAGGACTTTTCCACCAGAACCCGGTCGTCCTCTGCCTCTCCATTATTATTATTATTATTATTATTATTATTATTATTATTGACAGGCAGAGAGGACAGTGAGAGAGAGAGAGAGAGAAAGGTTTTTCTTTTACCATTGGTTCACCCTCCAATGGCCGCTGCGGCCGGCGCCCTGCGGCTGGCGCACCGCGCTGATCCGAAGCCAGGAGCCAGGCGCTCTCCCAGTCTCCTATGGGGTGCAGGGCCCAAGGACCTGGGCCATCCTCCACTGCACTCCCGGGCCACAGCAGAGAGCTGGACTGGAAGAGGGGCAACCGGGATAGAATCCGGTGCCCCGAGCGGGACTAGAACCCGGTGTGCCGGCGCCGCAGGCAGAGGATTAGCCTGTTGAGCCATGGCGCCGGCCCCTTATTTTCATTTTTAAGATTTATTTATTTATTTGAAAGACAGAAGGAGAGAGGGAGAGAGGGAAGGAATGAGGGAGAGAGAGGGGCCTTTCACGTGCTGGTTCACTCCCCAGATGGCGGCAACATCCATGACTGGGCCAGGCTGAAGCCAGAAGCCAGGAGCTCCGAGCTGCCATGGGCTTCCCTAGCCGATGGCCATGGGCCACTGCCCCAGGGACAGTGTGCACACACCCAGACCCCCAAACTCAGCAGCCCCCGCACAACCAGCGCCACGGCCAAAGCCCACCCTGAGCTCCATGCGTCCGCTTGTCTGTGGGGCGGAGACCCAGGCGTCTGCGCTGCAATCTGGAAGGGGCGGCGTGCAGCTTTCAGGGCTCAGGGAGGCCACAGAAAGTGCTAGAACAGAGGCTGGACGAGCCAGTATCAGTAACCGCGCCTCACCTGAGAAGTTCTCCCTCGATCCGGTCTTCATTTGTTGAGAATTTTGTTAATTTATTTGAATCAGGAAATAATGTTTTAAAAGATTTATTTTTTTGAAAGTCAGAGTTATACAGAGAGAAATCTTTCATCTGCTGGTTCACTCCCCAAATGGCTGCAACAGCCAGCACTGGGCCAGGAGGGAGCCAGGAGCCAGGAGCTCCATCCAGGTCTCCCACGCGGGTGCAGGGGCCCACGCACTTGGGCCATCTCTGCTGCTTTCCCAGGCCATCGCAGGGAGCAGCCAGGACTTGGACCGGCGCCCATATGGGATGCTGGCATTGCAGGTGGCGGCTTTACCTGCTACCCCACAATGGCAGCCCCATGAAAGAAATTTTGTAGGCCAGCGCCGTGGCTTAACAGGCTAATCCTCCGCTTTGCCGCGCTGGCACACCGGGTTCTAGTCCCGGTTGGGGCGCCGGATTCTATCCCGGTTGCCCCTCTTCCAGGCCAGCTCTCTGCTATGGCCCGGGAAGGCAGTGGAGGATGGCCCAAGTGCTTGGGCCCTGCACCCCATGGGAGACCAGGAGAAGCACCTGGCTCCTGGCTTCGGATCAGCGCGATGCAGCAGCCGCAGCGGCCATTGGAGGGTGAACCAATGGCAAAAAGGAAGACCTTCCTCTCTGTCTCTCTCTCTCTCTCACTATCCACTCTGCCTGTCAAAAAAAAAAAAAAAAAAAAGAGGCCGGCGCCGTGGCTCAACAGGCTAATCCTCCGCCTTGCGGCGCCGGCACACCGGGTTCTAGTCCCGGTGTGGCCAGGGAGTGCAGTGGAGGATGGCCCAAGTGTTTGGGCTCTGCACCCCATGGGAGACCAGGAGAAGCACCTGGCTCCTGCCATCGGAACAGCGCGGTGCGCTGGCCGCAGCGCGCTACCGCGGCGGCCATTAGAGGGTGAACCAACGGCAAAGGAAGACCTTTCTCTCTGTCTCTCTCTCTCTCACTGTCCACTCTGCCTGTCAAAAAAAAAAAAAAAAAAGAAAGAAAAGAAAAGAAATTTTGTAAAGATTTATTTGTAAAGATTTGTTTATTTGTAAGAGTTACAGAAAGAGGGAGGGACGGGGGAGAGAGAGAGAGCAAGTGAGCCTCCCCACCTGTTAGTTCACTTCCCAGATAGCCACCATGGCTGGGGCTGGGCCAAGCTGAAGCCGGAAGCCCGGTTCTCCATCTGGGTCCCCCAAGCGCTCAGGCCATCCACCACTGCTTTCCCAGGCCATAGCAGGGAGCTGGATCGGAAGTGGAGCAGCCGGGACTCAAACTGGCACCCACTTGGCTTAACTAGAGCCACAACACCAGCCACTTTCTTGGTTTTTTTTTTTTTTTTTTTTTTTTTTTTTTTTGGAGGATGGTGTGAAGAGTTATTGAAAGGCAGAGTTACAGAGAGAGGGAGAGAGAGAGGAAGGGGGGAGAGAGGAAGGGAGAGGGGAGAGAGGGGAGAGAGGGGAGAGAGAGAGGGGAGAGAGGGAGGGAGGTTCTTTGTTTTCAGAGTGCCTCTGGTTGGGGTGCCGCTCAGCACTCTGGCTGGAGGGGCAGGGTCTGCCATTCCCGGCACTGCCTCCCACAGGAGGTGGGCCCAGCACGGCTAGGCCTGAGGACTGCACACCACCGTGGAGTCCTCTCTGCCCCGTGAGCGAGTGCGTTTCTGTCTCGTTCCCCCTTGTCACTGCGCCTGTGGCCGGGGTCACCGGTGTTGCGGGTGGGAAGCCTGTGGGGGCGGGGGGCAGGCACACAGGCCTGGCCACACTGCTGCCCCTCGCGGCCGCCCGCACCAGGTCCTGCTCCCTGTCCCATGGGCTCCCCACCACACCTGCCTGGCGCCTCGCTGTCTGCAGAGGGCCCTGTGGTATTTGCAATGGAGGACACACAAGTGTCCACTGCAACGTGCTGTATTCCGGCCTGCAGTGGCCTCGGCAGCCCCAGACCCCAGGCCCCAGACCCCAGACCCCAGGATTTCATACAGCCTCGGCAGCACCAGACCCCAGACCCCGGGCCCCAGACCCCAGGATTTCATACAGCCTCGGCAGCACCAGACCCCAGACCCCGGGCCCCGGGCCCCAGACCCCAGGATTTCGCACAGCCTCGGCAGCACCAGACCCCAGACCCCGGGCCCCAGACCCCAGGATTTCATACAGCCTTGGCAGCACCAGACCCCAGACCCCGGGCTCCGGGCCCCAGACCCCAGGATTTCGCACAGCCTTGGCAGCACCAGACCCCAGACCCCGGGCCCCAGACCCCAGGATTTCGCACAGCCTCGGCAGCACCAGACCCCAGACCCCGGGCCCCAGACCCCAGGATTTCGCACAGCCTCGGCAGCACCAGACCCCAGACCCCGGGCCCCAGGCCCCAGGATTTTGCACAGCCTCGGCAGCACCAGACCCCAGACCCCGGGCCCCAGACCCCAGGATCTCGCACAGCCTCGGCAGCACCAGACCCCAGACCCCGGGCCCCAGACCCCAGGATTTGGCACAGCCTCGGCAGCACCAGACCCCAGACCCCAGGCCCCAGACCCCAGGCCCCAGACCCCAGGATTTCGCACAGCCCGTGGGAGGAGCTGTCAGTGCAGGGCAGAGCGGCCAGGGCGAGTGACAGTGCAGCTACACAGTCGGGTGATGGGCTCGGCTGGCACAGTGAGGCAGGACGTGCCATGCAGTCATGTGGGGTGACAGTCGGGGTGACAGTGCAGGTGTGGTGCAGCCAGCCAAGCTGCTGCCTGCAGCGCCGGCATCCCACAGGGTCCGCTGCTCCCAGTCCTGGCTGCACCCTGCTAATGCACCTGGGAAAGCAGTGGAAGATGGCACAAGTGCTTGGGCCCTGCTGCCCATGTGTGAGACCCAGATGGAGAGTTGGGGTGTACGGTCAGGGTGTGCAGCAGAGTTGGGGTGACATGGTCAGGGTGTGAGGCAGAGTTGGGGTGATGTGGTCAGGGTGTGAGGCAGAGTTGGGGTGATGCAGTCAGGGTGTGAGGCAGAGTTGGGGTGATGCAGTCAGGGTGTGAGGCAGAGTTGGGGTGACGCGGTCAGGGTGTGAGGCAGAGTTGGGGTGATGTGGTCAGGGTGTGAGGCAGAGTTGGGGTGATGTGGTCAGGGTGTGAGGCAGAGTTGGGGTATGCGGTCAGGGTGTGAGGCAGAGTTGGGGTACACCGGGTGTGAGGCAGAGTTGGGGTACGCGGTCAGGGTGTGAGGCAGAGTTGGGGTATGCAGTCAGGGTGTGAAGCAGAGTTGGGGTACATGGTCAGGGTGTGAGGCAGAGTTGGGGTACGCAGTCAGGGTGTGAGGCAGAGTTGGGGTACATGGTCAGGGTGTGAGGCAGAGTTGGGGTGATGTGGTCAGGGTGTGAAGCAGAGTTGGGGTACATGGTCAGGGTGTGAGGCAGAGTTGGGGTACACAGTCAGGGTGTGAGGCAGAGTTGGGGTGAGGTGGTCAGGGTGTATGGCAGAGTTGGGGTACACAGTCAGGGTGTATGGCAGAGTTGGGGTACATGGTCAGGGTGTGAGGCAGAGTTGGGGTGACGCGGTCAGGGTGTGAGGCAGAGTTGGGGTGATGTGGTCAGGGTGTGAGGCAGAGTTGGGGTATATGGTCAGGGTATGCGGCAGAGTTGGGGTGTATGGTCAGGGTGTGCGGCAGAGTTGGGGTACACAGGGTGTGAAGCAGAGTTGGGGTACGCAGTCAGGGTGTGAGGCAGAGTTGGGGTGATGTGGTCAGGGTGTGAGGCAGAGTTGGGGTACACAGTCAGGGTGTGAGGCAGAGTTGGGGTACGTGGTCAGGGTGTGCGGCAGAGTTGGGGTACACAGTCAGGGTGTGAGGCAGAGTTGGGGTACGCGGTCAGGGTGTGAGGCAGAGTTGGGGTGAGGTGTGTTGTGGGAGGAGTCTGAGGGAAGCTGGAAGGTGGTGATTCCGCCCTGCACCCCCCCAGCTCCTGGCCTGGTCCCGGCATGCCTGGGGCCCCCGCCTCCACTCTGGCACAGCCACAGCTGCGGTGTGCACTGCGGACATCCTCCCGGGCAGGGCGTCCAGGCCCCGAGGGGCCAGTGCTGACCACACCTGCACTGTGCTCACTGCTCCCTGCGGTCATTTCCTTTAATCCCAAACCAAGCAGCCAGGTGCTGGGGTTCCCTCTCCATCTTCCAGACACTGGCCCTGTGTGTGCTGTTGCTTTGTCTGGGAGGTGCAGGGGCCTGTGCCAGGTGCTGACCAGGACCAAGGGCACCGGTCGACCACAGGGCTCTGCTCTCGTGACCAGCGGGGCGGAGCAGGGCGGGGGCAGCCAGGGGAGTCTCCCTGGGAGGTGCAGGGACCTGTGCCAGGGGCTGACCAGGACCAAGGGCACCGGTCGACCATAGGGCTCTGCTCTCGTGACCAGCGGGGCGGGGCAGAGGCGGCCAGGGGAGTCTCCCTGGGAGGTGGGGCCTAAGCCGCTTCTCTGGGCAGGGAGGGGGAGAGCAGTCCCGGCTGTGGGGGGGGGGGGGGGAGGAAGAGCCGGCTCAGGTCCACTTCTGAGTCAGGCTCCCTGGGCTGAGTCCGGAACAGCTCAGTGCACGGTGCAAACACACAGGCCTCGTTCAAAACCGGGACGGAGCCACGGGGCATTAAACGGCACGGGGTCAGCTGGCTGTGCACGTGGTCCCAGGAGGCAGCAGCAGGTGCAGTGGAGGAGGGGCTGGGCTGGGGAGCGAGGGAGACCATCTCAGAGTCTGTGGGTCCCCAGGACCAGTCAGCAGGACCCTCAGTGCCGAGGGCTCGTGGGTACAGCCCAGGGGGCACCAAGGATGGGGCCCAGGGCCATGGGGGTCCCTAGGGAGCAGGGCAAAAAGCCCAGGAGAGTCCTGGGTCAGGTGACCCTGCTGCCCTATTCACTCCGCCCCTCCCTCCACAGCCCCAGCCAAGATCTCTGCCCTCAGTCCCCTGTGAACCGCAGCCAGTCCCAGACCCCAAGGGCAGACAGAGCAGGCGACAGGGGTGGTGGATCCTGCCGGGGTCCAGCCGTGGTGTCCCCTGGGCTCGGGGCCTCTCCCTGGGACCTCCTCTGCAGGCACCCCAATCCTGGTTCTCCCACAGCCACGGCTGAGGGCCTTCGTCCACCTCGCGAGTCCTGGGTCGTGCCCGTGCCCGCCTGCAGGGTCTGATGGCCACTCTCCCCACAGGCCTCGCTGAACCCCAGCGACCACAAGCTGGACGAGGAGCTGTGCCAGACACTCACCCAGCGCTACGTGAGCATCATGAACAGGCTGCAGAGTCTGGGCTACAACGGGAGGGTGCACCCGGCGCTGACGGAGCAGCTGGTGAACGCCTACGGCATCCTGCGGGAGCGGCCCGAGCTGGCCGCGTCCGAGGGCGGCTCCTACACCGTGGACTTCCTGCAGCGCGTGCTGGTGGAGACTGTGCACCCCAGCATGCTCACCGACGCCCTGCTGCTGCTCTCCTGCCTCAACCAGCTGGCACACGACGACGGCAAGCCCATGTTCATCTGGTGACGCCGGCACCGGCTGGCCCAGGCTGGCCCTCCCCGCACCCCGCCAACGACCATTAAAGCTCCCCACAGACACCAGCCACTGGGCCACTGCGCCGCTGTGTGGGCTGCCTCCCCAGGGTGCCGACCAGACCCAGACCCAGGCCGTCAGCCCTGCCTGCCCTGGAGGCCCCGACTCAGGGCCCTCCCCTCGAGAACTGTGTGGCTGAAGGGACTGATTGGGAGATTCCCCCGCCAAGTGTCCCCTTGCTTGGCCATGGTGGCAGAAGCAGAGCAGCCCCATGGGGAGCAGCAGGACAGGAATGCGGAGGAGGGAGCTGGGATCTTGGGGGAAGGGGCAGAGGAAATAGACAAGGCCTCCACGCTCCACACAGGGGCGGGCTGGGAGGGAGAGGGATTCCCCACCTGGTGGGGGGGGGGGCAGGAGGGCATTAGAGGGAGGGGAGCGGCAAGAAATGCTCTCAGTACTCTCACCTGAACACGGGCGCGGGCAACCCAGGGAAGTGGCAGCCTCTTCCCAAGACGCCCAAGTTCAGGGAGAAGACGCCTCTGCACAGGGCCCCAGAGAGCTGGGGCGCGGGTGGGATGGGGAAGGTGGATGGGGTGAGAACAGCCAGGGGGCGCAGGCCAAGATGGTGGCTGTGCTGGAAGCCAGGAGGGAAGGCGCAGAGTGGCCCCTGACCCACAGATGGAAAAGGAAAGACAGAGGTGCGCGTGTCTAGGTTCAGACGTGGGTGGCGGGATCAGAGGCCACGCACACAGGCTAGGGGCACCGAAGCTTTGTGGGGGCACGCTGGGGCCCCCCACACCCAAGCTTCCCGAGGAGTCAGGGGGTCCAGCCTTCCGGACCAGCAGGGGTGAGCGTCAGCCCCGAGCCAAGCCTCCAGGGCAGTTTGAGACCCACGCCCATTCACATCAGAAAGGTGGGCTGGGCTGGGCGCTCGCGCGCTGAGACCGCGGAGGGAGCTGCCTTCCTTCCGGCTCGCGAGCCCCGCAGTCAACGGTCCCTCCCCCAGACTGGAAGCTCCGTAGGGTTTGGTCTCAGGCCGCCTCACCGCGGGCCGACCTCAGGGACTGTGCAGGGTGCTGGGCGAGAGGCTGGTCAGCACCGGTGCTGGATCGCCGAACCCAGGGGCCAGACGCCTCAGGGCCGCTGCGGCCGCGGGGAGAGGGTCAGGGACGAGGTATCCCGAGCGCCCTATTGCGAGCTGGCTGACCCAGAAGGGTGCCGGCGCCGGACGCTGCGCGCTCAGGCCAACACTCAAGGACAGCCGGCGGCCTCCAGGGGCGGAGGGGCGGAGCCAGGAGGGTGTGGGGTGGAGCCCGAGGCAGGATCCCTTTCTCTTTCCCTTCCGTCTCCCCAGCCAGCGCCGAAGTTGCGCGCGGATGAGACGCGGAGAGCGGCACCCTCCGCCCACGCCTTCGGACGCAGGGACACGCCTGCTCTCGGCGCAGGTCGCGCCACGTGCCCTGCACCCTTGCTACTAACCCGCCGCTCTCAAGGACGCACGGGCAACTCGACGCGCACACTGGAAGCAAATAGGCCTCCCAGGTGCCTCACGGCGAGACAGCTCTGTGCGCCATGCAACCCCTGTCCGACTGGCCCCCGGCGCCCGACGCCCTGCGGGCCTCCCCCTTCCCGCACCCGGTGCTGCACGCCCTCCACGACCTGTCGCGCGCGCTCCTCTTCCCGACCTACTGGGCGCTGGACCAGCTGCTGGGCTGCTGCGCCCCCAGAGCGCCACCCAGCCGGCTGGGAACGCTTCGAGCGGCGGCAGTCGGCAGCGCGGCGCTGGCGCTGCTGCTGCTGCTGGGTTTGCCGCTGGCGCTCCCCGGCCTGCTGCTCTGGCTGCCGCTGCAGGCCTGGCGCCGCCCCTTCTGCTACCAGCCCCCTCCGCGGTGCTGGGTGCCACCCCCGCCCTGGCGCGCGCCCGCCGAGCCCGCGCGCTGCTTCGTCTTCCTCACCGCCAACCTGTGCCTGCTCCCCGACGGGCTGGCGCGCTTCAGCAACTTGTCGCACAGCCAGCGGCGCGCGGAGGCCATCAGCGCCGCGCTCCTAGCTGGCCTTAGGCCCTCGCTCCACAGGGCCACCGACCGCAGGCAGCCGCAGCCAGGGGCGCCCTGCGGGGTGCTCCTGCCTGCGGTGCCCGCAGGTCTGGACTTCGTGTGCCTGCAGGAGGTGTTCGATCTCCGCGCAGGCCGTCGCCTGGTGCAGCGCCTGGCGCCCAGTCTGGGGCCGGTGTTGCACGACGTGGGAACGCTGGGCCTGCAGCGCGGGCCCTACCTCAAGCTGCTGGGCAGCGGGCTGCTGCTAGCCTCGCGCTACCCGCTGCTGCGCGCCTCCTTCCGATGCTTTCCCCACGCGCGTCGGGAAGACGCCCTGGCCTCCAAGGGACTGCTGTCTGCACAGGTACAGACCCGATGCGCCCTGGCCAGGGGGTGGAGGGTGCTGGCCCCAAAAGGCAGGGCAGCTGGGGCCATCCCTGGCGTTGCAGGCGCAGCTGGGCACGCTGGACGGGCGCCGTATCGTGGGCTTCCTGCACTGCACGCACTTGCATGCGCCTACGGGTGAGTCCTGCGCACGGCCTCGTGGGCATGGGGCCAGGCCGCCTGGCGCTCTGGCAGCCGCCCTCAGCGCCCGCCCCGCACCGGCAAGTCTCAGGATCTGGTGGGCAGCCGGGCGTGCAGACTGGGCTGAGCGCCCACCCTCCCACCCCCAGAGGACGGGCCCTTGCGCTGCGAGCAGCTAACGCTGCTGCTGGAGTGGGCCGAGCAGTTCGAGGCCGAGAGCGGCCAGAGCGACGAGGCCGTGGCCTTCAGCGTGCTCCTGGGCGACCTGAACTTCGACAACCACTCCCAAGGTGAGGGAGTGGGGAGGGGCAGTCCCGAAGGCACGGCCCTGCCCAACGAGCGCCGGCTTTTCGCTTTTCCCGCAGACCACGCTCGAGAGCAGGAGCACAAACTCTTCAGCCGCTTCCGGGACCCCTGCCGGCTGGGCACGCGTCGGGAGCAGCCCTGGGCCCTGGGTAGGTCACCTGGGGGTGCGGTGGGGGTGCGTGGGGAGCCCGAGGACGCGTGAGGCCCCGGTGACCCCGCCCTCCCCGCACGGCAGGGACTTTACTGAGCACCACCACGCTCCACCACTCGGTGGCTAACTCCCCGGAGATGCTGTGCAGGTGAGTGGCTCCCCCCTCCCCGCAGGTGCGGCCTGCTCCCCCAAACAGTGCGGGGCAGGTGAGCGGCGGCCCGGGCTCCCCCTCCCCACCTCCCGCCGGGCGCCGCTAAGGGGAGTGGCGGCCAGGCCGGGCATCACTCGCCCTGGCCAGTGATATCGCCCCCCCCCCCACCCAGGGCCCTGGAGCAGGAGAAAGGCCGCCAGCTGTACCTGGCGGGCCCCCCCCAGCGGGGGCTGCCGGCCCACCCCGTGGCAAGGCCGGCGTCTGGACTACGTCGCGTACCGGGCACAACCCGGGGGGCTGCTGAGCCCGGTAAGTGCCGGGGCGTGGGGCGGCCGGGCCTGCTGGCTGGGCCCAGCCTCGAGCCCGAGTCCCGCCCGCAGGAGGTGGAGCAGGTGACCTTCAGCACTGCCCTGGCGGGGCTCACGGACCACCTGGCCGTGGGCCTGCACCTGCGGGTTTCGGCGCCCCCATAGGCCGGCGACACACGGAGCGGGAGGCTGCGCGGCCGCTGCGCCCGAGCCGGGCGGCCCGAGCATCTTTATTGCGCCGCTCACACGGCTTCCTGCGCCCGCCGGTACTCGTACACGCTGCCGCGCTCAGGGAAGGCCACGGGCTGCGGGGGCGAGCCCGGGGGCGGCGCGGGGTCCTCCGGGTCTCCGTAACCGCCGCCGCCGGGCGTGTGGAGGCAGAACACGTCCTGGGGAGCACAGGCGCGGGCTCAGCGCGGGCGCAGGCCCCCGCGCCTTCCGCGGACAAATTAAACTCGGTTCCTGGTTGCCCCTGCGCCTCTGTTCGCCCTCGGTGGGACGGGGAGGCTGCCCGGCCGCGGCCCTTACCCCGGGGTACACGGGGACCGACGTCTTTCCGCCCAGATTCACTGTGCGGCCGTCTTTGCGGATGAGCAGGTTCAGGCCCCGGGCGCCAGGCTTGCCCCCTGCGGGAGAGGCGAGGCGCGGGATGTCCAGGGAAGCCCGGGGGACCTCGCGGAGGGGGCAGGGGCCGGCAGGCGGGGGCGCGCACCGTGGAGGCCGTAGGGCCGGAAGGCGCGGCGCTCGCTCAGCACCGACAGCAGAGCCTCCTCGCGGAAGAGCAGCTCGCGGACCACGCCGTCGCCGCCGCGGAAGCGGCCTCGGCCCCCAGAGCCCGGCCTCAGCTCAAAGCGGCGCAGGATGACCGGGTACCTGCGCGAACCAGGAGCTCAGCGCGCGGCCGGGCGCGGGCCCCGGCCCCCGCCGCGCCGCGCGGCTCACCGTCTCTCCAGGATCTCGGGGTCGGTGATGCGCGTGTTGGTCATGTGGCTGTGCACGCCGCTGCGTCCGTGCCAGCCGGGGCCGGCACCCGCGCCGCCCGCCACCGTCTCGTAGTAGCCCACGCGAGCGTTACCGAGGGTCACGTTGTTCATGCAGCCCTGGCGGGGCAGGCGGCCGCTACCTCCCCGCCCCAAACGCCCGCGCGCGCGCGAGCCCCAACCCCCCGCCCCCGCCGCGGGCACCCAGCGGCGGCTGCACCTGGGAGGCGGCGCAGGCCCCGAAGGCCCCCAGGATGACGTCCACCACGCGCTGCGACGTGAGCACGTTGCCGCCCACCACGGCCGCCTCCGGGGACGGGTCCAGGATGGAGCCGGGAGGGATAACCACACGCACCGGCGCCAGGCAGCCCTGTGCGGGGCCGGGCGGCGCTCAGGGCCGGGAGCGGCGGCGGCCGGGCAGCCCCCTGCCCCGCGGCCGCCCGCCCGCCCGCGCGCACCTGGTTGAGCGGGATGTCGCGGCCCACCAGGCAGCGCAGGCAGTAGATGAGCGCCGACAGCGTTATGGCGCGCGGCGCGTTCAGGTTGCCGAACACCTCGGGCCCGGTGCTGCTGAAGTCAAACACGGCGCTGCCCTAAGGAGAAGCGGTCAGCGGCCGGCCCTTCGCCAACGCCCCCGGGGCAGCCTCCCCGCGCCCCGGAGGCCCACCTGGTTCAGGTTGATCTGCACGCGGAGACGGATGGGGGAGCCGTCGTCCATGTGGTCCTCGGCCGACACCTCGAGAGGCAGACCCCGCGCCTGGCGGGCGGTTCCGAAGGCGCGCAGCATGTCGCGCACGGCCAGCTCGGCGTTGGCCTGACAGCAGGAAGGGTGGGCGTCAGAGTGGCCCGTGCCGGTGCGCTGCCCTGCGCCTGACCCTCACCCACCTGGATGTGGCCCATATAGGCCTGCACCACGTCCAGGCCGTACTGTCCGATGAGCTCCCCCACCAGCTGGATGCCTTTCTGGTTGGCTGCCACCTGTGCCCGCAGATCCGAGAGGTTGTCGTGCAGGTTCCTGGTTCCACTGCAGCCAGAGATCTTGCCGGGCGCCCGCAGGGCCTCGGTCACCGCTGTGGGGACAGGGTCAGGCTCAGCCCCCCCCCCGCCCCGCCCCCTAGCCCTGGCTGCCTGGTGCCCGGCTCCATCCCCGCTGAAGCCCCCAACCTCCAGCCTCCCCTCCCTTGGCCCCATGGCCCCTCGGCCCCACAGCAGGCAGCGTTGCCAGTGCGTCCCTTGTGGCCGGCCACTGCTCTCCTTCCTCCCCTCCTGCCTTCTCTGGGCCCCGGTCTCCTCTCCCAGAGCAAGGCCACTTCCCTGCCCAGCGCTTCCGGGCTCACGCTGGCCTCCACAGCCAGCCTTCCAAGAGCAGCACATCCCCGGTGAAGCCTCTGCCCTGTGCCACCCCACATCCCCGGTGAAGCCTCTGCCCTGTGCCACCCCACATCCCCGGTGAAGCCTCTGCCCTGTGCCACCCCACATCCCCGGTGAAGCCTCTGCCCTGTGCCACCCCACATCCCCGGTGAAGCCTCTGCCCTGTGCCACCCCACATCCCCGGTGAAGCCTCTGCCCTGTGCCACCCCACATCCCCGGTGAAGCCTCTGCCCTGTGCCACCCCACATCCCCGGTGAAGCCTCTGCCCTGTGCCACCCCACATCCCCGGTGAAGCCTCTGCCCTGTGCCACCCCACATCCCCGGTGAAGCCTCTGCCCTGTGCCACCCCACATCCCCGGTGAAGCCTCTGCCCTGTGCCACCCCACATCCCCGGTGAAGCCTCTGCCCTGTGCCACCCAGCCCCCGGCAGTGGGGAGCAGATGCAGACCCAAGCCGGAGAGCAGCCCCTGCCCCTGGCTCCACCGCTCTCTGCAGGTGCCACTCCCACTGCTGGCTACACACACCTGACTTGAAACAGGGTCCTCTCCTGCGGTGTCCTGGTCAGCCCCGCCCACCACCTCCCCTTCCCCAAGACCACCTCCGGGAGTCTTCCTGGGCCAGGCAGAATCCGTCTCAGCGCCTCTGACCCTCTCAGAGGATGGCAGGGCTGCACGGGTCCAGCCACTGCACGGGGCCGCCACTTGCCTCCCTCGCAGCCTGGGGCCAGCAGCAGCCGAGTCCCAGCCTGCTGAGCCCCCACCCGGGCCCACACCCACTCACCCTCCTCCTGGAAGACGCCCCCCTGGACCAGCTTAAAGGACAAGAAGACGGCGCCCTCCTGTTGCAGCATGGTGGAGTGTGGGGGCATGGAGCCTGGGGTGATGCCCCCAATGTCTGCGTGGTGCCCACGGCTGGCCACGTAGAACACAGGCCGCGTCTGGCCCGGCCAGAACACCTAGGGGCATGCGGAGCACCCGTCAGCTGTGGCAGCCACCCTCGCGCCCCCAACAGGTAGCCCGGCCGCCTCTCACCGGGGTGATGACGGTGAGGTCTGGCAGATGGCTGCCCCCTGCGCTGGGGTGGTTGCTCAGAAGCACGTCCCCGGGGTGCAGGTCAGCCCCCAGGTGCTGGATCTGAAACCAGGGAACCAGGGCAGCGTTGGGGGTGGGGAGAGGGAGGCAGGGCTGCTGCAGGGCAGGGGCGGGGGGGCCCACACACCTGGAACTGCACCGTCTCCTGCATGGCGCCCAGGTGCACGGGGATGTGGGGGGCGTTGGAGACCAGCCCTCCATCGGGCCCGAAGAGGGCGCAGGAGAAGTCCAGGCGTTCCTTGATGTTGGTGGAGATGGCCGTGCGCTGCAGGATGCGGCCCATCTGCTCTGGGGGCACAGAGGGACCGATGCCTGCCGGCCCCACCCACCGCACGGCTCCAGGTCCCCCAGGCCCAGGCCCAGCAGCCCGGGGGACAGCGAGATGGAGGCAAGTCCACACAGGCACAGAGCAGCCGCGGCACCACCCCCTCCCGCCCCAGGAGAACCTGCTCCCTCCCCCCCCCGACATGTCCTGCCTGGCACATGAGAGTCGCTCTCGGGCACGGACCCTGGGGCTCCCAGGAAGCCCCTGGCCTGAGCCTGCACAGACAGGTCATGGCTATCGGCAAATCACATGACTCGCGGTGAGAGGAGCCAGGCGCTGCCCCTCCCACGGCCAAGGCCGCGATGCCCACCCATGCCCGCCCAGGCCCTGCCTCTGCTTTCACTTTCCCACTGCACCGCCTGGCCTGCCACGAGCGACAAGATGACAAGAACCGGAGCCGGGTGGTCTCTGCAGCCACCTGTGCCGGGTGCTCCGACCCCGAGCCCTGCCCCGCAGGCAGCCAGGGCGCTGGCGGTGGTGGCGGCCCCTCACCGGCAATGCTCATGAAGCGGTGAGAGAAGATGGACAGCTGGATGGGGTCGAGCTGGGTGCCCACTGTGCTCGGGGCCTCGGCCCCCACAGAGATGCGGATGTCCCCTCTCTCGGTCACCTCTGCCTGGCAACCTGGCTCCACCAGGATGGTGCTGGGGATGGGGGCACAGAGAGGGTACAAGGGGTCAGGTCCCTTCCCAAGCAGGGCCCCGCAGCCCCCGGCCGAGTCCTTCAGACCCCTGTAGCCTTGAGCCAGAGAACCCCCAACCAGGCGCCCCACAGTTCACCGCTCCCAGGGGCCACCTGGCCAGGCCCCAGCCCACCTGTTGCTGTCAATAATGAGGCAGGGCCCCTGGAGCTTGTGGCCATAGCCCAGCTCTCCGAGGAGGTACACGGGGGTCTCTTGATAGCCCCCCTCGAAATAGCACTGGGTCATCTGCAGAGAACACATAGAGAGTGAGGCTCCGAGTCTCCCAGCCCACACCCTGTCCCCCAAGCTGTGGCTGCGGGCAGGCCAGGGCCACCAACCTTGTCCACCCGGGGAGGCCCGGTCTGGGCTTTGGGGGCATCCTCAAGACGAAGACCGCTGCGGCCAGTGCCCCTCACCCGCACGTCGTCCACCATGACTGGTCGCTCGGGGATGACAAAGCCGAATTCCCTCATGTACCTGCGCACCCCCGGCCGGGGCAGCGGTCAGGGAGGGGTGGCCAGCCCGGCAGGCCACCCCCAGGCTGCCTGGATGTGACGCTCACGTACCTCTCCACGAAGGCTGCCCCGAAGTCGCCGGCGCGGGGGGAGCGGGCGGTGGGTGGGTGCTGGTGGGCAGCCACCATGAGGGCGCAGTCCGTGCCCTGGTAACGCAGGTGCAGGAAGCTCTCGGTGCTGATCTGGGACCTGCGGCGGGCAGGGGGCAGGCGGGGGCACTCACGACAGAGCCTGCCCCCTGCCCACCCAGGGTCCCCCGGGGGCCTGTCCTGCCTTCTCAGGCGCCCTTGACCACCGGGCGTGACCAAGAGTGACAGAAGCCACCGGGGCCCACCTGGGGAAGCCCTGGGCCTGCAGGGCCTCCACACACTGCTCCTCCAGCCGGCTCAGCCTCTGGTCCAGCTGCAGGAAGGTCTCCGGCGTGTAGGGCAGGGAGCAGGGCTCCTGCGCTTCGTGCACCACGTGTGCCAGGGCCAGCCCCAGCGCCGACAGCAGCCCGCTGTGCCTGCAGGGGCGGGGTGGCGCATCGGGCATCGGTACAGGGAGGGAGGC
This sequence comes from Lepus europaeus, assembly GCF_033115175.1. Taxonomy (NCBI): domain Eukaryota; kingdom Metazoa; phylum Chordata; class Mammalia; order Lagomorpha; family Leporidae; genus Lepus; species Lepus europaeus. The sequence goes on along the minus strand of NC_084830.1, from coordinate 632,635 downwards.
GCCCCCCATGTCCGCAGTGCCCCCACCCCCTGCCCGGGCCCACCTGTGAATGTGCACAGTGTCCATGCCCAGGGCTCGGGCGATGGCGCAGGCATGCTGCCCACCGGCTCCCCCAAAGCAAGCCAGCACGTGGGCTGAGGGGTCGTGGCCTCGCGCCTGCAGAGCCAGGTGAGGTCAGTGCCAGCTCTGGCCCTGTCCCGTCCCACCTCCCCCCCTGCTGGGCTGACCGAGAGGAGGTGTGGGGCAGGGGACAGGGCTGGCGAGCAGGGCAGGAGGTAAGGGTGGCTTACCTGGGTGAGTGCACGTATGGGCCGGCACATGGCCTCGTTGGCTACACGCACGAACCCCATGGCCACCTCCTCCAGGCTCAGCGGGGAGGCCGGGCAGGGCCCATTGGTCAGGAAGCTGTTGACCTCAGTGGCCACAGCCTCCAGGGCCTTGCGGGAGGCCTCCGGGGACAGTGGCTGGTCCTCTCCCGGCCCAAAGATGCAGGGGAAGGAGGCAGGCAGCAGGCGACCCAGCACCAGATTCGCATCTGTCAGTGTCACGGGGCCCCCTGGGAGGCGGGCATAGGGTAGGAGTCCGGGCAGAGGCAGGAAGGGGCCAGGAGTGGGCAGAAGGGATGGGGGATGGAGTGGGCCCGGCACGGTGGAGGAGGCCAAGCCCTGGTGGGGCAGAGGCCAGCTCTTACCTTTGCGGTAGCAGGCGGGGCCGGGGTGGGCACCTGCAGACTCGGGCCCAACCGCGAAGAGGCCAGACCTTGAGAGAGGCAGGACTGGGATCGGGGTTCTGGGAGGGGGACACAGGGCTGGAGCCCTGGCCCCGGAGGGCAGGAGAGCTGACCTGAAGAAGAGGCGGGAGCCCCCACCAGCTGCCACCGTGTTGATGTCCAGCTGGGGGGCCTGGAGGGTGACACCGGCGATGCTGGCCTCAAACACGTGTTCAAACTCCCCCGCGTAACGGCTCACGTCCGTGGACGTGCCTGTGGGGAGAGTGGAGCCGGGAAGTCCCCTGAAAACGCACGCGCCCAACCCTAAGCTCCCTCCAGGTGCCACCGGCAGCATTCACACCTCCCATGTCAAAGCCGATGACTGGCTGGCCGCCCTCCAGCTGGTAGGTGGTGGCCGCGTAGCCGACCACCCCGCCGGCAGGGCCCGAGAGCACGGCGCGGGAGCCGCTGAAGGCGTCCATGGGCGCCAGGCCGCCATCGGAGCGCATGAACAGCACCTGCACGTCCTGGGGAGGGGCAGGAGCTGCAGTGACCGTTGACCGGGCGCAGGCGCTGGCCCGGCAGGGGATGGGCGGCCAGGCCTCACCTTCAGCTGGCCCTGGAAGCCCCGGCGGAAGCCTTGCACGTAGCGCTGGATGGCAGGCGTGAGGTAGGCGTCAGCGCAGGCCGTGTGTCCCCGGGGAACAATGCGCACCATCGGCATGGCCTCCGAGGACAGCGACACGTGCAGGAAGCCCAGCTCCCGGGCCAGCGTGCCCACCTGCTGCTCGTGCTGGGCCCACCTGCGGCCAGAACCCAGGGGCCCTGTGCCTGCCACCAGGGCCCAGCCACCCTCCATCCCCGCCCCAGGCCGCGGCCCACAGCCCGCGCTCACGTGTACGAGTGCATGAGCACCACCGCCAGGCTGCGGATGCCACGCGCCAGGAGCCCCTCCAGCTTCCCGCGCAGGGCCCCCAGGTCCACAGGCTGCTGCACCTCCAGCAGGTCCCCGGTGCGGCCTGCAGAAGCCCACGGCCGCCAGTCAGGGGCGGCGGGCCCGCCCTTCCACCCCATGGCCCGCACCTGCCGCAGCAGCAAGCACACCTTTGACAGGTGTTCCGGCGCCCGGCTCTCCGCGGTAGAGCACCACACGCTCGTCCACCTCCAGGACCTCCTCGTACAGCACCTCAGGCATGGGCACGGCCTGGGGGCCACCAGAAATCAGGGGAGCACTAGGTCTGAGGGGCCCTGCGGAGGCCCTGCCTGGCGGGGGCCTGGGGGGGCGGCCCAGGGAACTCGGCTTGATTGGCAGTCCCAGCAAGGTCCATCCAGGTATGGTTCTCCGCCCCCCTCCCCAGGCATTTGAGTGCAGCCAAGTGCCCCGCCCCCTCAGGACAGCACCTTCCGGGAATCCAGCAGTGGGGGCGGGGAGCAAGGCTGGCTCCAGTCTAGGACAGCAAGTGGTAGCAGGCAGGAGCAGGACACCACGTGCCCACGGAGGCAGAGCCGGGGGCCCAGGGCACCCCCAGGGAGGTGTGAGCCGGCACAGGGGGCTCACCAGGTCGAACAGGTCCTCACGGGCCTGGGTGCCGATGTGCAGCAGGTCTTTGAAGCCACGTGTCACCAGCAGTGCCACCCGCTCCCCTCGGCGCTCCAGCAGCGCGTTGGTGGCCACTGTGGTGCCCATGCGGATGCTGGCAATGCGGCTGGTGTCCAGTGGCCGGTCCCGGGGCAGCAGCACGCCTCCCTCCTGGGGACCGCTCGGTGAGCACGAGGTCCCCGGCCCCAGGCGCCCACCCATCCCGCAGGCTGCGCCGGCGCACCTGCTCCAGGATCCTGCGGATGCCCTCGGTCGGGGCGTCTGCGTAGTTGGCAGGGTCCTCCGAGAGCAGCTTCAAGACCCGCACGTGCCCACCTGGACACTGGGCAAAGACGTCCGTGAAGGTGCCTCCGCGGTCGATGGCGAAGTGGAAGCGGCCCTCCGGGGTGCCCATGGTGGTGGGGCTGCAGTCCAGCAGGGGCTCTTCCACCGGCAGCCCTGGGTGAACTGGACAGGGCGGGCGGGTGGGTGGGCAGGTCTGGGGGTCCGCCACAAGCCCGGGACTGGGCAGGAACGGGAAAGGAGGGGTAGGAACGCCAGTTAGGGAGGGCCCCTGGCGGAGGAGGGCCGTCCTGGAGGGCAGTGTGCGCCACAGCCAGAGCTGGACAGGCCGGTCAGCAGGGGGCAGAAGGCTCCCAGCCCCGTGGGTTGGGGTAGAAGCCAGGGTCTGGAACAGGCCTGCCAGGGGTGGAGGTGGAGGCGCCGCCGCAGGCCTCGGCCTGGGACCTGGGAGGTCGGAGTTCTCTTGGCACGAAGCGGCCTGGGGTCAGCGTGGGCAGATGGGGAGGGGGGTCCCGCTTCCAGGCCGAGGCCTTGCGGGGCGCCGGGACTGGGCAGGCCCGAGGCCGGGAGGCGGTGAGGAGCCGGCCCAGCGGGCAGCGGGGAGGTGGCTGCGGAGAGCGGAGAGGACGGCGCAGGGCCCACCTGCCTGGTCGGCGCCGGGTCGCTCGCGGTCTGCACGGGCTGCGCTCCCCGCCGGCCCTGCCCGCTGCAGTCCCCACCCCGGGGAGGGGCCTGCGGGGCCCGCCCCCAGCACGGCGGGGCCTGGCGCGCCCCACCCCCGCGCCCGTGGCAGGCCCGGCCGGTCCCGGGCGCCTCCCGCCTCGCGCCCGGCCACCCGGGGGCTGCCAGGCCGGGCGGCCGCGCCAGGCGAGGGGCGGGGCCGGCGCGGGGAACTCGTCGCCGCCGTCCGCCCCGCGGCCCGCCCGGGGTCACCTTGGCTCTGCGGGCCGCCGGGGCCTTGCGCCGAGCCAGCGCCCTCCGCTCCCGCTCCTCGCGCCCTGGGGCACGGCGGGCTGGTTGCCGTCCAGAGGGCGGCCCAGACGCGCTGGGACGGGCGGAGGGCGCGTCCGGCCATGGGGCGCGCGCTGGAGAAGCCCCGCACCCGCCGCGCTCGCGGAGGCCCGTCCCGCCCGCCCCACGGTCAACCTCCCCGTGCACACACCCGTGGCTGACGCCCCCGCACCGGGCCCTGTGACGATGACCGGGCCTGTGGCCGCCCCGGGCTGGAAACCCGGCTTCCAGAGCCGCGGGGCACTGCAGAGAGGCCAGCGCTGGCGGCCGTTCAGTTCCGTCTTCGCAGCTACTCCGCGGGGTTCCCGGCCCAGGAAGGCAGGATCCTCTCCCCTCCTGAGTTCCAGCTGACCCTGCACTGGACGCTGGCCAGGCCCGCAGTTGGAGACTTGACATTGAAGGAAGCCTGGCTCTGGGCCGGCTGGAGTGTGGGGGTGAGGCCATCTGCAGGCCGGATCCAAGCTGGACTTCCCCAGCCGGGAGCGCTGCCTCCTGCTGGCCTGGGGGAGGTGGCCCCCGCGGACTTGACCCAAAGTCCCAGCCAGAGAGCAGCCAGGCAGGGACCCCACGCCTGGCCCCCACTAGAATGAGCTCTGCTGGCCCTGGAAGCCTGCCTGGGCCTGGGAGGCGGCACAGGTGGACTGACTGCACGTGGACTGCAGGCTCTGGGCTGTACCCCGGCCACAACAGGGCACCCTCTGGTGTGACGTGACGGTGATGGAGACACGGTGTAGGAGGAACCGGACCCAGTGTCTGGCCCGGGTCACCACAAGGACAGACGCAGAGCGGGGTCACCAAGTCAGCAGAGCCAGGCTCGGAGGCACCCGGCCAACCGCGGTCCCATGGCCTCCTCTGCCAGCCCAGATCTCGGCCCTCAGCTGGGCTGCTCCTGTGCCCCGTGCCCAGCCCTGCACAGGGCTTCTCCCCTCCAGCCCTCGTAAGCCAGGCGTAGTGGGCATCAGCTCCCCGGCAGACGGACAGGCACACAGGGCCCTGTCCCCTGTGAGTGGGCTGCTGGCCCTTGTCCAGATGACCATGTGCCCGCTGGGGTGCTGTCCCCAGGCCACTAGGCTGCCCACTGCCTTCCCCGTCCCTGGTGGCCAGCCTGGGCCTGAACCCAGCACACCATAGCTCGGATGCAGGAGCCCCACTGCTGCCTGCTGTGAGCGGTGTGTGGGAAGACCCCGCCCACAGGCCCCAGGGCCCGCTCATTCCCCAGCGCTCCTGGGTGACATTCTGCCGCAACCCAGCCCCAACCCCCCTACCCGCACCGTCCCAGCTGCCTGCCTGGGCCCTGACTCCCCCCACCACGGCCCACGGGCATCACCGTCCACCCCGGCTCTGTGTTCACCCCGGAGGCTGGTGCCTGCCGACTCACAGGTCGTCCTCGCCAGGACCTGTCCCTGAGGGATGCACTCCCACCTTCCTGGGCCCTCTGCACTGACACGGAGTGGAGCTGACCCATGTGGACTTGGTGCCAAGGACCTACAGTCCCGCCCTTGGAAATGGCCAGAATCCTGCTCCCGCCTGCTCCCGTCTTCAAATCCAGCCCTGGGTGTGGCGTGTTCCAGCAGTCCCCGTTGCAGCCGCACAGCCCCTCAGCCTCACCTGCCCACCGGAGTCTCCCCTTGGCTCAGAGTGGCCAAACACTTCCCAGAGCGTGGCGCCCGGGCCACCTCCCGCCGTGCCGGTTCCAGGGCCAGACCTGTGCGCTGGCCGCACACGCCTCCCCTGCAGACCTCAAGCCAGGACCCCGGCCGAATGACTGAGCCCAAGCATTTGGGCTCCCTCACCCCAGCCAAGCATCGGCTCCTTCTCCCCGGGAGTGCAGGCTGTCCCAGTCAGCCCTGGGGCACAGGGCAGGGACAGGGTCTCCCGGCCCCTCTGCCCTCCACTTTAGAACGCTGGCCTCGTGGCTGCCGCCCAGGGCCTCTGCACACTGTCCCCTCGGCCTGGAAAGCCGCATCTTAGCCTCACGGCACCTCCCTCGGCCCCCGCTCCGCTGGGGTGTCAGGGATGTTGCTTCCTCCCTCCCAGAGGCGTCCCCAGAGCCCCTGGCCTGACTTTGCTTCCCGCTGCACGTGGGCACAGCTCCACGGGGCAGGGGCTCTGGGCTGACTTCTCACAGAGCGAGGGGAGGGCTCACCTCTGTCGGCATCCTTGAACTTGATGGTCCTGCGCCGGGGCAGGCGGGGGCTGGTGGCCACCTCCGCCAGGAAGCCCAGGCTGCTGCCCCGGCTCCTGAGCACCAGCTTCAGCTCATGGTTCTCCTGGATGAGCTGCACCAGCCGCCTCAGCTCCTCGTTCTCCTGCGCCAGCCGCTGGATCTCCTGGCGCAGGCCCTCGTAGCTGCTCAGGAGGGACATGCCCGGCGGCAGGGGCGGCAGCTGCCGGCAGCTGCGGGCTGGACAGGGACCCGGCCCTCGCCTTTGTGAGGTCAGCGGCCGCCCCAGCCCCCACGCTTCAGCTGCGTTCCGAGGCCCCAGGCCCAGGCTCCGGGCGAGCCGCCCACCCTCGATGGGCTTCGCTTGGGGACTGCACAGCCAGCGGTTGCCCACACCCGGCCCCGCCTCCGGGCCCCTCTGGGAAGCCCCCTTCTGGAAGCTTCTGTGGCCCAGTCCAGGCCAGGTGCGCTGTAGGGGCAGGGAGATGGGACTGGCATCTCCACAGGCCCACCGGAATCCCGCAGCCTCTCGTGCTGGGACGTGGATCTAGGCGGCTGGCCATGACACTGTGCAGCCACAGTGAGCACGGCGTCCCAGAGGCTCGGGGATGGTGGACACGTGAGTTGCTGGCCCAGTGACATGGGAGCTGGACAGTGGTGACCTACGGGGTAAGGGATCCACAAGCTCCACCAAGCCATGCGGGAGCCCCGCAAGGCCGGCAGGCGCAGGAGCCAAGGCGCCGCGCTGTCGCTCACAGGGCTCCCTGGACAGGGCACTCCATCTGGCTGGTGTCCCTCCAGCACAGGGGCAGGGCAGGCACCAGGGGGCCCGTCCTAGGCGGAACACGCGTGCCGCGGCAGGAGCGCCTCCCCCAAGGTGGCAGTGGGTTTGCATTTGGGTCCCACGGAGAATGTCCTTCTTTCAACCCATCTGACTCCGGACGAGGCGCCTCCATGCGGCGGCTCTGCCTGTGCGGCGTTTTCTCACCTCACCCTCATCTCAGCTTATCTCCCCCGGTGGTTTCCCGTGTGCTTGTCTGATGGGGCCCAGGGGCTGGCAGCCGCCTCCACCAGGAAGCCCAGGCTGCCGCCCGGTTCCACTGTCACTTCACAGATCTGCTGGCCGCGTGACGCCACACCGCGGGTGCTTTTTAAAGACGAGGTTTATTTTTGGCTCAGGATTCTGGAGGGCCAAGGTTGAGGGGCTCCATCTGGTGATGCCTTTCTTTTTTAAGATTTATTTATTTATTTGAGAGTCAGAGTTACAGAGAGAGAGGCCAGTCATCCACTGGTTCAGTCTCCAGATGGCCACAATGGCTGGACCTGGGCAGATCCAAAGCTGGGAGCCAGGAGCTTCTTCCAGGTCTCCCACACGGGTGCTGGGGCCCAAGCACTTGGGCCATCGTCCACTGCTTTCCCAGGCCACAGCAGAGAGCTGGATCAGAAGTGGAGCAGCTGGGACTGGAACTGGCGCCCATATGGGATGGCGGCACTGCAGGCTGAGTTGTAACCTACTACGCCACAGCTCCGGCCCCTGGTGATGCCTTTCTTGCTGGTAGAGTCCTGAGGTGGTACCCGACATCCATGGTGAGAGCCAGGGAGCACGTGGGTGTGTGCACTGCATGTGTATGCACTGCCTATGTACTGTGTGTGTGCACTGTGTGTGTGTACTGTGTGTGTGTACTGCATGTGTGTTTACTGCCTATGTACTGTCTGTGTGTGCACTGATGTGTGTACTGTGTGTGTGTACTGTGTGTGTGCACTGTGTGTGCGTGTACTGCGTGTGTGTTTACTGCCTATGTACTGTGTGTGTACTGTGTGTGTGCACTGTGTGTGCGTGTACTGCCTATGTACTGTCTGTGTGTGCACTGATGTGTGTACTGCATGTGTGTTTACTGCCTATGTACTGTCTGTGTGTGCACTGATGTGTGTACTGTGTGTGTGTACTGCCTATGTACTGTGTGTGTGTGCACTGTGTGTGTACTGTGTGTGTGTACTGCATGTGTGTTTACTGCCTATGTACTGTGTGTGTGCACTGTGTGTGTACTGTGTGCGTGTACTGCGTGTGTGTTTACTGCCTATGTACTGTGTGTGTGCACTGTGTGTGTACTGTGTGTGCGTGTACTGCGTACGTGTTTACTGCCTATGTATTGTCTGTGTGTGCACTGTGTGTGTACTGCATGTGTGTTTACTGCCTATGTACTGTGTGTGTACTGTGTGTGTGCACTGCTCTGTGTGTACTACCTCTGTGTGTACTGCTGTGTGCATTGTGTGTGCACTGCTCTGTGTGTACTGTGTGTGTGCACTGCTGTGTATATCCACTGCTGTGTGTGTACTACCTCTGTGTGCACTACTGTGTGTGACTGCTCTGTGTGTACTGCTGTGTGTGCACTGCTGTGTGTGTACTACCTCTGTGTGTACTGTGTGTGTGTTGTGTGTGTACTGCTGTGTGTGTTGTGTGTGTACTACCTCTGTGTGTACTGTGTGTGTGTTGTGTGTGTACTGCTGTGTGTGTTGTGTGTGTACTACCTCTGTGTGTACTGTGTGTGTGTTGTGTGTGTACTGTGTGTGTGTACTGTGTGTGTACTACCTCTGTGTGTACTGTGTGTGTGTTGTGTGTGTACTGTGTGTGTGTACTGTGTGTGTACTACCTCTGTGTGTACTGTGTGTGTGTTGTGTGTGTACTGTGTGTGTGTACTGTGTGTGTACTACCTCTGTGTGTACTGCTGTGTGCATTGTGTGTGCACTGCTCTGTGTGTACTGTGTGTGTGTTGTGTGTGTACTACCTCTGTGTGTACTGTGTGTGTGTTGTGTGTGTACTGCTGTGTGTGTTGTGTGTGTACTACCTCTGTGTGTACTGTGTGTGTGTTGTGTGTGTACTGCTGTGTGTGTTGTGTGTGTACTACCTCTGTGTGTACTGTGTGTGTGTTGTGTGTGTACTGCTGTGTGTGTTGTGTGTGTACTACCTCTGTGTGTACTGTGTGTGTGTTGTGTGTGTACTGTGTGTGTGTACTGTGTGTGTACTACCTCTGTGTGTACTGCTGTGTGTGTTGTGTGTGTACTGCTGTGTGTGTACTGTGTGTGTGTGCTGTGTGTGTACTGTGTGTGTGTACTACCTCTGTGTGTACTGTGTGTGTACTACCTCTGTGTGTACTGCTGTGTGCATTGTGTGTGCACTGCTCTGTGTGTACTGTGTGTGTGTTGTGTGTGTACTGCTGTGTGTGTACTACCTCTGTGTGTACTGTGTGTGTGTTGTGTGTGTACTGCTGTGTGTGTACTGTGTGTGTGTTGTGTGTGTACTACCTCTGTGTGTACTGCTGTGTGTGTTGTGTGTGTACTACCTCTGTGTGTACTGCTGTGTGTGTTGTGTGTGTGTACTGCTGTGTGTGTACTGTGTGTGTGTTGTGTGTGTACTACCTCTGTGTGTACTGTGTGTGTGTTGTGTGTGTACTGCTGTGTGTGTTGTGTGTGTACTACCTCTGTGTGTACTGTGTGTGTGTTGTGTGTGTACTGTGTGTGTGTACTGTGTGTGTACTACCTCTGTGTGTACTGCTGTGTGCATTGTGTGTGCACTGCTCTGTGTGTACTGTGTGTGTGTTGTGTGTGTACTACCTCTGTGTGTACTGCTGTGTGTGTTGTGTGTGTACTGCTGTGTGTGTTGTGTGTGTGTACTGCTGTGTGTGTACTGTGTGTGTGCACATGCAGACTGCAGGACACACATGGTGAGATGGAGCACGTGCGAGTTTGCACAAGCACGTGGGTGCGTGTATCCTCTTGTCTCAGTCATGGGGCTGCGCCCTGAAGCCTTACCTAATCCTTGTCACCTCCCAAAGACCCCCTCAGCTCCCACAGTGAATTCCGTTCCTGCCCCCTTATCACCTCCAGCAGAGTCAGTCCCCTGAGGGAGCCGGCTCAGCAGCAGTGACCCCTTCACTAGGAAATGACCCCCCACCCTGAGGGGTGGGGCCAGGGAGTCCCTGTGGTCCTGGAGCTCTCACCCCAAAGGAGGCCCCACCTGCAGCACGGCGCTCCCTGGAAGCCCTTGGGTGGGCTGTGCTGCACACCCTGGGAAGGCCCCAGGCCTCCTGCAAAGCCCCCAGAGCCGGGCCAGCGGCTTCACTGCCTGATGGGTTATTCAGCACAGCCCAGGGGTAAAGGAGATTGTCCCTCAGGTGATAGCCGGGAAGGGGCCCCTGGTAGAGGAGACCGGAAGCAGAGGGCTGAGGCTGGGGTGCAGCAGGTGAAGCCCCGATCGCGGCGCTCTGCTGCAGAGGCGGCTCCCCGCGAATGCAGCGGAGGACGGCCCAAGTGCTGGGGCCCCTGCCCCTGTGGGAGCAACCGAGGAGTGCCTGGCCCAGCCTGGCCCAGCCCTGCCTGCTGCTCCCCATTTGGGGAGTGAACCAGGAGATGGGAGACCTCTCTCTCTCTCTGTCTGTCTCTCTCTGTCCCTGGGCCTTTCAAATGAATAAATCTCTTTACCAAAAACATTCATCCATGTATTGGAGCTGCAGAGAAAGCTCTTCCGTCTGCTGGTTCACTCTCCAGATGGCTGCAATGGCTGGGGCTGGGCCAGGCAGAGCCAGAGAGGCCAGGAGCTGCGTCCAGGTCTCCCACGTGGGTGCAGGGGCCCAAGGACTTGGGCCGTCTTCTGTGCTTTCCCAGGCCACAGCCGGGAGCGGGATCGGAAGTGGAGCAGCCGGGACTCGAACTGCCACCCACATGGGATGCTGGGGTCACAGGTGCAGCTTTATATGCTAACCCACCACGCGGGGCCCTGAGTCTTAAAGATGAGACAAGACTGGGAGCAGGAAGAGGCCACGAGGGAGATGCCGGCTGCAGGACACAGCACAGGGCCGACAGCTCAGTCAGACACCGAGAGCCGGAGACAGGGAACTCGGAAGCAGCAGAGGCAAAATGATGCCTGGCCTGTGAGGGAGCCCGGGGGACGCCCCCTGATCTGTGACGGAGCCCGGGAGACGCCCCCTGGTCTGTGAGGGAGCCCGGGAGACACCCCCTGGTCTGTGAGGGAGCCCGAGAGACACCCCTGGTCTGTGAGGGGAGACGCCCCCTGGTCTGTGAGGGAGCCCGGGGGACGCCCCTGGTCTGTGAGGGAGCCCGGGGGACGCCCCTGCCCTGTGAGGGAGCCCGGGAGACGCCCCCTGATCTGTGAGGGAGCCCCGGGGGACACCCCTGGTCTGTGAGGGGAGACGCCCCTGGTCTGTGAGGGAGCCCCGGGGGACGCCCCTGATCTGTGAGGGAGCCCGGGAGACGCCCCTGGTCTGTGAGGGAGCCCGGGAGACGCCCCTGGTCTGTGAGGGAGCCCGGGAGACGCCCCTGGTCTGTGAGGGGAGATGCCCCTGGTCTGTGAGGGAGCCCGGGAGACGCCCCTGGTCTGTGAGGGAGCCCGGGAGACGCCCCTGGTCTGTGAGGGAGCCCGGGAGACGCCCCTGGTCTGTGAGGGGAGACGCCCCTGGTCTGTGAGGGAGCCCGGGGGACGCCCCTGGTCTGTGAGGGAGCCCGGGAGACGCCCCTGGTCTGTGAGGGAGCCTGGGAGACGCCCCTGGTCTGTGAGGGAGCCCGGGAGACGCCCCTGGTCTGTGAGGGGAGACGCCCCTGGCCTGTGAGGGAGCCCGGGGGATGCCCCTGGTCTGTGAGGGAGCCCGGGAGACGCCCCTGGTCTGTGAGGGAGCCCGGGAGACGCCCCCTGGTCTGTGAGGGAGCCCGGGGGATGCCCCTGCCCTGTGAGGGAGCCCGGGAGACGCCCCTGGTCTGTGAGGGGAGACGCCCCTGGTCTGTGAGGGAGCCCGGGGGACGCCCCTGGTCTGTGAGGGAGCCCGGGGGACGCCCCTGGTCTGTGAGGGGAGACGCCCCTGGTCTGTGAGGGAGCCCGGGAGACGCCCCCTGGTCTGTGAGGGAGCCCGGGGGACGCCCCTGGTCTGTGAGGGAGCCCGGGAGACGCCCCTGGTCTGTGAGGGAGCCCGGGAGACGCCCCTGGTCTGTGAGGGAGCCCGGGGGACGCCCCTGGTCTGTGAGGGAGCCCGGGGGACGCCCCCTGGTCTGTGAGGGAGCCCGGGGGACGCCCCCTGGTCTGTGAGGGAGCCCGGGGGACGCCCCCTGGTCTGTGAGGGGAGACGCCCCCTGGTCTGTGAAGGGAGCCCGGGAGATGCCCCCTGGTCTGTGAGGGAGCCCGGGAGACGCCCCTGGTCTGTGAGGGAGCCCGGGAGACGCCCCTGGTCTGTGAGGGAGCCCGGGAGACGCCCCTGGTCTGTGAGGGAGCCCGGGAGACGCCCCTGGTCTGTGAGGGAGCCCGGGAGACGCCCCTGGCCTGTGAGGGAGCCCGGGAGACGCCCCCTGGTCTGTGAGGGAGCCCGGGGGATGCCCCTGCCCTGTGAGGGAGCCCGGGAGACGCCCCTGGTCTGTGAGGGGAGACGCCCCTGGTCTGTGAGGGAGCCCGGGGGACGCCCCTGGTCTGTGAGGGAGCCCGGGGGACGCCCCTGGTCTGTGAGGGGAGACGCCCCTGGTCTGTGAGGGAGCCCGGGAGACGCCCCCTGGTCGGTGAGGGAGCCCGGGGGACGCCCCTGGTCTGTGAGGGAGCCCGGGAGACGCCCCTGGTCTGTGAGGGAGCCCGGGAGACGCCCCTGGTCTGTGAGGGGAGACGCCCCTGGTCGGTGAGGGAGCCCGGGGGACGCCCCTGGTCTGTGAGGGAGCCCGGGAGACGCCCCTGGTCTGTGAGGGAGCCCGGGAGACGCCCCTGGTCTGTGAGGGAGCCCGGGAGACGCCCCTGGTCTGTGAGGGGAGACGCCCCTGGTCGGTGAGGGAGCCCGGGGGACGCCCCTGGTCTGTGAGGGAGCCCGGGAGACGCCCCTGGTCTGTGAGGGAGCCCGGGAGACGCCCCTGGTCTGTGAGGGAGCCCGGGGGACGCCCCTGGTCTGTGAGGGGAGACGCCCCTGGTCTGTGAGGGAGCCCGGGAGACGCCCCCTGGTCTGTGAGGGAGCCCGGGGGACGCCCCTGGTCTGTGAGGGAGCCCGGGAGACGCCCCTGGTCTGTGAGGGAGCCCGGGAGACGCCCCTGGCCTGTGAGGGAGCCCGGGAGACGCCCCCTGGTCTGTGAGGGAGCCCGGGGGATGCCCCTGGTCTGTGAGGGAGCCCGGGAGACGCCCCTGGTCTGTGAGGGGAGACGCCCCTGGTCTGTGAGGGAGCCCGGGGGACGCCCCCTGGTCTGTGAGGGAGCCTGGGGGACGCCCCTGGTCTGTGAGGGAGCCCGGGGGATGCCCCTGGTCTGTGAGGGAGCCCGGGAGACGCCCCTGGTCTGTGAGGGGAGACGCCCCTGGTCTGTGAGGGAGCCCGGGGGACGCCCCTGGTCTGTGAGGGAGCCCGGGAGACGCCCCCTGGTCTGTGAGGGAGCCCGGGGGACGCCCCCTGGTCTGTGAGGGGAGACGACCCCTGGTCTGTGAGGGGAGACGCCCCTGGTCTGTGAGGGAGCCCGGGAGACGCCCCCTGGTCTGTGAGGGAGCCCGGGAGACGCCCCTGGTCTGTGAGGGGAGACGCCCCTGGTCTGTGAGGGAGCCCGGGAGACGCCCCTGGTCTGTGAGGGGAGACGCCCCTGGTCTGTGAGGGAGCCCGGGGGACGCCCCCTGGTCTGTGAGGGAGCCCGGGGGACGCCCCTGGTCTGTGAGGGAGCCCGGGGGATGCCCCTGGTCTGTGAGGGAGCCCGGGAGACGCCCCTGGTCTGTGAGGGGAGACGCCCCTGGTCTGTGAGGGAGCCCGGGGGACGCCCCTGGTCTGTGAGGGAGCCCGGGAGACGCCCCCTGGTCTGTGAGGGAGCCCGGGGGACGCCCCCTGGTCTGTGAGGGGAGACGACCCCTGGTCTGTGAGGGGAGACGCCCCTGGTCTGTGAGGGAGCCCGGGAGATGCCCCCTGGTCTGTGAGGGTGACGCCCCTGGTCTGTGAGGGGAGACGCCCCTGGTCTGTGAGGGAGCCCCGAGGAGACGCCCCTGGCCTGTGAGGGAGCCCTGGTGGACACCCCCTGCCCTGTGAGGGAGCCCCGGGAGCCCTGGTCTATGACCGATGGTTCACAGGTGACAGAGCCGGCAGGACGAGGGCTGACTTCACAGGGCAGGGGAGCCCATGGGCAGTGGGTGGCCGACTGCCCGCGCCCCAGGAAGGCATCAAGCAGCGACCCTACGTGCAGGAAAATATCTGTTTCGCCTTGGAACTGAAGGTGGAATAAAGAGCCCAAGAGAGACAGAACTGCGGCTGCTGAGCCTAGCTCACAGAGACACTGAGGAAGGCTCACGACCGAGGGTGAGAGCAGCAGGCGATAATCTTCATCTGTTCTCTGGGCACAGCCCTGCAGCGCCCTGGCTCCCCCGTGGAAGTGCGCCAGCCGGCAGCTTGTCACCAGTGCCGCCGCCGCCGGCACTGATGGAGGCGCGAGACTGATTTTTTTTTTTTTTTCAGATTTATTTATTTGAAAGGCAGGGTTACAGAGAGAGAGAGAGAGGGAGAGAGAGAGAGAGGTCTTCCATCTGCTGGTTCCCTCCCCAAATGGCTGCAACAGCTGGAGCTGAGCCATGCCGAAGCCAGGAGCCAGGAGCTTCATCCGGGTCTCCCATGTGGGGGCAGGAGCCCAGGCACTTGGGCCGTCTTCTGCTGATTTTCCCAGGTGCCTTAGCAAAGCAAGAAGTGTTTATCTAAGACCTCTGGGATCTGTGCAGACTCCACCGGCTCCCAGCGTGGGGCAGAGGACGGGGCCGAGCAGGTGCAGCACCTACGCCTAGCGCAGGAGTCTCCCTGGGAGAAGCAGGCCCTCTGTGCCCCAGGCCCTCCCAGGGCAGGGGCGACGGGGAGGGGCTGACTCTCGTAGAAGCTGAAAGCATGAGAGGCCAGCCATCGTGAACAAGCTGACTGCTCGGAGGAGGACAGGCAGGCCAGCCAGGGGACAGTCAGGGACAGACAACTAGAAAAGGAGCCCGCTGGCCTCCCAGAACCCCTGAAAGCCCAGGTCTGTACCAGCTGCTCGGGGGGCCAGCACCGCGCACGGCAGAGGCACCCTCCTGATGTGTGTCTTCCCACTGCTGCCCTCACCTGGGGGCTTCCAACCGCAGACACAACACGGACTCAGCAAAACAGGCGCCAGTGCAGCCTCGTGGGGCTAGAATCGAGGTTTGCAGCAGGAATGATCCCTTCGGGAGGTCCCAGGGGAGCCTCTGTCTCCTGCCTCTTACGTCTTCGCAGCCACACTCCGCGGTGGCACTGCCTCCTCTTCTGCCAACAAGTGCCCACTTCCCCTTCACGAGGACGCGGAGGGCCCAGCGCCTGGAGAGCAGGGCCACTCCGCCTCGAGACTGGGGCTTAGGAGCTGGCATTGCGGCGCAGTGTGTTGAGCCACCACATACCACACCACCTGGAGCCCCGGCTGCTCTGCTTCCAATCCAGCTCCTCGCTAATGTGCCTGGGAAAGCAGCAGCAGATGGCCCAGATACCCGGTCCCCTGCACCCACCTGGGAGAGCCAGATGGAGTTCCAGGCTCCTGGGTTCAGCCTGAGCCAGCCCCAGCCATCGCGGCTATCTGGGGAGTGAAGCAGTGGGTAGAGCATATTCCTCTCGCTCTCTCTCGCTCTCGCTCTCTCAGATAAATAAATCTTTTTTTAAAAAAAAATCATGACTTGGTCACATCTGTAAAATGAGATCAACTTCACAGGCTTCAGTGATTTTTCCCTGGGGCTCTTCGGCGGTCACCGCTCAGCCTGTGACACAGTGACCCTGTCACGGACACCCCACCCCCCACGAAGGATGGGTCCTCACTGGCTCAGGAAGCATAAGCACAACCTTTGGCCAATCTGCGGTTGATGATAAGCCACGCTGGCTCAGGTGCCATCTCTAGGAAGCCAGACATTTTAAAAAATATTTATTTGAAAGGTAGAGAGAGAGAAGGACAGACAGACAGAGAGAGATGAGGTCTTCCATCCGCTGGTTCACCCCCCAGATGCTGCAACAGCCAGGACTGCACCAGACCAAAGCCAGGAGCCAGGCGCTTCTTCCAGGTCTCCCCAAATAGCCGCAACGGCCAGAACTGGGCTGATCTGAAGCCAGGAGCTTCTTCCAGGTCTCCTTCATGAATGCAGGGGCCCCCAAACACTTGGGCCATCCTCCTCTGCTTTCCTAGACCATAGCAAAGAGCTGGATTGGAAGTGGAGCAGCTGGGACTCGAACCGGTGCCCATATGGAATGCCAGCACTGCAGGTGGTGGCTTTACTTGCTATGCCACAGCGCCGGCCCCTCCTGCTCTCTCTGTAACTCTGCCTTGCAAATAAATGTTTAATTTTAAAAATTTTGGGGTGGGGTTGGTGCTGTAGCATAGCAGGTAAAGCTGCTGCCTGCAGTGCCAGCACCTCATACTGATGCTGGTTCGAGGCCCAGCTGCTCCACTTCCAATCCAGCTCTCTGCTGTGGCCTGGGAAAGCAGTGGAGGATGGCCCAGGTCCTTGTGCCTCTGCACCCACGTGGGAGACCCGGAAGAGGTTCCTGGCTCCTGGCTTCGGATCAACGCAGCTCCGGCCGTTGTGGCCAACTGGGGAGTGAACCAGCAGATGGAAGACCCCTCTCTCTCTGCCTCTCCTTCTCTGTGTAACTCTGACTTATAAATAAATCGTAAAAATAAAAAAAAAGAAAGAAAGAACTAGGGGAGAACTGGGCAGTGGCAGAGCGCGGTGTGGGGGAACGGGGTGGTGGCGGAGGCCGCGGGGCCCGGCCTGTCGCAAAACTGAGCTGCTCTGAGACTTTACCTAAAATGAGGAGACTGTGCAAAGACACGGACAGTGTGCATTGTGATTCTGCAGAGACCAGCAGGCGATGCTGACTGCCCTAGCAGACAAGCCAGCAAAGCTGTGCTCATGCCAAGGCCCATTACCAGAGTGGCCATAGCACCAGGGGTGGCGGCTCCACATGGGTCCCCCTGCCACTGCCCAACCTGTACCAGCAGAGACCAAGCACCCCGAACTCCTTCCACACGGCCGGAGCCAGCGACTGGCCTCCCCTGGACATCTCTGTGCCCCTCCTTCCTCTGCCACTATGTCCACCCTAGGCTTCCTGAAGGCCTCCCTTCCTGTAGGGACCCACCCGAGAGCTATGACAAGCAACAGTGGGCTTGTGTCTTGGGGATCCTGGTGTTCCCAAATCCTTGCCAGCCTAATTGTTAGCGGAGAAATTGCAGGGTTCTTGTCTTCGTGCAAGAAAGAATTCAGGTGTGAGACAGAGAGTAGAGGGAGGTAAAATAGCAAGGTTTATTAGGGAAGGGACATTCGTAAGGATGGAGGGGCACCTCTTCAGACAGGACCTGAGAGAGAATGCCCAGTCACTCAGACTGGGGGGGGGGGGCAGGAGTGAGATTACATGGTTGAGTGGGGAGATTATACCTGGGCAGGCAGGCGGGCGGCTCAGCAGAGAGGCAGAGGGCTGAGCACGAAGTCTGGCTGAGGCCGGGGGTGGGGGTGTTAAGGAGATGGGTCTGTCTTCACACATCTCCTCCTGAGACAAAGGATTTTATGGATGTAAGTATTAAGACGCTCCTATCTGAGTTTTCCCCTGAAGGTGTCAGACAGGAGGAAGCCTAGCTGGCTCCATCCTGGGTTCAGAGGAAGGGTGAGCAGGACCCCCTAGAGATGGGGATCCGGAGCTGGAGCTGGGTGTTTGAGATGCAGATACTGGGCTGCACCTGGGATATTGTGGAGGATTTGTCAGGCAGAAGGGGCGGGGACCCCCACCTGGCAGGTTATCAGGTAGAAGGGGCAGGGCAGGATGGGAACACTGGGCTGCCCCTGAAACATTATCGGGATGACTTTGAGATGCAGCATATGCTGGAACATAGATGTCTTCTCTTTAGGCCTTTATGTCACACACACATAAGCTCATACCTGACTTCCTACCTAACAGAATGGAATGCAGGCAGTCTCTTGGAGGACTTGCCAGGCCTCCTGGGGGTGTCAGCCCCTTGCAGGGTGAGCCAGGGATCTGGGTTCTCAGGACAGGTTCACTGTGAAATCATAGGAGTCAGTTGCTCCAGACTGGGCCCTGGCACAGGAACCACCTCCTTGTATATTTAGTAAAGCTCGTAAAATAAAATATTTTAGCCACAATCGGTTAAGGCTGTGCTTCCCCCAGCAACCTGCATGCTGTCCCTTCCCCGCCGCTGCAGGGAGCTGCCAGGGATATTATGGGGTCGGGCCAGGGAGGCAGAGCTGGGCAAGCAGCAGCCTGGTACAGAGAACAGTCACTTCCTAACATGTCTACGCGATTGCCAAGTGAACTCCCCCGCCTGCCTCTGCCACATGTCAGGACGGGCTGAGCTGGCGAAATCGGCTCGTCTAAGATTAGTCACGAACATACATGAGTCACGGCTCATACGTGAAGAAACCTGATAGAGGCTTCCTCAAATTCAACAATCCTACAAACACACAGCTCCCAAGGGAGCTGCTACCTGATGCAAGTTGTCTAAGACATAAATACTAAAAGCAAAGTTCAAACAGGAGAAGCGATAAACGCCCTGTGTGCACACAGGCGTGAGCACGCCGTGCCCGTCTCCTGAGCCATCCGAGTGGCGTGTCGGGAACGCAGCAGACGTTCTCCCCTCAGCTCAGGCGGTAAACCAACCTGTTCACGGTGCTTAACTAACACGCTCCTCCTGCAGGCTCGGTGACAGGGACCCGGCCACTCGAGCCATCGCCTACTGCCCCCAGGGTGTGCATTAGCAGGGAGCTGGGGTTGGGCGCGCAGTCAGGACTCGAACCCAGGCACCCAAATACCAGCTGTGGGTATGCACAGCAGCATCGCAGCCACTGTGCCAAGCACTTGTCGCTTCTGTTAAGGCAAAGCGTATTCAGAGGCTTTACAAAAAGTCCCCCACAGCCAGCCTGTAAACAGAAAATTTCATTAAGGAAAGACAGGTTTACTGTAATTCAGTCTTTTACCAAAATCACTGAAAGCCGTTGATAACAGAATTTCTCTTTTACTTCTGTTAGGTAGGAAGTCAGTTAGGAGCTTATGTGTGTGTGACATAAAGGCCTAAAGAGAAGACATCTGTGTCCAGCATGTGCTGCATCTCAGAGTCGTCCCGATAAGGTTTCAGGGGCAGCCCAGCGTTCCCATCCTGCCCTGCCCCTTCTACCCGATAACCTGCCAGGTGGGGGTCCCCGCCCCTTCTGCCTGACAATCCTCCACAATCTCCCAGGTGCAGCCCAGTATCTGCATCTCAAACACCCAGCTCCGGATCCCCATTCTCTAGGGGGTCCTGCTCACCCTTCCTCTGAACCCAGGATGGAGCCAGCTAGGCTTCCTCCTGTCTGATACCTTCAGGGGAAAACTCAGATAGGAGCGTCTTAATACTTACATCCATAAAATCCTTTGTCTCAGGAGATGTGTGAAGACAGACCCATCTTCTTTTTTTTTTTTTTTTTTTTTTTAATTTTTTGACAGGCAGAGTGGACAGTGAGAGAGAGACAGAGAGAAAGGTCTTCCTTTTGCCGTTGGTTCACCCTCCAATGGCCGCCGCGGTAGCACGCTGCGGCCGGCGCACCGCGCTGTTCCGATGGCAGGAGCCAGGTGCTTCTCCTGGTCTCCCATGGGGTGCAGAGCCCAAACACTTGGGCCATCCTCCACTGCACTCCCTGGCCACAGCAGAGAGCTGGCCTGGAAGAGGGGCAACCGGGACAGGATCGGTGCCCTGACCGGGACTAGAACCCGGTGTGCCGGCGCCGCAAGGCGGAGGATTAGCCTGTTGAGCCACGGCGCCGGCCCAGACCCATCTTCTTACCACCACCACCCCCTGCCCCACCTCTCTGCTGAGCCACCTGCCTGGCCTGGTCAGGTGTAATCTCTCCACTCAACCAGGTAACCTCGCTCCTCCCCCCTCCCCAGTCTGAGTGACTGGGCACTCTCTCTCAGGTCCTGTCTGGAGAGGTGCCCCTCCGTCCTTACAGATGTCCCTCCCCTAATAAACCTTGCTACTTTTTACTTTCCACTACTCTGTCTCACACCTGAATTCTTTCTTGCGCGAAGACAAGTACCCTGCCATTCACCAGTAACACTTTCTTAAGTCTAATTCTCTAGAAAATTAAAAACCAATGTTTCCACTCTGTGGAGCTGAACTTCAACCACGGTCACCTTGGGAAATACCCGTCTCTTTTCCCATTGTTTTCCCAGGCCGCAGGCTGGGCTCCGCTGTGTTGTTCAAGAAGACTCAGGCCTGCAGGGGTGCTGTGCGTCAGAGTCAGACCAGCCTTATCTCACGCTCAATGTTTTCCCCACTGGGCTTGCAGCTGCAAGGTGTTCCTGGCCAAACCCGACGGAAGCAGGAGGGTGACAGTCTCGGGCAGCGCAGGGTGATTCCATTCAGGCAAACAGCGGATGGCGCTGATGCGAGGACATCACGCCGGTGGCGCAGCTCTCACTCAGCCCTGCGGAGGGGTTGCCAGCTCCGGCTCAGCTCCAGGAGTCACCGCAGCTTGAGGAGCAATGGCAGGACACACGTCTTTGCGGTCACCTGGTGTACACGACTGTCCAGCTGCAGCCGCAGGACAGAACAGCTTCTGAATGAAGGGCCATTTGCTCATTGTCTGGTATATATATTTTTTGACAGGCAGAGTGGACAGTGAGAGAGACAGAGAGAAAGGTCTTCCTTTTTGCCATTGGTTCACCCTCTAATGGCCGTTGCAGCCGGCGCACCGCGCTGATCTGAAGCCAGGAGCCAGGTGCTTCTCCTGGTCTCCCATGGGGTGCAGGGCCCAAGCACTTGGGCCATCCTCCACTGCACTCCCGGGCCACAGCAGAGAGCAGGCCTGGAAGAGGGGCAACCGGGACAGGATCGGTGCCCCAACCGGGACTAGAACCCAGTGTGCCGGCGCCGCAAGGCGGAGGATTAGCCTGTTGAGCCGCGGCGCCGGCCATTGTCTGGTATATTCTAAATGGGGTACACTGAGATACATTTCCTTCTGCAGGACGGTCCATGAGTTCGCGATTGGTGGCCCCAAACTGGCCAGATCCTTCATTCTGTGATCCTGCCAGCGCTGTGTGTGATCTTTTGTCTGC
The DNA here is from genome assembly GCF_033115175.1 of Lepus europaeus. NCBI lineage: Eukaryota > Metazoa > Chordata > Mammalia > Lagomorpha > Leporidae > Lepus > Lepus europaeus. Next base: position 611,786 of record NC_084830.1, on the reverse strand, counting down.
ACGTCATGAGTTCCTTGACTCTTACCCTTTCAAGCACCAGCTCTGGGGCCAGCGCTGTGGCGCAGTGGGCTAAGCCACTGTCTGCAGTGCCGGCATCCCATACGGGCGCTGGTTCAAGTCCTGGCTGCTCCACTTCCGATCCAGCTCCCTGCTAATGTGCCCCCTGCACCCACGTGGGAGACCTGGAGGAAGCCCCTGGCTACCACTCATCCACTTCGGTCGCTTAGGCTGAAGACGGGCACTTCCTGGTTACTGAGCCGTGAAGCTAGGGCTGCAGGCGGCGGGGACCCAGGGGACCCCCAGGCATCTCAGTATGTTCACTGCAGCAAACACCTTGCCCAGTAAAGACAGGGAGGGCAGCAGAGGCCAGCCCAGTAAGGACAGGGGCAGTGAGCTCAGGGCCCCGAGGCAGAGGCTGCAGCTGCTCTTCCAGCAGTTTCATCCAGCAGCAGAGCAGAGCGTGGGGGGCCCACAGTGGCCAGCGGCCGAGGGTGACCCCTCACAGCCACGGCCACGAGGTATTTCCCAGCCGGTCTGCACTGCCACGCCTTCCAGGGCAGGTGCGCTTTGTGTCCCTTCGCCTTACGCCTGGCCACACGGTACGGCAGAAGCAACGCTGACTTCTGGGGCTGTCACGAAGTCACCACACACGGGCGCTGCCTGGGACCGCCGCCAAGCTGAGGGAAGCCAGGCAGGGGGCGCCCGCTGGCCCGCAGCTGACAGCGGCAGCAACCAGAGCAGGGACGGGCAGGAAGAAGTCAAGATGGCCCCAGCCACCACCTGTGGACGGTGAGACGTCACCCAGGGACTTCCGCTCCGTGACAGCGTGGCGGTGCCGCAGCAAGAACTAAACTGCAACGACCGCCCTCGGGAAGGGTGCGGGCACCTGCGCCCCCCAAGGGGACGTGCAGCGCGGTGGGAGCCGAGAGCCCCAGGACACGGGACCGGCGCGGCGGCCCCTCGCGGCCTCCTTCCACCCGCAGACTGCAGTGGGAAGCGGCCCAGCGGAGGCGGGTGCTGGCCGCACAGGCCCTGCCCTCCCACGGACACGGCAGCTCCCAGCTCGGCGGGGAAGCAGCGGCGCTCACGCTGCCCCGCTACGGCCTTCGCCCCGAGCCCTGCCCTCGGGCTGCGCTCTCCGCGGCCACGGCGCGGCGGAGGACCCGCAGGACCACTTCTCTGTGCGAACAACAGAGGTGCGCGAGGGGGCAGGCTCGGCGCCCCCAGAGCCGCGGGGCACAGGCGCCCGAGGAAAACTGCAGCTCCACGGATACGCCCGTCGCGTACGGGGTCGCGCCCAGCTGTCAAACTCGACAAACGCTGGAACGGCCCGGAACCGAGAGAACGCAGTCCCGTGAGCTCCGGCGGCCGCGGAAGAGCGCCCGGACCGCAGCCGGCGCCGGCAGTGACGTCACACCGCGGCCTCGGGCGCCGGAAGTGCGGCCTGGCCGCCGGAAGTGCCGGGGCTGACGGGAGGCGTAGTTCCCCGGCAGGCCGCGCGCGGAGCGGGCCAGCATGGCGGGCCTGGAGCTCTTGTCCGACCAGGGCTACCGGGTGGACGGACGGCGCGCCGGGGAGCTGCGCAAGATCCAGGCGCGGATGGGGGTGTTCGCGCAGGCCGACGGCTCGGCCTACATCGAGCAGGGCAACACCAAGGCGCTGGCGGTGGTGTACGGGCCGCACGAGGCGAGTGAGCGGACGCCCCCCGCCGCCGTGGTGCCGGCGCCCTGCTCCCGGACCTCGACGCCCGGCCCGCGGCAGCGGGCGGACTGGGTGGGGAGGGGGCCGGGCGTCCTCCGCCGCGAGGCTTCCCCAGGGTTTGCGAGGCAGGGGGTTGAGGCGCAGCTCCCACGGAACCCGCGTGACCCTGGGGGGTGGGTTAGGGACGCGCGCCAGAGGCGGCTGGCGGCGCTGGACGAGCAGGCGCTGCGGGCCGGGCCGGGCCGGGGGGCCGGGGGGCCGCGGCCTGGCTCACGGGGCGCCCCTCTTGCAGATCCGGGGCTCCCGCTCGCGCGCGCTGCCCGACCGGGCCCTGGTGAACTGCCAGTACAGCTCGGCGACGTTCAGCACAGCCGAGCGCAAGCGCCGGCCGCACGGGGACCGCAAGTCCTGTGAGCTGGGCCTGCAGCTGTGCCAGACCTTCGAGGCGGCCATCCTCACCCAGCTGCACCCACGCTCCCAGATCGACATCTACGTGCAGGTGAGCCGGCCGCAGCCCCGCACAGGGAGGGGGGGCTGCGGGGCGTGGGGGGCCGTCTGACGCCCCTCGGGCTCCCTGCAGGTGCTGCAGGCGGACGGGGGCACCTACGCGGCCTGTGTGAACGCGGCCACCCTGGCAGTGCTGGACGCCGGGATACCCATGCGGGACTTCGTGTGCGCCTGCTCGGCCGGCTTCGTGGACGGCACAGCGCTGACGGACCTCAGCCACGTGGAGGAGGCGTCGGGCAGCCCCCAGCTGGCTCTGGCCCTGCTGCCGGCCTCCGGCCAGATCGCGCTGCTGGAGATGGACGCTCGCCTGCACGAAGACCACCTGGAGCAGGTGCTGGAGGCGGCTGCGCAGGCTGCGCGCGGCGTGCACGCCCTGCTGGACCGCGTCGTGCGGCAGCACGTGCGCGAGGCCTCCATCCTGCTGGGGGACTGAACAGCGGCCGCCGGGCCCGTGCGGACCTCTCCCACGCGGGAACTGCTCCGGAGTCGCACCTGGAGGGCCGGTGCGGTGCGCGCTGCGCCCACCCCAGTGCATCTGGACCTTAGGAACAAGGGCGGCGGGAGGCGGCTCTGGGCGCTGTGGCCTGGACTGAGCAGCCCCTTCCCCCAGGAGGCCCCCGGGCCGTTCGTGTCCCTTACCTGGAGCTCTAAAAGTACCACAACCTCGTGCCCTGGCCTGCATTACTCTCCGCCTGCTCCGCCCCTGCCTCCCCGCCCACCACTGCTCCCCGTCAGCCGCCTGAGCCCTGCAGCAGGGAACCAGGAGCTGCGTCTCCCCGACTACCTGGGGCCCCCTGGCCTGGACAGGGGCAGCGCGCTCCCCACCGGCGACCTCGGTGCAGGGCACCCACAGCGAGGGTTCCCGGTCCCGGCCTCCCTCTCCCAAGCCTTCATCCCCGTCGGCTGCTCGCTGCCGCCCTGCGCGTCACCTCCGTCTCCTGCCAGCCGTCCAGCTGGTGCTTTCTCGCCGCCCCTGACCGGCCTGGCCCGTTCGTGCACGGTCCGGCCGTACTGGAGGCTGCCTCCCTTGCCTGGGCCCACCCCGGTCAGCTGAGCCCGAGCCCCGCGGCCTTACAGCGAGTCGCCGCTCAGAGCATGCGCAGTGCGCCCCCCGCGGCCCTTCTGGTCTGGGCATGCGCAGTGGCCTCCCCCGCCTTCTGGGCATGCGCGAGGGCCTCTGGGACCGGAAGTGCGGGCGAGCGCGAAGCCCCGGGTCTGACAGGAGCCGCGCGCCGCGCCGGTGCCCGTGCCTGGTGGCGGGAGAGGGGTCGTGTGCCCGCGCCGCCCCGCCATGGGCCTCCTGTCGGACCCGGTGCGCCGGCGCGCGCTCGCCCGCCTCGTGCTGCGCCTGAACGCGCCGCTGTGGTGAGCGCGGGGCCGCGGGGGCGGGGGCCGGGCCCGCGCGGCCCCGCGGACGCTGAGGCGGCCCCTCTGCCCCTGCCGCAGCGTGCTGAGCTACGTGGCCGGCGTCGCCTGGTTCCTGGCGCTGGCGTTCCCGCCGCTGACCCAGCGCACGTACATGTCCGAGAACGCCATGGGCTCCACCATGGTGGAGGAGCAGTTCGCGGGGGGCGACCGCGCCCGGAACTTCGCGCGCGACTTCGCCGCCCACCGCAGGAAGTCGGGGTGAGCGGCGGAGCAGGGGCCTGGGAGCGCCGAGGCCGGGCGCCGTGCTCACAGCGGCTCTGTGTCCCCAGGGCCCTGCCGGTGGCCTGGCTGGAGCGGACCATGCGGTCAGTAGGGCTGGAGGTCTACACGCAGAGTTTCTCCCGGAAACTGCCTTTCCCAGATGAGACGCACGAGCGCTATGTATTGGGGGAGGGGGTGTGGCTGGGGCCCGAAAGCTGCTTGGTGGGGTGGCCTAGGGCGGGAGTCGCCTTGGGGGGGGTCCCCGAGGCCAGGGAAGTCCCTGGGGAGCACGGCGTGGCCGGGCAGAGGGAGGGGCCCTGCAGCTGTACCGCGGGGTTCCCGGGCTGACGCTCCCCACCTGCTACTGTGTGCAGCTGGTGTCGGGTACCAACGTGTATGGCATCCTGCGAGGGCCCCGAGCCGCCAGCACGGAGTCCCTGGTGCTCACCGTGCCCTGTAGCTCCGACTCCACCAACAGCCAGGCCGTGGGGCTGCTGCTGGCGCTTGCTGCCCACTTCCGTGGTGAGGCTGGGGCTGGCTGGGGGGTTGCTGCTGCCAGGGACGGCTTGGTCAGTGCCCCAGGCCCTGCTGCTGACCCTGCCTCTCACCTGCAGGGCAGATTTACTGGGCAAAAGATATCGTCTTCCTGGTGACCGAACACGACCTCCTGGGCACCGAGGCCTGGCTCGAAGCCTACCACGACGTCAACGTCACTGGTAGGTGCCCTGCCCTGCCCTGGGCACTGCCTCCACCGGCCCCGCGCTGGCGCTCGCTCACTGTCCCTGCAGGCATCCAGTCGTCCCCCCTGCAGGGCCGGGCGGGGGCCATCCAGGCCGCTGTGGCCCTGGAGCTGAGCAGCGACGTCATCACGAGCCTCGACGTGACCGTGGAGGGACTGAACGGGCAGCTGCCGAACCTCGACCTGCTCAACCTCTTCCAGACCTTCTGCCAGAAGGGGGGGCTGCTGTGCACGCTGCAGGGCAAGGTGAGGCCCGCCCGGGGAGCGCACAGCCTGCTGGGAGGCGGTGCACTGACCCTGCACCTGTTCCCCGAAGCTGCAGCCCCAGGACTGGACATCCCTGGACGGGCCACTGCAGAGCCTGCAGACGCTGCTGCTCATGGTCCTGCGGCAGGCCTCCGGCCGCCCCCACGGCCCCCACGGCCTCTTCCTGCGCTACCGCGTGGAGGCCCTCACGCTGCGTGGCATCAATAGCTTTCGCCAGTACAAGTATGACCTGGTAGCAGTGGGCAAGTAAGTAGCTCTGGGCTCCTCTTCCCATGCCCGGGGGTGGCCCGGGGCCCGGCCAGCTGTGACCCAGCCTCCCGTGCGGCAGGGCTCTGGAGGGCATGTTCCGAAAGCTCAACCACCTGCTGGAGCGGCTGCACCAGTCCTTCTTCTTCTACCTGCTGCCGGCGCTCTCGCGCTTCGTCTCCATCGGCCTCTACATGCCGGCCGCCGGCTTCCTGCTCCTGGTCCTCGGGCTCAAGATATCCTCCCCCGCTCCACTCGGGCTCTCCACTTGGAGCCCCGTAGTCCCCTCAGCTCAGGACGGGGGGAATCCGTCATCCTGCCGGGGAGGGGGGGAGTCCTCCCGCAGACTGTGCACTGGCAGAGTCCTTGACTGGCCACGCCCTGGCTGGGGGGGGGGTCCTCCCGCAGACCGCGCACTGGCTGGGGGGGGTCCTCCTGCAGACCACACACTGGCTGGGGTGGGGGTCCTCCTGCAGACCACACACTGGCAGAGTCCTTGACTGGCCACGCCCTGGCTGGGGGGGGTCCTCCCGCAGACCATGTCCTGGCTGGGGGGGGGGTCCTCCTGCAGACCACACACTGGCTGGGGGGGGGGTCCTCCTGCAGACCACGTCCTGGCTGGGGTGGGGGGTCCTCCTGCAGACCGTGCCCTGGCTGGGGGGGGGTCCTCCTGCAGACCACGCACTGGCTGGGGGGGGTCCTCCTGCAGACCATGCCCTGGCTGGGGGGGGGGGGGTCCTCTTGCAGACCACGCACTGGCTGGGGGGGGGTCCTCCTGCAGACCACACACTGGCTGGGGTGGGGGTCCTCCTGCAGACCGCACACTGGCAGAGTCCTTGACTGGCCACGCCCTGGCTGGGGGGGGGGTCCTCCCGCAGACCATGTCCTGGCTGGGGGGGGGTCCTCCTGCAGACCACACACTGGCTGGGGGGGGGTCCTCCTGCAGACCACGTCCTGGCTGGGGTGGGGGGTCCTCCTGCAGACCGTGCCCTGGCTGGGGGGGGGTCCTCCTGCAGACCGTGCCCTGGCTGGGGGGGGTCCTCTTGCAGACCACGCACTGGCTGGGGGGGGGGGGTCCTCTTGCAGACCACGCACTGGCTGGGGGGGGGGGTCCTCCTGCAGACCGCACACTGGCAGAGTCCTTGACTGGCCACACCCTGGCTGGGGGGGGGTCCTCCTGCAGACCGTGCCCTGGCTGGGGGGGGGTCCTCCTGCAGACCACGTCCTGGCTGGGGGGGGGGGTCCTCCCGCAGACCACGTCCTGGGGGGGGGGGGTCCTCCCGCAGACCGCACACTGGCAGAGTCCTTGACTGGCCACGCCCTGGAGCTGTGGATGCAGTTGCACGAGGCTGGAGTGGGCCCCGAGGAGGCTCGGGGCGTTCCCGGGCCCAGCCCCGCCGCTCCCCCAGTGCAGGTGACAGCACCCCCTTCCTCTTCTGGGGAGGGCTTCTAGCGTCCTGCGTGGAGCCTGCTGCCTCCACTCACCCTCATTTAGAAGGCTGGTGATAGGGGTCTTGGGGCTCCGCTGGTCCCAGGGCCCATCTCCAAAAGCTCGTGTGCCCTGCAGGGTGTGGGGCTGACCTCGCTCGTGGCACCTCTGCTGATCTCCCAGGCCATGGGGCTGGCCCTCTACGTCCTGCCGGTGCTGGGCCAGCACGTGGCCGCCCAACACTTCCCAGTGGCCGAGGCCGAGGCCGTGGTGCTGGCGCTGCTGGCGATTTACGCCGCTGGCCTGGCCCTTCCACACAACACTCACCGGTGAGGGGCCGGGCGGGAGGGTGCGGGGGTCCCCCTCGGCACGTAGTGGTGTGCCCTGGGCTGCCTCTGAGTCCTCACCTTGCAGGGTGGTGAGCACACAGGCCCCGGACAGGGGCTGGATGGCGTTGAAGCTGGTGGCTCTGGTCTACCTGGCCCTACAGCTGGGCTGCATCGCACTCACCAACTTCTCACTGGGCTTCCTGCTGGCTGCCACCATGGTGCCTGCTGCCGCTCTCGCCGAGCCCCACGGGCCCCGGTATGTGCCGCTGTGCGCTTCTCCCCAGCGCTTGCCTGCCCTCACTGCTCCTGCCCCACCTCGGAGCCCACCCTGTTGCTTCTTCACCCAGGCCGCTCTACGCCGCCCTGCTGGTGCTGACAAGCCCAGCAGCCACTCTCCTGGGCAGCCTGTTCCTGTGGCGGGAGCTGCAGGAGGTGCCGCTGTCGCTGGCTGAGGGCTGGCAGCTCTTCCTGGCAGCGCTGGCCCAGGGCGTGCTGGAACACTACACCTACGGCGCCCTGCTCTTCCCGCTGCTGGCCCTGGGCCTCTACCCCTGCTGGCTTCTCTTCTGGAACGTGCTCTTCTGGAAGTGAGGTCAGCCGTGGGGCACACAGACGAGCAGGGCCCTCCCACGCCCACCCCTTCTACCTCCTCCTGGAAAATAAACAAATGTTCTCTTTCAGCTGCTCTCGGCTCCTAGCCCACCGTCCGTGTCAGGCATCAGGGCATGGGGGCGAGCAGCCGGTGCCTGCGGAGTGGGGCGGTCTCCCGGGCCTCCTGGCGGGGCTGCCCTGCTCTGCTCAGGGCAGAAGTAGGGGCCCAGCTGTGGCAGACCCAGGAGCGCCTCAGCCGGACACGGCCAGACCGGTCCCAGGCCTTGAGCTCTGTGGAAGGGGTGTGTGCAGACCCTGCCCAGCCCCGAGTGCAGGTTCTCAGGCCTAGAGGGTACCACTGAGGCCTGAGGGTTCCGGGCACCACTGTCTTGTGCATCTGTGCCGGGCTCAATGCTAAGGAGAAGGAAATAACCCAGACAAGACTTGGCATCTGCCCGGGGCTGCAGCCCCCTTAGATCACGTGGTCTGTCACTGCCGGACTGGGGGACCAGGGCTGCAGCCAGAGCCTGCAGGAGAGGGACAGGACAGGACAGGACAGCAGCGCTGTACGTGGGCAGAGGTGCTCACAGCCCAGCCGGCTTCTGGAGCGTGGGACAGCAGGGAGACCTGCTTTGTGAAATGCTGTGTGTTTGAAAGGCAGAGAGAGGATCTTGTGTCCACTGGTTTACTCTCCAGATGGTGGCACCAGCGTCCCTGGGCCATGCTGGAGCCTGGAGTCAGGACTCCATCCCCGTCTCCCAGGTGGGTGACAGTAGCTCAAGCACTTGACACCGGGTCCATGGCTTCCCGGGAGCGCTAGCAGGGACGGACCTCAGTACTAGAAGGGGTGCAGGCAGGGCCAGCGTCGAGGCGCAGCAGGTTAAGCCCTGCATCAGTGCTGATTCAAGTCCTGGCTGCTCCCTGCTAAGCGCCATGGCTGGAGTACTTGGGCCCCTGCCCCCTGCCCCCTGCCCCCTGCCCCCTACAGGGGAGACTGGATGAAGCTCCAGTTCTCCGCTGTGGCTGGAGGAGCCAAAGCGATTATTAGAGTTGGCCTAGGGGCAGCGTCCAGTGTTGTGTCCGAGTGGTGTGGTCAGGGAGGGCACCTGCCCTGTCCTGGGCCCTGCTGCCTCATGGTGGGGCTTGGCTTCCCATGGCAGGGCCCAGGGCCTCGGGAGCTTTGTGTGTTTGTTTAAATTCCTAGCTTTGTTTTAACTTGTCCTTTTTACTTTTTTTTTTTTTTTTCTAAGACTATTTGAGAAGCAGAGTCATAGACAGAAAGAAAAGTCTGCCGTTGGCTGGTTCGCCCCCCAAGTGGCCGCAACAGCCGGAGCTGAGCCAATCAAGAGCCAGGAACTTCTTGAAGTTTTAATTTTACGTACAAACAGCTAGCATGATTTTCCATGTTGTTAATGTCATTGAAGAAGCGGTTCTCGGAACATCATTCGTCCAACTTAGAAGTCTGAACCCTTCCCATACTGAAGGGAGCAGTGGCGCTGAGACTGTACCTGGGTCGGCCTGTGCTGGCTGCTCGTCTGGCAGGAGCTCTCCGCACGGTTGAGGGCGTGGGCCCCTGTGACGCGGCAGCCTCACCAGCCTGCCCATCTTCACCCTGCCGTCCCGGGCTGGGACCTCGGGTCAGTTTCTGTGATGAGCACTTTCCCTGACCCAGCTGCCTCCCTGACGAGGAGCACGTCCCGGCTGTCAGCCTGGAACCTGGGCTGCTGTGTGGTAAACAGTTGTAGTTTTGGTCTTTTGTTTGTTTTTGGTTGATTTGAAAGGTAGAGGGATAGGGAGAGAAAGAGCTTCCATACGTGGCTCGCTCCCCAAGTACTGACAGACAGGCAGGGCCAGGGCAGGGTGAAGGCAAGAGCCAGACTTCTGGCTGGGTCTCCCGTGTGGGTGGCAAGGACTTGGGCCAGGGGCCATGGGCCAGTGCTGTGGTGTAGCAGGTAAAGCCGCCGCCTGCAGTGCCAGCATCCCATATGGGCGCCGGGTCAAGTCCCGGCTGCTCCTCTCTGATCCCGCTCTCTGCTGTGGCCTGGGAAAGCAGTGGAAGATGGCCCAAGTGTTTGGGCCCCTGCACCTGCATGGGAGACCTGGAAGAAGCTCCTGGCTTTGGCTTCATATTGGCACAGCTCCAACCATTGCGGCCAAGTGGGGAGTGAACCAGCGGATGGAAGACCTTTCTGTCTCCCTCTCTCTGTGGCTCTACCTCTCAAATAAATAAAATCTTTTTAAAAAAAAAAAAATTAAGACTTGGACCAGTACCCCATTCCCAGGCTTACTAGTAGGAAGCTGCATTGGAAGCACGGGGTAGCTGGGACTTGAACCAGACGCTCCAGGGTGGGGTGTGGACATCCCAAGCAGAGGCTCAGTCTGTGCCGCAGTCCGAGTGCCTCCCAGCGTCTTCACCTGTCCTGAACGGGCCTTTGGTGGTCACATAAGGCGTAATTCAGGGAGTCGATACGTAGGGGAAACACTAGGAGAGCTCCCGTTCTGAGCATCGAGTTTGCTCCCCAAATGTCCACGATAGCCAGGGTGGTGCCAGGCCAGCCAGGAGCCATTCCAGCTCTCCCACGTAACTGGCAGGGACGCAGGTCCTGGAGCTGTCACTGCCTCCTTAGGGTGCACATAGGTAGGAGCTGGAATCCAGGCCTCTCTGTGGGATGTGGGGACCCTAACCAGGCCCTCGCTGTGGGATGTGGGGACTTGAACCAGGCCCTCGCTGTGGGATGTGGGGACTTGAACCAGGCCCTCGCTGTGGGACGCGGGGACTTGAACCAGGCCCTCGCTGTGGGATGCGCGTGTCCCAGGTGGTAACCACTGCAGCGCACACCCGTCTAAAGCCCCAGGTTAGACCCGAGCACTGGCCACCTCACATGGAGGCGGCCCAGGTCTGTGCTGTGGCCCTCAGGGCAGATCCCAGCTGCTGCCTGGCTGCTCAGCACACCACCGCCCCACCCACATAGTCTGCTCCCTGGCCCCCGGCAGCCTGCTCTGTGACGGGCTGCTCCACTCGGCCGTAGCAGGGCTGAGGACTGGTTCGTGGCCTCATGGATGTCTGCCCACTGCTCAGCTCTGGCTGTCAGCAATGCTGCTGGAAGATTGGTGAACAAGTGTGGGGCGCACTTTAGTTCTGGAGTGAGTTTACTGTGCCACGTAGAATCAGCGTCACCAGGAAAAGACGTGAGACTTTCCAAGGCACCAGGACGTTTCTGTTCCCAGCAGACACGTGAGGATCCCAGGGTGTCCATGTGTCCCCAGCACTGGTCACTCCCAGGCTGTCCTCGTGCCCCCAGCACTGGTCACTCCCAGGCTGTCCTCGTGCCCCCAGCACTGGTCACTCCCAGGCTGTCCGTGTGTCCCCAGCCCAGTCACCCCCAGGCTGTCCATGTGTCCCAGCAGACACGTGAGGATCCTGTCCGTGTGTCCCCAGCACTGGTCACTCCCAGGCTGTCCGTGTGCCCCGAGCACTGGTCCCCCCCAGGCTGTCCATGTGTCCCCAGCACTGGTCACTCCCAGGCTGCCCATACGCCCCAGCACTGGTCACTCCCAGGCTGTCCGTGTGCCCCCAGCCTGGTCACTCCCAGGCTGTCTGTGTGCCCCCAGCACTGGTCCCCCCCAGGCTGTCCATGTGTCCCCAGCACTGGTCACTCCCAGGCTGCCCATACGCCCCAGCACTGGTCACTCCCAGGCTGTCCGTGTGCCCCGAGCACTGGTCCCCCCCAGGCTGTCCATGTGTCCCCAGCACTGGTCACTCCCAGGCTGCCCATACGCCCCAGCACTGGTCACTCCCAGGCTGTCCGTGTGTCCCCAGCACTGGTCACTCCCAGGCTGTCCGTGTGCCCCCAGCACTGGCCACTCCCAGGCTGTCCGTGTGCCCCCAGCACTGGTCCCCCCCAGGCTGTCTGTGCGCCCCCAGCACTGGCCACTCCCAGGCGGCCCATACGCCCCAGCACTGGTCACTCCCAGGCTGTCCGTGTGCCCCCAGCACTGGTCACTCCCCGGCTGTCCGTGTGTCCCAGCAGACACGTGAGGATCCTGTCCGTGTGTCCCCAGCACTGGTCACTCCCAGGCTGTCCTCGTGCCCCCAGCACTGGTCACTCCCAGGCTGTCCGTGTGCCCCCAGCACTGGTCACTCCCCGGCTGTCCGTGTGTCCCAGCAGACACGTGAGGATCCTGTCCGTGTGTCCCCAGCACTGGTCACTCCCAGGCTGTCCTCGTGCCCCCAGCACTGGTCACTCCCAGGCTGTCCGTGTGTCCCCAGCACTGGTCACTCCCAGGCTGTCCGTGTGCCCCGAGCACTGGTCCCCCCCAGGCTGTCCATGTGTCCCCAGCACTGGTCACTCCCAGGCTGCCCATACGCCCCAGCACTGGTCACTCCCAGGCTGTCCGTGTGTCCCCAGCACTGGCCACTCCCAGGCTGTCCGTGTGCCCCCAGCACTGGCCACTCCCAGGCTGTCCGTGTGTCCCCAGCACTGGTCACTCCCCGGCTGTCCGTGTGCCCCCAGCACTGGCCACTCCGACTGTTCCTCATGCCGGGGCTGTTGCCAACTTAGCAACATGACGTCTCCCGGTCTGTGAACCTACCCATTTTCTCGTTAGTTTTCTTCCCATCGTCAGTGTATGTTTGCTTTTTCATTTACTGTGGAGACTGGACCACTTTTTTTTTTAACAACTGTCTTCGGTTTTTTACTGACTTTATTGATTTAAAAGGTAACAGTCAGGCTGGGCGAGACACACACCAAGACCCTGAACTTTCTTCTTTGTTGTCCTGGGGATTACAGTTAGCACCTGATTGTCGTTAACACCGAGTTAATGCCAACAGAATCCCCAGAACGTGCTCCTCCATGGTGTCTGTCGCCTCCCTTCCCCTGCCGTTGTCACCAGTGCACTCCACACGTTCCGTGCCCATCCAGATAGGCTCCGAGTGGTTTTTTCTCAGATGTTTATCTTCTAAAATATTTATTAGTTAGAAAGGCAGAGCGTCAGGGAGAGGGAGAGACACACTGAGAGTTCCTCCGTCTGCTGGTTCAGTCCCCAAACGCGCACAGCGGCAGGGTTGGGTCCGGCGGAAGCCGGGAACCGAGCTCCGTCAGGTGTCCGGGCGAGCAGTCCTGCCCTCACCCGCTGGAGTGGAGCAGAGCAGCGGGGCCGGCCCCGCTGGGATAGGAGAGGCTGGCACTGCAGGCCACGGCTGCACAGATTTTGTATCAGACGGGGGAGGAACTGGAGACGGACATGCATTCGCGTCCAGGTGACTCAGATGAGAGATCCGTTGCTGTTGTGTGTGGTGATCGCTTCTCTCCTTACCTTTAACTTTCTTTCAACACCGTGAGATGCATCCGGGCACGCAGGTGAATGTTCATAAACCTTGGCTGGTGGGGCCATTGTTTCGTTACATGTTCTCTTCCTCCTGTGCACGTCCTGGTGTCCTGCAGCTCGCGGGGCGCTGTCCCTCCGCCCCTCCGCGTCCCTTCCTCGGACCGGACGACCTGGGCTGCCCTAACTTCCTTTCACTCTGCCGGTGCTTGTATTCCTTTGTACTTCTCAACGCCAGACTCTGCCTAGCACACTCTCCCACTTGGAAGGCAGAGATCCAGAGAGGGAGCTGGTTCGCCCCCAGTGGCCACTCAGCCAGACCTGAAGCCGGGAGCCAGGAGCTTCATCAGGTCCGGTTGGTGCAGGGGCTCCAGCACTTGGGCCATCTGCTGCTGCTTTCCAAGACAGGGCAGAGAGCTGGAGCCTCCGGGACTCGAACCAGCGCCACAGGGAGGCTCAGCCCACTGCACAGCGCCAGCCCCCACCCTGCTCTCCCAGGCACACCAGCAGGAGCTGGAGCCGAGCGCCCATATGGGGTGGGGCCGCTGCAGGCAGGGCTTCCCCAGGCCCCTTGCTGTGGTTCTGAGCAACAGCTAAGCAGCTTGGCAGTGCTTGGGGACGGCCAAGGCCACCGCAGGAGACAACCTGCCAGGCGACCTCACCGAGTGGTCCCCGGGCAGGTCACCGAGAGAGGGAGAGGCAGTGGGGACCCCAGGCGGGACGCGGAGAGAGGCAGCAGGAACCCCGGGCGGGACGCGGAGAGAGGCTCCGGGCCGATCTGGACACGAGAGCCTCAGCACAGCCCGGCTTTTTTTGCCTTTTTTTTTTTTTTTTTTTTTTGACCAGTTAGACAGTGAGAGAGAGAGAGACAGAGAGAAAGGTCTTCCTTCCATTGGTTCACTCCCCTAATGGCTGCCACGGCCGGAGCTGCGCAGATCCGAAGCCAGGAGCCAGGTGCTTCTCCTGGTCTCCCACGCGGGTGCAGGGCCCATGCACTTGGACCATCCTCCACTGCCTTCCCGGGCCACAGCAGAGAGCTGGACAGGAAGAGGGGCAACCAGGACTAGAACCCCGGGGTGCTGGCGCCACAGGCGGAGGATTAGCCTAGTGAGCCATGGCGCCGGCCGGCTTCTGTGCTCTTAGAGTTATTTATTTATTTGAAAAGCGGAGTTAAAGAGAGGCAGAGAGAGAGAGAGAGAGTTCTCCCACCCGCTGGTTCACTTCCCAATTGGCCACAACAGCCGGATCCGGAGCCAAGAGCTTCCTCCAGGTCTCCCACGTGGGTGCAGGGCCCAAGCACTTGGCCATCTTCCACTGCTTTCCCAGGCCACAGCTGAGAGCCGGCTCGGAAGTGGAGCAGCCGGGACTCGAACCGGTGCCCACAAAGGATGCCGGCAGTGCAGGCGGAGGCTTTACCCGCTACTCCACAGCGCCGGCCCTCCGCGTCCTTGTCCGTGCGGGCTCCTCGGCTTGGCGGTCAGCTGACCGTGGACAAGGTCCCGCCGATGCCCGGGGTGTCCCCGACAGCCGAGTGGCCACCCCGCGTCCGCACCCGGCGGGGACGCTCGGAGCAGCTGCAGAGCCGCGGCCTCGGGCTCCACCGGACCGAGGCGGCCCCGCCGGGGGCTCGCTCTCCTGGGCCCGGGCCGGGCAAGGGTCAAGGGGCGTTGTCGCAGCAACAGGAGACGCCACGGCGCGCGCCCGCCCTGCAGTTTCCCAGACGACCGGAGGAGCCCGGGAGGCGGAGCCGCCGGCCCTGACGGACAGATCCCGGCCCGCCCACCTGCCTCGCGGTCAGCCCCGCAGCCCCGCCTCGCGGGGTCTCGCGAGGTTTGGGCTCGCGTGGCGCCGCAGGGGCCGCTGGGCTCGGCGGCCGCGCTGCAGAGGGCCAAGATGGCGGCGGCGGCGGCCTCGCTTCGCGGAGCGGTGCTGGGCCCGCGGGGCGCGGGTCTCCCGGGCGCGCGTGCCCGGGGCCTGCTCTGCGGCGCGCGGCCCGCGCAGCTCCGGCTGCGGACGCCTCAGGTGAGCGCTGGCCGGGGCCTCGGCCGCCGCGCGGCTCCGCATCCCGGTGAAGGTCACGGCGGGGAGGCTCGGGGCGCGCGCCGCGGCGGGCGTCAGGGGGCGCAGCCCGGCTCCCAGCGCCCCCGGCCCGGCCCGGCCCCTGCCGCCCGCCGACTTTGGCGCCCGGGAGCCGCGCCGGGCGCCGCCGCTTCCCCCCGGCGAGGCGCCCGGCCCGAGCGTGGGGGCGGCGGGGCGGGCTCGCTGCCGGGCGGGCTGGGGGCTTCCTCCGAGGGGGCGCCCGGGACGGCTCCCGCCGCCGGCTGTGCAGACGGGGCTCGCGTCCCGAAGTGACCCCTGCCCGACCTCGGCCAGCTGCTGTGACCTTGGCCTGCCCCGGGACCTCTGGTCGCCTCGGCCGGACCCCCAGCTCGGAGCCGAATCGCGGCGGGGGCCGGGCGTCCCGGGGAGGGGGCCGGCGCCCTGCTGCCCGGCAGGCGCTGAGCGGAGCTCTTGCAGGCAGTGTCCTTGTCGTCGAAGGCTGGCGCTTCCCGCGGCCGAAAGGTGATGCTGTCGGCGCTGGGCGTGCTGGCGGCAGGGGGTGCGGGGCTGGCCGTGGCTCTGCACTCGGCCGTGAGCGCCACTGACCTGGAGCTGCATCCCCCCAGCTTCCCGTGGTCTCACCGCGGCCTGCTGTCTTCCTTGGACCACACCAGGTGCGCGGCGGGCGGGCGGGCGGGCCGGGCGCGGCGGGCGGGCGGGCCGGCCGGCCCTGGCGCCCCTAACGCTCCCCCCCGCCCTCCAGCATCCGGAGGGGCTTCCAGGTGTACAAGCAGGTGTGCTCCTCCTGCCACAGCATGGACTACGTGGCCTACCGCCACCTGGTGGGCGTGTGCTACACGGAGGAGGAAGCCAAGGCGCTGGCCGAGGAGGTGTGGGGCCGGGCCGGGCGGGGGCCGGGCGGGGGCGGGGGCGGCCGCAGGGTGGTGACGGCTGTCGGTGGCAGGTGGAGGTCCAGGACGGCCCCAACGAGGACGGGGAGATGTTCACGCGGCCGGGGAAGCTGTCGGACTACTTTCCCAAGCCGTACCCCAACCCCGAGGCTGCCAGAGCCGCCAACAACGGAGCCTTGCCCCCCGACCTCAGCTACATCGTGCGCGCCAGGTCTGGGGGTGCTCGCGGGGCGGGGCGGGAGTGCGGCCCCGCGCGGTGGCTGAGCAGCTGTGGTCTGGTTCCAGGCACGGGGGAGAGGACTACGTCTTCTCCTTGCTCACGGGCTACTGCGAGCCGCCCACGGGGGTGTCGCTGCGAGAAGGCCTCTACTTCAACCCCTACTTCCCTGGCCAGGCTATCGGCATGGCCCCGCCTATCTACACGGAAGTCCTGGAATTTGACGACGGTGAGTCCCCCTCCTTGGGGATGGCTGGGCACGCAGAGGGGCACCCCCGTGGGCTTCCTCGCTGGGCGTTTCTTCCGGCAGCATTCGTGGCCTGCGTGACCCCAGGGTGCCGGGGCAGCAGCTCCCAAGGGTAACTCCCACCACTTGTCCTTGGCCTAGGCACCCCAGCCACCATGTCCCAGGTAGCCAAGGACGTGTGCACCTTCCTGCGCTGGGCGTCTGAGCCCGAACACGACCACCGCAAACGCATGGGGCTCAAGGTGAAAGGGTCGAGCCAGGGCCGCGGGGGGAGCCGCAGAGGGGCCGGGCGCCCCCCTCCCTCTCCTGAGCCCGCTCTCTCCCCAGATGTTGATGATGATGGGCTTGCTGCTGCCCCTCTTGTACGCCATGAAGCGGCACAAGTGGTCAGTCCTCAAGAGTCGGAAGCTGGCGTATCGGCCACCCAAGTGACCTGTCCGGTGTGTGCTTGTCGTCTGCCTGAAGAGGCCCTCAGGCCCAGGAGCCGCCCCCAGCCTGAGGAGGCTTCAGCTGGCCCCCGGCCATGCCCTCTTCATCTGGGACAAGAGGGGAGGGGCGGGAGACCAGGGTGCAGCCCGGGGTCCTCGCATCAGCCCCGTCACGGGAATAAATTAATTAAGACTTCTCGGCGTATTCGATGGAGCTGTTCTGTGGAAGGCGTCTGTCCTCGCAGGGTACTCTGGGACGAGACCGCCCTACCAGAGCTCCCAGGATGCCTTGGGCACTGCGGCCAGCCCTGCCCCGCACTGGGCGGCACCTGGGTGGGTATGGGAGTGGGAGGGAGTGGCAGCGTGTAGCAGGGTAGGTGTGCCCAGGCCCAGGCTGGCTGTGGTCCAGGGGCCCAGTGACTTGCTAGCAGCAGCCACACACTGGGGAGTGGGGCCCCTCAGCCCTGTTGCAGCCGTGGCTCTGGGAAGGGTCTGGCGTGAGCAAGGGCTGCTGGGGCTGGGGGGCGGAGCAGGGAATGGCCCCCTGCAGCGCTAAGCAGTCAGCCAGAGTGCACTCCAGTGTCCCTCGGTTTCAACTGCACAGCTGTGGGAGGGAACAAGGAGTTGTTCTGGTTTTTTTTTTTTAAAGATTTATTTATTTAGAAGAGTTGCGCAGAGAGAGAGAGGTCTTCATCCGCTGGTTCACTCCCCAACTGGCTGCAATGGCCAGAACTATACCGGGGATCAAGGGATTTCTTTCTTTTTTTTTGACAGAGTAGACAGAGAGAAAGGTCTTCCTTTGCTGTTGGTTCACCCTCTAATGGCCGCCGGCGCACCGCGCTGATCCAAAGCCAGGAGCCAGGTGCTTCTCCTGGTCTCCCATGGGGTGCAGGGCCCAAGGACCTGGGCCATCCTCCACTGCACTCCCGGGCCACAGCAGAGAGCTGGCCTGGAAGAGGGGCATCCGGGATAGAATCCAGCGCCCCGACCGGGACTAGAACCCGGTGTGCCGGCGCTGCTAGGTGGAGGATTAGCCAGTTGAACCGGCGCCGGCCTCAAGGGATTTCTAACAGGACAGTGTCCTGGCCACCGTGGCCACTGGGTGGTCCAGGCCAGACTGCTGTTAGTGGCTGGGTGTAGACAGCAGCATGTCAGTGACAAGGGGGTTGTAAGGTGTGACCTCAGTGGTGGTCACACCCCTGGTGGGTGGGTGGGTGTTAACGCCACGGCGGGCTAAGCTCCACTTGGGGAGCCTGCGTCCCGGATCAATGCCTGGGATGAAGTCCTGCCTCTGCTCTGCATCCAGTTTCCGCTGATGCTCCCGGGAGGCAGGTGCTGGCCCAAGGGCTTGGGGTCCTGGGCCTGATTCTGGCTCTGGCGTGGCATTTGGGGAGGGAACTGGCAGGTAGAAGATCTTTCAGCCTTAAAAAAGTTTTTATACTCTTACCCAAAAAACATCCCAAACCCCACTGCCGTTGTTGGTCTGTCATCCTGCCTGGAGCAGGAACTGAGCGGAAGAGGACGGTGTGCCCAGGGGCTCAGAGGGCCTGCATGGGCTCCGCAGCCCCAGCCGGGTGGTCAGCAGCAGCCAGGGAGGCCCCTGGAGGCCCGGGGTCTGCTCCTCCGAGACTGGGGGCCCACGTTTGGGCTCCAGCAGTGAGGGCCTGCCCTGCCCCTCCTGAAGCTCCGGCTCTTCACAAAGGTGGGGCAGGGGACACAGGCGGCTGGTAAGTGTTTTTAATGACTGCTGCGCTCCCTTTCCCCCAAACCCTGAGCCGCCATCCCCTGAGAAGTTCACGCAGCAATCCCGGGACCTTGGGCCTTCAAGGACGTTATCACCTGGGAGGAGAGACCAGTCATTCCTGCTTGTGCTGCGGCCCCGCCCCCACCCCACCGCACTCCCAGTACCTGTGGTGGGTCTAGGTGGAGGCTGGGGGCGGAGGGTCCCAAACACAGGGCCGCTGTGTGCTGCACATCTCACAGCCAGGGCGGCTCAGGGCATTGATGAAGGTGCAGGATGGACAGGGCCAGCCGGGCTGGGGAGGCGGGGACACAGTGGCTGCTTCCTGTTCCTCCCAGTGCCCACAGCTGCCCAGGCTCGGCCCATTCCCACCTTGCCCACTCGGGTCCCTGCCCACCTGAAGAGGGTTGGGGAGGCTGGAGCTGGCTGGCTGAGCCCGGGGCGGCGCCAGTGGCTGAGGAAACGAGTGTCCCGTGTCCCCACCTGTCTTCAGGGGGCGCTGAGGGCTGCAGCCTACAACAGGAGGTGGGGCTCAGGGCCACCCCAGGCTGTGCCCCACCGCCCGCCCCACCCATATCAGGGACTGGCCTGGGGCCTCTCTAGGGGCTGAGAGCAGGTAGAGGAAGGCGGGGTCCCCGTCCTGCCGGACGCCGTAGGAAGCAAGGCTGCGCTCAGGCACACAGAGGCATCGCCCGATGACCCAGCGCTGCACCGCGGGCGGGAAGCCGAACTCCGAGAACACCTAGGACCACGGTGTCAAGGCTGGCAGTGTCCCCAGGGTCCCCGTCCCCAGCGGCGCTCCTGGCTGTGCTCACCTGCTCTTGGAGAGCTGCAATGGTGCAGTGGGGGTGCACCTGCAGCGAGACATGGGCCGAAGACGCCGTGGACGCGGCCGACGCAGCATCCTCGACCGTGACCTGCAGCCTGACCAGACCAGGATCGGGGTGGACAGGGACCTCGGGAGGGGCGGGGCTGGATGGACAGGGACCTCGGGAGGGGCAGGGCTGGGGCACAACCACGTCTCGGGCCTCACCTGAGGGGACCAGGTGGAAAGCAGGACTCCGGGAGCTGAACGCTGAGGGCCACGTGATGCTGGGCCAGGGCAGCGGCCGTCTGGGCTGCCCTCTCCTCGTCCCCGTCTGCGATGGCCCTGGCCAGGCGTCCTACCAGCTCCTCTGCAGGGCGAGGGAGGTCAGCTGGCCCAGCCAGGCACTCGCTGCTTCCCCCAACCCTGCCTGGCTTCTGCCCTTACCTTTCTCCATCAAGTCTCCAGGGCTCCAGGGAGGATCCGCCTCGGGTTGGGGGGCTTTGGGCGTGAAGGCCACAGGGGGACTGGGTGGGGAAACAGGGCACGTCCCTGGGCCCTGGGCTGGGGTTGGGCTGCCACTGCCTGGGAGGAAAGATGGCGATGGGCGGGGCCTCTGGCCAGGCCTTTGTCTTCTCACCTCACCTTCCCAAGTCATCCCCTGCCTGACCCTTGCTGATGCTAGACATGAACTCGTGTGGTCTTTGGGACCTGGACGCCTTCAGACCCCTTCTGTGGGCCCACGTGCCCCACTCCACACAGGACGGCCCACGTGCCAGCCCCACTCCACACAGGACGGCCAAAGCTGCCCAAGAGTACAGCCCCAAAGTCAGGGGGGCCCCCTCGCCCCGCAGCACTGCACATGCCCGGCCCAGTCCATGGCAGCTCTGGTGGCCTTGGCCCTCCCAGCTGCCAGTGCCGTGCCTGTGCGTCCAGGGCCCTTCAGAGCCCCTTGCTGCTCTCGGCCACGTGGTTCCTGCTATGAATCTCGAATCTCACTGGCGTCACCCGCTCAGCAAGGCCCCTTCCAGCTCCCGCGCTCCCATTCTGTTCACATCTAATGGGAGTTTATTTACTCTCTGTCCTCAAATGTCTGCTTCCCTTCTAGTTTGTTTGTTTTAGACCTTAGATTATTTATCTGAAAGACAGAGGCAGAGAGAGAGGGCCACAACAGCTGTGCCGATCCGAAGCCAGGAGCCAAGAGCTTCTTCCTGGTCTCCCACGTGAGTGCAGGGTTCCAAGCACTTGGGCCATCTTCCACTGCTTTCCTAGGCCATAGCAGAGAGCTGGATTGGAAGTGGAGCAGCCAGGTCTTGAACCGGCGCCCATATGGGACACCGGTACTGCAGGTGGAGGCTTTTACCCGCTATGCCACAGCACCCGCCCCCCTTCTAGTTTTTTGACAAGCGTGGGGAGGCAGAGCAGGCTTCAAGAGGGTGGGAGCTTGAGGCTTCATTCATGCTAAAGGGGCATCTGCGAAGACTTAGGGTCTTGAGAGAAGTTTGTGTAAAATTTGCATGGATTTAAAAAATTTGGGGGTGGGGCTACCAACTACAACACCAGCATCCCACATGCGTCCCAGCTCGCGTCCCAGCTAGCCCATTTCTGATCCAGCTCCCTGTTAATAGCCTGGGAAAAGCAATGGAAGATGGCCCAAGTGCTTGGGCCTCTGCACCCACACGGGAAACCTGGAGGAGTCTACTAGCTTCAGCCTGGCCCAGTCCTGGCCGCTGAAGCCAATGGGGGGCAAACTGGCAGATGGAAGATCGGTATCTCTCTCTCTCCCTCCTCTTTATAACTCTGACTTTAAGACAAGATTTTGGCCAGCGCCGCAGCTCAACAGGCTAATCCTCCGCCTTGCGGTGCCGGCACACCGGGTTCTAGTCCCGGTCGGGGTGCCGGATTCTGTCCCGGTTGCCCCTCTTCCAGGCCAACTCTCTGCTGTGCCCGGGAGTGCAGTGGAGGATGGCCCAGGTCCTTGGGCCCTGCACCCCATGGGAGACCAGGAGAAGCACCTGGCTCCTGCCATCGGATCAGCACAGCGCACCGGCCGCGGCGGCCATTGGAGGGTGACCCAACGGCCAAGGAAGACATATTATTGAATATATGTATTACATATATGTGGCCAGCACTGTGGCATGGGGGTTAAGCTTTGCTGCGACATCAGCACCCGATATTAGCACTGGTTCCAGACCAGCTGACCTAACTCTCTGCTAGATCAGCGGGAGACAGCCCAAGGGCTTGGGCCCCTGCACCCATGTGGGAGACCTGGAAGAAGCGCCTGGCTCCTGGCTTCAGCCTGGGACAACCTGTATGGCCATCTAGGGAGTGAACCAGCGGATGGGAGATTCTCTAACTCTGCCTTTCAAATAAATTAAAACAAAAAACGATATTTTGTACCAAATAAGCTTCTCTTTTAATTTCAATTTTTCTACGAAGTTTTTAGTGCCCTGGTATCTGGTGGCTGACTGAACGCCTGGGCCTCTCGCACGTCTACTTGTCTTGTCTGCTTTGGGGGTCCTCCTTCCCCTCCCTGGTGCACAGCACGGGCCTGGCCCTCTTCTCGCTCCTCATGATCTTGGATGACTCCCACTCCCAGATGCCTCGGAACGCAACCCCTGCCGTCCACTCACACAGGCCCTCTACCCAGCAACTCGGCACTGCCACCGACACAGCCAGAAACCCAATTCACTTCGCCACCCAGTCACCTCCAAACGCTTCCTCCCTCCCCATCTGCACCACCTAGACCACACAGGGGCCTCACTGAGTCAAAGCCATGTGAACCTAAGCCGGTCACTCCACCACCTAACACACCGTGCTCTCCAAGAGACACCTGTCACCCACCACCCGTCACCACCACTGCTGAGGGACACCTGTCACTCCACCACCCGACACCACCACTGCTGAGGGACACCTGTCACCCACCACCCGTCACCACCACGCTCCTGAGGGACACCTGTCACTCCACCACCCGACACCACCACTGCTGAGGGACACCTGTCACTCCACCACCCGACACCACCCCTGCTGAGGGACACCCGTCACTCCACCACCCGACACCACCACTGCTGAGGGACACCTGTCACTCCACCACCCGACACCACCACTCCTGAGGGACACCCATCACTCCACCACCCAACACCACCACTGCTGAGGGACACCTGTCACCCACCACCCGACACCACCACGCTCCTGAGGGACACCTGTCACTCCACCACCCGACACCACCACTGCTGAGGGACACCTGTCACTCCACCACCCGACACCACCACTGCTGAGGGACACCTGTCACTCCACCACCCGACACCACCACTGCTGAGGGACACCTGTCACCCACCACCCGACACCACCACGCTCCTGAGGGACACCTGTCACTCCACTACCCGACACCACCACGGTCCTGAGGGACACCCGTCACTCCACCACCCGACACCACCACGCTCCTGAGGGACACCTGTCACCCACCACCCGACACCACCACGCTCCTGAGGGACACCTGTCACTCCACCACCCGACACCACCACGGTCCTGAGGGACACTGTCACTCCACCACCCGACACCACCACTGCTGAGGGACACCTGTCACTCCACCACCCGACACCACCACGCTCCTGAGGGACACCTGTCACTCCACCACCCGACACCACCACGCTCCTGAGGGACACCTGTCACTCCACCACCCGACACCACCACTGCTGAGGGACACCTGTCACTCCACCACCCGACACCACCACTGCTGAGGGACACCTGTCACTCCACCACCCGACACCACCACTGCTGAGGGACACCCGTCACTCCACCACCCGACACCACCACACTCCTGAGGGACACCTGTCACCCACCACCCGACACCACCACGCTCCTGAGGGACACCTGTCACTCCACCACCCGACACCACCACTGCTGAGGGACACCTGTCACCCACCACCCGACACCACCACTGCTGAGGGACACCTGTCACTCCACCACCCGACACCACCACGGTCCTGAGGGACACCTGTCACTCCACCACCCGACACCACCACGCTCCTGAGGGACACCTGTCACCCACCACCCGACACCACCACTGCTGAGGGACACCTGTCACTCCACCACCCGACACCACCACGGTCCTGAGGGGACACCTGTCACTCCACCACCTTACACCACCACTGCTGAGGGACACCTGTCACTCCACCACCCGACACCACCACTGCTGAGGGACACCTGTCACCCACCACCCGACACCACCACTGCTGAGGGACACCTGTCACTCCACCACCCAACACCACCACGGTCCTGAGGGACACCCGTCACTCCACCACCCGACACCACCACGCTCCTGAGGGACACCTGTCACTCCACCACCCGACACCACCACGCTCCTGAGGGACACCTGTCACTCCACCACCTTACACCACCACGCTCCTGAGGGACACCTGTCACTCCACCACCCGACACCACCACTGCTGAGGGACACCTGTCACTCCACCACCCGACACCACCACGGTCCTGAGGGACACCTGTCACTCCACCACCCAACACCACCACGGTCCTGAGGGACACCTGTACTCCACCACCCAACACCACCACTGCTGAGGGACACCTGTCACTCCACCACCCGACACCACCACTGCTGAGGGACACCTGTCACTCCACCACCCGACACCACCACTGCTGAGGGACACCTGTCACTCCACCACCCGACACCACCACGCTCCTGAGGGGACACCTGTCACTCCACCACCCGACACCACCACGGTCCTGAGGGACACCTGTCACTCCACCACCCGACACCACCACTGCTGAGGGACACCTGTCACTCCACCACCCAACACCACCACGGTCCTGAGGGACACCTGTCACTCCACCACCCAACACCACCACTGCTGAGGGACACCCGTCACTCCACCACCCAACACCACCACTGCTGAGGGACACCCGTCACTCCACCACCCAACACCACCACTGCTGAGGGACACCTGTCACTCCACCACCCGACACCACCACGGTCCTGAGGGGACACCTGTCACTCCACCACCCGACACCACCACGGTCCTGAGGGACACCTGTCACTCCACCACCCGACACCACCACTGCTGAGGGACACCTGTCACTCCACCACCCAACACCACCACGCTCCTGAGGGACACCTGTCACCCACCACCTTACACCACCACTGCTGAGGGACACCTGTCACTCCACCACCCGACACCACCACGCTCCTGAGGGACACCTGTCACTCCACCACCCGACACCACCACTGCTGAGGGACACCTGTCACTCCACCACCCGACACCACCACGCTCCTGAGGGACACCTGTCACTCCACCACCCAACACCACCACTGCTGAGGGACACCTGTCACTCCACCACCCGACACCACCACGGTCCTGAGGGGACACCTGTCACTCCACCACCCGACACCACCACGGTCCTGAGGGACACCTGTCACTCCACCACCCGACACCACCACTGCTGAGGGACACCTGTCACTCCACCACCCGACACCACCACGCTCCTGAGGGACACCTGTCACTCCACCACCCAACACCACCACTGCTGAGGGACACCTGTCACTCCACCACCCGACACCACCACGGTCCTGAGGGGACACCTGTCACTCCACCACCCGACACCACCACTGCTGAGGGACACCCGTCACTCCACCACCCGACACCACCACTGCTGAGGGACACTGTCACCCACCACCTGACACCACCACTGCTGAGGGACACTGTCACTTCACCACCTTACACCACCACTGCTGAGGGACACCTGTCACTCCACCACCCGACACCACCACGCTCCTGAGGGACACCCGTCACTCCACCACCCGACACCACCACTGCTGAGGGACACCTGTCACCCACCACCCGACACCACCACTGCTGAGGGACACCTGTCACTCCACCACCCGACACCACCACGCTCCTGAGGGACACCTGTCACTCCACCACCCGACACCACCACTGCTGAGGGACACCTGTCACTCCACCACCCGACACCACCACGCTCCTGAGGGACACCTGTCACTCCACCACCCAACACCACCACTGCTGAGGGACACCTGTCACTCCACCACCCGACACCACCACGGTCCTGAGGGGACACCTGTCACTCCACCACCCGACACCACCACGGTCCTGAGGGACACCTGTCACTCCACCACCCGACACCACCACTGCTGAGGGACACCTGTCACTCCACCACCCGACACCACCACGCTCCTGAGGGACACCTGTCACTCCACCACCCAACACCACCACTGCTGAGGGACACCCGTCACTCCACCACCCAACACCACCACTGCTGAGGGACACCCGTCACTCCACCACCCAACACCACCACTGCTGAGGGACACCTGTCACTCCACCACCCGACACCACCACGGTCCTGAGGGGACACCTGTCACTCCACCACCCGACACCACCACGGTCCTGAGGGACACCTGTCACTCCACCACCCGACACCACCACTGCTGAGGGACACCTGTCACTCCACCACCCAACACCACCACGCTCCTGAGGGACACCTGTCACCCACCACCTTACACCACCACTGCTGAGGGACACCTGTCACTCCACCACCCGACACCACCACGCTCCTGAGGGACACCTGTCACTCCACCACCCAACACCACCACGGTCCTGAGGGACACCTGTCACTCCACCACCCGACACCACCACGCTCCTGAGGGACACCTGTCACTCCACCACCCAACACCACCACTGCTGAGGGACACCTGTCACTCCACCACCCGACACCACCACGGTCCTGAGGGGACACCTGTCACTCCACCACCCGACACCACCACGGTCCTGAGGGACACCTGTCACTCCACCACCCGACACCACCACTGCTGAGGGACACCTGTCACTCCACCACCCGACACCACCACGCTCCTGAGGGACACCTGTCACTCCACCACCCAACACCACCACTGCTGAGGGACACCTGTCACTCCACCACCCGACACCACCACGGTCCTGAGGGGACACCTGTCACTCCACCACCCGACACCACCACTGCTGAGGGACACCCGTCACTCCACCACCCGACACCACCACTGCTGAGGGACACTGTCACCCACCACCTGACACCACCACTGCTGAGGGACACCTGTCACTCCACCACCCGACACCACCACTGCTGAGGGACACCTGTCACTCCACCACCCGACACCACCACGGTCCTGAGGGACACCCGTCACTCCACCACCCGACACCACCACTGCTGAGGGACACCTGTCACCCACCACCCGACACCACCACTGCTGAGGGACACCTGTCACTCCACCACCCGACACCACCACGCTCCTGAGGGACACCTGTCACTCCACCACCCGACACCACCACTGCTGAGGGACACCTGTCACCCACCACCCGACACCACCCCTGCTGAGGGACACCTGTCACTCCACCACCCGACACCACCACTGCTGAGGGACACCTGTCACTCCACCACCCGACACCACCACTGCTGAGGGACACCTGTTACTCCACCACCCGACACCACCACTGCTGAGGGACACCTGTCACTCCACCACCCGACACCACCACGCTCCTGAGGGACACCCTCCCACCATGCCTCAGGCCCTGTCGGCTCTGCCTCTCCACTCCTGTGTGGTATCTGCTGCCCAGCCTCTATCTGACCCTCTCTCCTTCTGCTCCCTCCTGGGAGCCTTCTCAGGCCCCTGCCGAGGGGAGGGTGGGCCTAGCTCCCCCGGCCTCATCCGCGGCTGGGAGGCCAGGGCACCTACCATTCTGTCCCTCCATGGCGGCGCCCTGGACCAGGGCTGCCCACAGCTGAGCTTCCTGAGGGCTGAGGAAACGCAGGCTCATGGCGCCCGGCCCTCCTGGTGGGGGCTGCAGCTCATGCTGGCTGGGGCCTCGGACGGTGTAGGAGACGGAGTCCAGGGGCCACCGCCAACTGACCTGAGGAGAGGGAGAGTCCAGGCTCAGGGCCTCCCACCCGGCCCGCTCAGCACGACGGCCGACGGACCGGAAGCGACAGCGGGAGGCCACCTGCCCGGTTCTCTCCTTTCCGCGTGTCGGGAAGCGGGTACCCGCACGACCCCCGGTTCCAGCGGGAAAACGCAAACTGGGCAAAGCACTGCCGCCCCCGCCGCCCTCACTCACCGCCCCCGGCCCCGCGCCCTGCAGCTCCAGCCTGAAGCGGCCAGGCCGCTCGGGGTCCGCGCTCAGCTGCAGCCTCCGCAGCTGCGCCTCGGCGTCGGGCCCGGCGCCCAGCGGCCTCACGGCGGCGTGCACGGCCCGGAGCGCCGCGGCCGAGCCCGGCTCAGAGGACGCCACCACCGCCCCGCCGGCCGGCGGCGCCATCTCCAGTGCGGCTGGGCCGCGGCGCTCCGAGGCCGCTTCCGGGTGGTCGGGCCGCCAAGCGCCCGCACCGGCCGGAAACGCGAGCCGCGGGCCCGGGGTTCCGGGGCGGCCAGCGGACCCGGCCGCTCGGTCCGGGCGAGGCCAGCGGCCGGTCCGAGGCCCGAGCGGGACGGCCGAGGAGGCTGCGTCTGAGCTGGGGGCCGAGGACCGGCCTCAACTGGAAGACAGGGTCGGCTGGGCGGACGCCGGCCTGGCGGCGAGTACCTGCCAGCGCCGCTCCGAACACCTCCGTTCCCACCCGCGCTCGCCGGCCGCGGCCCCTGGGAACTGGGTCGGCGGCCCCCTCCCCTCAGGGGCGGAACGGGGGAAGCCGCGACCAATGAGTGCCAGCGAGGAAGGCGGGTTCGTAGGGCCAGGGCAGTGACAGGCAGGTCCTCTAGCCAGTCGCAATGCAAGTAGGACTGAGCGGCGGGCAGGCCCACCAATGGCTATTCGAGCTCTGGATCCCGGAGGCTGGAGCGGGCCATTCACAGGCGTGAGGCCGGGCCTGACGGACGCTTGTTGTTGTCCGGCTGGGGGAGGCGGAGGTCGCTGGTTCGCTCGCTCGCTGGGCCGATCTGTGGCGGTCGGCGGCAGGTCGGTCGCGAGAGCGGGCGCTGTGCAGCGGGGTGAGGCTATGTCGCGGTGGCAACCCGGATGGGCCGGCAGGGCCGGGAGTAACGGGACGTCGCCGCGGAGCTTCCCCCGGATACAGTGCGGCCTGCGCGCGGGCCACGGCGCCGCCCTCCGGTCCTGAGGAGCCCTCGCCGCGCGGAGCCTGTCGCGCCTTCGCACCGTCCCCCGCGCTAGCGGCCCGGCCCGGCCCGGCCCAGCCCAGGCAGGTGGGTGTCCGCCCTTGCCCCTCAGCCCCCGGCGGCCGCGCCCGGCGCCCGGCGCACTGCCTCCTGGGACTTGAAGTCCGGCCGCGGCCGGCGCACTGCCTCCTGGGACTCGGAGTCCCGGCCGCGGCAGGTGCGCCGTGCGCGGGGGCCGGGGTCTCCACGCCCGCCGAGCTCCTCCCGCTCCCAGCCGGACGGCAGCCGGCAGGACGCGAGGCGCCCCTGGCGGGGACCCTAGGTTCCTGACCGGCGTGCAGGTTTTTGCCTGCGTTGGGGAGCCGCAGCCCGTGGTGGGGGGCCGCGGCTTTTTGTAGATGGGGGAGGGAGAAACTGAACCAGCAGCTCCAGGGTGAACAAGACCCCCAGTGGGCTCCCAGCCTGACCCCGGAAGTGGCGGGGCAGCGCAGGGGTGTGGCTGAACGGGGGGGGCTGGGGGCTGCCACCCCCGGGCGATGGGACACCCCCGCTGCTCTGGATGCTCGGAGGCAGGCTGGGGAGAGGCCGCAGCGGCTAGTGGACAGCGACTCCTCCTAGCGGGAAGGTGTGCATGGCCGCGCCTGCTCGTCCTAGGCAGCACCGGCCCCTGCGGGGCACCGCCCCCTCCCCGAGGCCATGAAACTGCTGGAGAACTCCAGCTTCGAGGCCATCAACTCGCAGCTGACCGTGGAGACCGGAGACGCGCACATCATCGGCAGGTGAGGCCAGCGTCTCCGGGTCCCTGTGCCCGGCCCAGAGCTGGACCTGGAGGCCCAGTGCTCCATGGCCCGCCCGCACCCCTAGGATCGAGAGCTACTCGTGTAAGATGGCGGGAGACGACAAGCACATGTTCAAGCAGTTCTGCCAGGATGGGCAGCCCCACGTGCTGGAGGCGCTGTCCCCACCCCAGACCTCGGGCCTCAGCCCCAGCAGGTGAGCGGCGAGGGTGGGCAGCGTGGGACAGAGGGTGGGCCTGGGGAGCGTGGGAGGAGGCTGGGCCTGGGGAGCGTGGGACAAGTGTGGGACAGAGGCTGGGCCCGGGGAGCGTGAGGCGAGTGTGGGACGGAGGGTGGGCCCAGGGAGCGTGGGACAGAGGGTGGGACAAGTGTGGGACAGAGGCTGGGCCCGGGGAGCGTGGGGCGAGTGTGGGACGGAGGCTTTGCCTGTCGCAGGCTGAGCAAGAGCCAAGGAGGTGAGGACGAGGGCCCGCTGAGCGACAAGTGCAGCCGCAAGACCCTCTTCTACCTGATCGCCACGCTCAACGAGTCCTTTAGGCCGGACTACGACTTCAGCACCGCCCGCAGCCACGAGTTCAGCAGGGAGCCCAGCCTGAGCTGGGTGAGGGTGGGGTCCCCCAGGCTGCCCCGCCCCCGCCGCCCACCCCCACCCCAGGGCCCCCGTCAGCTGTGCTGTGCCCGCCCCAGGTGGTGAACGCCGTCAACTGCAGCCTGTTCTCGGCCGTGCGGGAGGACTTCAGGGCCCTGAAGCCGCAGCTGTGGAATGCGGTGGACGAGGAGATCTGCCTGGCCGAGTGTGACATCTACAGGTGGGCCGGCCGCCCGCAGGGGGGGGCCCGCGCGGCGGCACCGGGGCCTCACGCCACCCCTCGCCCTCACCCCGCAGCTACAACCCAGACCTGGACTCGGACCCGTTCGGGGAGGACGGCAGCCTCTGGTCCTTCAACTACTTCTTCTACAACAAGCGGCTCAAGCGCATCGTCTTCTTCAGCTGCCGCTCCATCAGGTTGGTCTGCCCGGCCCGGCCCGGCCCGGCCCGGCCCTTGGCAGAGCGGGGGAGGGGGAGGAGGGGCTGAGAGCGGCTCCCCGTGTCTCCGCAGCGGCTCCACCTACACCCCCTCAGAGGCCGGCAATGAGCTGGACATGGACCTGGGGGAGGAGAGCGGGGGTGGAGGCAGTGAGGCCGGGGCCGAGGAGACCAGTGCCATGGAGGACAGGTGTGTGACCGGGGCTGCGGCTCAGGTCCCCAGGGCCGGGGGCGGGGGGGCCGGGGGCGGGGGGTCCTGTGCTCGGTCCCTGCGTGGTAGCTCCTCAAGGCTTTCTGTGTGCCGACTTCTGCCAGGGTCCCGGTGATCTGTATGTGACGAGGAGGAGCAGAGGCCCCAGCTTCATCCAGCGTCAACCAAGCCTGGACCTGCGCTGCTGAGGGTCCCCAGGGCCGTCCCAGCTGCTGGCCAGACCCTGGCACTGCCCACGGCCACTCCTGCCTAGCCCTTTGGCTGCAGCCTGTGGACTGCACTCTGCCACAGGCTCCTGCTGCCCACACGGCCGCCACTGGCGGGGCGGCTGCACCACAGAGTTTATTTTTGTACTTCCTTCTGGGCCGGCGGTCGCGGCCCCTGCCAGCGGGACCCAGCGGTCACCGGCTTTGACCTTGGGTGGCCCGTGGCGCCCACCTGTGCCCCCACCTCGCCCGTCGGGCCGCGTGCACTGAGTGTCACTTCGCTGCAGCTCATTTGTTTCAAATAAAAGTTTGCGTGACTCGGTGTGGACCTCATTGCGGCGCGGGGGCGGGGCCTGCGTGGGGGTGGGGCCTGCGTCCGCTGGAATCCTAGCAACGGCCGGGCAGGGCTGCCCGGCGGCTCCCAGGGCTGTTGGACCCGCGGCCGCCAAGATGGAGGTGGAGGTCCTGGAGGCGAGCAACCCTTTGTCAGCC
Source organism: Lepus europaeus (assembly GCF_033115175.1). Classification (NCBI taxonomy): domain Eukaryota; kingdom Metazoa; phylum Chordata; class Mammalia; order Lagomorpha; family Leporidae; genus Lepus; species Lepus europaeus. The sequence continues at coordinate 580,786 of NC_084830.1, read as the reverse complement.
GAAGGCGACAGCCTGGTCCTGGACGCGGACCTGTACGACACGGACACCTACGACATCCCAGACCCCGGGCTGCTCTCAGAAGAGGACGGTGAGGCTGCCGGGGAGCGGGGCCCGCGGGGCTGGGTCCCCGGGCTGACGGCGCTTGCCGCCCACAGAGCTGTACATCACCGAGCCGGAGCGCAACCTGCAGTTTTTTGCCAGCAGCCAGAGGTGGCAAAACCTGACCTTGCGCGCCCGCGCCCGCCAGCTGTGGCTGCTTCTACGCACGGGCCTTCGCGACATCGTGGAGAAGGTGCAGCGTGTCCCCGCGCGTGCGGGGCCCCCAGCGCTGACTCCCCAAAACCCCGCGCAGGCGCGCTCCTCCCACCCTGACCTCGGGCCTGTCGTCCCCGCCCGCAGGAAAAGAGGGCCGAGCTGCACGTGGCGCGCCTGACGCACGGCTTGGAGCCCCTGCGCCGCCTGGAGGTCGCAGCCGGGCCGCGCTCCGTGGCGCTGGACCCCGTGGGAGGACACTTGGTGGTGCTGGACGGCGAGTGCCGCCTGCACCTGCACAGAAAAGACGGCTGGGCGCAGGGCAAGCTGCTGGCCCCCGTGGCTCTTACGGGACTGGCGGCCGTGCTGGGCCCTCTGGGTGCGGTGGGCCGCTTTGTAGGCTGGGGTCCCCAGGGGCTGGCCATCCTACGGCCTGACCTCAGCCTGCTGTGGCTGAGCAAGCCTGGGGCGGACAGACCACCGAGCGACGAGACCATTTGCTGCCTGCCGGTGCCCGACCTGGGGCTACTGCTTGTGGCCCAGGCGAGCGGTGGCTTGGCGCTTTGGAAGTTCCGCTCAGGTGGTCGCCGCCTGGTGCCGCGAGGGTCACCCCTGCAGCCGCCGGCCAGCCTGGAGGGGCCGCTCAAGCGCCTAGCTCTGTGGCCTGCACCACCCCACTGCGTCCCGCGCTGTGTGGCTGCCTACGGCTCTGCCGTTCTCACCTTGGACCTTCAGGAGTGGGCGCTAGTGGACGTGCGCCGGGATCTGCACAAAACGTGAGGACGCCAGGGCGCAAGCGGCCGTGAGATGGGCCTCTGGGGAGAGCCAAGGGGGGGCGGGGGCGCACCAGGCACGCACGTAGCCACACCGCGTCCCCTGCACCCGCAGCACCATCTCAGACCTGGCGTATTGCGAGGACGCGGAGGTCATGGTGACGGCCTCACGGGACACCACGGTGAAGGTGTGGGAAGCCGACTGGCAGATCCGGATGGTGTTCGTGGGCCACACAGGTGGGGTGCGGCGTCTCCGCCAGCCCTGGCCAGGCTTTGCCGCACTCGCCACAGCCGGGCCGACGACCCCCTAACCCTCCGGGCCGGCGCGCCCGAGTGACCCGCGCCCCTCCCGCAGGCCCAGTGACTGCTATGACGGTGCTCCCGAACACAACGCTGGTAGTGTCCGCCTCGCAGGACGGCACGCTGCGCACGTGGGACCTGCAGGCGGCGGCGCAGGTGGGCGAAGTGTCTCTGTGCTACTGGTGCCAGGATGCGCTGTCCGCGCGTGTGAACCGCCTGCTGGCCCCGGCTGGCCCCGGCTGGCCCGTGCTGTCGCTGTGCGCCACCGGCGTGGGGCTGTGGTGCCTGCGAGAGCTCCACTCACCGCTGGCGCAGCTGCCCGCGCCCGTGCTGCACCTGCAGGCGGCACCCCCGCTGCCCGCGCCCGAGTACCCGTCGCTGCCCGCGCGCCTCGTGTGTGCGTGCGCCGACGGCTCGGTCTACCTGGTGTCGGCCGTGACCGGACGCTTAGTGAGCGCGCTGCTGCTGGGGCCCGAGGACTTGGCGGCCAGCGTGGCCTACTGCCTGCCGCGCGAGGCGCTGTGGCTGCTGACGCGCGCCGGGCACCTGGTGCTCGCCAACGCCGCGCGCTGCCCCATGCGCGTGCTGCACCGCTCGCGCCCGCCGCCGCCCCCGGCGCCGCAGCCCTGCTGCCTGCACCTCTACAGCCACCTCACGGACCCCAGCGCCGCGCTCGCCTCCTGGGAGGCCGTGCGCGAGCGCGGGGGCGAGATGCGCCACAGCGCCGCGTCCTGGGCCTGGAAGAACAAGAACCGGTGGGCGCCAGGGCTGGCCTGAGGGCTGGGAGGGCGGCCGTGGCGACTGGGCCCGCGCCAACACGCCCTGTGGCCGCCGCAGCTACCTGCCGGTGGTCGGGTACTCGGACGGCTCGCTGTCGGTCCTCGAAGGGCGCACGTCCAAGGCCGTCTTCCGCACGGAGGCACACAGCCCGGGCCCGGTCACAGCCATCGCATCCACCTGGAGCAGCATCGTGACTTCCGGTCAGTCCCTGCTGTCCCGCCCCAGGGCGGGTCTTGGCCCGGGAGACCCCCGAGGGCCCAGCCCGTCCCCACGCCCGTCCCGCAGGCGGAGACCTGACGGTGAAGATGTGGCGCGTCTTCCCCTACGCCGAGGAGAGCCTGAGCCTGCTGCGGACCTTCTGCTGCTGCCAGCCCGGCGCCTGGCTCTGCGCGCTGGGCAGACGCGTCACCGTGGGCTTCGAGGCCCCGCAGAGCGCCACCTACGGCCTGGTGCAGTTCGGCCTGGGCAGCGAGCGGCGCTGCGACCACCGGCCCCAGGACGACCCCCCTGGACCACATCACGGGTGAGGGCACGAGCCCGCGGTCAGGCCCCGGTCGCCGTGCTGGCCTGCGTGCTGACCTGGAGCCCCCGCAGGCCTGTGCTGCTGCCCCACGCTCAAGCTCTACGCCTGCTCCAGCCTGGACTGCACCGTCCGCATCTGGACCGCCGACAACCGGCTGCTGCGGTGGGCGGGGCGCGGGGGTGGGGGCCGGGCCTGAGCGGGGCATCCGGGTGGAGCGCAGCTGGGCTCCACTGGGGGGCAGGTCCCGGCGCTGCTGCTGCCTCAGTTTCCCTCTCTGACTGGACTCTGGCCCCTGGGCACCCTGCAGGCTCCTGCAGCTGGGCGGGGCCCCGCAGGCCCTGGCCTTTTGCAGCAACAGTGGAGACCTGGTGCTGGCGCTGGGCTCCCACCTCTGCCTGGTGTCCCACAAGCTCTACCTGCCCACGTCCTACCTGGTTAAGGTGTGCGGGGAGGGAGGAGCTGGGGGGGGGCTGCTGCAGGTACCTGCCCCCCCACCCCAGGAATCTGGGTTTCTCGCCCGTTCAGAAGCTCTGCATGAAGGAACCTGACGTGGTGGACGACCCCCCCGCTGCCGCTGACCAACAAGGAGCAGCTGACTTCCGCCCAGCTGCAGAGGCTCGCTACCCTGCACGGGGTGGCCAGCCTCAGGTCTGCCCGCGGCTCCCCCCCCAGCCCTGTGGGGGCAGGAGCTGTGTGCCCCCAGCACCAGGGCCCCTCGGGGCTGGCTGTGAGCCGTCCCAGCCCAGTCCCTGCACCTCGCTGCTCCCCCCTCCCCGCCAGGGATGCCCCCAGCACCCATCCCCCTCTGCCTGTCCCCATCTGCAGTGTGGCCTTGACCTTCGTCCATCACCAGTCAGCAGTGCCCCAGGAGCCGGTGCTGAAGGAGGTGGGGTGGGCCCTAAGATCCCTGACTTCCCAGGGCCCGGCTGTGACCCCTGCCCAGGCTCAGGCCACAACCCTTGGTCCCTGGGGCTGGCCCTGGGTCCCGGCATGTGCCCGGGTAGCTGTTGGCCAGGCTCGAGAGAGGACAGGCTGACCTCAGTCCACCTCCTCAGGACTTGGAGGCCCTTGTGGCCCGGGACAGAGACCTGAAGCAGCTGAGGCTGGGGCTGGTGGTCCCTGAAGCCCCGCCCCCACTCTCCTGGCAGCAGCGCCAGGAAGCCTTTGACCGTTACCTCCGTTTGATCCGCAGCCCCGGCCTGCTGGTGGGTGTGGGGCCACCTCCAGCCACCCCTGACCCCGGGGCCTCCCTCTGCCCCGAGACAACTCAGCCCGCCCGCTCCGTCACCCCAGGACTTCCAGTCTGTAAGGGGATCCCAGCAGTGGGCCGCTGCGGCCTTCAGCCTGGAGAGAGAGGCCAGGGGCACTGTGTCGCCCGGCGCCGATGTCCAGACAGCGCCAGCGGCTCTGCCCCGGCGCTTTGCCCGCCCTCCCCGAGTCGCCCTGCCCCTGCCACCTGCCCAGCACGAGGTGCACAGCAAGGTGTCCCAGGTGAGGCCCCGCCCCTCCCCACCCAGCCCGACCCCGCGCCGGCCTCCCCCCCCATGACTCTTGTGCTGCCCCAGCTTCTAGTCCGCTCCTCCCTGAGCTACGAGCTGGGCCTCGGGCTGGACATGCTGCTAGAGTCGGAGCAGGTCCGGCGGGAGATGACCGTGGGCCCCAACTCACCGTCCCACCTGCAGCATAGGGTAAGGGCCTGGCGGGTGAAGGTGCCCGGGGTGTTGGGGGCCGAGCTGTGCGCTGAGCCTGTGCCGATCCCCCTCCCCAGATCCCACTGCTGCTGAGACGACGGCCCAGGGAGCCCCTGTCGAAGCTCAGGGGCTTCTTTCCTGCCACCCCACACCCCCACAAGGTGAGGCCAGGACCCCCTCTGCCACACAGCTTCCTGTCCCTGTCTGGCCCGCCGTTGGCCCAGCTCTGGTGTGGCGGGCCCAGGAGCCTGCGCCAGTCTGGGGGCCCCCAGCAAGAGTCTCCGCTGGATGGGTGTGGGCATCCCCTTCGGCCCTCCTGGGTGACCTGAGGCCCTGCCCTTCAGGGGAGCAAGGCTGAGTGGAGCTGGCCCTCCAAACCCGCCAGGCTCCTGGGCAGGCCTCGGCGCCTCTCCTACGCCTGCCCCGGGCATGACTGGCCCTTCCCTGGGAGGGGACCACTGTCCGCTCCTGCCCTGCCCCCACCAGCCATGGTTCTGAGACTTCCCCCTTCCAGGGCTCAGGGCTGAACCCTGCAGGGGGCTCCGGTGGGGGGGGGGGACTCTCAGAACCAGCACCCGCTGGCCCTGCAGGGCTGTGTCTTCATGTACCACAGCTGGTGCCACACTGATGTCCCTCCACCTGGCCTGCCTATGGGCTTACGGGGGGGCACTTTTGCTGGTGGAGCTGGACTGGGGGCTGAGTGGGGTCGTAGGGGTGACCAGCGTGGGCTGGGGGACCTCGGGGCCTCAGCCTGCCCTCCTCTGCCTGCGCCCAGGGCTGCCCGCTGCCCATCGGCTTCCCAGGTTTCGTGCCCAACTCCACGCTGCTGCAGCAGATGTGGTTGCCTGCCGAGGTCAGCTGCCTGGGGTCCCTGGCCCAGCTCGCCTCCCGGTTCCGGAGACGCAAGGCAAGGGGCAGGGCTGGGGCGGCTCGCCGGCCTGGGGAGGGCTCTGCCGTGCCCACCGCCCGACGGACGCCGCCTCTCGCCCTCGGCTCTGCAGCCAGGTGGGAGCCGTGGCGACGACCTGTGGCTGCATCACCCCCGGCGGTCCAACGCCAGGTGGAAGAGGCGGTGGCTGCAGTGGCTGCGGGGGAAGGCCAGGGTCAAGGAGGAGGAGGAGGAGGAGAGGAAGAAGGTGGTGATTTTCCTGGAGGAGGATGACGAAGAGAAACCGGAGGAGGAGGAAGAAGGGGAGGAGGAGCTGGAGGAGGAGGAGGAGGACTTGGGAGCCGTGTGCTCCTCGGCGTCCCTGAGCCCACAGAGGCTGCGCTCTGAGCAGCGGCTGGAGTCCTTGGAGCCCAAGCTTTCGGTACAGGCCCCAGGCTGCCACGGGAGGCGTGGGTGCGGCGTCCCCGGCGCCATGAAGTGGGGCCTGCAGTGACCCTGCCTCCCCCAGAGCGCTGCAGAGCTGACCCCGGAAGCCCTGAGCTCCCAGCAGACCACCAGGACCAAGACGGGCGCCTACCCCCAGTCCCAGTACCCCCGCACCCGCACACTGTGGGAGGAGCGCTACGGGCACCTGCCCAAGTTCCTGCACTTCTTCGTCAGCCAGAACTGGTTCAAAAAACTGTTCCCCATCATCACCCTGGAGGTAGGAGGAGCCTGGGATGGGTGGGCAGCGAGGCTGGGGCACGGCACGAGCTGGGGCCCAGCACGCCCCCCCCCACAGGCGTATCCAGAGATGGGCACTGTGGAGGGACTGGCCTCGATGCTGCTGGACAAGCTGCCTCCGTCCTCCTGGGCCGACCGAGTGCACATCCTACACGCTCTGCTGATGCTGCTGCCCGACCTGGGCCACGGCCTCCGCGGACGGCTGCGGGACCTCCTCCTGCACCTGCTCAACTTGGACCAGCCCCCCAGCTTCCAGGTGACCGCATGGCTCGCCACGCCCCCGCCTTCCCTGCCCGGGCCCCCTCCTCCTCCAACCGCAGCCCCGGCTCCGCCCAGGACCCCACTCAGAAGCAGTTCGTCATGCTGGCGCTGCAGCTGCTGCTGGCCTGCTTCCTGGAGTCGCAGGACACCGTGCTGGAGCTCATGTCCTACTTCCTCTACTCGCCGGACTCCTGCCGGTGCGTCCCACCCCCCCACCCCCCCAGTGCCTGTGCCCCCACCCCCGTCACCCAGCTCCGCCCAGGCCCTGCCATACCACCTATCCTCGCCCCAGGCCAGAACTCATGAAGCTGATGGACAGGCTGGGCCTGCAAGACCCACAGGGCTTCCTGTTCAAGGAGATGCTGACCTGGGCCCAGGGCGCCCAGCTCAGCTCCAAGTCCACGCTGCGCAGGCTGTGCTGCCAGAAGCTGGAGGGCATGATCCAGCAGCTGCAGGTCCTGCCCCCCCCCCTTCCCCAGGCTCCTGCAGGACACGGGGGCAGAGCGGGGGGCACAGGCACTGCCCGTCCTTCAGGGTCTCCTTGGGCAGCTGCAAGCCTGCAGCGCGGGGGAAGCGGGGGACGGCTTAGAGGCAGGGAGGCCGGCCAGGTCAGGGGCGGGGCACCCATCCCCGCAGCTCTAAGCGCTTCTTCCTGCAGACAAGAACCATGAAGGCGCAGGCGGCCAGGCCCGAGCCCTCAGCGCTCCCCCCTCCTCCCCAGGAGGCCCCCTCGAAGGCTGCGTCGCCGGCGTCCCCGTGGCACCTCCTGGAGCCGCCCTTGCCAGCGGGTGCGGGTGCGGAGCTCCAGGCCCAGCCGGTGCGCAGCCGGTGGACCAAGCGCGCGCTCTCCGAGACGCTGCAGAACTTCTGCGGGACGCCCAGGCCCAGCTGGCGCTCGCCCGCGTCCCCGGCGCTGCCGGAGAGGCCGCCGCTGCCCCACGGGCAGATGCTGGACCTCGGCTGCATCGACGCCCTCAACTACTTCTGCGAGCAGCAGCGGGCGCAGCAGCTCATCCTGCTCTGGGAGGAGGCGCAGCGCCTGCGCTCGCCCGAGCCCAACACCGTGGTGCGGCCGCCGCAGGACCGCAGGTGCGGGGCGCGGCCCGGGCGGCGGGGCGGGCGGCCGCGGGGCCTGCAGGGCTGACCCGCTGCCCCCGCCGCCCCCAGGCGCTGCCCCGTCCTCCGGCTCCAGGAGGCCCAGGTCCACAGCTCCGAGGAGCGGCCGAGGGGTGAGTGCGCACAGGGCGGGGGCGGGAGCGCCACCCCCACCCTGATGCAGCCTCACCGCCCTGCCGTGCCCCGCAGGCTGGATGCCCGCCGCACTCCGCACCGGCCGGCCCCGCCCCCTCGACGTTGCCATCCGGGCGCTGAAGCTGCCGCTGCCGCGGGTGGAGGTGCAGCCATTCCCGGCGGGGTGGCCACGGCCCGCACGCCCGCGGTGCCCGCTGCCCCTGCAGCCCGGGCTGCAGCGCTACTTCGTGCCGGGGCGCGCAGACCCCGACGGCCTGGGCTAACCGCCCCGCTGACCCCTGCCCGCCCCCTTGCATCTGGAATAAAGCCCAGGGCCACAGCCGGCAGATGGGGCGCCGCCTCCACCTTTGGGGCTCCGGGTGGGTGGCCTGGCAGGGAGGGGCTGCCAGGGTCACGCCCGTGGGCTGGATGTCAGTGGGAGAGGCTGGCTGTGGCCAGGGGAGGCCGCAGGTGTGTGTGGGGAAGGCAGCAGCTGGCTGTGTCCTGGGCACTCTCCCGGCAGTCCCTGGAGATGGGTGCTGTTGTGGGGTGCAGCGTCACACACGCCTTCCGAGGGGACCCCCAAGACTGCACGCACACCTTGGGTGCCCTGTCTTGGCCTCTCAGCAGTAACTTCCTGTAAATTCCGGTCTCCGGCTATGGTTAGGGGCCTGCTCCTTCCGTGTGGGCCTCAAGCCCACTGCCAAGTGAGCTGACCCACCGCACCTCCCTGTTCCAAGGGATGAGAGCAAACCCTTTCTAAGGTATGGCAAAGAAAGCACAGCAAGTTTTAAACATCACACACCCACAAAGCAGTCTTAAAGGAATCAATGTACCTACTCAAACGCAGAATTTTTAATTTTTAAAAATTTATTTATTTTTATTTTTAGACAGGCAGAGTGGACAGTGAGAGAGAGAGACAGAGAAAGGTCTTCCTTTTCCGTTGGTTCACCCCTCAATGGCCGCTGCAGCCGGCGCACCGCGCTGATCCGAAGCCAGGAGCCAGGTGCTTCTCCTGGTCTCCCATGCGGGTGCAGGGCCCAAGCACTTGGGCCATCCTCCACTGCACTCCCGGGCCACAGCAGAGAGCTGGACTGGAAGAGGAGCAACTGGGACAGGATCCGGTGCCCCAACCGGGACTAAAATCCGGGGTGCCGGCGCCGCAGGCAGAAGTTTAGCCTAGTGAGCATTAAGGGAGTAGGAAGGGGGGCTCTGCCATCCGTCCAGAGCGAGTGAGGCAGTCCTGCAGTCGACAGCAAAACCCACACAGCCCTGTAGGAAGATGCACAAGAGGTCCAAGAGGCACGTGGAAACATTACAGACACATCAGGGTCCACGCTGTGGCTTAGTGGGCTAAGCCTCCGCCGTGGCGCCAGCATCCCATATGGGCTCCTGATCCAGCTCCCTGCTAACGCGCCTGGGAAAGCAGCAAATGATGGCCCAAGTGCTTGGGCCCCTGCACCCACGTGGGAGACCTGGAAGAAGCTCCTGGCTTGGATCGGCCCAGCTCCGGCTGTTGCGGCCATCTGGGGAGTGAACCAGCAGGTGGAAGAGCTCGCTCTCTGTAACCCTGCCTCTCAGATTTATTTATTTGTTTGAGAGGCAACGTTACAGAGAAGCAGAGCCTGAGCCAGGTGCGTTAGCAAGGAGTGGGATCAGAGTGGAGCAGCCGGGACTCGAACCAGCACCCATATGGGATGTGGCACTGCAGGCGGCGGCTTTACCTTCCATGCTACAGCTCAGGCCCCAGTGAATGAAATCTTTAAAAACAAAGAGACACATGTCTGGGTGCACACATGCGCATACACACACGCATGTGCACACACACACGTGGCTTCCCCCTCAGCAACTGAGAACCACTGTGACAAACGGCCATTGCTCACCGGGCTGCCTACACGTGAGAACCCGAGACTCGCCAGGCTGGAGGCCTGCACGGTGGCGCAGCCCGGAGGGCAGAGGTGACCCCGCATCAGGCTCCGCCAACAAGACTGCAAATCAGCCTCTCGAAGTAGCGCCCCAGGGTGTGGGGTAAGGCGCCGCCTGGGACGCCCACACCCGTCCTGCAGTGCCTGAAACTACGGGGCTGCCAGGCGGGGCTGAGGTCAGGGGCCAGGAACTCAACCCCCCTCTCCCCCATGGCTGCAGGAGCCCAGCTCCTGGGGCCGGCACCGGCTGGCTCCAAGCTGGAGTCGGGAGTGCACCAGGCGTCTTAACCTCGAGACTAAATCCCGCCCCTCCACGGACATCCTGAAGTACCCTCGTAGAGCCTCGTGTTCCGCTTCTAGACCATTCTCGAAACAACAGTGTACAGGTGAGAATAGACGGCCAGGGCTCAGGATGGGACGGGGGTCCAGCACGAGGGGAGCTCCGTGACGAGCTTTTTAAGGGATCCATTTACCTCTTTGAATGCAGAGCGACACAGAGAGGAAGACAGAGACAGAGCTTTTCCACCCACTGGTTCACTTGGGCCGTCACTGCTGCCTTCCAGGATGTGCGTGGTCGGGAAGCTGCGTCAGGAGTGGGGTAGCTGGGACCTGAACCCCTGCTCTCCCAACATGGGACCCAGGCATCCCAAGCAGCGACTTAACTGCTGAGCCAATGGCCACACGCCAGAGACTGGGGACCTGCCCATCTGTCTTGGGACTGTGGGAGGTGCCCGTCCTGGTGACCACGTGGTGGTACTATATATAGGCCTCCCAGGGCATCAAAGCAAGCATGGGCCTGTGGGAGCCAGTGGGCCTGACCAGCACATCTTGGGCTCAAACAAAAGTGCCCACCAGAGGGCGTCATTTGCCCAGATTGTCCGCCTGCCGCCCCCTTTTCCTCCCTTTCGTGGGACACAAGGTCAGGTCTGGATTGAGACCATAAAGTGTCCGCCCAAGGGGCCACCCTGGGCAAGTGCCAGTTCTGGGAGTTTGTGGGGCTATTCCGGGCTCTCCTGGGCATTTGTGCCCTTGACGTAAAAGAATTAAATAATTAACATCCATCTGTTAAAGGGGTTTAAGCAACGTGCAATCCACAAGGCAGGACGGGCCCCTGGCCTAGTGGTGAAGGTGTCTGCATGGCATGTGGGGGTGCCTGGGCTGGAGTCCCAGCCCTGCTCCCGACTCCTGCTTCCTGCTTTGTGAACCCTGGGAGGCACTGGTGATGGCTCAAGTACCTGGATCCCTGACACCCACGTGGGAGACCTGGGTGGAGTTCCCAGCCCTGGCTGTTGTGGGCGTCTGGGGACTGAACTGGCGTATAGGAGTTTATCTGCTGCTTTATCTCTGTGCTGATACCCATCCATCAGTCAAAGAAACAAGTGGTAAAAATAACCCTTTGAGGTCTCAAACCCTCTCGGCCCACGCCCCTCTTCGTAAAGGCTCACTTCTGAACACTGTTCCTCCGGGGATCACCTTTCCAAGGCTTGTGTTCCTCAAACCACAGACGTCACCAAGAGGGCCCCAGGAAGAAGGTGACAACCCGCACAGCCGTGTGCCCGTGCACCGAGTCGAACCTGTGCTTGAAAATCAGGAGGAAAACCTGAGACCCGGCTGGGTTTGCCACGAGGTTCTACCTGGGAGAGTCGAGGGAGCCCTCCCCAGGCCCCCTGAAGTCACCCTCACGCCGGTCCAGGCAGCTGTGACGCCGAGGAGTGAGAACAGCGCCAGTAGGCGGGGTTCTCAGGGGCACCGGGCTGGCTGAAGTCACTCAGCGTGAGCCAGGTGTGCCCTGTCCAGGTGGGCATGTGCAGCCACAGCCGGTGGGATGTCCCCCGTGTCACTCTTGGTGAAAGGCAAAACCACACGGCTGAGTCTGTGTGGGGCATCCATGCCTGCCGCTGTGGCCACCCTGCTCCCCACAAAGCAGGTTCTGGGGGTCTGGGCAGAGGGGCTGAGTGCGAGCCACGGCACGTGCCATCCCGTGTACCTCATCCTTGAGAGCCGAAGACGCCCTGTTTCCAGGTGCCCAGGAATCTGTGGCACCTGGGCCCCTGTCATGGCCCTGTACGACCTCAGCTCGAGCTCTGGCAAGGCTCCCCGCTCCCCGCTCCCCAGGCAGCAGCTGTCCACGTGCGGCAGTGCCAGCAACCACGAGGATGCGCTTGTAAACCTGCCCGCCTTTTCTCTGCCTCTGACAACCGGCCGGGAGGACTCTCCAGGAGCCATGCTCACAGAGGCTGCCCCCACAACTTGCTGGCACTTCAAGACCCTGCGGGGCTCAGCCTCTCACCTGTCAACTCTGCTGGCAGCCGTCACAGCCGCACACGTCTAAACTGATTCCGAAACAGAAGCGTAGGATGCATGCCCCGCCCCCTTCACATCCCATAGTTAGGAGCTTACCCTGCCATGGCTCAACCCAGCTCCACCTGTGCTCAGCCCAGCCCCCCTACACTCAACCCAGCCCCCCCTACACTCAACCCAGCCCCCTACACTCAACCCAGCCCCCCTACACTCAACCCAGCCCCCCACACTCAACCCAGCCCCCCTACACTCAACCCAACCCCCCCACTCAACCCAACCCCCTACACTCAGCCAGCCCCCTACACTCAACCCAGCCCCCCCTACACTCAACCCAGCCCCCTACACTCAACTCAGCCCCCCCTAACTCAACCCAACCCCCCCACTCAACCCAACCCCCTACACTCAGCCCAGCCCCCTACACTCAACCCAGCCTCCCTACACTCAACCCAGCCCCCCTACACTCAACCCAGCCCCCCACACTCAGCCCAGCCCCCCTACACTCAACCCAACCCCCCCCCACTCAACCCAACCCCCCCACTCAACCCAACCCCCTACACTCAACCCAGCCCCCTACACTCAACCCAGCCCCCCTACACTCAACCCAACCCCCTACACTCAACCCAGCCCCCCTAACTCAACCCAACCCCTACACTCAACCCAACCCCTTACACTCAACCCAGCCCCCCTACACTCAACCCAGCCCCCTACACTCAACTCAGCCCCCCTAACTCAACCCAACCCCCCCCACTCAACCCAACCCCCCCACTCAACCCAACCCCCTACACTCAGCCCAGCCCCCTACACTCAACCCAGCCCCCCTACACTCAACCCAGCCCCCCACACTCAACCCAGCCCCCCCTACACTCAACCCAACCCCCCCCACTCAACCCAACCCCCTACACTCAGCCAGCCCCCTACACTCAACCCAGCCCCCCTACACTCAACCCAGCCCCCCTACACTCCAACTCAGCCCCCCTAACTCAACCCAACCCCCCCACTCAACCCAACCCCCTACACTCAGCCCAGCCCCCCTACACTCAACCCAGCCCCCCTACACTCAACCCAACCCCCCCACTCAACCCAACCCCTTACACTCAACCCAGCCCCCCCACTCAACCCAGCCCCCCTACACTCAACCCAACCCCCTACACCCAACCCAACCCCCTACACTCAACCCAGCCTTAACTACACTCAACCAACCCCCCCACTCAACCCAGCCCCCCCCAACCCAGCCCCACCACACTCAACCCAACCCCCTACACTCAACCCAGCCCCCTACACTCAACCCAGCCCCCCCACTCAACCTAGCCCCCCAACTCAACCTAGTCCCCCTGCACTCAACCTCACCTACACTCAACCCAGCCCCCCACTCAACCCAGTCCCCCCTACATTCAACCCAGCCCCCTTACACTAAACTCAGCCCCCCACACTCAGCCCAGCCTTACCCAACACGCCACTCAACCTCAACCAACACTCTGAATGAAAGGAACTAGAATCAAGAGTACATTACAATATTCCCTTTATTTATACAGGGTTTAGAAAATTCAAGCTGACCTATAATGACAGAAAACATGTCAGTGTTTGCTAAGAAATGGGAGAGGGAGAGAGGGGAGAAGTGGGGTTACAAAGGAATATGTGGAGTCTTTGGGGTGACAGGTGCCTCTGTTATCTTGATTGGAATGGCAGTTTTATGGGGAGGTATATATATATTATATGCATATATCAAACCCAACAAAGTGTATATTTTACTTTTTAAAACATTTATTTATTTACTTGAAAGAGTTAGTAACAGAGAAAAGGAAAGTCACAGAGATCTATCTGCTGGTTCATTCCCCAGATGGCTGCAACAGGCAGGCTTGTGCAGGCCAAAGCCAAGAGCCAGGATCTTCGTCCATGTGGGTGGCAGGGGCCCAAGCACTTGGGCCATCAGGTACTGCCTCCCGGGCACATTAGCAGGAAGCCGAGTCAGAAGCTCAGAGTAGCCGAGACTCTAACCAGGCCCTCCGGTATGGGCTGTGGGTACCCAAGCACCTGCGCACCTGCCACACACAGCACCAGCCCCTGTGCATTTCTAGCGTATGTTAAGTGTCTCTCAGTAAAGCTGTAGAAAACCCTAAATATTCACTGTAGGGATTACTGATAGAACTTAACATGGTTATAAAGTACAAACTACATAAGTACCAACTACACTGCTATATGCTAGCTACAGTGAGAAAATGGAATTTTTATTTTTAAAATATTTTTTAGATTTTTATTTATTTATTTGAAAGGCAGAGTGACAGAGAGAGAGAGAATTTTCCATCTGCTGTTTCATTCCCCCAAATGGCCACAAAGGCTTGGGCTGGTCCATCCGGGTCTCCCATGTGGGTGGCGGGGGCCCAGGTACTTGGGCACTCTGATACAGGTCCAGGTCTCCCATGTGGGTGGCGGGGGCCAGGTACTTGGGCACCCTGATACAGGTCCAGGTGTCCCATGTGGGTGGCGGGGGCCCAGGTACTTGGGCACCCTGATACAGGTCCAGGTGTCCCATGTGGGTGGCGGGGGCCAGGTACTTGGGCACCCTGATACAGGTCCAGGTCTCCCATGTGGGTGGCGGGGGCCCAGGTACTTGGGCACTCTGATACAGGGTCCAGGTGTCCCATGTGGGTGGCGGGGCCCAGGTACTTGGGCACTCTGATACAGGTCCAGGTCTCCCATGTGGGTGGCGGGGGCCCAGGTACTTGGGCACTCTGATACAGGTCCAGGTCTCCCATGTGGGTGGCGGGGGCCCAGGTACTTGGGCACTCTGATACAGGTCCAGGTGTCCCATGTGGGTGGCGGGGCCCAGGTACTTGGGCACCCTGATACAGGTCCAGGTCTCCCATGTGGGTGGCAGGGGCCCAGGTACTTGGGCACTCTGATACAGGGTCCAGGTGTCCCATGTGGGTGGCGGGGGCCCAGGTACTTGGGCACTCTGATACAGGGTCCAGGTGTCCCATGTGGGTGGCGGGGGCCCAGGTACTTGGGCACTCTGATACAGGTCCAGGTGTCCCATGTGGGTGGCGGGGCCCAGGTACTTGGGCACTCTGATACAGGTCCAGGTGTCCCATGTGGGTGGCGGGGCCCAGGTACTTAGGCACCCTGATACAGGTCCGGGTCTCCCATGTGGGTGGCGGGGGCCCAGGTACTTGGGCACCCTGATACAGGTCCAGGTGTCCCATGTGGGTGGCGGGGGCCCAGGTACTTGGGCACCCTGATACAGGGTCCAGGTGTCCCATGTGGGTGGCGGGGGCCCAGGTACTTGGGCACTCTGATACAGGTCCAGGTGTCCCATGTGGGTGGCGGGGGCCCAGGTACTTGGGCACTCTGATACAGGTCCAGGTGTCCCATGTGGGTGGCAGGGCCCAGGTGCTTGGGCACTCTGATACAGGTCCAGGTGTCCCATGTGGGTGGCGGGGGCCCAGGTACTTGGGCACTCTGATACAGGTCCAGGTCTCCCATGTGGGTGGCGGGGCCCAGGTACTTGGGCACTCTGATACAGGTCCAGGTCTCCCATGTGGGTGGCGGGGGCCCAGGTACTTGGGCACTCTGATACAGGTCCAGGTGTCCCATGTGGGTGGCAGGGGCCCAGGTACTTGGGCACTCTGATACAGGGTCCAGGTGTCCCATGTGGGTGGCGGGGGCCCAGGTACTTGGGCACTCTGATACAGGTCCAGGTGTCCCATGTGGGTGGCGGGGCCCAGGTACTTGGGCACCCTGATACAGGTCCAGGTCTCCCATGTGGGCGGCGGGGGCCCAGGTGCTTGGGCACTCTGATACAGGTCCAGGTCTCCCATGTGGGTGGCGGGGGCCCAGGTACTTGGGCACCCTGATACAGGGTCCAGGTGTCCCATGTGGGTGGCGGGGGCCCAGGTACTTGGGCACTCTGATACAGGGTCCGGGTCTCCCATGTGGGTGGCGGGGGCCCAGGTACTTGGGCACTCTGATACAGGGTCCAGGTGTCCCATGTGGGTGGCAGGGGCCCAGGTACTTGGGCACCCTGATACAGGTCCAGGTGTCCCATGTGGGTGGCGGGGGGCCCAGGTACTTGGGCACCCTGATACAGGTCCAGGTGTCCCATGTGGGTGGCGGGGGCCCAGGTACTTGGGCACCCTGATACAGGTCCAGGTGTCCCATGTGGGTGGCAGGGGCCCAGGTACTTGGGCACTCTGATACAGGGTCCGGGTGTCCCAAGCGGTGGCTTAACCTGCTACGTTACAACACCCACCCCTATTTTTATGTTGTTTGCTTATTTGAGAGATAAATAAATAGAGCTCCTGCTCACTGGTTCATGCGAAATACTGTTGTGGTCAGAGCTGAGCCAAGGCTCAAGCCAGGAGCCTGAAACAAAGTCCAGGTCTCGGGCTTGGGCAGCAGGAAACCAAGTGTGAGAGACACCAGCGCTGGGGCCGGAGCCTGGCCAAGCAGGTGTCCAGGAGTTCCAGCCTGGGAGGCAGGCATCTTAGCGGCCAGGCCAAACACTCGCTCCCCAGAAAAGGAAAGCTTAATAAGCATTTTATTTTTATTTTATTTTTTGACAGGCAGAGTGGACAGTGAGAGAGAGAGAGACAGAAAGGTCTTCCTTTTGCCATTGGTTCACCCTCCAATGGCCACCACGGCTGGTGCGCTGATCCGAAGGCAGGAGCCAGGTGCCTATGCTGGTCTCCCCTGTGGGTGCAGGGCCCAAGCACTTGGGCCATCCTCCACTGCACTCCTGGACCACAGCAGAGAGCTGGCCTGGAAGAGGGGCACTGGGACAGAACCGGCGCCCCAACCGGGACTAGAACCCGGTGTGCCGGCGCCACAAGGCGGAGGATTAACCTAGTGAGCCGCGGTGCCGGCCAATTAATAAGCGTTTTAGAACACATTGATAACAGTATCACAAACACCAGGTATCCAGGAATTAATTCAGGTGAAGACATGCAAGATGGAAACAAGGCATGTTAAAGAAAACCTTTCTGGCCGGCGCCACTGCTCACTAGGCTAATCCTCTGCCTGAGGCGCCAGCACCCCGGGTTCTAGTCCCGGTTGGGGCGCCGGCTACTGGTCCCAGTTCCTCCTCTTCCAGTCCAGCTCTCTGCTGTGGTCCGGGAAGGCAGTGGAGGATGGCCCAAGTGCTTGGGTCCCTGCACCCGCGTGGGAGACTGGGAGGAGACACCTGGCTCCTGGCTTCGGATCGGCGCAGTGCCAGCCGTGGCGGCCATTAGGGGAGTGAACCGGCGGAGGAGAGACCTTTCTCTCTGTCTCTCTCTCTCTCTCTGTCTAACTCTGCCTGTCAAAAAATAAATTAAAAAAACAAAAGAAAGACAGAAAACCTCTCACTGGAAGCATAAGATCCCACATCACAGCACGTTCGTGGGGCAGTGCCGCGGGGCACTGACAGGAAGCCGGGGCTGGGAGCCGGAGCCAGGAATTGAGCCCAGTCCCTCCGGCTGGGACACGGGTGACCTAACCACAAGCGCCTGCTCCCCAGTTTACAGATTTGTTTTTAAAGGCAGAGTGACAGCGAGGCGGGGGAGACAGAGAGCCCTTCTATCCATTTGGTTTGCTCCCCAAATGCTTGGCTGTGACGGTCAGCACTGGGTCACGATGAAGCCAGGAGCCTGGAACTCCATCCGGGTCTCCCCAGGGGGTGGCAGGGGCCCAAGGACCTGCACCATCTTCCACTGCTTTTCCAGGACCTTAGAAGGGAACTGGCTAGGCAGCGGAGCAGCCGGGACTCGGACCGTCGCTTGGATATGGGATGTCCCTGTCACAGATGCAGCTCGCTCCACTGTGCCGATCGTTGGCCCCAGTTTAGAAGTTAGAGGCTCTTAGTCGCAATTCTGGAATTGGGTGATGCTCCAACGTGCAGAGGAGATTGGCTCTTAGGGATAAAGGCGCAGAAGAAGGGCCGGTGTAGTGGCACAGTAGGTCAAGCTGCTGCCTCTGACACTGGCATTCCATATGGGCACCGGTTCGAGTCCTGGCTGCTCCACTTCTGATCCAGCTCCCTGCTGGTGCACCTGGGAAAGCCGTGGATGACGGCCCAAGCACTTAGGCTCCTGCCCTGGAAGGAGCTCCTGGCTCTTGGCTTCAGTCTTAGCCCGGCGCTGGCTGTGGCGGCCATTTGGCAAGTGAACCAGCAGACGGAAGATCTGTGCGCAACACTGCCTTCCCTTTCCTTTTTTTTTTTTTTTTTTTAATTGACAGGCGGAGTGGACAGTGAGAGAGAGACAGAGAGAAAGGTCTTCCTTTTTTTGCCGTTGGTTCACCCTCCAATGGCCGCCATGGCCGGTGTGCTGCAGCTGGCGCACCGCGCTGATCCGAAGCCAGGAGCCAGGTGCTTCTCCTGGTCTCCCATGGGGTGTAGGGCCCAAGCACTTGGGCCATCCTCCACTGCACTCCCTGGCCACAGCAGAGAGCTGGCCTGGAAGAGGGGCAACCGGGACAGGATCGGTGCCCCGAGCGGGACTAGAACCCGGTGTGCCGGCGCCGCAAGGCGGAGGATTAGCCTGTTGAGCCGCGGCGCCGGCCAACACTGCCTTTCAAATAGAAAGAAAGCAGAGACAGAACAAGAAGCAGATGGGCGCTCCTGAAGTTTCTCTCCCTATAAGGCTAAAAACAGAGGGGACCCGTGAAGGCTTCCGGCTACATCGCCCCGGCAGAAGCTGGAGGAGCAAAGAGGGGGCAAATGTCTCTAACAATAAGGCCCCTCTGCACACCCCCACTCCTGACGTGGGTCCACCCGCGAGCAGTGCCTCGCGAGCTGACCACGTCTCGGTGGGCCCTGTCTCCCAACACCGCTGTACTGGGCCTGGGATGGAGTCTGGGTTTGGGGGGCACCTTCCAACCATGGCCCATGCGGCAGGAGTTAGGGGTCCACTTGGTGTTATGCTGAAGCCACACACACACACGCTGCCCTCGGGGAAGGCGTTAGCTCCCCGACTCCAACCTCCTGCTGTGTTGCTGCTTTTTCTTCCTTGTTGCTAAAGCTGAGCTGAGGTCTCTCTCTGGAGAGAGGGCTCCAGGAGCGGTGGCCGTGGGTGTTTACAGCATGGGCTCCTCCCCCGAGCCGGGACGGCCCAGTGTGTAGGTGTCCAGCCCTGAGCAGGGGTCCTCGCACAGGAAGCTTGTTTGTACAGGAGACGCCATTGGGTCTCTTGTCCGGCCACTCTGGAGAGGGCCCTGGCCGGCAGGAAGTAGGAGGGAAAGCTTGGGTGTGGGGGTCAGGTGAGACCCGGGGGTGGGTGTGGGGGTCAGGTGAGACCCGGGGGTGGGTGTGGGGGTCAGGTGAGACCCGGGGGTGGGTGTGGGGGTCAGCTGAGACCCGGGGGTGGGTGTGGGGGTCAGGTGAGACCCGGGGGTGGGTGTGGGGGTCAGGTGAGACCCGGGGGTGGGTGTGGGGATCAGCTGAGACCCGGGGGTGGGTGTGGGGGTCAGCTGAGACCCGGGGGTGGGGGTGGGGGTCAGGTGAGACCCGGGGGTGGGTGTGGGGGTCAGGTGAGACCCGGGGGTGCGACTGTGTGGAGCACGGGAAGTGACAGGTCCAGAGAGGACAGGGCGGCTGCCTCCCTGGGCCAGTGAGAAGGGGGCTCAGCCAGCTGGTGTGGGCGGAGACAGAGAGATCCATCTCCGGGCTCACTCAGATGTCCACAACAGCCGGAGCTGGGCCAGGCTGAAGCCAGGAGCCAGGAACGCGGTGGCAGAGACCCCAATGCCTGGGCCGTCACTGCTGCCTCCCAGGGTGTGCGCTGGCAGGAAGCTGGAACCCGGAGCCGGGCACTCCCAGTCCTGGCCTGAAACCCCATTTCGTATTTGAAAAGCAAAGCCTGCACTTGCCGTGTTAGCTCGGCTGCTACATGAAGACACCACAGACTGGGGGGTTTGGACCATAGAGGTTTCCTCATGGTTCCGGAGCCTGGAGACCCCAGGTGTGGCTCTGGGGAGGGCGCCCAGCTCCCTGTGACCTCCGGCGGAGCCAGAGCCAGTGGGCACTCTGGTGCCCTACGTACAGAGACCCCAGCCCTGTGTGTGGCCTTTTAACCTTGATCGGGAAGGCCAGTCCCACTAGGGCCTGGACCCCAACGTTTGCTCCACCCACAGCACCCACCACTGGTGTCTCTGGCTGCCAGCTCCCCGTCCACCGGCTGTGACGACCTCTGAGGTCCTTGACCTGTGGGTTAGTCTATTCCGGAAGTGTCTCATAGACGGGATCGCACAAGATGCGGTCTCTGTGACTTGCTCCATTTGCTGACTGCTGGCTGGAGGGCACAGCCACCTGGGCATCAGGAGCCGGCCTCCTCTTACAGCGCAGTGAGACCCCTACCCAGGGCCCACCCTCCCCGGGTGGACGTTTGGGCTGTCCCCACCTTCGGCTGCCGTGGGTAATGCAGCCTGCACACACAGGTTTCTCCCGTGCATACCCAGGAGCAGAGAGCTGGGTTGTCACTTCTCTGTTTAACTTTTTGAAGAACTGACAGACTGTTTCCCATGGAGGCCACGCCTTTTAAATATTATTTATGTATTTGCATTTTTATTTATTTCGCCACTCCCTGAACGACCTCAACAGCCCGGACTGGGCCGGTGGAAGCCGGCAGCCAGGAACTCTGTCCAGGTCTCCGGTGGGGTGGCAGGGACCCAAGCACTTGGCCACCACCTGGTGCCTCCCACCGTGTGCATCATCAGCGTGGGAAATAAACCCGCCTCCGACCCCCTCCCCCGGCCAAGGATGGACACAGAAGCCTGAAGAAGGCAGGGCCAGCGGCGTTCACTGAGTGACCTGCAGGTGGAAGCAGCCGCCCAGCCTCCTTTATCCCTGCCAGAGAGGTCGCTCATTGGATGAACAACGTGGGAGGCATGCCAAGTGTCGTGTGTGTGGACACGGGGTGGGCACTGCCGGGCAGACCTGGGGCAGGGGCAGGGAGTCACGTCGGGCCGGCACCAGGGCTCCAGGAACGGAGACGCGAGAGCAGTGTGCACCCGGCATCCGGCGGTTAGATGACAGAACCGCGGAGGGTCACAGGACAGGGAGGGCCGCAGGGTTTGCCCACAACTGACCTCTTCCGGTGTGCAACCTTGCATCCCGCACCGCGGCCACGTGCTGTGGAAACGCGCCACGACAGCTGTGGGTCTGGCACCGAGAATATGCGCTGTATCTCACCTGGCCAGCAGCTGCTTGGTGCTCGGCCCGAGCGGCCTGGGAGCGGGGACGGGCGGGCCCGACACCAGCAGCGCCCGCAGCCGAGCCCGCAGCCAGCGGCCCTGCAGACCTGCCAGTCACGCGCCCCGGCGCCCACAATGCCGCGCGCCCCGGCCCCGCCCCGGCCCCGCCCCGGCGCGGAGCCCGCGGCCTCGGATTGGCCTCCGCGACTTCCGCCTCCGCGGCGGGCGGGGCCGGCTCCTCGCGGCGTGCTGGCCGTGGGCATGGGGGAGACCGGCGCGAGTGGGGCCGGCGAGCGCGCGCCGGGGCGGCCCGAAGCGCAGGCGGAGGCGGCCGAGCTGCTGCCCTTCCTGGCGCCGGGCGCCCGGGCCGACCTGCAGGCGGCGGCGGCGCGGCACGTGCTGGCTCTGACCGGCTCCGAGCCGGGCCGCTCGCTGCTGGCCGGGCAGGCGGCGCTGCTGCGGGCGCTGGGCCAGCTGGCGGCCGCCCCGGCCCCGGCCCCCGCCCGCGACGCGGCGCGCGCACTCGTGAACCTGGCTGCCGACCCCGGCCTGCACGAGCCGCTGCTGGCGGCCGACCCCGGGCTGCCGGCCCGCCTGCTCGGCCTCGCCCTGGACCCGCAGTGGCCCTGGGCCGACGAGGCGGCCGCCGCACTGGCCAACTTGAGCCGCGAGCCCGCGCCCTGCGCCGCGCTGACAGAGGCGCTGGCGAGCGCCGACCCCGAGGGCTCGGGCCTGGAGCGGATAGTGCGCGCCTTGTGCACCCCCGGCTACAACGCGCGCGCACCCCTGCACTACCTGGGGCCGCTGCTCTCCAACCTCAGCCAGCGGCCGGCGGCGCGCGCCTTCCTGCTGGACCCCGACAGGTGAAACCCAGGGCGCGCGTGCGGGCCGGAGCGGGTGGAAGGGTACAGGGCCGCAACGAGCGATCCCTCCCTGCAGGTGCGTGGTGCAGCGGCTGCTGCCTCTTACCCAGCACCCGGACTCCTCGGTGCGCAGGGGCGGTGTGGTGGGGACGCTGCGGAATTGCTGCTTCGAGCACCGTGAGTGACGACGGGGAGGGCAGCCGGGGCAGCGGCGGCGTGGAGAATGTGCTTGGCGGGGGCGGGGGGCTCGGGCCGACCCCTGTCCCTGCCCCCCCAGGACACCACGAGTGGCTGCTTGGTCCCGAGGTGGACATCCTCCCCTTCCTGTTGCTGCCTCTGGCCGGGCCTGAGGAGTTCTCCGAGGAAGAGATGGACCGTGAGTGGCTTGGGTGGACGTCCGGGGGTGGGCTGGCAGGAGGGGGCCCGCCAGGGAAGTCACAGGAGGTGTCCAGGCCCCAGGCCCCTTCTGAAACCTCGCAGGGAGCTGAGCACGGATGGGGCTGAAGTGGGCAGAGCCTGGCCCCGCCACCCAGCTCAGGGACCCAGGGGCTCCCACCTTCACCGCCAGGGCTGCCCGTGGACCTGCAGTACCTGCCGCCCGACAAGCAGCGGGAGCCTGATGCCGACATCCGCAAGATGCTGGTGGAAGCCATCATGCTGGTGTGTGGGGGTCCTGCCGTGGCCGTGCCGCCCCCGGCACACGAGCACGGTGACATCTGGGCACCCCCTCCCCTCCCCTCAGCTGACAGCCACCGCACCTGGCCGGAAGCAGGTGCGGGACCAGGGAGCCTACCTGATCCTCCGAGAGCTGCACAGCTGGGAGCCGGAGCCCGACGTGCAGGCAGCTTGTGAGAAGCTCATTCAGGTGGGTGCGGGGCTGCAGAGGCCGGGGACGGGTCGCCCACCGCTGGCCAGCAGCTCACCGGCTTGCCCCCGCCCCAGGTGCTCATCGGGGATGAGCCGGAGCGAGGCATGGAAAACCTGCTGGAGGTCCAGGTGCCTGAGGATGTGGAACGGCGGCTGCAGCAGCTGGACCGTGAGGAGCAGGAGCAGCTGGAGCGGGAGCTGGCCCCTGCGTCCTGAGCCGGCCGCAGGCCCACCTTGGCCACGATGTCCTGAGGAGGCCTGCTGCGGCCTGGCCGCCCCTCCAGTCCCGCTGCCCAGAGGCTGGAGGGTGGAGGGCAGCCCTGTGCCCTGGTGCCAGCGAGAGTACAGATTGCTCTGCGTGGTTCCAGGGAGCGTGGGGACGAGGACGAAGTAGGGAGCGGGGGGTGTGTGTGTGTGGAAAAAACACATTGGTGCCCCCGTGGGGGAGCAAGGTGGGGACGGCCGTGCGCCCAGCCGTGGGTTCTCCAGTGGAAGCAGTGTGGCTGCGGCAGCCCCACAGGATCCTGGGTGAAATAAATCATGGTTTTCAAGTTCTTGCTGTAGGACCTCTGAGAATGGGAGAGTTCTGTGTTTTGTTTCTTAAGACTGATTGATTTGATAGGCAGAGTGACAGGAAGAGACAGAGGAGGAGATCTTCCATCCGCTGGTTCGCTCTCCAGGTGTCCACAACTGGGCTGGGGCTGGGCCAGCTGGAGCCGGGAGCCTGGAACTCCATCCGGGCCTGCCACGTGGGTGCCAGGTGTCCAAGCACTTGGGCTGTCACCCGCTGCCTCCCTGGGGTGCACGTTACCAGGAAGCTGGATCTGACGCAGAGCGGCCGGACTGCAACCAGAACTCTAGGAGACAGAACGTCAGCATCCCAAGCCGTGGCCCGACCTGTGCCGTACCCCGCCCTGGGGCAGATGGAGTCTGAGGACTGAGGAGGATAAGGCCGGTTTGGGAAGAGCACCTGTCGGAGTGACATGAGGTGTGCTGAAACTGGAGCCAGAACCCCAAACTTAGGGCAGAGCTTGGGTGGCGTTCTTCGTGCTTTACGGAAAGCTTACGGGGCTAATCCCAAGGAATCAGCAACTCCTGGAGAGGAGGCCGAGTCCGTGAAGATGAGGCCCGGAGCTGCAGGTCGTCCACATCCACTTGTGAGAGAAAGGGTGATCTTAGCTACCCGTGACCGGAGAGGGCCGGCAGCCACAGCCCTGGCCTGAGCCGGTGCGCCCGGTCACCCTCTGCTGGGCGCTCCTCCTGGGCTCCCGTGGGGTACTTCTGTGGCTGCCATGCCCTAAAGGCTGTCACGGATGCTCTTCCCAAGCCTCTGGGCAGAGGGCTTCCTACCTGTGCCCACCCTGGCCCTGTGGAACGGGCTCAGCTCGTCCTTTGGGAGTTCTCCGCCTCATTCGAGAACCTCAAAGATGTGTGGCCTGGCGTTCTCCCTGCACTGGAGCTGCGTGGGGCAGTGGCACCTGGAGCAGACGCGCTCTCCGGCTCCAAGACCTCTGCACTGCCTGCTGCGCGGAACAAGCACTCTGGCCTTGCACTGCCCACCTGCCCTCCGTGGACCCCGTGGGGCCCAGGCGAGTTGCTGATGTCCAGCATGCCTGCAGGTGTTCACCCAGGGCTGGCCGGTGCCAGGGCCCCAGCCTAGCAGCGCCTGCATCTTGTCTGGGGTAGGCAGTGCTGCCTGTGGGCTGCCCCGTGCCTGGGGACGCCACAGCTGCAGAACTGGCCACAGGGATTCCAGGTCTACACCGTGCTGTCATCCAGGGACAGGGACACTGGGAGCTCAGGGAAGCAGTGCGGCAGGGGCCAGGTGGTGCCGAGTACCTGGCAGAGGAGCGCCCAGTGCTGTGGGGCCACCCGCTGCAGGCCCAGGGCTTGTCGGGACAGGTCCTGGCTGCAGCCTCCTGCCCTCTCCCTGTCCCCCCGGTGCCCTGGCCTGTGCCCATCACTGGCAGTTGCTGGCAGCTCACCTGGGACAGTGCAGAGCTCTGGCTGCAGCATGTGGGAGCCGCTGTCTTTTCCTGACTTCAAGCTGGGTGTATGGACCGAATTTCCCCAGCCTGGGCAGGGCAGATGCCACATCAGGCTTCCCTGCTGTCCACCCCACAGGCGACCCTTCCTGGGGCCTGGGTGTCGGACCCTCGCCAGCAAGGGTCCAACGCAGTCACGACACGGTCACTGTTCATCGGTTCTCAAGGAACTTTCACTTGTGGGGGGCAAAAGGAAAGTGGGGAGAGGAGAAAAGAGAGGAGGGGGCCGCAGTGGCCACGCCGGCCCGCCCAGATCCCAGTGTCCCTTTATGCTGATACCGTCCAATCAGATGAAAGGGCGCGCGTATAGCCTCAGGTCGAAAGTTCATCTGTTGCACCTGGTTCTTCCTAGTTTATGCAGAGTCCATTCTGTTTCATCTGTTTCACCTGGCTGTTTTCGTAGGCCTTGCTGCAAGCCATGTAGATGAGGAGGTTCTCACAGGTGGCCATCCTGCGGTTCCCCACACTGGGTCTCTTGCTGTCCACCCCCAGGGCCTGAGCTGGCATGTGGGGGGAACATGGGGTGCTGGTGCTCACCAGGGGACAGGCCTGGCCAGAGGCAGGACCACATGCACCTGCCACAGCCTGCCATGGGACTGGCCCTGCCCACCCCTGGTGTGGAGGACGCGCCTGGGGCAGGGGGCCCAGGGGCAGCACTTGCGGGCTCCACGGGCTGGTCTGCTGCCCACCCCTGGTGTGGAGGACGCGCCTGGGGCAGGGGGCCCGGGGGCAGCACTTGCGGGCTCCACGGGCTGGTCTGCTGCCCACCCCTGGTGTGGAGGACGCGCCTGGGGCAGGGGGCCCGGGGGCAGCACTTGCGGGCTCCACGGGCTGGTTTGCTCCCTGTTGTACTTCTCACCCATGAGGCTCTTTGGGGCTCAGCCGTGAGTTCTTGAGCCCTGTATAGTTGGCAAAGCCAGTGTCTGCATAGGGAGGGCAGGGGTGTGGGATCATGGAATGTATGTGATGGCAAATGTGCTGCGGGGCGGGAGACAGGGGGTCCCGCCCAGGACCAGAGTGGAGGTGACGGTTGGGGTGGGCTTGTGGGCTCAGTGGTTGGTGTCGGAAGCCCTGGTCACCCGGCATGGCGTCTCATGCTGAGGCTCCTTTGTGGGGAGCAAGGAGGGCCTAACCTAGCCTGGGCTCAAGTGGTCAGCCAGGTGGCTCTCTCCAGTGCACAGTGCCTGCTGTGGCAGTGGCAGGACAGCCCTGGGCTGTAGCGGTGGGCTGGCGTGGTGTTGTGTCCAGCAGCTCTCCCTGGGCTGCCCATTCTGGCACAGGTCTGCACCTGCCAGAACCCCGCCCACCAACCTGCTGTCACATGAGCGGCTGGGCCATGGGTGTGCCAGGACGGCTGCCCTGAGGCTAAGGGCCAATGGGAGGTCCCAGGTCTGGGGCGGGTAGCAGGTGTAGTGAGGGCTGGCCTTGGGGTGTGCGCGTGGGACGGGCTGTGTTGAAGCCCCTGCCTGCCATGTTCAGGAGTTGGTAGGTGGTACAGAATGACCTCTTCACCGGGCAGGGACTTACAGAAGGAATCCACAGGGGCCTTGGCTGTGGACAGCGTTGTGACGGCCAGCTGGGGGAGGTGATGTCGGTCACATGCAGGCCACAGCCCCTTGGGCTGCCTGTTCTCTGGGCACATCCATGACTTCCGTAGGGGCGCTGCCTCCTGTCCCATGGGAACAGGGACTGGAGAAGCTGGGGGTGGCGGGAAGGTACCTGAGAGGGTTCGGCACAGGGAGCCCCCCGCCCCACCCAGCTGTGGCGCTCGGGTTGCACCGATGCTCGCGTGTGTGCAGGCAAGGGACACCTCGGGAAGGCGCAGCGCCGGTCTTCGAGGATGGCAGCTGTGGTCCCTGCGTTGCTACAGCCGGTCTGTGATGGTGCCCTGGCCTAACTCGTGCCTGCCGCTGTGTCATAGAGGGCAGGGTCCAGATGGCCTGCAGCCCCCGCGAGGGCACGGGAGCTTGGCTGAGGCCCGGCTTGCCTCGAGAGCTGTTCCCCTGCCAGGCAGCGGGGGCTGCCAGCTGGGGCTGGGTCAGGGAACAGGCTCTGGGGTAGTGGGGGCAGATTCTAGAAGGCTCTGGAGCTGCACCTGCGTCACTCCCTCAGATCTGGGGTGTGTGTCCTCCAGCTCTCTGGGACCTGCCTGCTCTGAAGACCCCTTGAGGGGCCAGCCCAGCCCTGTGTGGGGGCCACTGTCGGGGTGGAGACTCCGGGAGACCCCCTGCAGCAATCCTGCCCTCTTGTCAGAACACACCGGAGGTGCCCATCACCTGGACCCATCATCCTCACATCCGGTCTCAGACGCACGAAAACAGTGCCTCGCAGGCGATGGAATTCAGGCCCAGGCTGACGTGTGCTCCCTGCACAGGCGCTGAGGGCCTGCAGGGAGAAGGGCGGTGGCTGTGGTGTGGCCTAGGCACAGGCAGGCGTGCGCACACACACACACACACACAGAGTTTCATCCCTGCTGGGCCGGAGCCCGTTGGTGCAAGACTTGTATTTCTTGTTCCGTTGTGCAATCACGGCTCTAACCGGCAAGCTGCGGTCCCGAGGGCGGGCTCGCTGGCCTGTGGCTGACCGGGAGCCGAGGTGAAGAGCCGCTCGCTGTTCAGGAGACGCAAGCATCTGATTTCACGTGGGATTGGTCACTCGGGCATTCCGAGGGGTGAGGCTGGGGGAAGGTGGCTACAGGAAGCTGCTGCCTGCGGACCCAGAGCAGCCCGGGGACGCCAGAGTCCAGCTCTCGCCTTTGCAGGTGACACACAGCGTCCTGCTGGAGCCCTGGGGGCACAGCGCAGGCTCAGGCCTGCCCCTCAGAGGCCAGCTCTTGGGAGGGGTGGTTGGTGTTAACGTGAAGCTGTGATGCTTGCTGGCCACTGTGGCTGGGCTGGGGCTCGCTGGGCACTGGCCACGGCGAGGGAGCCCTCCACGGGCCTCCCGCTCTTGCTTGCCCTGGCAGTGTCCCGTCTGTCCCTCCAACACAAAGGCTCAGGCCCCTGGGGCTGGGGGAGAAGCACACCTCCCCTGTGCTATTCCGCTGGCATCCCGGCCCAGGGTTTCCAAGGCGCCCACTCTGCCGCCTGCAATCCCCAGCCCACCGCCTGCAGGGCCGCACCTGCTCTTGACTGGCACTGCCCGGCCAGCGCTGCCACCGCTTCCTGGTTCTCCAACGGCTCTTTTCGTTTGACCTCTTGAACACCTCTTTCCGACGCCTGCCCCAAAGCAGACGGCCGGGCCCCGCAGCGCGCGACGCGAGCGGCCATTTGTCTCGCACCCCGGGGCTCCGCCTGCCCCCGAGTTTGGGGCCTCCACGCAGGGTCTGGACAGGCCTGCGGGTGGCCCACCGACTTGGCGTGTTTGTTGGGTGTCGCACGTGTGTTAACGTCCTGGAGGGTGTGCTGGACAGAGCTGCCCTCAGCGCTATCCGGCGTCCGCAGGGAGCGGCGTGTGCGTCTCACCGGGACACGAAGCGATGCTGTCCAGCTGGGGGCCGGCGCCGGCGCGGCCGGGGCAGCGCGCGCGCCCAACAGTCAGGTGCGCCGGTCACGGGGAGGCGGGGGCGGGGCCGAGTGCGGAGCGGAGTCTGCGCAGTCCAAGACCGCGGGGGCGGGGCAGGAGGCGGAGCGAGCCTGAAGGACGTGCCTCCAGCCAGTGAACGCAGCCATCGCGTGGGGGCGTGGCCGGGCCGCCGCGCGCCAGGTCGCGGTTGGCCAGAGGGCGGCGGGGGTGGGCACGGCGAGCTCGGCTCCGCCCACGCCGGGTGGCGGCGGCTGAGGCGGCGGCTGAGGCGGCGGCGGCGGCGGCGGCGGCGGCGGCGGCGGCGGCGGCGGCGGCGGCGGCGGCGGCGGCCCCCCCTCAGGTAGGCGGTGAGCTGAGCTGCGCCTTCCGCGGCGCGGGGGACGCGCCTGTCAGGAAGCCCGGGCGGGAGGGCCGGGTGTGCCCCGCGCCCCGCTGTCCCGACCCCGCCGCGTCCCACCCGGAAGAGACCCGCGCGGCGCGGCCGCCCGCGTCCCTGGCCCCGCAGGCTCCCGTGGCGCAGCCGACGGGGTCCCGAGGGCCTGGCCGGGGAGCCGCGCCCACGCCGTGCTCTCCCCGCGTTGCGTGGCCGGGCCGCCGCGAGGGGCGCGGGAAGGGTCCGAGCACAGCCGGCCGGCTCGGAGTTCGGGTCCCGCTCGTCCTGCAGCGTCCGCGTAGCTGAGGCGCGGGGCCCGGCCGGAGGAGACCGCTCGCTGGACAGACCCCAAACTCGCGTGCAACCAGGTCTGCGCGCAGGGCACCGGGTCGGGAGCCTGGGCGTGTGACCCTGGAGGCAGGGGCCGCGTGGGAGCTGGCGGACCCAGAGGGGAGCTGGCAGAGGGACATGGGGTGCCGCCGGCTGCCAGCGGCGAAGGGCGGGAGCTTCGCCGAGGACTGTCGGGTCTGAGTGGTGGTGACCATCCGGAGGGGGATGCTCGGAGGTCCTGGGGCTCTCTGGGAGCCACTGGCTGTGACGGGCTCCCCGGTCGGCTGTGTTGGCCTGGGGGCTGTGTTCTGGGCTGGATGGGCCCACGGCTCCGTCTTTCTGGGTTCCACAGAGGCCCAGGTGATCAGCAGTCCCAGGCCTCCGACCCCTCTCCCAGGCAGAGCTGCTCCGGGTGAAAGGCGTCCTCTCAGCACCGCTCACACGGCTCCATCTCCTGCGCTTGGGAGCACCAGGAAACGCTGCCACTTCTCCCAGGAGCCCCTGGCCAGTGCTCGGAGATTCCTGGCTGCTGGACCTCATGACAAACCTGCTTCTAAACAGCTGGAGGAGCTCCTTGTTGTACGCGGCTTTGCTGCCGGATTTCTCCAGAGAAACCCCAGTCTCGGGCCAGTGGGCAGTGAGCTGCAGGCCTAGGTTTCCTGGGTCACCAGCCCACGTTTTTCTGGTGACTCCGGAAGTTGATTTTCTCTGGCTCATGGACCAGCTGGGAGAGTCCCTTGTGCTCTGTGTGTGGGTGACCCCCCTACCCCGGCATACACTGGACCCTCCAGGCTGCCCATCAGTGCCCGTAGGCTTGGTACTTGGCCTACCCCACCTCCCACACCCACCTGGCCCCCTTCGGGCTCAGAGAGCCTCACTCAGGGGCTGTGGCCTGGGATGTCTGCAGGGCATTTCCTAGATGTGGAACAAGGAAGCAGCAGCTTCTCTCTTCAGGTGACGTGAGTTCTGTCTACAGCCACCTTCTCCCATTAGGTTTTCTTTTTTTAAAACATTTAACTGGAGCCTGACTTGTTCTTGGGCTGTTTTCTCTAGTACCACGTTCATTATTGTCTGTGCACCACTGGTGTAGACAGGTGCAGGACGTGGAGGTTGGCTTATTCAGGCTCCAGGTAGCTGCTCCCCAAGCCCCAGTGCCAGCGCCCAGCACCCAGGCAGCTGTGTCTGAGGCGCAAGCTTGACTGCCCGGCCTTGCCCTGAGTCACAGCGTGGGGCTGGAGGTGCTGAGTCACCGTTTATAGATGGTGGAATGGGAGGTGCCACACCTGCTCCAGGCTATGCAGGAGCACACGCCGGGAGACGCTGGGCATCTGGCTCTGGCACTTGGTCCCTGTGACCTCTGGGCCTCATCGCCCTTGACTCTAGAAAGGCAGGAGACCGTACCTGCTCATCCTGAGGGCTGGCCAGCACAGCCATCTTGTGTCTGTGAGAATTCGTGTGTGAACTTTGTCCTTCTTGTTTGCCTTAGTTTGCACATTAATATTAGGCAAATTAGCCTATTGTCATATTGTAATTTGCCCTCGTGGTGTCTTTTTTTTCTCCTATAATTTTTTTTATTTCTATAAGGGAAACAAATCTCATGTACTTCCTAGATACAGATTGAGGAGCATAGTGATGCTTACCTCCTGCCCATGCTCCCACCCTCTTTCCTCCCTTATTCTTTCTTACCATTTAAAACATGATTTATTTATTTATTTGAAAGAGTTGCAGAGAGGCAGAGAGAGAGAGAGGTCTTCCATCCGCTGGTTCACTCCCTAGTTGGCTGCAGCTGTTGGCATGGTGCCAGTCGGAAGCCAGGAGCTTCTTCCGGGTCTTCCTCGTGAGTGCAGGGGCCCAAGCACTCAGGCCATCTTCTACTGCTTTCCTAGGCCATAGCAGGGAGCTGGATCAGAAGTGGAGCAGCTGGGACTCAAACCAATGCCCATGTGGGATGCCGGCACTGCAGGCGGTGGGTTTACCCGCTACACCACAGAGCTGGCCACTCTTTCTAATGATTTTTATAATGACATATTTTTATTTGATAGTCATAAGCTTAACCCTCCACTAAATAAAGAGTTCAACAAATAGAAGGAAAAAAAAAACATTGTTTGTCAACAGTAGAGACAAGAGCTGTAAACAATCATTGAATCTCAAAATGTCAATGTATGTTTTTTTTTGTACTCTGTTACAACAAATCAGGGAAAACATGATATTTATCTTTTGGGGGCTGGTATAAACCACTAAGTATAATCCTTTCCAGTTGCATCCATTTTGTTGCACATTATTTTTTTATGGCTGAGTAGTATTCCATTGTGTGTTTATATCAGTTTCTTTACCCAGTCATTGGTTGATGGACATCTGAGTTGATTCCTTATCTGAGCTATTGTGAATTCAGCTGCAGTAAACTTGGGGGAACAGATCACTCTTTCATACGCATCATGATTTCCTTTCGTTTGGGTAAACTCCCAGGAGTGGGATGGCTGGGTCATATGGTACCTCTGTTTTCAGATTTCTGAGGAATGTCCATACTGTCTTCCACAGTGGTCGCACCAGTTTATATTCCCACCAACAGTGGATTAGTGCACCTTCTCCCCCACTTCCTCACCAGCATTTGTTGTTTGTTGATTTCTGTATGAGAGCCATTCTAACTGGGGTGAGGTGGAACCTCATTGTTTTGTGTTGCATTTCCTTCAATGACTAGTGATCCTGAACATTTTTTCATGTGTCTGTTGGCCATTTGAATTTCATCTTTTGAAAAATGTCTGTTCAAGTCCTTTGACAATTTCTTAACTAGATTATTTCTGTTGTTGTTGTTGTATTTCTCAAACTCTTTGTAGATTGTGGGTATTAATCCTTTATCAGTTGCATGGTTTGCAAATATGTTCTCTCATTCTGTTGGTTGCCTCTTCACCTTGTTGAGTGTTTCCTTTGCAGTGCAGAAGTTTCTCAGCTTGATGTAATCCCATTTGTCAGCTTTGGGTTTGATTGCCTGTGCTTCGGGAGTCTTTTGCAAGAAGTCTTTGCCTATGCCAATGTCTTTTTTTTTTTTTTTAAAGATTTATTTATTTATTAGGGAGACACAGAGAGAAAGTTCTTCCATCTACTGGTTCACTCCCCAAATGGCTGCAGTGGCCAGAGCTGGGCCAGTCCAGAGCCAGGAGCTTCTTATGGTTCTCCCATGTGGGTGCAGGGCCCAAGCACTTGGGCCATTTTCCACTGTTTTCCCAGGCCATCAGCAGGGAGCTGGGTTGTTAATGGAACAGCTGGGACTTGAACTGGAGCCTATATGGGATGCCGGTGTCTCAGGTGGAGGCTTACCTTACCACAGTGGTGGACCCTAAAAGTAGAGCACTGGGACTTGAACCAGCACTGGTATGGGATACTGGCAGCCCATCAGTGGTTTAACCTGCTGTGCTACAATGCCAGCTATGCCAATGCCTTGCAGAGTTCCCCCAATATTCTCCTCTAGTAATTTGATTGTATCAGGTCACCGATTTAGATCCTTGATCCACTGTGAGTCGATTTTTGTATAAAGTGTAAGGTGGGGTCTTGTTTCATACTTCTGCCTACAGAGACCCAGTTTTCCCAGCATCACTTGTTGAAGAGACCGTCCTTGCTCCAGGGATTGGTTTGAGTTCTTTGTCAAAGGTGAGTTGGTTGTAGATGCCTGGATTGATTTGTGGAGTTTCTTTTCTGTTCTGTTGGTCTACATGTCTGCTTTTGTGTCAGTAACAGGAAGATTTTTCCATTTTTTCTGTGTCTCTTTTAATGTTTTCATTGTAGAGATCTTTCACCTCCTTAGTTACATTGATTTCAAAGTATTTAAAAACTTTTATAGCTATTGTGATGTTACAAGTTCTTTCTCAGTCATTGCATTGTCTTTGTATACAAAGGCCATTGATTTTTGTGTGTTGATTTTATGTCCTGCATCTTTACCCAGCTCTTCTTTGAGTTCCAGTAGTCTCTTAGTGGAGTCTTTTGGTTCCCCTATGTGTAGAATCATGTCATCTGCAAACAGGGATAGTTTGACTTCCTCCTTTCCAATTTGCATCCCTTTGATGTCTTTTTCTTGCCTAATGGCTCTGGCTGAAACTTCCAGAACTGTATTGAATAGCAGTGGTGAAAGTGGGCATCTTTGGTTCTGGATCTTAGTGGAAATGCTTCCAACTTTTCCCCATTCAATATGATGCTGGCTGTGGGTTTGTTATATAGTGCCTTCGTTGTATTGAGGATTATTCTTTCTATACCCAGTTTGCTTAAGGGTTTTTATCATGAAAGGATGTTTTAGTTTATCAATGCTTTCTCTTAATCTATTGAGATAATAATTTGGTTTTTGTTCTTCGGTTTGTTTTTCTCTTTAAAGATTTATTTATTTATTTGAGAGGCAGAGTTACGGACAACAAGAAGTCTTCCACTCGCTGGTTCACTCCCCAAATGGCTGCAACAGCCAGGGCTGGGTCATTCTGAAGCCAGGAGCCGGGAGCTTCTTCCGGGTCACCCAGGTGGGTGCAGGGGCCCATGTGCTTTCACTGCTCTTTTGTATTTTGGGGGACTTTAATTTTGTTTATTCTTTAATTTTAATTATTTCTTCCTACTAATTTTTGGTTTGTTATTGCTGTTTTGAAGATTTATATATTTATTCAGAAGGCAGATATACAGAGAGAGAGAGAGATCTTGGATTTGCTGGTTCACTCCCCATATGGCTGCAATGACCAGGGCTGGGTCAAGCTGAAGCCAGGAGCCAGGAGTTTCTTCCGGATCTCCCATGTGGGTGCAGGGGTCTGTTGCTTTTCTCAGGAGCATTAGCAGGGAGCTCGATTGGAAATGGAGCAGATGGGACTCGAACTGGTACCCTTATGGGACGCTGGCATTGCAGGTGGAAGCTTAACTTTCTGCACCACAGTGCTGGACTCCGCTGTTGTTTTTTAAAGATGTATTTATTTATCTGAAAGAGAGAGAAAGGGAGAGACAGAGATCCTCCATCTACTAGTTTAGTTCCCATATGGCTGCCGTGGCCACTGCTGGGCCAAGCCAAAGACAAGAGCTAGGAGTTTTCTCTAGGTTTCCCACATGGGTGGCAAGGGCCCAAACACTTGGGACATTTTCCGCTGCCTTTCCCAGGCCATCATCAGGGAGCGAGACTGGAAGTGGATCAGCCAGGACTTGAACCGGTGCCCATATGGGATGCAGGTGTTGCAGGTGGTGGCTTTACCCACTAATGCCACAACCCTGGCCGCTTTTTTCTAGGTCCTTGAGATGCATTGATAAATCATTTATTTGATGTATTTGCAATTTCTTGATGTAGACACTAATTATTATAAACTTCCCTCTTAAAACTGCTCTTCCTGTATCCTGTAAGTTTTGATATGTTGTGTTGTCATCTTCATTTGTTTACAGGAAACTTTTGCTTTCCCCTTTGATTTCTTCTGTAACCCACTGTTCATTCAGGAGTGTGTTGTTTAGTCTCCAAGTGTTTGTATATTTTCTAGAGTTTCTTAAGTTGTTAATTTCCAGCTTCATTCCAGTGTGGTCAGAAAAGATACAGGGTATGATTTCAATTTTTTTTTTTAAATTTTCTGAGACTACATTATGGCCTAGCATATGGTCTATCCTGGAGAAAGTTCTCTGTACTGATCAAAAGAATGTGCTGTAGGTATCAGTTAGGTCCGTTTGGTCCAGAGCGTCGATTAGCTCCGTTTCTTGGTTGATTTGCTGTCTATTTGATCTGTCCAGTGAGGAAAGTGGGGGTGTTGGAGTCCCCCATTACTGCTGGATTCTGTGTCTCTCTTTAGATCCATGAACATAGATTTTAAACACCCAGGCACCCTAGCATTGGGTGCATATACAGTTACTATAGTCACATCTTCCTGTTGAATTGATCCCTTAATCATTACATAATGCCCTTCTTTGTGTCATTTAACAGTTTTTGTGTTAAAATCTATTTCGTCTAATATTAGAATGGCTACCCCTGCTCATATTGCTTTCCATTAGCATGGAATATCTTTCTTTATCCTTTGATTTTAAGTCTGTGTATATCTTTGTTGGTGAGGCATGTTTCTTGTAGGCAGCAGATAGATGGGTCTTTTTTTAAAAGATTTATTCATTTATTTGAAAGGCAGAGTTGGAGAGAGGTCTTCCATCTACTGGTTCACTCCCCAGATGGTTGCAATGGTTGGAGTTGGGCTGATCAGAAGCCAGAAGCTTCTTCCTGGTCTCTCGGGCAGGTGCGGAGGCCTAAGGACTTGGACAGTCTCCTGCTCTCCCAGACCACAGCAGAGAGCTGGATTGGAAATGGAGCATCCGGGACAGGAACTAGCACCCATATAGGATGCCAGCATTGCAGACGACGGCTTTACCCTCTGTGCCACAGTGCCAGCCCCAATGGATCTTGTTTTTTAATCCATTCAGCTAATCTGTACCTTTTAATTGGAGGATTTAGGGCATTTACATCCAAGGTTATTATTGTTGTGGAACTTTCTCTAGGGTAGACCATAATAATAACTTATGGGATACATAGACCAAGTAATGATTTGGTCTACCATTCTATTAATACTTCTATTGTTTGTTTTGGGTTTCCTTTTTACTTTTACTAGATTTTCTGCCTTCACATTCTTTCATAATTATGAATATTGTTCTCTGTTTCATCCTGAAGAATTATTTGTTGGGGCCAGTGCTGTAGCGTAGAAAGTTAAGCCTCTGCCTATAGCACCAGCATCCCATGGTTGAGTCCCAGCTGCTCCACTTCCAATCCAGCCCCCTGCTAATGCACCTGGGAAAGCATTGGAAGATGGCCCAAGTGCTTGGGCCTCTGCACAATGTGGGAGGCCCAGAAGAAGCTCTTGGCTCTTGGCTTCCATCTGGCCCAGCCCCGGCCATAGCAGCCATTTGGGGAGTGAACCAGTGGATCAAAGAACTCTCTTTCCTTCTCTCTCTCTCTCTCTGCCTTTCAAATAAATACATAAATAAATCTTTAAAAAATCATTTGTTGTGAGGAGCTTGCTGGAGGAAGAAGCGTGGTGCCCAAGCTTCAGAGCACACCCCAAATAAGCGCACACACCCCAGCATACCCACCAGCGTACATCCCAGGACACACACCCCAACACACACACATACTCCAACACACAAAAAAGAAAAAAATATAAAAAAGGAATCATTTGTAAGGCTTGACAAATGGTGACAAATTATTTGAACTGTCTGTTTTTAAGACCTTTAGTTCACTTTCATTTATAAGTGAGAGCTTTGCTGGGCACAGCATTCTGGGTTAACAGTTTCTCGTAGGACTTGGACTGTATCTCCACTCTCTCCTAGCCTGTAGGGTTTCTGATGATAAATCGGTTGTTAGTCTAATTGGGGCTCCTCGGAAGGTGACCTGGCATTTAGAATTTGCTGTGGAAAGTTTGGCTGTAGTGTGCTGTGTTGAAGATCCTTTCTGGTCCGGCAGGACTGTTGCTGCCTTCCTTCCTTTCTCCAACTCGGGTGTTTCCTGCCGTTACTTCACTGTGTCGGCCTTCTGATCCGTCCTCTCTTTCCACACCTCCAGGAACTCCTAAGACACGTTTGGTCACTTGATAGCTCCCGTAAATCTTGAGCACTATTTTCTTTTTCTGATTTTTTTTGTCTGACTGAGATATTTCCAAGGATTTGTCTTCCACCTCGGATATTCTTTCTTCTGTTGTGTCGCTGAGGCTTTCCAGTGTATTTTCTGTTTGACATATTGAGTTCTTCATTTCTAATATTTCAGTTTGCTGTGCCTTCAGTATCTCAATTGCTCAGCAAAATTTTTCATCCATATAGTGTATGGATTTCCTTATCTCGTGAACTGGTTTCTCTGTGTTTCTGAGTAATTTTGTGGTCATTCTTTTGAGTTCATTCCAGACATTTCACCAGTCTCTTTGTCTTCCCATTCTGATTTGGAGTGCTATGCTCCTTGTGAGGAGTCATGCTGTCTTCCTTGTTTCTTGTGTTTCTGCATTTATTCTTAGGCGTTTGTGGAAACACTTGTTGGATTTCTCCTCTAATGGGTTTTATCCTTGAACTGTGCCTCTGTGGCTTTAGTGGAGTGTCTGCGCCTTCAGTGGGTATCAGAGGCACGTGCTGGTGGGGCCAGGGAGCTCTGGTCAGTCTTGAGGATGGGGTGAGACTTCCAGGGGGCGGATCTGCTCTGTTGTCAGCTGGCGTGAAGGTATGATCATGCCTGTTGGCCTCGCCTCCTCTTTCTGAGGTGATGCATGCCGGGCTTAGCCCAGGGTGGGTACAGCCCCCCACCCACACAGGTGCATACACTGCACAAAGGATCGGGGTGGGTCTCTGAGCATGGAGCCCTCTGCAGTGACCCTCGGCAGTCAGGAGCTCTGAGCCTCTGACGCCAGACACAGTGATTGCCCAGAGACCCAGCTACTCCCCACGGTCACAGAATTGCCACAGTCAGGCTGCAGAGGATCCACTGTCAGCCTGTGGGCCTCCCCCATCCACGAAGGGAGCAGAGACATTCCCAGAGCCCTCTGCCTGTGGGCGCTCCTCCTTGCCAGTTTGAGCCCCAGAGCCTGTGATAGGTTGAGGGGATGGTGGCTCCTCACAGTCCTGAGCGGATGCCCGGCCCCTGCCAACCCTCTAAGCCAGACGCAAAGTCAGTAGGGAACGTGGATTTCCCCTCTGGTAAAATCCCCTGGTCACGCGTGCCAGAGCTGCTGCAGCCTCTGTTGGCGTCAAGATGGCGCCCTTGTTGGGGCTGGGGGAAAGAACTGTGCGTTCCCCTCACTGGATTGGGGGGCACCCCGGCCCCCACTAGGGCTCCAGGCCAGACTCAAAGTCAGTGTGGTCTGCACGTTCTCCCTGAGGCAGGATCCCCCCTGGCACACCACCCTGTCTGCTGCCCTGCTCAGAAGCCCCAGCTGCGGCGGTGGTGTCCCCGCCCACTGCCACGCGTGCCGTTCTCTCCCTTCCGTGGAGCTCCCACCCAGGCTCCTCTCCAGCTCCCCCCTGGAACGCGCCTCCTCCCTCCTTCTGCTGTCTTTTCCCTTTTCTTTTCTCAAAATGCTTTTTAGATTTGATGACAGTTGTATATATTTATGGTGTACAACACGATTTGAAATATGGATAAAAGGGAGCTTCAAAAAGTTTATAGAAAAACACAATTAAAAAAGAATGGAGGGGGCCGGTGCTTTGGTGCAGTAGGTTAATCCTGTGCCTGCAGCGCTGGCATCCTATATGGCTCTGGTTCAAGTCCCAGATGCTCCTCTTCCCATTCAGCTCTCTGCTAAGGCCTGGGAAAGCAGTAGAAGATGGCCCAAGTGCTTGGGTCCCTGCAAATCCACCGTTCGCTCCCCAGATGCTGGTTCAGTCCCCAGATGCCTGCAGCTGCCAGAGCTGGGCTGTGGTCGAAGCCAAGAACCAGGAGCTCAGTGCAGTTTCCATGTGGGTGCAGGGCCCCAACCATTTGAGCCATCACGGCTGCCTCCCAGGGTGCACATCAGCAAGAAGCTGGAATCAAGAATGGAGCCTGCAGCAAACCTAGGCACCCTGGCCAGGACTGAGCGAGGCTGAAGCTTCATCCAGGCCTACCACATGGGTGGCAGGGGCCCAAGCTCTGGGCCACCTTCTGTTGCTTTCCCCAGGCCGTTATCAGGGAACTGGATGGGAAGTGGAGCAGCCGGGACATGAACTGGTGCCCTTATGGGATGTAGGTGTTGTAGGCAGCAGCTTTATCTGCTATACCACAACACTGGACCCATCTCTCGTTCTCTAACTGGTGGATTTGCCACATTTATATTTATTGTTATTGCTGATCCACATGGATTTGTGGGTTGATTTTCAGCACTTTGCTCTGTGCTCTGTGTTTGCCTTCTATTGCTGTATTCTCATTCTCTCTCCCTTCCCTAGCTGTACCCAGAAAGGGAAGGATATGTGAAGAATGACTCCCATGGTTTCTGCCTGCCGCATGGAAGTACCTGGGTCCCTGCCACCACGTGGACGGCTTGGAAGCAGCTCCAGACCCCCTAGCTTTGGGCAGGCCCAGCCCTGGCCCCTGTGGGTGTCTGGATAGTGAACCAGTGAATGGAGATCTTGATTTCTGTCTCTGTGTCTCTGCCTTCTAAGTAAAATGAAAATAAAGAAATAAAACACTAGCCATGAACTCCCTGGAGCCTAATTGCTTTAATTACTTCGGTTGAGTTCTATTCTTGTGGCTTGGGAAGCGGTATATATTCTGTCACAGAATGGAGTTTCTGTAACCACTTTGTAGGTCAAGTTGGTTGACAGTGGTTTTTATTTATTTTTTTAAAGATTTATTTATTTGAAATAAGTAAATAATTTATTTACTTCAGAGTTATAGAGAGGCAGAGGCAGAGAGAGAGAGAGAGAGATCTTCTATCCACTGTTTGATTCCCCAGATGGCTTCAATGGCCATAGATGAGCCGATCTAAGGCCAGGAGCCAGGAGCTTCTTCCCACACGGTTTTGGGGAGGGGGCACAAAGACTTGGGCCATCTTCCTCTGCTTTCCCAGGTCATAGCAGAGAGCTGGATCAGAAGTGGAGCAGCTGGGACTTGAACTGGCACCCATGTAGGATGCCAGCACTGCAGGCGGTAGCTTTACCCACTACAACACAGCGCCGGCCCCAACAGTGTTGTTCTTACAGATTTTCTGTCTATTTTTTCTGTCAATCATGGAGAGGTGTTAGAATCTCCATTATAATTTGGATTTGTCTGTTTTCTCTCATTTGTATTAGAGTTGGCTTTGGAGATTTTGAAGCTCTGTTGTTAGGGGATAAATGTTTAGGATTGCTATGTTTGGGAAGCCTGTTTTGTCCAGTATAGTTTCCACGACTTTCCATGACTAATGTTAGCCCTGTTTTCCTTTCCTCATTCTTTGAGCACGTTCAGCCTTTCCGCATTTCTTAGGGGTATGAACTGTGGTGACTGTAGCTGTCTACATGTTGTCTCCTGATTCTCTCTTCTGCGTCATTTCCAGGTCAGTTTGTGTTGATTGAGCCATCCTCATTGTAAGTTGAATTTTCTTCTTTGCATCTAGAAATCTTTTTTTTTTTTTTTTAAGATTTATTTTATTTTTATTTGGAAGGCAGAGTAACAGAGAAATCTTCCATCTGCTAACTCACTCTCCAGTTGGCCCCAGTGTTAGGGCGAGGCCAGACCAAAGCCAGGAGCCAGAGCTTCATCTGGTCCCCCTATGTGGGTGGCAGGGGCCCAAGCACCTGGGCCATTTTCTGCTGCTTTCCAGGCTGATCAGAGGGAGCTGGGACTTGAATAGGAACACTGATGAGAGATGCGGGCATCGCAGGTGGTGGCCTAACCCACTGTGCCACCGTGCAGGCCCGGCCTGGACCTGTGACTGGACCCAGATGCTGTCCTCTTGCTGTGTTGGTGCAGACATTACCACACTCGTCAGTCTTGAGCTCTGTGCTGCTGTGAGGCCAGGTGACTCGGGCACACTTCCTGGTGCCTTGGCTGCTGGGAGCAGGCGTGGGTCCTGGCTGAGTGGGGCTCCAGATGCTGCTGCTGCCAGCCCCTCCTGGTGGCTCTTTCCCCAGTCCTGGCCAGGGTCTTCTCACATGTGGCCCTTGCATTAATTTTCAGCCTCGCTCTAACAAAGTACCACAAACTTCTCTCAAAGTTCTTCGAGTGAGCAGCCTGATGTGGTGTTCACCCGGCTGCCGTCCTCCAGCCGTCCGCCGGCTGTAGTCCTCTGGTGCTGCTCCTGCCCTTCCAGTTCATTTGTGGATTTTGGTTCTTGGCTTCTGTGGGACCAGAGTCCCAGCTTCAGTTTCCCTTGTCCCGGAGCCGCCTCCGTCTTCACAGCCAGCTGCAGTGGATGGGAGTCCTCCCTCTGCCTCGCTTCATTTTAAAGATTATTTACTTATGTGAAAGACAGAGTTACAGAGAGGCAGAGAGAGAGAGAGATCTGTCAATCAATTGCTCTTCCATCCACTGCCTCACTCCCCAAATGGCTGCAGCGGCCAGTGCTGAGCCAGGCCCAAGCCAGGAGCCAGGAGCTTCTTCCAGGTCTCCCACGTGGGTGCAGGGGCCAGACGACTTGGACCGTCTTCCACCTCTTTCCCAGGCACATTGGCACGGAGCTGGCTCAGAAGTGGAGCAGTGGGTCTCAACCTGGTGCCCATATGGGATGCCAGCGCTGCAGGCAGAGGCTTGGCCCACCCGTTCATGTCTGGTTTCTCTTGCTCCTTGCAGATGCTCCCCAGGAAGAAAGACGACATGTGTTTCCAAGCCAGGGCGCTCCCTCTGCCTGCAGTCTCCTGAGATTCCTGCCAGCCTCGGGTTTGTTCATTTTTCTTTCCTGTTGATTGTGCTCTTGTGGGCTCTATCTTATTTACTTTTTTTTTTTTTTTTTTTGACAGGCAGAGTGGACAGTGAGAGAGAGAGAGACAGA
Organism: Lepus europaeus; assembly: GCF_033115175.1. NCBI lineage: Eukaryota > Metazoa > Chordata > Mammalia > Lagomorpha > Leporidae > Lepus > Lepus europaeus. The sequence continues at coordinate 539,575 of NC_084830.1, read as the reverse complement.
GAGAAAGGTCTTCCTTTTGCCGTTGGTTCACCCTCCAATGGCCGCCGTGGCCGGCGCGCTGCTGCCGGTGCACCGTGCTGATCCAAAGGCAGGAGCCAGGTGCTTCTCCTGGTCTCCCATGGGGTGCAGGGCCCCAGCACTTGGGCCATCCTCCACTGCACTCCCGGGCCATAGCAGAGAGCTGGCCTGGAAGAGGGGCAACGGGGACAGAATCCGGCACCCCGACTGGGACTAGAACCCGGTGTGCCGGCGCCGCAAGGTGGAGGATTAGCCTGTTGAGCCACGGTGCTGGCCTTATTTACTTATTTTTTAAAATATTGATTTAATTATTTGAAAGGGAGTGTGAGAGACAGAGATGTCTCTTCCATCTGCTGGTTCACTCCCCAGATGACAGCGACAACCAGGGCTGGGCCAGGCCAAAGTCGGGAGCGAGGAATTCTCCCTGGCTACCCAACATAAGTGGCAGGGGCCAAGCACTTGGGCTTTCTTCCCCTGCTTTCCCAGGCACATTGGCAGGGAGCTGGATCAGGAGCAGAGCAGCTGGGACTTGGAACCAGTGCTTTGATAGGGGATGCTGGCATTGCAGGTGACAGCTTAGCTCGCTATGCCACATTGCTGGCCCCATGGGCTGCTATTTCAAAACCTGTCACCCTGGAAAGTGGGTTAAAGCTCCAGCCTGCAGAGCCGGCATCCCATATGGGTGCCAGTTTGAGTCCCGGCTATTCTACTTCCGATCCAGCTCCCTGCTGATGCACATGGGAAGGCAGTGGAAGATGGCCCAAGTCCTTGGGCCCCTATGCCCACATGGGAGACCTGGAAGAAGCTCCTGGCTCCAGATCAGCTCAGCTGTGGCCATTGCAGTCATTTGGACAGTGAACCAGCAGATGGAAGACCTCTCTCTCCCTCTGGCTCTACCTCGCTATAACTCCTGTCTTTCAAATAAATAAATTTATTTGCATGACAACAGCTGCAGAGAGAGATCCATCTTCCATCCGTTGGTTTATTCCCTAGATGGTCTCAGTGGTCTGGGCTGAGCCAGGCCAATACTAGAAGCTTCATCTGGGTCTTCCACGTGGGTGCAGGGGCCCAAGAGCTTGGGCCATCTTCTGCTGCTTTCCCCAGACCATTAGCAGGGAGCTGGATCAGAAGTGGAACGGGGGCTGGAGCTGTGGCGTGGCAGGTAAGGCTGACGTCTGCAGCGCTGGCATCCCATATGGGCATTGGTTCGCGTCCCAGCTGCTCCACTTGTGATCCAGTTCTCTGCTATGGCCTGGGAAAGCAGCAGAAGATGGCCCACGTCCCTGGGCTCCTGTAACTGAATGGAGACCTGGAGGAAGCTCCTGGCTCCTGGCTTCAGCTCAGTGCAGCTCTGGCCGTTGTGGCCATCCGGGGAGTGAACCAGTGGATGGAAGACCTCTCTCTCTCTCTCTCTCTCTCTCTCTCTCCCTCCCTCTTTGTAACTCTGTTTTTCAAATAAATAAATCTTTAAAAAGAAACGAAATGGAAATGGAGCAGCCGGGACATGAGCTGATGCCCGTGTGGGATGCCGGTGTTGCAGGTGGCGGCTTTACCTGCTGTACCTTAGTGCTGACCTCCTCACTGGGCTTTTGGATGTGGGTGGACGCTTGGGGTCAGTCTGCCTTCCTGGCCTGGATTCTTCCTCCCGTAACTCCCAGGATTTGCATGACCTCTCACCCTGCCTGCCCCCCTCACCCCCAGCTCAGGGTGGGCACTGTGTCTTCCCATTTTCCTGATGTATTAGGGAGGAGTGATGGCAGAGAGGTGACGCAGAGGTTGAAGGAACTGTCAGAGAATGGAGGACGCGGGAGTCAGTGAAGCCAGCCTCCTTGTCGGGGCAGGGTGCGGGGGTGGGGGACCCTGACAGGGCTGGGCGTGTGCCCCACAGGCAGAGGCAGTGGGATGTGTGTGTTGATGTCTGTCTGTGCGGGAGGTGCTCCGAGGTGTGCATCCGCCCTCTTTCACAGGGTGAGCAGGGAGCTGCTTGTCTAGGCTGACGATGGTGGACAAGCCCTGCTGGCCAGTTCACGGGCAGGGCTGCCAGGTGCTGAGGGACAGAGCAGAACCGGAATCTGAGGAGAAGGGGTCCTTTCCCTCGAACAGCTCAACCGAAATGTGGCAGAGAGATTTCCCACAGAACAAATTCACGTTCCACAGGAAGTAGTAACTTTTGGAGGAATTAGGTGTTGTGGGGGCTCATGGATGAATGTTTTGTTATTCTAGGTTGGAGAAGCTGCCCCGTCCCCACTGGGCGAAGCCAGGACCTCAGAAATGACCGAGTCCTATGTGAAGAGTGAGTGTGCGGTGTGGGCGGGACCCAAGTGCCTCCAGGCCCCCACGGATGGGGCTGCCCCTTGCTGGGGCATTTACACGGCTCTGGGATGCCTGGCGCCCCATCAGAGCTCCGAGCCTGCCGGCTTCTGGTGTAGAGCCGGCCTTGGTGCCAGGCAGCTGTGGCTTGAAGGAGTCTGTCTTGAAGAAGTTGCTTTCTCCAGGAAACAAAGTGCTGTCTCAGGCCATTTGGATTGCTGTAATGAAATGCCTCAGACTGCGCGGTTTAAAGACTAACTTAGAGAAGCGGAATGGCAGAGAGAGAGGCAGAGACCGATCTGCTGTCTGCTCATTCACTCGTGAAATGCGCACGACAGCTGGACCTTGGTCAGGCCCAGGCAGGAACTCCATCCAGGTCTCCCATGTGGGTGGCGGATCCATCATCTGCTGCCTCCCAGGGTGTGCACGAGCCGGAAGCTGGGCCAGAAGTGCAGCAGCTGGGACTCAAACCAGGCACTGGCACACGAGCACAGCAAACCCTGCTCCCCGGGGCCCACCGTGGAGTGGAGCCCAGCGTGTGCACTCCGAGGGGGCCGGCATTCAAGCTGTGTCGAGCTGGCCCGGAGCAGCTGCTGGAGCCGAGCACACAGCTCTTCCTTCGGGCTCGGCCCGACCGCTCTGAACGGGAAGGGTCCTTGGGTCGCTGTGCCTTCCCCGCCTTGACACAGCCTTGGCATGGAGCTGCTACCTGCCTCCCCGGCCCCTGCCTCCCCAACAAAGTCCCACAGCCCCCCTGAGGTGGAAGCTCCCCCCACATGCTCCACCTCCTCCCTCCTGGGCCGCGCCTGGGGGTTCTGTCAGTGCCACTGCGGCACAGCTGAGGCTGAGGGCCACTAAGAGACCTGAGGAGTCTGGGTGCAGGCAAGGGCTGGGAAGAGCAGAGGAGGGAGCATGCACTGCCCACAGATGGCCCGAGCCATGTGAGGGCCCGAGGTCAGCAGGAGGGCCCTGCATGGAGGGGCAGGTGCAGACCACAGGACGGGCCAGCTTTGCTCTGCTTTGTTAAACTTAGATGTGAGTGGATCTCCTTAATTTGGGCGGCTTATTTGCTGAACTATTGAGTGTGGAGGTGGGGGCTGTTCAAATGCAGCGTCCTGCTCATGGCGGACTCCTGCTGGTGGAGCAGAGGGCATGGCCAGCCCCGCAGGGTCTCGTCTCTGCCTGGGGCGGTGCTTATGACTGGCTGAGGCCTGGCCTGGCCTGTGAGCGCTGCCTTCTCTCAGTGCCGTGAGGCAGGGTCTGGCTTTATTCCTTCCTTGCTCTCCATGGGTTCTGCTCGTAAGGTGCCTGGCCACCCAGGTGACACAGGATGAGATGGAGATGTTCACGCCTGTCCTGGGACGTGAGGGGTGTGGTCCTGCACATGGACCCTGAGGAACCTGTCCGGCCGAGCCCAAGGCCTCGTGATCATGGCTGGCAGAACCTCGTGTGTGGGGAGGGGAGCTGGGCCTGTCTTCTGAAGGCCTAACCCATGTGTCCCAGGCAGGCAGCGGCCCCTGGTGCTCCCGACCCCAAGGGGTGGAAGGCAGGCCCACTGTGTAGCTGCAGGTGCCAGTAGGCATGGCCGTTCTGTGGGGTGGCCCTAAGGCTTCGGGAATGTGCCACCCCCACACTGGGCCCCAGGCTGACGGCATCTATCTGGGGTGGCAGTTGTGCCACAGTGAAGAGGCTGCTGGACCGTGTCTGGGGACGGGGCTTGTTTCCACAGAGCTGTCCTACCCCCTGCTGGAGGCGGTCACGGACAAGGACCCTGCTGTGCAGGAGCAGGTGTGCAGGGCCCTGTGCTCCCTTGGGGAGGTGCAGCCCGCGGAGATGCTGTGTGCCTGTGAGGAGTTCCTGCGGCACCGGGACAAGGTATGTCTGCCTGCCCGCATGGGGACACCCTCGGGGCACCCTTTGCTGGGCCTTCCTGGCTTGGGAGTGCACAGCCCAGTCGGAAGCAGTGGGCTGCATGTGTGCAGGCTGTTGGCAGAGAACTGCCCCTGGGCTCCCTCCAGGGTGGCATCTCGGGATAGAGGGCCCCCTCGTCCTGTGCCTGGAGTGTGACTGTGCCCCAACAGGCTCACTGGCCTGTCTGGAGACTGGCCATCCCCACTGCAGCTCTGAGGCTGGTGAGCGGGGGCTGCTTGCCATTCCCTTTGCTCCAGGTGGTGGACTAAGCTCCTGCCTCGGGGAGGGAGAGTTGTCTCTGTCCCCTTGGTGCTGGTATCTGGGAAGACTTGGCAGGGCCATGGAGAGCTGGTCTGAGGTTGGAGGCTGCCTTGTCCCCAAGGTGGGAGCTGCCCCAGGGAGGGGGCTCTGGAGCGCACTGTCCACTCCATGCATTGCTAACTTGGCAGAATTGTGTATGCTCCCTCTGCCTGCGGGTGTCAGGTTGCCAGTTCAAGCCCCCGTGGGAGTGAGCGACTCAGCTGCCACGGCTCACTGGACTTCTGCCTCTGCTGGGCCTTGGCAGAGCCTGAAATTGTTGGTTTCTTGTTTCTGTTGGTGCAGGGTTTTGTAGTCTAAGAAGCCCCTCATTCTTTTTGTTTTATTTGATATTTTGATATGTAAAAGGGGACCTCATCAGCTGAGTGTTTCTCTGAGGCACAAAATGGCCTGGTTCCTGGAGGATGTCTAGAGCTGTGCCGAGGCCTGGTTCCTAGAGGATGTCTAGAGCTGTGCCGTGGCCTGGTTCCTAGAGGATGCCTAGAGCTGTGCCGTGGCCTGGTTCCTAGAGGATGCCTAGAGCTGTGCCGTGGCCTGGTTCCTAGAGGATGCCTAGAGCTGTGCCGTGGCCTGGTTCCTAGAGGATGCCTAGAGCTGTGCCGTGGCCTGGTTCCTAGAGGATGCCTAGAGCTGTGCCGTGGCCTGGTTCCTAGAGGATGCCTAGAGCTGTGCCGTGGCCTGGTTCCTAGAGGATGCCTAGAGCTGTGCCGTGGCCTGGTTCCTAGAGGATGCCTAGAGCTGTGCCGTGGCCTGGTTCCTAGAGGATGCCTAGAGCTGTGCCGTGGCCTGGTTCCTAGAGGATGCCTAGAGCTGTGCCGTGGCCTGGTTCCTAGAGGATGCCTAGAGCTGTGCCGGGGCCTGGTTCCTAGAGGATGCCTAGAGCTGTGCCGTGGCCTGGTTCCTAGAGGATGCCTAGAGCTGTGCCGTGGCCTGGTTCCTAGAGGATGCCTAGACTGTGCTGTAGCCTGGTGAGGCCTCCTGGGGGGCCTGTGCTTTCTCCCCTGGGCATGGAGGGCCGTCCTTACTCCCCTGGGCATAGGGGGCTGTCCTTACTCCCCCTGCGGTGGGTTTGTGGTTCCAACAGGATAGTGGCTGGAGGTTGATGGCAGTGTGGTGCGTATGCATGCAGCCCACGCGTGTAGCGCGTGTGCAGTGGGGTGTGTGTGTGTGCCCGTTTGTGACTCCTACAGACTCTCTGGGCTCACACTTCCTTGGGTGGCAGAAAGCCTCCCTGGCCCTTGACAGACGCTGGGGCTGACCCTGCTGTCAGAGGAACAAAACGCACCACAGAAAACAAGAGACTGTTATGTTTAGTAATTTGTAGCCAACAATGTTTAAGATGTTTACTTGTTTTTATTCATTTGAAAAGCAGAGCCACAGAGAGACAGAGACAGAGACAGAGATGTTGCATCTGCTGGCTCTCTTTCCAGATGCCCACAACAGTGGCAGCTGGGCCAACCTGGAGCCCGGGGCCAGGAACTCCATTTGGGTCTCCCATGTGGGTGGCAAGGGTGCGTGTACTTGAGCCACCATCACTTGCCTCCCCGGGTGTGGGGTGTGTGTTAGCAGGAAGCTGGAGTCAGGGCAGAGCCGGGGAGTGGACTCAGGCACTGCAGTGGGTTGCAGTTGTCTGCGTTCATGTCCTAGGCCAGATGCCCACTCCTGTAGTGGAGCATAAGTGTGCTTCGTCGTGTGTGCCGCTTCCTGGTTTGTGTCTGATTTTGCCTCTTTTCTAGCTGTTTTAGCTGTGTGTTGTTTTTTTTTTTAAGATTCATTTATTTATTTATTTGAGAGGCAGAGTTACTGACAGAGAGAGAGTCTTCCATCCTCTGGTTCGCTCCCCAAATAGCTGCAACGGCTGGAGGTGGATGATCCGAAGCCAGGAGCCAGGGTGCAGGGGCACAAGCAGTAGGGCCATCTTCCACTGCTTTCCCAGGCCATTAGCGAAGTGGAGCAGCTGGGACTCGAACTGGCAGCCACATGGGATGCTGGTGCTGCAGACAGAGGCTTAACCTGCTACACACAGCCCTGGCTCCCATTTTAGCTTATTAAAATGGCTTCAAAGTAAAACGACTTTCCCATCAGTGGCCGGTTTGTGTACATGTTTTGAGTCGGGAGCTCTGCTCCTCCGGGGTGGCCGCCTCGTCTGTCTCCTGTCAGCCACTTGCAGGTGTGGGCACAAGACCCTCGCCCTTGCGGTTGTGTGTGTGTGTTCCTGGTTGCCCTGTTTGGCTGCCTCTGTGTAGACGACATGCGTGTTTCAGGCCTGCAGCGTCTCGCTCTGAGGACTGGGATGCTGGGAGCGACTCAGTCCAGTGTTCGGGGGCACATGGGTGCTTTCTAGGAGTCGGCTCCTGTCTGGCAGCTGAGCGTGGTTCTCTTTGCACAAACCTGGAGGCCCACGACTTTGCAGAAGTGAGAAATGACTTATTTCTAACTTAGACGTGCAAACAAGTGGCCCCCAGGAAGGCAGGCAGGCGCTGGCTGTGCTGACTGCGCCTCAGGAGATGGCCTTCTGGCCGAAGGGTCTTACGCTGAGCAAACCGCCCAGAACCGAAGCTCCCCGGGCAAACTGGCAGTTTGTGTGAACTCTCAGCGTCCCTGGGGTGCTCGTGATGTACACTGGCTCATTTCTGGGAAAGTCACGGCCCCTCTGCAGCCCACTGTCTCCGCAGTGCTGGGACACTCACAGTCCCCCCAAGTTCCAGACGGTGGCCACTGCTCCATCACCCACCCAGCCGTGTGGGCAGCAGCCACAGTCAGGCCAAGTCTGTGTCTGTTAAGTGACCCCATGCCAACTCCCTTCCAGTGGTTTCTAAGCAAAACCAAGCCTTTCCTGGCTGACTGACTGCCCTCTCTATTCCCAAAGCTGTCTTGTGACTGTCGCCTGCAAGCCTACTGTAACTTCAGTTCCCCCGGGAAACCCTGTTTCTCCCCCATGGGGCTGGGTTGATGTGTCCCTTCCCCTGCTGTGTGGGCAGTGTTCTGCGGACACTAGCTGTCTCCCGTGCCAGCTGCTCTCGGGAGGAGTGCTGGGGATGTCACTCAGGCTAACTGGGTGCCTCCAGTGGCAGACACCAGGTGCCCTGTTTGGGAGTGGGCAGTGGTGGCTCTGCTGTGTGCTGTGGCTGGGCCTGGCCGTCCAGTGGTGTGGCCAGCCCATGCCGTTGTCCCCTGTGCTTATTTGAGACAAAAACTGTGCTGGAGTGGCCTGGTGTAGGAGGAAGAGGGTGGCAGGACTGTGTGTGGGGTCAGCCGAGGGGTGGAGGCGTGGCTGATGGATGGGGGTCGTGTTTCATGTTGGAGTCTGGTGCCTGGAGCTTGTCACAGCCTGGGGTGGGGCCTTGGAGCCCAGGTTGGGGAGCAGGGGCCTGTGAGCTCCAGCTCGGCTGCTTGCTGCCCGTCACATGCAGAAGACTGGACGTGCCCTCTCCTGTGCCAGGAGCAGAGGGTGGCTTTGTGTGGGGGACCCCTGTAGCGCAGCTCTGGGCACACGGAGTCTGGGCGTGCAGCTGCACACCCCACAGCCTTCCCTGCTGCCCTCCTCAGTTGGCGCACCCATACCGCGCGATGGTCCTGAGGGCTATGGAGACGGTCCTGAGCAGTCACACCTGCAGGCTGGACAAGGACACGGCCAGCACCGTCCTCCTCCTGGCCTCCAGCGAGATGACCAAGACCAAGGTGCGTGGGCTCCGCCCTGCTCGGGAGGGCGGCTTCTTGTCTGGGCCTTGCTGCCCCGGGTGTCAGGCGTGGGTTGTGTCTGGCGGAGGTCTCGTGCCTCTGCCGCTGCTGCTGGTGTGCCACCCAGCCTTCCCCGAGGGACACTGCAGACCGAGGCTCGTTCTGCCACCTGGGAGGATCTGCGAGAGGGTCTCCCTCTGGGTCTCGGGCAGGAGCTGTTCTGTGAGTGGCAGCAGGCGGCAAGCAGTGTGCTGGTGGCCGTGGGGAAGCATTTCATCAACCCCGTGATGGAGGAGGTGCTGAGCAAGTTCCAGCCTGGGGTCCTGCCGCACCCTCTCGTGGTGCAGACGCTGGCCAGCCTCGCCGTTTCCAACGGTAGGTGTGGCCTGGCCCGCTCTGTGCTCTGGCCTCATGGCCCCAGCTCCTGTGCCTGTGCCCGCCTTGGGCTGTCAGGAGCTCAGGCCACGTAGGGGACTGTGTGTGTGCCGGGCGGTGGGGGCTGTGTGTGTGTGCTGGGCTGTGTGTGTGTGTGTGCCGGGCGGTGGGGGCTGTGTGTGTGTGTGTGCTGGGCGGTGGGGCTGTGTGTGTGTGTGCTGGGCGGTGGGGCTGTGTGTGTGTGTGCTGGGCTGTGTGTGTGTGCTGGGCGGTGGGGGCTGTGTGTGTGTGTGTCTGTGCTGGGCGGTGGGGGCTGTGTGTGTGTGTGTGCCGGGCGGTGGGGGCTGTGTGTGTGTGTGCGCTGGTGTGTGTGTGTGTGTGCCGGGCGGTGGGGGCTGTGTGTGTCCCTGTGCTGACCGCTGGGGGCTGTGCTCGCTCTGGTGAGTGGTGGGAGCTGTGACGCCACCCTGACCACCCTCTGCCTCCACAGTGTTCGGCACCGTCCCTTTCCTGCCGTCCGTCCTGAGCACCATGCTGCCCATGCTGGGGATGGCCAAGCACGACACCATGCGGGCTGTGCTCTGCTGCGGTAAGATGGTGGTGCGGCTGCCACCTGTCTGCCCTCTGTCTCGGGGCTGCTGTGGGACCTGGCTGACATGCCGCTGTCGGCTGGCACAGGTCCTTGGGGCTGCAGGAAGGTAGGCAGGTGCCGGAGGGCGGGCCTCAGCTGAGCTGCTCCTGGGTGCTGGGCGGGCCTGCCCTTGTGTTGCAACCTGTGCCCCTCGCTGCTTCTCTCTGCTGCTGGGATCCTCACGCCAAGGGTCTGTAGTGACCTGGACACGGGGTAGGAGGACACATCCTTAGTCACAGCTTTGCACGTCTGTTCCGTTTCCCCATGCTCTGCTTGCAGAGTGACCTCCCCCTGGGCATCTCAGAGCAGGCAGAGAGGTGCTCCCTGCTCTCAAACCTGTGTCTGATCAGGCTGTAGGAGGGGCCTGGGCATGGCCTCTGGGAACATGGTGTTCCTGTGGGGATCTGAGCTAACTTAGCCAAAGTTAGACCCTGGACGCTGTGGGCCTGGGGACCCAGCCACCCTTGGTAGCAGCCGTGAAGCCCCTGCAAGACTGCAGCTCTGGAACCTGGTGGGGAGGGCACCTGTGTCATTCCAGGCTCCCAGGAGGCAGCAGCTCCTTAAACGTTGACCCCTTGTTGACCGCTGGCCCTCCCAGGATTGGGATGTCCGGGTTTTTCCCCTGGTGGGTTGTCGTGACAGCAGGCAGGGCCTGGTGCCCAGGGGCATGGTTTGGTGGGGAAGGGCATGGTGACGGAGTGAGCAATACATTTTACATGTTGGGCCCATTCCTGGTGACTTCGGGTCTGGGTCCTGGGCTCTTAGGGCCCTGCCTCCCGTGCATCCGCAGAGCCCTGCCATCTCCTCGCAGCCCCTGGCCTCCCGTCTCCTTGCCCGGCTTCTTCATGCTTTCATTTCTGGGGTTTTCCTCAAAGACTCCTTCCTGCCTGGGGACGAGGCCCCTGGCTGAGCTGATGCCAACCTCACTTCCTGGCGTTTGAGGCTGAGGTTTGACGCAGGGCCCCAGAGAACCACACGCTGAGCTGGGGCGGAGGAGTGGGCCTCGGGGGTGCCTGCATGGCGTGGGCTGTGGGCAAACCCTCCCGACGTGAAAGCATGGCTGGGAGAGCGTAGGACAGGGCCTCGTCCAGGTGGCGGCGACCAGGGACCATGACATGACGGCTGCTGGGTCTGTGCTGAGCTCACCTTGTGTCGCCCCTACGGTGCTGAGAGCCATGACCCCAGGCCTTGCCGCTGCCACAGCTGTGGTGCTGTGGTGCCTCTCCTCCAGTCTCTGTCCTGGGGGTGAGGCCACTCCCCACGTGAAGGGAGGCTTCGCTGGCAGTCAGTGAGCAGCACGGGGCAGCCTTGTGTCCACCGCTGGACATGCCATGCAGGGGAAAGGGCACAGCCTGACACTGCCCAGGAGTACAGCACCCTGCACTGCCTGTGTAGGAAGGCAGCCTCAGAAGAGCCAAAGATGGACTCGGGGTGCAGACTGTCCAGGGAGAAGAAGACGGCCGAGAGAGCCATGACCGAGGTCCCCGGGGAAGACGGCCGAGAGAGAGCCGTGACTGAGGTCCCCGGGAGAAGAAGACGGCCGAGAGGGAGCCGTGATCAAGGCCCCCGGGAGAAGACGGCCGAGAGAGCCGTGACCGAGGTCCCCGGGAAAAGACGGCCAAGAGAGAGCCGTGACCGAGGTCCCCGGGAGAAGAAGACGGCCGAGAGAGCCGTGACCGAGGTCCCCGGGAGAAGAAGACGGCCGAGAGAGCCGTGACCGAAGTCCCCGGGAGAAGAAGACGGCCGAGAGAGCCATGACCGAGGCCCCCAGGAGAAGACGGCCGAGAGAGAGCCGTGATCGAGGTCCCCGGGAAAAGACGGCCAAGAGAGAGCCGTGATCGAGGTCCCCGGGAAAAGACGGCCAAGAGAGAGCCGTGACCGAGGTCCCCGGGAGAAGACGGCCAAGAATCGTGACCAAGGTCCCCGGGAGAAGACGGCCGAGAGAGAGCCGTGATCGAGGTCCCCGGGAAAAGACGGCCAAGAGAGAGCCGTGACCGAGGTCCCCGGGAGAAGATGGCTGAGAAAGCCGTGACCGAGGCCCCCAAGGGAGATGCGAGGAGATGGTGGATCCGTGAAGCAGCATGTTGTCGTGAGGAAACCACATCCAGAGAATACAGTGGAGCTCTGAGAGTAAAGTCATGGTGATACAAATAAAAACCACAGCCGGCGCCGCAGCTCAATAGGCTAATCCTCCGCCTACGGCGCCGGCACACCAGGTTCTAGTCCCGGTCAGGGCGCCAGGTTCTGTCCCGGTTGCCCCTCTTCCAGGCCAGCTCTCTGCTGTGGCCAGGGAGTGCAGTGGAGGATGGCCCAGGTCCTTGGGCCCTGCACCCCATGGGAGACCAGGAGAAGCACCTGGCTCCTGGCTTTGGATCAGTGTGGTGCGCTGGCCGCAGCGCGCCAGCTGTGGTGGCCATTGGAGAGTGAACCAACGGCAAAGGAAGACCTTTCTGTCTGTCTCTCTCACTGTCCACTCTGCCTGTCAAAATGAATAAGTAAATAAATAAAAACCACAATAGAGTCGAGGAAAGAGTAGAAATCTTCCCCCAAACAGCCACGATGCAAAAGTATGGAAAGTGGAAGAGAAGGTGGAGAGAGTTAGCATGCTGGGGCACGGAACCAGGACCCAGATACTGGGCACCTTAGAAAGAGCCAACAGTGGTTGCGAATCTGCCGAAGTGGCTGGACAGGCAGGTCCTCTGAGGGGCACCCAGGGTGTTCTTGTGGGGAAGATGGTCTACGAGGGGGTGAGGGACGGGATGGCCTGTGGGCAGCTCTGGTGGCAGTGCCACGCAGCCCTCTCCAGCCTGGAGTGGGAGCCCACCCCAAACACCATATGAGTGTCAGAGTGGAATAAAGACTTTATGGAAAGCAAGCCTCAAGACAAACCTCCATCCATGCTTCCTGGAGGTGAATGGAGGGTGTGTTCCACCGTGACACTGCTCTGACCACGTGGGCACCCAAGAGACTGTGGGACAGCAGGCGCCTGGGCCTCTTGGAGGAGGTGGAGGCCCAGGACAAGTGGCTGCTGCTGTCTTCCCCCTGGGGAAGGGGGCTGTGTTTGTGATGGGGAACCAGGCAGACACACAGGAGATGACCCCTAACTCACGCCCAGCAAAGCCGTGCAGGAAGGAGAACTGGGGCTAGGAGACGGGGGAGACTCCTGCCAGGCCACCCTGGAAAGGGCCACTCGGGGTGGGCAGGACCAAGCAGATGAGGCACAGAGAGGGTGCCGTGAGGCAGCAGCTGGAGATAGGGGTCCGAGCCAGCACCCGCCTGCTTGCAGAGTGCTGGGGAGGGAGGGTGAGAATCCTCCCTTAACCTGTGTGTGACTCGGATGAAGGTGAGGAGTGGCCTGTTACCTTGCGAACCCTTCCTGCTGCAGGACACCCAGAAATGCCGATGGGCTTGCTATCCGTCCTGCGGCTGGGAACGGGAGGCAGGTGCAGGAGACAGGCATGGCCCATCTTCCGCGAGAGGGTGACGAGGAGACGCCCTTGGTGCCAAGGGCCCTGGGAAGTGGATTTTTTCTCTTCTGTTGTTTTCCCCCCTGAGGTTGTGTAACTGTGCCTGGCTTTCAGCTAGGTGTCGCTGTGGTCTATGCCTCCTGTTGGGCTGGGAGGCCCACTTCTAAGACACAGGCTTGAGTCGGCAGCTCACTGGCTCCCTGCAGTGAGGATCGGCCTGGGCCTGGGGCCGTGTCAGTTACAGCCAGAAAACCCGCAGCAGCCCCAGAGCAGGGTTAGAGCAGAAGACAGTGCGTCTGTGATGTTCATAAGGTCAAAACGCAGCAGCAGAGGGGTGGGCGCGGCACCCCTGGGGCACCCGTATCCAGCCCCAGCTGCTGCACTTCTCCAGTGCGCCCTGGGAGGCAGCAGGTGACGGCCCAAGCACTTGAATCCCCACCACCCACGTGGGAGACCTGGATGGAGCTCCTGGCTCCTGCCTTACGCCTTGCCTAGTCCTGGTTGTTGTGGGCATTTGGGGAATGAACCATGGAGGGAAGATTCATTCTCTCTCTCTCTCTCTCTCTCTCTCTGCCTTTCAAGTAAAAGTAAACAATTCTTAAAGATGGGGGGGGAGGAACAGGGTTAGGAAGCAAAAGCAGGAACAAGTCGGGAGAAAAGGGTGTTTCTGTGCCCTTGCGGCCGGTTTGGAGAGGGACAGATAGAACGTTTAGACAGGAAGCCGGTGCTCTCCATGAAGGGTGGAGGGGTGGCCACTTGGAGAAGCTGGGCCAGGAGCTGAGGTCTGCCCAGCGCTGCTCTGAGCGGGCTGAGCTCTGGGGACCGCAGGAGCGGCGTGAAGGAAGGGGTGGGGGAAGGGCGGGCTTAGAGCGGCTGCTCGCTCCAAAGGCAGAGGAGGTGACGTCGCAGTTGTCCACAGCTGGGTGCATCCTCTGAGGTCACGGGTGCCAGGAAGCAGCTGCTGGGAAGGCTGTGCCCTGTCGGGCCCCAGGGGCCACCTCCCACACCGACCCCTCCAGCCGAAGCCAGGAGCCTGCAACTGCCAGAGGGGGAGGCAGGAGTGGCTGGGGCAGAGCCGATTCCAGGAGCCCATGTTGCAGGGTGGAGTGTGACCCGGTGCGTGGGGCACATACGCCAGCACGGCAGTAGCAGCTGTTGGTCACCTGTGCGTGGCCAGGGCTTTCCTGGGAGCCGCTATAGCCTGGAGTCCAGTGTTTCTGCAGCCACCCACCCCCACAGATGGACAGGTGGCTCTTGTTCTGGCCATGGTACCTCAGGGCTGTGCCCGCTGTGTGGTCAGTGAGCCACCCAGGCCTTGCTGGAACAGGGTTCTCCCTCGTTATTGATAGTGCGGCTGCCTGTCCTCATCCCTCCTGCCCTGACTGAACGGGGCAGAAAAGGGACAGACAGGCCTCTGAGAAGATACAACATTGCACTCGCTTTGGCAGCCATGTCCTAAAACTGCAGTGTCAGAGAGCTGCGTGCGGGCCTGTGCGGAGATGGTGTGCAGATGCCTGGGCGTCCTCATGTTCTGAGTGCTTTCCCGAGGAGCCACACCCCTCAGAAGTGTTGAGGGCATCGGCAGAGCCAGAGAGCTAAGAGAAACACGAAGCAGCAGTGGTCCCCACCTGACCCTGTCACCCAGATGTTACCCCCAGGTGCTGCCCACCTGACCCTGTCACCCAGGGGCTCCCCACCTGACCCCGTCACCCAGGGGCTCCCTGCCTGACCCTGTCACCCAGGTGCTCCCCACCTGACCCTGTCACCCAGGTGCTCCCCACCTGACCCCGTCACCCAGGGGCTCCCCACCTGACCCCGTCACCCAGGGGCTCCCTGCCTGACCCTGTCACCCAGATGTTATCCCCAGTGCTCCCTCCTGACCCTGTCACCCAGGGGCTCCCCACCTGACCCCGTCACCCAGGGCTCCCCGCCTGACCCCGTCACCCAGGGGCTCCCCACCTGACCCCGTCACCCAGGGCTCCCCGCCTGACCCCGTCACCCAGGGCTCCCCGCCTGACTGTGCCACCCCAGGGCCAAATTCATTCGTTTATTCCTTTTTTTTTTTTTTTTAAAGATTTATTTATTGGAAAGCAGAGTTACAGAGAGGTGGAGAGAAAGAGGTCTTCCATCTGACAGTTCACTCCCCAAGTGCCCATTGCTGGAACTGGGCTGATCCGAAGCCAGGAGCTTCCTCCAGGTCTCCCACATGGGTACAGAGGCCCAAAGCACTTGGCCATCTTCTACTGCTCTCCCAGGCCATAGCAGAGAGCTGGATGGGAAGTGGAGCAGCGGGGACTCGAACCAGCACCATATGGGGTGCCAGCATTGCAGGCGGCAGTTTTTTTTTTTTTTTTTTTTTTTTTACAGGCGGAGTGGACAGTGAGAGAGAGAGAGAGACAGAGAGAAAGGTCTTCCTGTTGCCGTTGGTTCACCCTCCAATGGCCACCGCGGTAGCGCGCTGCGGCCGGCGCACCGCGCCGATCCGATGGCAGGAGCCAGGCACTTCTCCTGGTCTCCCATGGGGTGCAGGGCCCAAGCACTTGGGCCATGCTCCACTGTACTCCCTGGCCACAGCAGAGAGCTGGCCTGGAAGAGGGGCAACCGGGACAGGATCGGTGCCCCGACCGGGACTAGAACCCGGTGTGCCGGCGCCACAAGGCGGAGGATTAGCCTAGTGAGCCGCGGCGCCGGCCTGCAGGTGGCAGTTTTACCTGCTATGCCACAGTGCCCACCCCACCAAATTCTTTCTGTGAGTTGGGTAGTGCCGTCACACTGAGAGAACACAGTACACCCCCTCCAGCCACGCACTGTGCTGCTCCCAGAGTGAAGGTGCCTTTGGGTGCCTGTGTCCATCTGTAGCCTGTGATGTGTTGGTTTAGTCCCAAAACCTGGGAACATGGAGATTAGCATCCTTGGTGACAACGAGGCCCAGGGACAGAGTCACAGCGGACGTGGAGCTGAGCTGTGTCCCATGTGGGTCAGTGCCTGGAGGTGCAGAAGAAACCTGCAGACCCACTTCTGTGGCTGTTGATTCTTAATCCCTCGTAAATACAAGTGAGTGGGCGTCTGTTACAGGATAAGAAAAGTAGAGTTAGCTTAGCCCAAAGGGAGCCCCTTGTCCCGGAGAGCACTGCGGTCCGGCCAGTGGCGGAACACCACATGCGCTCTTTCCACTTAACACCAGAACCCTGAGAACATGCAGCGAAAGAGCATCCGCGGCTTAGCGTGGGGGCTGAGCTCCAGGTGAGCCAGTGCGAGTGGACAGGCCAGGCCCCGGGGGCACAGGTGCTAAAAACCCTGAGGGCCTGGCTGCCGGGCAGCAGAACTGCCCGTGGCGTTGAAGGCATTTTGTCCTGCAGACCAGAAGCAGTAGGGGGTTGACTTGGCCTTGCATGAGAGCTGGTCGTGGGAACACCTGGTGCTGTTCCGTGTCCCACCTGTGAGCGTGGCAGTTCTCTGTTTACACCTGGGGAGACTGAGGCCCGGAGAGGTAAGTGGCTCGTGTGGAGTCACGTGCGTCACTCGCCTGTCCAGAAGCCGTTAGTGCCCCGATGAGTCGGGAGTGGGGCAGGAGGCCTGATGGCACCGTCCTTGGGCAGCAGTTGCTGGAGCTCAGTATCCCAGAAGAACCGCAGCAAACCAGACTTTTTTTTATTTATTTATTTTTATTTTTTATTTTTTGACAGAGTGGACAGTGAGAGAGACAGAGAGAAAGGTCTTCCTTTGCCGTTGGTTCACCCTCCAATGGCCGCCGCGGTAGGCGCGCTGCAGCTGGCGCACCACACTGATCCGATGGCAGGAGCCAGGTGCTTCTCCTGGTCTCCCATGGGGTGCAGGGCCCAAGGACTTGGGCCATCCTCCACTGCACTCCCTGGCCACAGCAGAGAGCTGGCCTGGAAGAGGGGCAACCGGGAACAAACCAGACTTTTATGGTCTCTAAAACGTCCAGCACATTCTACAAACCGCTGAGGTGATGAGTGACGGCGGCAGAGTGCTGCTGGAGCGTTAGGGCAGGCTGCCTGCGCCCTAGAGTAAGCAGCCCCCGAGCTGGCGACCTCTGCATCAGCATGTGGCGGCCCAGGTCCCAGGGAGAGCTCCACAGCTCCTCTACCGATGGCTGCCAGCCCCTGGGGGAGGCTGTGGCCCTGAGGGCAGAGCTGAGGGCAGAGCTGCAGAGCCGGTCCCCTGGCCCCTGTGGAGGCAGCGTGGAGCAGTGGAGATGGGTGTTGGGGTGAGGCTTCTAGGCCTGGCAGGGTGCAGAACACAGCTGTGGGTTCAGGAGGGTCAGGGTCCCCTTCAGTGAGCTGAATGTGGGGGGCTGTGGAAAGGGGAGGGTGAGAGACGGATGTGAGTGTGTGGGTGAGCCTGGGCACTGTCAGTGACAGCCACCGTGTGGTTCTCTGTTGGAAGGGATTTTTTTTTTTAATATTTACTTACATAATAGAGAAAAGAGGTTGGTCTTCCATCTACTGTTTACTCTCTAAAGGCCAAAATGGCTGATGCTGGGCCAGGCCAAATCCAGGAGCCCAGGACTCTATCCGGGACTCCCCTTGGCAGGGGCCCACGTCCTTGAGCCATCACCTGCTGCCTTCTAGGGTGTGTGTTAGCAGGAAGCTGGCTTGGAAGCGGTTCTGGCGCCCATGTGGGACTTGGGCACCACGCATGGCAGCATAACTGCACCACCACGGTGGCCCCTGAAGTTTCTCAAGGTAACAGAAGTGCAGATCCAGGGTACAGATGAGTGCCGTGGACATCGAAGCTTAGGGATCTTTGCTCATCAGGAGATGCTATAGAAATTAGGTGGTACCGCTGCTTTACGAGATGTGGGAAGGCCTAGCTGTGGCTGTGAAGAAGTGGACGGCAAGGAGGCCGGCGCTCTGCCTTGCCTGTGTCTCCAGTCCTGGGGTGAAGACAGAAAGGAGGCTCAGTCACATGCCCCAGGTCCAGACCCTCCGAGCAGAAGGGGAAGACGACCCAGAGGACGCGGAGGAAGAGTGCAGCCCCAGTGTCAGGGCGGTCGGGCGTGGGGCGGAGAGGGGCGGCGCTCGGTCAGTCTGGACGACACTGGGTTGTCAGACTCCAAGTGGCGGCTGAGGTTTGTAACAGGAGCCCACAGCCCCAGCCGCTGGGACCTACCACGCCCGCTGCTTTGTGGAGCAGATGGACCCTGTCTGGCGTCCTGAGCACCCGTTTGTGCCCCGGGAGGTCTCGGGAGGCCTGATCCGGGCATGCGGTGCCTCCGGCTGCTCCTGTCCAGCTGCGCTTCTTTCCTCAGCTCCTCTGACTGCTCCTTCAGGGCGGTGCAGGAGGGTCCTGCCTCGGTCACTCCCTTTGGGGTCCTCTTTCTTCACTTGACCCCGGGCCCGGCCCCGCCAGCCACTTCCAGATCTGCACCTAGTCTTGAACTCCAGGCCCCATAGCCGGTGTTTCCCAGACCTCCCACCTAGGTGGCCTCGGCCACTTGAAGCTCAGGTAGACGTAAGGAGAGCCCTGGCCCTGGCCCTGGCCCTGTCCACTCCTGGCTGCGTGCTCAGCCCCCAGGCAGGGGCCAAGTCCCCTTCTCCAGCCCCGTGTGCTGGGGTTCTGGAGTTCACAGGCCACCGCTGTGCCCCTTCGTCTCCCCTACCTGGGGCCACACTCTGCACTGTCCCTGCATAGCTGCCCTTGGGAAGTGTGTTGAGGGGCATAGTGCCTCCTGCTGGCGCTGTGGCCAGGGGCCGCTGCGAGAGAGCTGCCCTGACCAACCACAGGTGCAGCTGAAATAACAAACCCTTGGTCTGTAGGGGCCTGGGGCTGTGTGTGGACCTGGCTGGTTCCTGTGTGCTTAGAGGGACAATCTGCTCCTGCCCCAGCTCCTGGGCGTGGCTGTCCCCCCTTGGCACCCTTGGTGGGCCCCCCACCCCAGTCTCTGCCTCTGCCGTGTGCCGTGTGCCTGCCTCTGTGCCTGCTCCCTTTCTTCTGTTGGGTTAGGGCCTCTTCTGCTCTGCCATGGCGTCTGACGAGCAGTTGCATCTGCAGCCAGTCCATTGTCACCTAAGGTCCCTCTCTGAGGTTCTGGAGGGATGTGGGATTGGGGGACTGCTTGGCCGGCGTGCCGGGGTGGGCAGCAGTGCCGCCTGCCGGCCGTCGGGTGAGTCTCTCCATGGGCCGTTGCAGCCCTGCAGCGCTTCAGCGAGAGTGCCCTGGAGTACCTTGCCAACCTGGACCAGGCCCCAGACCCCACGGTCAGGAAGGACACCTTCGCCGCTGACCTCGCCAGTGCCTATGACGTTCTCTTCCACCACTGGCTGCAGAGTCGAGAAGCCAAGGTACAGCCCCTGGGCCTCTAGGAACCTTGACCTGGTCCTGGCCTGCTCCCCACCTTGAGGGCCCCTCTGCCTCGGTGGGCTCTGGCGGGAGGGGCGTGGGGAAGTTGTTTGTTGAACCTGTTGTCAGGTGCTCTCCGCCTCCTGTGCCCTGCCCGTAGTTGGTGCTCAGGGGCTGGCGGACCTCTGCGGGTCCACGCCTCTGCTCAGCCTTGCCTGTGAGTGTCCCAGCCTGCTCTGGAGCTTGTCTTCTCCTTGGGAGCACGTGTTCCTGAAGGCCTGGCACTGAGACGCCCCCTCTGCCCCTCTGGCCCGAGGCCCCAGTGCTCCCAGAGCCAGCACTGAACATCCCATGCCTCTGACCTGGCTGCCAGCCAGCCCCTGACCAGGGCCACTGCACAGCTGTCCTCGGAGCGCAGCTGCTGCACTGGCCTGGTGCTGGGTGACGGGGAGCAGCACAGATGCCCGGTCCACTGTCTCCTCAGCTCCGGCTCGCTGTGGTAGAGGCTCTGGGGCCCATGAGCCACCTGCTGCCCGGGGAGAAGCTGGAGGAGCAGCTCCCCAAACTCCTACCCGGGGTCCTCGCCCTCTACAAGAAGCATGCAGAAGCCTTCCACGTGTCCAAGGTACCCACCGGCCAGGCAGGGCCAGAGCCAGTCCTCGAGGACCCCTCTCACACTGGCCTTCCCTGGGGGTGGCCTCGGTGCTCTGTGGGGATGCAGGGCTGGGCTGTGAAGGACCGGGCCTCTCCCAGCCCTGCGCTGGATATGGGAACCCTAGGACGTCTGGCCCAGAGCCCCAGCCGTAAACGCCAGGTGTGGAGGCCGAGCTCGCCCTTGAGACTCGGGGCAGGGCCTGTGCCCCTGCATCTCTTGTGCCTGGGGTCTTGGTTGACCGCGTGATCTGGAGGTGAACTCACAGCCCCTCTCCTGCCCTGAGCAGAGCCTGGGCCAGATCCTCGAGGCGGCCGTGAGTGTGGGCAGCCGCTCGCTGGAGGTCCAGCTCGACACCCTCCTGGCCGCTCTGCATGCACAGGTAGGCTGGGGGTGCGAGGGGCAGCTGTCGATCGGGTGGGTGGCTCTGCCACGCAGTGTCTTTGAGAGCTGCTAGGGTGAGGACCTTGGAGACGTGGCCACACTCAGGGCCTGCATGCCCTGAGTGTGGCCATGCAGGTGGTAGAGGCAGCTGGGCAGGTGCTGAGGGCCACCAAGGCGCTCTTGGAGAGAGCTCAGGTGACCGCTGTGTAGGGGCAGGCACGGGAGTCCCTCAGGGCCTGAGCAGAGGCCCAGGGATGCTATGAGCTAGAGCGAGCAGAGTGGCCACAGGGAGGGGGGGGCAGGGGAAGTGCCGTGAGGAGTTGGTCGGTTGGACACCTGACAGAGGCCTGTAGTCGGCTAGTGAGTGCCATGTGTGGAGGACGCCTGTGACCGAGGGGTGGCGACGTGAGTCCCTGGGACTTTCTGGGAGAGACAGGACAGGAGGCAAGAGAGCAAGAGCTGAGTCTCTCCCAGGAGACCCTGCAAAAGAAGCAAGGAAGTGGACCTTCAAGTCTCCGCTGCGTCCCCCACCCTTGGGCTCCCCGGGGAGGGTAGTGGAGCAGAGGTGCAGCCCCTGTGTCTTTACATATGAAGTATATATGCATAAGTATGTATATATGTAAAGATTTATTTATTAGGAAGTCTGAGTTAGATCTGCCATCCATTGGTTCACTCCCCAAATGGCCACAATGGCCAGGGTTGGACCACCCAAAGCCAGAGCCAGGAGCTTCCTCCAGGTCTCCCACATGGGTGTTGGGGCCCAAGCACTTGAGCCATCTTCTACTGCTTTCCCAGGCCATCAGCAGAGACCTGGCTCAGAGGTGGAGCAGCTGGGACCAGAGCTGGCGCCCATATGGGATGCCGGCGCTGCAGGCGGGGGCTTAGCCTACTACACCACAGCGCCAGCCGCCTCCTTTGTCTTTTACGTCACAGCTAGGTTTGTCCTATGTGGAAAACCTTTGACGTGCAGCGACTGCTTTTCAAGTTCTCCCAGTTCATTTACTTAGGGGAGGGTCCAGCTTGATCCTTTAGGACTTGTGACCGTTGGCGTCCGGCATCTGCGGCTGTGGCAGCCTCAGCCACGCATGTCACCGTGCAGTCGCGGGCAGGGCTGCGAGAGCCCCTCCCCGAGGCGGTCTGGCTCAGGGTTTCCAGGGCTGCAGTCGCGCCCTGGTTGTGCCAACTGAAGGCTCCCCTGGGGCTGCAGGACCATTGTGGTCAGCGTTGGACGTTACAGGGGAGCAACGCAGCCCCCTGAGCCTAGAGGTCAGCACCGTGTGCTTCCCCACCATCCTAAGATCCAGCAGGCTCCAGGCAGGGGCGCCCGTGCTGTGCCCGCTCTTCTGTCTCCAGGCAGGGGGTGCCCCCACTGTGCGCGCTCTCCTGCCTCACGGGGGGGCCCTGCGGAGTCCCAGCCCCTGACAGTGTCCTTTGCCGGGAGGCCAAGGTGTGAGCTGGCACCTGGAGGCGTCACCTGAGGCGCCATGGAGCTCACTGCCTGGCTTTTGCCTTCCACCCGTGCCACTTTGTGCCTTGGAAGGCATGGCCTGTGGTGTTTTGGTTCCAGTCTCTGGCCTGTGAGTGGGAGCGTATGTCTGGGTGGGAACGCTTGCCTTTCTAGTAAGAATTTGTTCTGCTACTGACAGAAGTGGCGCGAGTGGACAGGCCAGGTGTCCGTGCACTGATGTGTCCACCTGTCTCCCTCATCCCCAGCTGCTGCGGGTGGGCTGTCCCTGGCACACCACAGGTGACGCGGGCCAGTGCGTCCTGAGCTAGGCCTGGCCATCCCTGCTCTGGCTGAGAAGGGCCTGGAGGGTGGTCTGTGGCCCTGGGCCCTCGTCGCTGGGCTCAGGGTGACGGTGCCGCCCTCCTACCTGGGCAGATCTGTGTGCCCGTGGAGTCCTCCAGCCCCCTGGTGCAGAGCAACCAGAAGGAGGTGCTGCGCTGCTTCACTGTGCTGGGTAAGCAGACACGCGTGGGCCATGCTGCCGCCCCAGGCTCCGCCCCTGCCCTGTCACACCCGGGTGGCGCTGTGGTCAGCATGGGCCTTGCACAGCCTGGTCTAGTGGCGCTGTCCTCGTGTGCTTCATAGGACACACAGAGGTGTGAGGTCACGGTCTCCCTGGAGCTGGCCCCTCCCCCATATCTCAGCCTCTGCCTCTGCTCGTGCACCTCCAGACTGGGGCCCCCTGAGCCCTGAGGAGCCTGGAGGGGGCGGTGGTGGGGAGCTGACCTCATCCGGGCCAGGGGGTGGGAGGATGGCCAGCCTGGTGTCCAGGTGGAGCAGGGTAGCTGTCGGTGACTCTGGTCCATCACCAGAAGGTTCCCATTGCAGGGCCTGGAACGCAAGGCTGCAGCTGCGCTGCTTTGGCCCCTTGTGGGCTGGGGGTCCAAGCACTCAGGAGTCAGCCCACCCTGCTGCGGAGTGGCCAAGGGGCAGAAGGAGGCCTCGCATGCCCTGGTGTGGCTGCCCCTGCTGGGCCTCGGCCTCCCCTTGGATGGGATCCATCAGGCAATTGCAGCTCCTCACGGGCCACACGCGACTCTTCACTGGCCTGGGCCCTTGCGTGCAGGGAAGGGACACAGCCCCTGACTCCAGGGGTGGAAGGTCCAGGCATTGTGCAAGCAGCGGAGACAGCATCGCGAATGGCGCCTGATGCGTGCTTTGCTCTGTAGCCTGCTGCTCGCCTGACCGCCTGCTGGCCTTCCTGCTGCCCAAGCTGGACACCAGCAATGAGAGGCTCCGTGTGGGCAGTCTGCAGATCCTGAGGCACGTCATCAACTCGGCGGGTGAGTGTCCCCTGCCTCAGGCAGCCGGTGCGCCCGTGTGCTTGGAGGAACAGGGCTGAGAAAGGCACGTTGTGCACCTTTTAGCTGGACAGTAGCGTTCCTGCTTTGAGTATTTAAGAGTTTCCAACTTTATATTTTGCAATATTCCAGCCTTTCTGAAAAGGTACAAGAATAGTTCCTTTGTGTGCCGTACCAGGTGCAGCTCGCAGATGCATGCCCCACTCAGCTGCACCTGCGACAGCACCCCGGCACACCGCTCGCAGCACGGGCTGGCCGGCGGCCTGGTGTGTTCAGCCGCACCCGCGACGGCGCCCCGGCACACCGCTCGCAGCACGGGCTGGCCGGCGGCCTGGTGTGTTCAGCCGCACCCGCGACGGCGCCCTGGCACACCGCTCGCAGCACGGGCTGGCCGGCGGCCTGGTGTGTTCGTCTCTTGGTTTGCAGGTGCCTTCCCCGCCTGTTCCCTCCCCATTAGGTAGAAGGGTTCCCATTTCCTTCTCTTAAGGCTGATGTAATGGGCCAGTGGTAGCTTGTGTAGTGTCACCTTGTCCTGTCACAGGGTCAGAGCACAGGAGCTGTGGCCACCTTGGGCCCATGACCTGCTCTCGAGTGTCCTGCGAGCTAAGCAGCTGTTACCGTTTCAGCGGGTGACAAAGCAAACAGAGTATGTGACAGCAGCCACCTGTGGCCGCAAGGCCTAGACACTCTTCTCTGTGGCCACTTAGCATGTGTGCCGGCCCTGACCTGCGTGGTGTGCTGTCTGGACTCAGGGCCGTGGAGGGAGTGATGAAGGCGGTGTGGGAGCAGCTTGAGAGGGGCGGGCACCGGGGGCCGTGGCCATCTGGAGCCAAAGCGTCAGAACAGCTGTGCTTGCCCCGGCCAGAGACAGCCTGCGGCCAGTGGTTGGGCCGCCCAGGGCAGGGCAGTGGAGGGTCAGCGCCGGAGACTTCTGCGCCTGGATGGACTGCCTCTGCTCTGTGCTCCCTAGGGGAGGGGGCATCTGAGACAGAGGGGGCAGCCAGACAGGAGGGCAAGCTGCTCCCACCCGCAGCATTGCCTCGGCCCCCGGAACCCCGGGACGGAGGTGCCCTGTGTGTGTGTGCCTCGGCCCGCGGAACCCCAGGACGGAGGTGCCCTGTGTGTGTGTGCCTCGGCCCCCGGAACCCCGGGACGGAGGTGCCCTGTGTGTGTGTGCCTCGGCCCCCGGAACCCAGGGACGGAGGTGCCCTGTGTGTGTGTGTGCCTCGGCCCCCGGAACCCCAGGACGGAGGTGCCCTGTGTGTGTGTGTGCCTCGGCCCCCGAACCCTGGACGGAGGTGCCCTTGTGTGTGTGTGCCTCGGCCCCCGGAACCCCAGGACGGAGGTGCCCTGTGTGTGTGTGTGCCTCGGCCCCCGGAACCCCGGGACGGAGGTGCCCTGTGTGTGTGTGTGCCTCGGCCCCCGGAACCCCGGGACGGAGGTGCCCTGTGTGTGTGTGCCTCGGCCCCCGGAACCCCGGGACGGAGGTGCCCTGTGTGTGTGTGTGCCTCGGCCCCCGGAACCCCGGGACGGAGGTGCCCTGTGTGTGTGTGTGCCTCGGCCCCCGGAACCCCGGGACGGAGGTGCCCTGTGTGTGTGTGTGCCTCGGCCCCCGGAACCCCGGGACGGAGGTGCCCTGTGTGTGTGTGTGCCTCGGCCCCCGGAACCCCAGGACGGAGGTGCCCTGTGTGTGTGTGTGTGTGTCTTTTTTTTTAAGATTTATTTCATTTATTTTCAAATCAGGGTGACAGAGAAATACAGAGATATTCCATGTGCTGGTTCACTGCCCAGGGGGCTGCAGCACATGGGGCTGACTCAAGCCAAAACCAGGAGCCTGGTGCTGTGTCCAGGTCTCCCACACAGGTGGCAGGGATCCAAGCACGTGGGCCATCTTCTTCTTCTTCTTTTTTTTTTTTTTTTTTGACAGGCAGAGTTAGAGAGACAGAGAGAGAGGTCTTCCTTCTGCTGCTTCACCCCCCAAATGGCCGCTACAGTCGGCGCGCTGCGCCAATCTGAAGCCAGGAGCCAGGTGCTTCTCCTGGTCTCCCAGGCGGGTGCAGGGCCCAAGCACTTGGGCCATCCCCCACTGCACTCCCAGGCCACAGCTGAGAGCTGGACTGGAAGAGGAGCATCCAGGACAGAACCCAGCGCCCCAACCAGGACTAGAACCCAGGGTGCTGGCACCGCAGGCAGAGGATTAGCCTAGTGAGCCGCGGCGCCGGCTGGGCCTTCTTCTGCAGCTTTCCCAGGCACATGATCAGAGAGCTGGGTCGGAGGCAGAGCACATGGCTCTAATACAGATGCCAGCATTGCAGCTGGCGGCTTAGCCCACCACACCGCAGTGCCGGCCTGAGGTCCATTTCGGAGGAGGAGGTGAGTGGTGTGCCTGGGCCCCCTGAAGCTGGACTCTCCGTGCCCCTCACCAGGCTGCCCTCGCTCTTGGCTCCTGGACGGTGCTCCTGCTTTGCAGAAGCTGCTTGGTCTTCACCTGTGGTTCCCTTTTCCCTTTAAGTTCTTTTCTCCTGGGGCCCGTGTTGTGGCATGGTGTGTTACGCCTCTGCCTGTGACGCAGCTCCCTGCTAATGCACCTGGGAGAGCAGCCGAAGGTGGCCCAGGTGCTTGGATCCTGGAGGAAGCTCCTGGCTCCCGGCTTCAGCCTGGCCCCACTGTGGCCATTGCAGGCATTTGGGGAGTGAACCAGCAAATGGAAGATCTGTCTATTTGTCTGTCTCTCTCTCTGCAACTCTGCCTTTTAAATAAAATAAATCTTTAAAAAAAAAATAAAAGGCGAAAGTCTGGAGCTCCATCTATGTCTCCCACACATTGGGGAGCCATGCACATGGGGTGTCTTGTGCCGCTTTCCCAGGCGTACTAGCCAGGAAGTATAACGGTGTTATAGCTGAGGGACCCTCCGAACTTGCCCTGCCCACGATGAAGTATGAGGAGAGGCACGAAGCCAGGAGGCAGTTTTTAGCAGAGTGTTAGCTGAGCTGACAGCTGTGGCAGCCAAGCGGCTCAGCGAGAGGAGCCTTCTGCAGCCGGAAGGCCTTTCTGGAGGGCCAGAGGGAAGACTCCTGGACAGCAGGTGGTCTGGGGGTCTTACACTCTCGGTCCTCTGAGACACGTGTCCGTCGTGTGCTGAGCTCATCCTGCCTCCCCACCTCCCGTTCCTCCCTGGCGGTCAGTCTGGTCCCAGGTGTGTGAGCTGTGGGTCAGCCCGTGCCTCGGTCGTGCTGGTGGTAGCCTTGGGCTCGTTAGCTTACAATCACAGGTTTTTCTCTTCTATCCTGTCCATTTCCAATCTCAGGCTTTCCTTTTTCACGTGCCTGATTTAGGTTTTGCCAAGTGTATCTCTTGAGTGCATGCCCTCGTGCTGCTTACAACCCAGCGGCTGCCCCCCCATCCTTTGCCGTCTGCCCAGGTCTGACCTAACCTTGCTTGCTTTCTCCTACCTATATGAGCTGGATCAGAAGTGGAGCTGCTGGGATGGGGTGCCAGCCAGCGTCACAGCGGCGGCCTAGCCCACGGGCCACATGCTGGCCCCCATGCCGCGTTCTTCAGGTCCTGCTCCCTGTCACTGTCCAGTAGCCCCTGCACTGAATACCTCCCTAGACTGGAGGCCTCGCCTCTGGCCCGTGTTGTGTTGTTAAGGATACGGCAGGTGGTTGGCTTTGACACAGACTTGAGTGAATGACAGATTGCAAGTAAAATACAGCCTGTGTCCAGTGCCACACCTGCAGGACAAGGTGGCACCTTTCTGTGTGTGTGTGGGGGGGTGTTTCTCTTACTTCTCTGTTTTGAACCTCAGGGCCAGGGGCTGGATGGGTGTGAGTCCTTGACCCGGATGCAGCTTTTGTTCTGCTGAGCCCTGGGCCCTCATGGCCCTCAACTCCTCTGCCAGGCACGTGCCTAGGGCTCATCTCCATTTTCCTACTGGGCTGTTGATATTCTTCTCTTTTGGCCGGCGCCGTGGCTTAACAGGCTAATCCTCCGCCTTGCGGCGCCAGCACACCGGGTTCTAGTCCCAGTTGGGGCACCGGATTCTATCCCAGTTGACCCTCTTCCAGGCCAGCTCTCTGCTGTGGCCCGGGAAGGCAGTGGAGGATGGCCCAATCTTTGGGCCCTGCACCCACCTGGGAGACCAGGAGAAGCACCTGGCTCCTGGCTTCAGATCAGCATGATGCGCCGGCCGCAGTAGCCATTGGAGGGTGAACCAACGGCAAAAAGGAAGACCTTTCTCTCTGTCTCTCTCTCACTATCCACTCTGCCTTTCAAAAAAAAAGATACTCTTCTCTTTTTAGTAGCCTTTCACTAGGAAATGCAAACTGATCCCAGGACACACGCGTGTGGTTTAGGAGGGCGCAGCAGTCCTGCCTGCCGCCCACAGGGCCATGCCCTGTTTCTAGTCCACTGTACGGCCGGGGAGTGGGGGGCTCATGGGTTTCTGACCTTGGTGTGAGTGGAGTGGCGGGCAGCAGCTTCTGTATGGGATAGATGTGCCTGGCCCTGCCCAGGAAGGGGGCTGCGTTCCTCCACCCGCAGGGACTCCGTTCTCTCTAGAACTGTGCTGCTGGTTTTTTTTTTTTTTTTTTTTTTCCCTATATACAGGTTCAGGAACATAGTGACATCCCCACCCCACCCTCCATCCCACCCAGCTCCCACCCTTCCTCCTCCTCCCTCTCCCATTCCCACTCTGAATTTTTACCAAGATCCGTATTCAGTTTGCTTTATACTCATAAGGTTAACCCTACACTCAGTAGAGTTCAACAAGTGATATGGAGACAAAAGCCCTGTTCCTCACCAGTCGAGACAAGGGCTGCAAACAATCATGGAGTCTCAGAATGTCCGTTTCTCTCCGACACATTGCATGTCAGGCTCTGTTAGTTACCACAGATGGGGAAACACACAGCGTCTGTCCTCCTGGGCCTGGCGTATTTCACTTCCAGTCGCAGCCATTTCCTTGCAAAGGCAGGGTTTCATTTCTTTCTACAGCTGAGTAGTGTTCCATAGTGTATGTAGACCGTAATCTACTTTGTCCAGCCATCAGTAATGGACATCTGGGTTGATTCCATGTCTTAGCTATTGTGAATGGAGCTGCAGTGAACTTGGGGGTACAGATAACTCTGTCCCTCTTTTTGCTGTGGGTTTATCCAGGCTTTGTCTTGGCCTTGGCCTAGGGGAGGGTCTGTAGGTGGGGCATCGGGGGCGGGGCAGGATAGGGCGGGGCATGAGAAGGGCGGGTTGGTGGGCTAGGCAGAGCCTGGTGGGCTGCTGGCCTGGATTGGCTGCGTGGGCTCCGCCTTTGGCTGCTCCCAGACCTGGCGGTTCCCTGAGTGAGGTCGGGATCTTTGCTGTACCTGTCGGTGGCACTGCCACAGAGGGCACTGTGCTGTGCTCTGGGTCTTTATTCACCTCGGAACCGCTTTTGACGGACATATGTCGTCTCCACTTGAGTGTCAGGCAGTGAAGAAGACTTGTGTTTCTAGTTCTTGGGGGCTCACAGACAGTGTTCGGCTGGAAAGCTCCTGCAGAGACTCCCAGAACTGTGTCTGAACCTGGCTGCCTGGCTCAGGCCGCCTCTTACCTGGCTCCCCAAACTGCCAACTTTCCAGCTTTTTCATTGGGTAAAATAATGTCTTTGGGGGCAGTAGTTTGGCCCCAGAGAAGTGGGTGTGCTCCTGCTCCCACCATCCTCTGCTCGGAGGCCAGGGAGGCAGGCCCCTGGAATGTGCCCGGGACAGGTGGCTGGGTCTCGGGGGACGCTGAGACGTCTGTCTGTTTCTTGCAGCTGCTCAAATGGAAGTTAAGAAGCCATTTATTCTCTCTTCCATGAGGCTCCCTCTTCTTGACACCAACAACAAGGTAAAGCAGGCAGGTCCCCCGGAGCTGCAGCAGGAGCCGCAGCAGGGAGTGGCCTGGGGGGACCTGAAGCCCCCGCCCCTTTCCAGCTGGGCAGCCAGCCCAGGCATGGGACCCTGTAGTGTGTGTGGCCAGACCACCCCACCCCAGGCACCACCCTGGGCTCCTGACTTACTGGAAGCGGGGGACTGCTGACTTCAGCAAAGGCGTATGATGAAAGTTGGCCACTGAGAAGGGTGCCAGACTGTCCAGCAGGCTCCAGGGCAGAGGTCCTGCCTCGCAGCCACACCCCCCCCCCGACAGAGCAGCCCTGTACCAGGGCTCTTGTCATGTGACCTGGGGACCTCTGGAGGCAGGGCTGACGCCATGTTGCCTGAAGTTCCCACCCACATCACTGATAGACCACCTGGTCAGTGCCCAGACCCCAGGTAGGACTTCCAGGAGCCAACAGCAGAGACCAGACCCATCTCTGGGAAGGTGGACCCGTGACCGCACCCTGGTTACAGGGGCTGCTGCCTTCATAGGAGGCCACCTCAGCCTCCACGCTGGTCCTGGGCTTGCTCCTTGAGACCTGGTGGGAGAGTCTCACTGTGTTTCCCCAGAAGCTACTCAAATGGACCCCACATCACAGCTGTGGCAGGGTCCCCCTTCACAGTCAGCGTGTGCTCTCCTGGCATGCCCCAAGTCCTGCAGCTCATCCCAGGGACCCGGCCCAGGCCCAGCGGCCAGCTGCTTGCACCCTATGGGCCCATTGCCCATGCTGCAGAGTAGGATGGTCCAAGGAGGCCTCTGACCTCAGGTCTCTGGGAAGCGTCATTGGATGCAGGAAGGGACCAGGGTCTGTGCAACGAGGGTCACAGGTCTGACTCCAGGAAGCGGTGACTGTGCAGCCGTATTGGACTGGACATGCTGGCTGGGAACTCCGACTGTCGGAGTAGCAGCTGCAGGCCAGGGTCTGCCACCTGAAGGGGTTTGTGTCCCACAGGAGAAGCCGGTTCTGAGGATGCCGCCCCACAGAAGCTGTGGACAGCACTGGACGAAGGGCAGGGCAGTGGGGTGGGGCCTTCCTAGAGTTGGGGGTGCAGCTTGGTGGAAGAGGATACAGGAAGGAGAGGAGTGAGACACGGCGGCTTATGAGGAGCCGGCGTCGGGACAGCCTTCCCTGGCAGACCGGGGTCACCTACACACCGGCAGCAACACCACTGGTGGGGCGCTCAGAGAGCCTCCAGCCACCAAGGGACCAAGAAGACAGCAGGTGCGGGTGGTCTCCTTCTGCGGCCCCTCGCTGATTCCCCTTGGTTCTGGGCAGGTGAAGCGGGCTGTGGTGCAGGTGATCAGCGCCATGGCCCACCACGGCTACCTGGAGCAGCCTGGAGGCGAGGCAATGATTGAGTACATCGTGCAGCAGTGCGCTCTGCCCCCCGAGCAGGAGGTAAGGGCTGCCCCTTCACCTGCCGCCTCTGAGCGGGGCCTTGGTGGAGCCGGGGCTGTGTGCCAGGGCGCCCTCTGGTGTCTGGAACAAGGTCTGCACCACGTACATCCACTGCTTGCTCCCAGGACTCAAAGCAGAGGCAGAAGACAGGGCTTGGTCTCTTTGGGTCTTTTCTCTATAAAAGTTCCTAAGTAAATGCTGACTTCTCCTTGAAGATCAAAGTAGAGGTGGTAGAAGCAGACCTGTGGACAACAGTCGGAGCATCACCCTGAGCTGCTGCCTCGGAGCCTGCTGGCGGGTGTGTCAGTGCTCGGGTCGGGCTGACAGCATGGTCAGCTCAGCAGAGGCGTGGCCTCTTCCTCGGACCCTCGTGAGCGACCCAGGAGCTGGCAGTACAGGGTAAAGCCCACTTGGTCTGGCTGTGGTTGGTGTTAGCCCGTGTCTCGCAGGGATACTCCTGTAATCGTCAGGTGAATCTCTCATTTCTGGAAGAGTTGGTGGAAAATTGACATCATTTCTCCTTACACACTTGGCAGAGTTCCTGAGAGGAGCCCCTTGGGGCCTGTGGGGGGTCTGAGGTGGGGGAGTTTCCATCATGAATTCCCCCCTTGGATGGACAGGACTATCAGGGGGGTCTGTTTTTCCTGTGTAAGCCTTGCTAGTGGATCTTGGGGCCGAGGGTCCGGTGTTGGGACCTAGAGGAAAATGTCCTCCAGGCTGTGGCTTGTGGCAGGCCTGCTGTGTGCCTTCTTGCCGCCGTGAGACACGGGCACATGGACAGGCCCTGCAGGGGGAAGGCTTTGGGGGGCTGGTCACAGGCTACCTCCAAGGTCCCAGCCTCACAGTAGGAAAGCAGGTGTAGTGCCTCAGGCACCCGGATGACCTGGTTGCTAGGATGCTTCAGTATTGAGGTGCTGTCTTGTGGAATGCTGTAGGCGTTAAGGAAGGTGGAACGCAGGCTTTTCAAAATATTAAACGGGGGGTGGTGTTGAGCCAAGTGGTTGAGATGCCTGTGTCCCATGTGCTAGTACCTGGGTTCAATACCTGGATCTGACTCTCTTTTTTTAATTATTTATTTATTTATTTGACAGGTAGAGTTATGGACAGTGAGAGAGAGAGAGAAAGGTCTTCCTTCTGTTGTTCACCCCCCAGATGGCCACTACGGCCAGAACTGCGCCGATCCAAAGCCAGGAGCCAGGTGCTTCTTCCTGGTCTCCCATGCGGGTGCAGGGGCCCAAGCACTTGGGCCATCCTCCACTGCCCTTCCGGGCCACAGCAGAGAGCTGGACTGGAAGAGGAGCAGCCGGGACTAGAACCCGGCGCCCATATGGGATGCTAGCACCGCAGGTGGAGAATTAACCAAGTGAGCCATGGCGCCAGCCCCTGGATCTGATCTGGTTCTTGACTCTAGCTAGCTTCCTGCCAGTGTAGACCCTAAGAGGCAGTGGTGATGTCGAAAGTGACTGGGTCCCTGCCACATACCTGGGAGACCTGGATGGAGTTCCGAGCTCCCAGCTTTGTGCCCCTCCCACCCTGGCCCCTGTAGGCATTTGGAGAGCTCTCCCTGCCTAGAATGGAAGACGGGAGTAGAGAGAGGATCTCGGGATGTCCTCGCACTCACGCTCCTAGCAGTGGTAGTCACAGTAGCTGAGGGGGGCAATCCTGGAGGGAGGGGCAGGTGAGCAGAGCGGGCCCTGCTCTCAGCCCTGCTGCCATGTGTGTGAACCCGGAGGCCGCTATGCCCAGGGAAGTCAGCCAGTTGCGGGAGGACAGACGCTGGTTCCACCTGAATGGGCCCTACAGTGGTCAGGCCCCCATGGACAGGAAGTGGAAGGGACGGGGAATAGGGAGTCAGAGTTGAGTGCATGCTGAGTTTCAGTTTGGGAGACAGAAAGTTCTGGAAGAGAGTGGTGGGGAGGGTTGTGCGACACTGTGGGTGCACTTAACACAGCAGAGCTGATCACTTAAAAGTTGTTGAGATGTGGATTTCGTGTTCTATGGATTTTGCCGTGGTTAAAAACAAAAGTCCAAGTTTGCAGAGAACAACCAGGGAGCAGCCCCCGGCCACCGCGGCCCTTCCCTGTGGGTGCGCCACTCCGGCACTGCAGCGAGCCGGGAGCTGGGGAAGTGTGCGCCCTCCAGCTTTGCGCTCGTTAGGGTTGCTCTGGCTGTTCTGGGTCCCCTGGATTCTCACAGGGATTTATCCTAGGGTCAGCTTGTCCATGTCTACAAAGGAGCCAGCTGGGGCTCTGATGGCCAGTGCTCTGTCTAGCAGCGCTGGGGCTCCAGACCCATGGCTGGGTGCGCTCCCAGCTGTGTGGGTCGCTGATTGCTCCTGACGGGGTTTGTGCTTTCCCAGTGTAAGCTCTGAGCTTCTTTCTGTTCAGTGTGCTCATGAGCACTGGTTCTTCTTGGTGCTGTTCTTAATGGGATAATCTTAATTTAATGTTCACTTTGTGATTCCTCCTGTGGAGAAGTACAGTGGAGTGCCTTGTTCATGTTGCTTCTGTACTCTGCAGCCTTGATGGATTTGCCTGCTAGTTCTGATCAGTTGTCAGTGGATATTCCGCAGACGAGATCACGTCTTCTGCAAACAGAGGCACCTTTTCCAGTTTGGATGCCCTTTGTTTAGTTTCCTTAGCAACGTGCCATGATCAGAACCCCCATGTGAGGTTGGACCAGGGTGGTGAGAGGCCCCCTGGCCTCGCTCAGTCTCTCACCACTCAGTGTGGCATGTGCTGTGAGCGCTTCAGCCGATGAGATTGTTCTTTCTGCTCCTGCATGAAGGGTGTTGAATTTTTTAAAAAGATTTATTTATTTTATTTGAAAGGCAGAGTTAAAGAGAAAGAGAGAGAGAGAGAGATCTTCCATCTTCTGGAGCTGAGCTGATCTGAAGCCAGGAGCCAGGAGCTTCTTCCAGGTCTCCCACATGGGTGCAGGGGCCCAAGGACTTGGGCCGTCCTCCACTGCTTTCCCAGGCCACAGCAGAGAGCTAGATCGGAAGTGGAGCAGCTGGGACTAGAACCAGCATCCATATGGGACGCCAGCACTGCAGGTGGTGGCTTTACCTGCTATACCACAGAGACACAGAGAAGTCTTCCATCTGCTGGTTAACTTCACAGATGGCCACAACAGCCAGAGCTGGGCTGATCCAAAGCCAAGACCTTCTTCTGGGTCTCCCACATGGGTACAGGGACCCAAACACTTGGGCCATCTTCCTCTGCTTTCCCAGGCCATAGCAGAGAGCTGGATCAGAAGTGGAGCAGCTGGGATTCGAACTGGTGCCCATATGGGATGCCAGCAGTGCTGGCAGATGCTTAACCTCTACCCCACAGCACTGGCCCTGGGCATCAAATTTTACAAATTTTACAGTGTGCTCATTAAGATGAACATGTGGTGGGCGGTTTGTTGTTTTTAGATTTTGTGCATTTTTTTAAAGATTTGTTTATTTATTTGAAACTCAGAGTTACAGAGAGAGAAAGAGAGGCAGAGAGAGAGGTCTTCCATCTGCTTGTTCATTCCCCAGTTGGCCGTGATGGCCGGAGCTGTGCTGATCCGAAGCCAGCAGCCAGGAGTTTCCTCCGGGTCTTCCCATGCGGGTGCAGGGGCCTGAGGACTTGGGTCATCTTCTGCTCTCCCAGGCCACAGCAGAGAGCTAGATTGGAAGTGGACAGCCGGGTCTTGAACCGGTGCCCATTTGGGATGCCAGCACTGCAGACGGCAACTTCACCACTACGCCTCAGCACCAGCCCCTTGTGTATTTGAAAGGCAGAGGGAGAGGGAGAAACAGAGAGCTTCCATCCATTGGTTCACTTCCAAAATGGCAGAGCAACCGGGCCTGCGCCAGGACAAAGCCAGGAACCCAGAACTCCATCCTGAGTCTCCCACCTTACCGGCAGGGACCCAAGCAGCTAGGCCATCTTTTTTCACTGCTCTCCCAGGTGTATTAGCAGGGAGATGATTGGAAGTGGAGCTGCTGGGACTCAAACCAGGGTTCCAATGCAGAATGCCTCTGTCACAAGCTACAGCTTAACCCTCTGTGCAACAAGGCCGGCCTCAAGCATGTGGTTTTTGTCATGGATGCTAGTGATACAGTGTATTTCAGTAAAGATTGTCCACTGTTGAACCGACCTTGCGTTCCCAGGTGAGTCCAGCTTGGTCATGATAGAGAATCATTTTGTATGTATTGTTGGATTCAGTTTGCTGAATCGTTGAGGATTTCCATGGCTATAGTGGTCTGTAGTTTTCTTGTTATATCTTTGATATGCTTCATATATTTTATATACACACACCTGTGGATGCACAATGCTTTCCTAACTCATTTGAGAGAAAAAAATTACATTGAAATTCACAGAGAGAGGGGGGAGAGAGAGATCATCTATCTCCTGGTTTACTCCTCAAGTACCTGCAAAAGCTGGGGCTGGGCCAGGCTCGAGCCAGGAGCCAGGAGCCCTGTCAGGGTCTCCCATGTGGGGTAGGGACCCAGGTACCTGAGCCGTCACTGCTGCCCCCAGGGTGCACAATCAGCAGGGAGCTGGAATCGGGAGTGGAGCTGGGACTCCAGCCCAGGCTCTGGTACTGGACCTGGGAATCCGAAGCAGTAGCTTCACCATTGTGCCAGATACCTGCCCCTGCTTGGTTTCTTCGTTAAGGTAACTCAAATGGCTTAAAGTGGTCTTTGAGCGTCCCCAGGCAGACAGGTGTCGTGACTGTCGTAGAGTGGAAGGTGCGCTGTGTTGTGACACTGGGTCTGCCAGAGTGTGTTGAGGTACTCTGTTCTGCCTGATGGTCAGTGTTTTTACAGTTGTATGTGGAGCTGTCACTCGTTTGGTGCAGTAGTCAAGTCACCATGACCCCGATCCGAGCACCTGGGTTCCAGTCCCAGCTCTGCTCCCATTCCTGCATCCTGCCTGTGTGCACCCTGGGAGGCAGCGGTCAGTGATGGCTCAAGTGGTTGAGTCCTTGCCACCCTCATAGGAGACCCGGATTCTAGGTCCTGGATCCTGACTGGTCTGACCCAGCTGTCTGTGGTGGGCATTTGGGGAAAGAACCAGCAGATGCAAGATCCATGGATTGATCTCTCTCCCTCTGTCTCTCTGCCTTATAATTAAAATGACAATAAATAAAAACATAAAAATAATGTCTGCGCATGTTTGGGATAAAATTCTGTCTATATTTTTAGAACTTCCTTTAAACATTTAAAGTCTTCACTATTTTTCTTTTCTACTTTTGCTTTCTCGTAGAGGCATTGAAAGTCTCCTGTGATCCTTGTACTTTGCCACTGTCTCCTGTCCCTCAGTTTTGCTCTGTGGTTTCAGGCATGAATGGAGGCTCCCCAGGGAGCCTTGCGGTGTCCCCCAGTCCAGAGAGCAGCAGGCACGCCAGGGAACACCGCTGGGGTACCCGGGCTGCCGAGGCCGTGGTGTTGCCTGGATGGAGTAGGTGGGAGCCTTATTTCCCAGGCTGCCGAGGCGTGGTGTTGCCTGGATGGAGTAGGTGGGAGCCTTATTTCCCGGGCTGCCGAGGCGTGGTGTTGCCTGGATGGAGTAGGTGGGAGCCTTATTTCCGCAGAGGTGGTTTCGCTTCTCCCCATGTTAGGTTGCACAGACAGGGACAGAGCTGCTCTTTAAGCGGGATCAGCGCATCACAGGAAAAGTCTAATTTTCTCTTCTTTTGGAGATGAGCACTTAGGCAGGTGAGCCTGTCTTCGTGGGTGATCTTAGCACAGCGCCTCCTGTCTGTTGCCAGACGCGGGGCTGGCCAGGCCCTGCCCTGCCCCGTACAGCTGAGTCTGCTCGCCCGACACCTGCAGCTGTGGTGCTGTGGTGCATGCGCGGCTGCCTTGTCCCCCACAGCTGGACCCTGGCACTGAGGACGCCCCGGCCGACAGCGTGCGGGCAGTCAGCGTGCGCACCCTCTACCTGGTCAGCACCACCGTGGACAGGATGAGCGATGTGAGTGAGCAGGGCCGCCCGACCCCCACCTGCTGCGGCTCAGCAGGGCTCTTCCAGCTTGAGGCCACTGGCCCTGCCGCGTTGGGAGATTTCCCGCCCTGCCCTCCTGGGCAGCAGTTGAACAGTGCTATGGGCAGTAGCCAGGGATGCCTGGAGGCCGCCTTGGCTGCAGCAGGACGAGCAAAGGGTCTGCCCCGGGTCATGCCCACCTCCCTTGTCCCCTGAGCTTGCCGGGCGTGCTGCAGACCCCTGGAGCCCCCCGTCCTGTGGAAGCTGCTGCGTTCAGCCCGCACCCCATCCTCTGCTCCCAGGTTCTCTGGCCGCACCTGCTCGGGTTCCTCACCCCTGTCCGCTTCACCGGGGCCCTGACTCCACTCTGCAGAAGCCTCGTGCATCTGGCCCTGAAGAGGCAGGAGGCGGGGGCCGACGCCTTCCTCATCCAGTCCGAGGCCCACGGTGGGTGCACAGGGTGCGCCTGCCCACTCCTGCGGGCCGTCCTGGGGCTGAGTGACGGTTTCTTCGTTTCTTGCCTGCAGTGACCCTCCCGTCTCCCTATGCCATCACCACGAGACTCCTGGTAAGCGCCATCTCTCACAGCTCGCCGGGCTGGGAGACAGACTCGGGCTAACTGCACCCCCCGCCCTCTGAAGACCTCTGGAGAGGAGGGGGCTCTCCTCGCTGTCTCCCACCCCATCTCTGTGGCCCTTGCTGCCTTTTTGGTGCAGAGCCACCTGGCCAGTGCTCAGGGCAGGGTCTCCTTCTGCCCCCGGGTGGCCGCTGAGGCCCGGGGAGCTCCATGCTCAGACCCTGTTCTCCTACCTCCCTCAGGCTGTGTCTTGCAACCCCTACCTGGGGGATGGGCGTGGGGTGGCCTCACTGCGCCTCCTGCACGTGCTGCACCCCAGTATCCACCCTCTGCTGGGTCAGCACTGGGAGAGCGCCGTGCCCCTGCTGCTGAAGCACCTGGACGGTGAGGCCCGGGGCCAGTGGGGGCGCGTCCGGGGGAGGGCTGCTGCCAGGGGGAGCCTGCTCTGGGGTCATTGTCGCCAGTAGCACCAGGGTTTGGCAGGGGTGACAAGAAAGGGTCTGGGCTGGACGGTGTCTCCTTCCTGGAGCCACCCAGAGCACATGGACGCGGGGTTGGCTGCCACTGGGTCCTCGCCAGGAGCTCTGAAGTGGGGTGGGGCCCGAGCCAGGAGAGGTGCTGCGCTCTGAGGACCCCGCGGGCGACTGTGGTTTCAGAACACACGGAGGAGACTCTGTCCCCGAAGGAGTGGGAGGCGAGGCTGCTGATGGTGAGATGGGCGGGCCGGTCCTAGGCACTGAGACGTCTTCTGTGTTCCATGGTGGGAGAGGGGCCGGGGGGGGGCACAGGCTAGGACCTGCACCTTCCAGGGCCATGGGCCGGCCCCAGCCCCGTGGTGCCGGGGCACTGACCCTCTGGTGACCAAGGCCCAATTCCAGGCCTGTGAGCCACCCTGGCCGTGGGAGCCTTTTCTCCCACCCGCCTGCCGCCCGCTGCCTCAGCTCAGGCCAGGCGCTCGGGCTCCTGAGCCCCCACGGTGCCCTCGTCCAGTTTCTGCAGGACACCCTGGCTGTGGTTTCTGACAACACGTGGATTTGCCAGCTGAGCCTGGAGATGTGCAAACAGCTGCCCTGCTACAACGGCGCGCCCCGGGAGAAGGTGAGAGCCACCTGCAGAGGGCTGGCAGGGTCCTGAGGCTCCGAACGCCTGCGCCCGGCACCCGTCCCTCGCTGCCTCGCATGACCCTGGCTGCTCTTGGCAGAGCCTGGGAGAAGGCCCGGGTGCCTCCTCTCATGGCTGATGACTGGGAAATGGGGAGCCCAGCACTTGCCTGGTCCGTGCTCCCTGCGGCCTCCTCATAGGCTGGCAGGATGGCACCCAGGAGCAGCCGGGCAGCACTGTGTTCTTGGCTGTTGCAGAACTTCTTGTATAAGTGCATAGGAGCCACCCTGCGTGCTGCTTCAAGTAGGGAGGTGGTGAGGAAGCACCTGCGCGAGCTGCTGGAGACGGCCAGATACCAGGAGGAGGCAGAGCACGAGGTGGCCACCCCTGCCCGCCGGCCCGCGTGTGCACATGTGTGTGTGGCATCCCCTGTGTGTGCAGAGCACACATCTACATGCGTGCTCTGGACATAGGTGTATGTGCATAGAGCTGTGTGGCTGCACCTGCAAGGTGTACCGTCTACATACATGTGTGTGTACAGTGTGTGTGCTCCCCTGTACACATAGGTGAAGGGCGCGTCCTCCTGGCCCAGGTGTGAGTAGGTGAAGGGCGAGTCCTCCTGTCCCAGGTGTGAGTAGGTGAAGGGCGCGTCCTCCTGGCCCAGGTGTGAGTAGGTGAAGGGCGAGTCCTCCTGTCCCAGGTGTGAGCAGGTGAAGGGCGCGTCCTCTAGGCCCAGGTGTGAGCAGGTGAAGGGCATGTCTCCCATGCCCAGGTGTGAGCAGGTGAAGGGCGCGTCCTCCACGCCCAGGTGTGAGTAGGTGAAGGGCGTGTCCTCCTCACCCAGGTGTGAGTAGGTGAAGGGCGCGTCCTCCACGCCCAGGTGTGAGCAGGTGAAGGGCATGTCTCCCATGCCCAGGTGTGAGTAGGTGAAGGGCGTGTCCTCCTCACCCAGGTGTGAGTAGGTGAAGGGCGCGTCCTCCACGCCCAGGTGTGAGCAGGTGAAGGGCGTGTCCTCCTGGCCCAGGTGTGAGCAGGTGAAGGGCGTGTCCTCCTGGCCCAGGTGTGAGCAGGTGAAGGGCGTGTCCTCCTGGCCCAGGTGTTAGTAGGTGAAGGGCGTGTCCTCCTGGCCCAGGTGTGAGCAGGTGAAGGGAGTGTCCTCCTGGCCCAGGTGTGAGCAGGTGAAGGGCGTGTCCTCCTGGCCCAGGTGTGAGCAGGTGAAGGGCGTGTCCTCCTGGCCCAGGTGTGAGCAGGTGAAGGGCGTGTCCTCCTGGCCCAGGTGTTAGTAGGTGAAGGGCGTGTCCTCCTGGCCCAGGTGTGAGCAGGTGAAGGGAGTGTCCTCCTGGCCCAGGTGTGAGCAGGTGAAGGGCGTGTCCTCCTGGCCCAGGTGTGAGCAGGTGAAGGGCGTGTCCTCCTGGCCCAGGTGTTAGTAGGTGAAGGGCGTGTCCTCCTGGCCCAGGTGTTAGTAGGTGAAGGGCGTGTCCTCCTGGCCCAGGTGTTAGTAGGTGAAGGGCGTGTCCTCCTGGCCCAGGTGTGAGCAGGTGAAGGGCGTGTCCTCCTGGCCCAGGTGTGAGCAGGTGAAGGGCGCGTCCTCCTCGCCCAGGTGTGAGTAGGTGAAGGGCGCGTCCTCCTGGCCCAGGTGTGAGCAGGTGAAGGGCGCGTCCTCCTGGCCCAGGTGTGAGCAGGTGAAGGGCACGTCCTCCACGCCCAGGTGTGAGCAGGTGAAGGGCACGTCCTCCACGCCCAGGTGTGAGCAGGTGAAGGGCACGTCCTCCTGGCCCAGGTGTGAGCAGGTGAAGGGCACGTCCTCCACGCCCAGGTGTGAGCAGGTGAAGGGCGCGTCCTCCTGGCCCAGGTGTGAGCAGGTGAAGGGCGTGTCTTGGCCCAGGTGTGAGAGGGTGAAGGGCGTGTCTCCCATGCCCAGGTGTGAGCAGGTGACGGGCGTGTCCTGGCCCAGGTGTGAGCAGGTGAAGGGCGCGTCCTCCTGGCCCAGGTGTGAGCAGGTGAAGGGCGTGTCTTGGCCCAGGTGTGAGAGGGTGAAGGGCGTGTCTCCCATGCCCAGGTGTGAGCAGGTGACGGGCGTGTCCTGGCCCAGGTGTGAGCAGGTGAAGGGCGTGTCCTCCCCCAGGTGTGAGCAGGTGAAGGGCGTGTCCTCACCCAGGTGTGAGCAGGTGAAGGGCGTGTCCTCCCCCAGGTGTGAGCAGGTGAAGGGCGTGTCCTCACCCAGGTGTGAGCAGGTGAAGGGCGTGTCTTGGCCCAGGTGTGAGCAGGTGAAGGGCGTGTCCTGGCCCAGGTGTGAGCAGGTGAAGGGCGTGTCCTGGCCCAGGTGTGAGCAGGTGAAGGGCGTGTCATGGCCCAGGTGTGAGCAGGTGAAGGGCGTGTCCTGGCCCAGGTGTGAGCAGGTGAAGGGCGTGTCCTGGCCCAGGTGTGAGCAGGTGAAGGGCGTGTCCTCACCCAGGTGTGAGCAGGTGAAGGGCGTGTCCTAGCCCAGGTGTGAGCAGGTGAAGGGCGTGTCCTGGCCCAGGTGTGAGCAGGTGAAGGGCGTGTCCTGGCCCAGGTGTGAGCAGGTGAAGGGCGTGTCCTGGCCCAGGTGTGAGCAGGTGAAGGGCGTGTCCTCCTGGCCCAGGTGTGAGCAGGTGAAGGGTGTGTCCTGGCCCAGGTGTGAGTAGGTGAAGGGCGTGTCCTGGCCCAGGTGTGAGCAGGTGAAGGGCGTGTCTTGGCCCAGGTGTGAGCAGGTGACGGGCGTGTCTTGGCCCAGGTGTGAGCAGGTGACGGGCGTGTCTTGGC
Organism: Lepus europaeus; assembly: GCF_033115175.1. Classification (NCBI taxonomy): domain Eukaryota; kingdom Metazoa; phylum Chordata; class Mammalia; order Lagomorpha; family Leporidae; genus Lepus; species Lepus europaeus. The sequence goes on along the minus strand of NC_084830.1, from coordinate 498,998 downwards.
CCAGGTGTGAGCAGGTGAAGGGCGTGTCCTCCTGGCCCAGGTGTGAGCAGGTGAAGGGCGTGTCTTGGCCCAGGTGTGAGTAGGTGAAGGGCGCGTCCTCCTGGCCCAGGTGTGAGCAGGTGAAGAGCGTGTCCTCCTCACCCAGGTGTGAGAAGGTGAAGGGCGTGTCTTGGACCAGGTGTGAGAGGGTGAAGGGCGCGTCCTCCTGGCCCAGGTGTGAGCAGGTGAAGGGCGTGTCTTGGCCCAGGTGTGAGCAGGTGAAGGGCGTGTCTTGGCCCAGGTGTGAGCAGGTGAAGGGCGTGTCCTCACCCAGGTGTGAGCAGGTGAAGGGCGTGTCCTCACCCAGGTGTGAGCAGGTGAAGGGCGTGTCTTGGCCCAGGTGTGAGAGGGTGAAGGGCGCGTCCTCCTGGCCCAGGTGTGAGCAGGTGAAGGGCGTGTCTTGGCCCAGGTGTGAGCAGGTGAAGGGCGTGTCTTGGCCCAGGTGTGAGCAGGTGAAGGGCGTGTCCTCACCCAGGTGTGAGCAGGTGAAGGGCGTGTCCTCACCCAGGTGTGAGCAGGTGACGGGCGTGTCTTGGCCCAGGTGTGAGCAGGTGACGGGCGTGTCCTGGCCCAGGTGTGAGCAGGTGAAGGGCGTGTCCTCACCCAGGTGTGAGCAGGTGACGGGCGTGTCTTGGCCCAGGTGTGAGCAGGTGAAGGGCGTGTCCTGGCCCAGGTGTGAGCAGGTGAAGGGCGTGTCCTGGCCCAGGTGTGAGCAGGTGAAGGGCGTGTCCTGGCCCAGGTGTGAGCAGGTGACGGGCGTGTCTTGGCCCAGGTGTGAGCAGGTGAAGGGCGTGTCCTGGCCCAGGTGTGAGCAGGTGAAGGGCGTGTCCTGGCCCAGGTGTGAGCAGGTGAAGGGCGTGTCCTGGCCCAGGTGTGAGCAGGTGACGGGCGTGTCTTGGCCCAGGTGTGAGCAGGTGAAGGGCGTGTCCTGGCCCAGGTGTGAGCAGGTGACGGGCGTGTCTTGGCCCAGGTGTGAGCAGGTGAAGGGCGCGTCCTCCTGGCCCAGGTGTGAGCAGGTGAAGGGCGTGTCCTCACCCAGGTGTGAGTAGGTGAAGGGCGTGTCCTCCTGGTCCAGGTGTGAGCAGGTGAAGGGCGTGTCCTCACCCAGGTGTGAGCAGGTGAAGGGCATGTCCTCACCCAGGTGTGAGCAGGTGAAGGGCGTGTCCTCCTGGCCCAGGTGTGAGCAGGTGAAGGGCGTGTCCTGGCCCAGGTGTGAGCAGGTGACGGGCGTGTCTTGGCCCAGGTGTGAGCAGGTGAAGGGCGTGTCTTGGCCCAGGTGTGAGCAGGTGAAGGGCGTGTCCTCCTGGCCCAGGTGTGAGCAGGTGAAGGGCGCGTCCTCCTGGCCCAGGTGTGAGCAGGTGAAGGGCGTGTCCTCACCCAGGTGTGAGTAGGTGAAGGGCGTGTCCTCCTGGTCCAGGTGTGAGCAGGTGAAGGGCGTGTCCTCACCCAGGTGTGAGCAGGTGAAGGGCATGTCCTCACCCAGGTGTGAGCAGGTGAAGGGCGTGTCCTCCCCCAGGTGTGAGCAGGTGAAGGGCGTGTCCTCACCCAGGTGTGAGCAGGTGAAGGGCGTGTCTTGGCCCAGGTGTGAGCAGGTGAAGGGCGTGTCCTGGCCCAGGTGTGAGCAGGTGAAGGGCGTGTCCTGGCCCAGGTGTGAGCAGGTGAAGGGCGTGTCATGGCCCAGGTGTGAGCAGGTGAAGGGCGTGTCCTGGCCCAGGTGTGAGCAGGTGAAGGGCGTGTCCTGGCCCAGGTGTGAGCAGGTGAAGGGCGTGTCCTCACCCAGGTGTGAGCAGGTGAAGGGCGTGTCCTAGCCCAGGTGTGAGCAGGTGAAGGGCGTGTCCTGGCCCAGGTGTGAGCAGGTGAAGGGCGTGTCCTGGCCCAGGTGTGAGCAGGTGAAGGGCGTGTCCTGGCCCAGGTGTGAGCAGGTGAAGGGCGTGTCCTCCTGGCCCAGGTGTGAGCAGGTGAAGGGTGTGTCCTGGCCCAGGTGTGAGTAGGTGAAGGGCGTGTCCTGGCCCAGGTGTGAGCAGGTGAAGGGCGTGTCTTGGCCCAGGTGTGAGCAGGTGACGGGCGTGTCTTGGCCCAGGTGTGAGCAGGTGACGGGCGTGTCTTGGCCCAGGTGTGAGCAGGTGAAGGGCGTGTCCTCCTGGCCCAGGTGTGAGCAGGTGAAGGGCGTGTCTTGGCCCAGGTGTGAGTAGGTGAAGGGCGCGTCCTCCTGGCCCAGGTGTGAGCAGGTGAAGAGCGTGTCCTCCTCACCCAGGTGTGAGAAGGTGAAGGGCGTGTCTTGGACCAGGTGTGAGAGGGTGAAGGGCGCGTCCTCCTGGCCCAGGTGTGAGCAGGTGAAGGGCGTGTCTTGGCCCAGGTGTGAGCAGGTGAAGGGCGTGTCTTGGCCCAGGTGTGAGCAGGTGAAGGGCGTGTCTTGGCCCAGGTGTGAGCAGGTGAAGGGCGTGTCCTCACCCAGGTGTGAGCAGGTGAAGGGCGTGTCCTCACCCAGGTGTGAGCAGGTGACGGGCGTGTCCTGGCCCAGGTGTGAGCAGGTGACGGGCGTGTCCTGGCCCAGGTGTGAGCAGGTGAAGGGCGTGTCCTCACCCAGGTGTGAGCAGGTGACGGGCGTGTCCTCACCCAGGTGTGAGCAGGTGAAGAGCGTGTCCTCCTCACCCAGGTGTGAGAAGGTGAAGGGCGTGTCTTGGACCAGGTGTGAGAGGGTGAAGGGCGCGTCCTCCTGGCCCAGGTGTGAGCAGGTGACGGGCGTGTCTTGGCCCAGGTGTGAGCAGGTGAAGGGCGTGTCCTGGCCCAGGTGTGAGCAGGTGAAGGGCGTGTCCTGGCCCAGGTGTGAGCAGGTGAAGGGCGTGTCCTGGCCCAGGTGTGAGCAGGTGACGGGCGTGTCTTGGCCCAGGTGTGAGCAGGTGAAGGGCGTGTCCTGGCCCAGGTGTGAGCAGGTGACGGGCGTGTCTTGGCCCAGGTGTGAGCAGGTGAAGGGCGTGTCTTGGCCCAGGTGTGAGCAGGTGAAGGGCGTGTCCTCCTGGCCCAGGTGTGAGCAGGTGAAGGGCGCGTCCTCCTGGCCCAGGTGTGAGCAGGTGAAGGGCGTGTCCTCACCCAGGTGTGAGTAGGTGAAGGGCGTGTCCTCCTGGTCCAGGTGTGAGCAGGTGAAGGGCGTGTCCTCACCCAGGTGTGAGCAGGTGAAGGGCATGTCCTCACCCAGGTGTGAGCAGGTGAAGGGCGCGTCCTCCTGGCCCAGGTGTGAGCAGGTGAAGGGCGTGTCCTCACCCAGGTGTGAGCAGGTGAAGGGCGTGTCCTCACCCAGGTGTGAGCAGGTGAAGGGCGTGTCCTCCGGGCCCAGGTGTGAGCAGGTGAAGGGCGTGTCCTCACCCAGGTGTGAGCAGGTGAAGGGCGTGTCCTCACCCAGGTGTGAGCAGGTGAAGGGCGTGTCCTCACCCAGGTGTGAGCAGGTGAAGGGCGTGTCCTCCTGGCCCAGGTGTGAGCAGGTGAAGGGCGTGTCCTCCTGGCCCAGGTGTGAGCAGGTGAAGGGCGTGTCCTCCTGGCCCAGGTGTGAGCAGGTGAAGGGCGTGTCCTCACCCAGGTGTGAGCAGGTGAAGGGCGTGTCCTCACCCAGGTGTGAGCAGGTGAAGGGCGTGTCCTCCTGGCCCAGGTGTGAGCAGGTGAAGGGCGTGTCCTCCTGGCCCAGGTGTGAGCAGGTGAAGGGCGCGTCCTCCTGGCCCAGGTGTGAGCAGGTGAAGGGCGTGTCCTCACCCAGGTGTGAGCAGGTGAAGGGCGTGTCCTCACCCAGGTGTGAGCAGGTGAAGGGCGTGTCCTCCTGGCCCAGGTGTGAGCAGGTGAAGGGCGTGTCCTCCTGGCCCAGGTGTGAGCAGGTGAAGGGCGTGTCCTCACCCAGGTGTGAGCAGGTGAAGGGCGTGTCCTCCTGGCCCAGGTGTGAGCAGGTGAAGGGCGCGTCCTCCTGGCCCAGGTGTGAGCAGGTGAAGGGCGTGTCCTCACCCAGGTGTGAGCAGGTGAAGGGCGTGTCCTCACCCAGGTGTGAGCAGGTGAAGGGCGTGTCCTCCGGGCCCAGGTGTGAGCAGGTGAAGGGCGTGTCCTCACCCAGGTGTGAGCAGGTGAAGGGCGTGTCCTCCGGGCCCAGGTGTGAGCAGGTGAAGGGCGTGTCCTCACCCAGGTGTGAGCAGGTGAAGGGCGTGTCCTCCTGGCCCAGGTGTGAGCAGGTGAAGGGCGCGTCCTCCTGGCCCAGGTGTGAGCAGGTGAAGGGCGTGTCCTCACCCAGGTGTGAGCAGGTGAAGGGCGTGTCCTCACCCAGGTGTGAGCAGGTGAAGGGCGTGTCCTCCTGGCCCAGGTGTGAGCAGGTGAAGGGCGTGTCCTCCTGGCCCAGGTGTGAGCAGGTGAAGGGCGTGTCCTCACCCAGGTGTGAGCAGGTGAAGGGCGTGTCCTCACCCAGGTGTGAGCAGGTGAAGGGCGTGTCTTGGCCCAGGTGTGAGCAGGTGAAGGGCGTGTCTTGGCCCAGGTGTGAGTAGGTGAAGGGCGTGTCTTGGCCCAGGTGTGAGTAGGTGAAGGGCGTGTCTTGGCCCAGGTGTGAGTGCACCTGTACATCTTTCCAGGGCCTGGCCTGTTGCTTTGGAATCTGTGCCGTTTCCCACCTCGAGGACACCCTGGCGCAGCTGGAAGACTTCGTCAGGTCGGATATGTCTCGGAAGTCCATCGGCATTTTCAACATATTTAAGGTAGAGGGACCACGTTGGACCCCTGGGCTGGGAGGGCCGTTCTGTCAGCCCCTGCACTCCATCTGGTGGCCCTGAGGGCTGGGGTCCTGCCCTTTGCAAGCTTGGACTGGGGCCCTCTGGCTCCCTACACCCCTCCTGGGGGCGTGGGCTGTCACCCGGCTGAAGGGGCAGCAGACCTCCCAGAGGCAAACCCAGCATGTACCCTCTGCCGGTCACAGGCGAAGAGAGGGGCTCTGGATGGCTCGCTGGGGGCCTGGAAGGGCCATCTGCTGCCCTCTGGTGGCCGGCAGGGGCTGTGTTCTGAGTTAGGGAAGGTGTGGACGCCTGGATGGCCGTGGTGGTGCCTGTTTGCTCCTAGGTGACTCTCAGGGCTGGCCCCGGGCATGCAGAGGTGGGACAGGCTGAGGTCAGAGGGCTGCTGGGAGCCACGCACCGTGGCCCACTTTCCCCTGTCTCTTGGTCCCCTGGGGGCCTGTGCCTGGCCAGCCATCCTCCTGCCGTCCCTACACCATCCCCAGGGACACAGGCCTCTGGCTCGGTCCTAACTCTGCTGTTGCCGGCTGGCTCTGGCCCCTTTCCTGAGAAAACTTCAGGACGTTGGGACCCTGTGGGTCTGTGTCCAAGGCGCCCTTTCGTGAGTGTCCTCAGTGGTCAAGCAAGTTCCTGCCACTGCCTCTGCCCGCCAGGATCGAAGCGAGAGTGAGGCGGACAGGGTGAGGAGTGCGCTGGTGCTGTGCTATGGGCACGTGGCCTCGCAGGCACCCCGTGAGCTGCTGCTGGCCAAGGTGGAGTCCGACATCCTCCGGAACATGTTCCAGGTCTTCAGCACCAAGGTGGGCACCATGGCTGCGTGGGGCGGGCAGGCGAGGGGCCTGCCGGCAGCAGTGTCTCACGTCTTACCTGCTTCCACTTTCCGTCACTCAGGTTCTGGGAATAAAGATAGAGAGCAAGGTACAGTGGGGACGGAGGCGGGCTCTTCCTCACTGTCTCTCCTCTGCCTGACTGCGACTTGTTGGGGCTTCCTGGGCGCAGGCTCTCAGTGGGGGTGGGGAGCAGGGAGGCGTCTGCATCTCAGCACCCGGATCCTGGGCTTGCACCCAAGGGGGGCCGAGCCCCAGGCAGTCCAGGGACAGGCTCTGCTCCCTGCTGCTGTCGGGCGCTGCCCCTGTTTGGACCCCAGCGAGGCTCCTGGTCCCCCTGAGGCCCAGCCCCAGCCTCACTAACCGATGAGTTGGTTGGGCATCCTTTGAAGAGCAGACTCTTCTGTGTCTTGCAGGGTGGCTGGGAGGGTGATCTTTGGCCCTCCATGTCCTCAGGACCCTGCCTGAGCCCTTCTCCAGGGCCTGCAGGTGGGGAGCAGCCATCCAGGGCCCCTGGCCTTGGAGCATGGCATCTGCCCTGTGGCCTGTCTGCCCAGGACTGACGTGGGGCCCTGGGCTCCACCTCGGAGAGCCAGGAAGAAGGGGGGACGTTGGCTGTGCGGGGAAGAGAGGCATGTCCACAGCCTGTGCTGGTGGCCACCGCCCCAGGGCCGAACCACCCTGGGGCAGGTGTTGGCGGCTGTGCCCTCAGGACCCCGCCTTGAAGCAGTGCCTGGTCCAGGGCCTGTGCATGGTGAGCCAGGCTGTTCACAGCAGCGTGCAGGCCGACAGCTTCCAGTTCTCCAAAAAAGCCGAGCTGGTGGCGCAGCTGCTGGTGAGTGCTGGGGGGCCGGGTGGGGGCCCCACCACAGCCGTGGGAGGAAGGGAAGGGGTCGAACAGGGGGGAAAGCTGGCACTCCCCTGTGGGCTGAGTCCCGCGGCTGCCTCCCCAGGAGTTCATCAGGGCAGAGCCCCCAGACTCCCTGAGAACACCCATTCGGAAGACAGCCATGCTTACCTGTGCCTGCCTGGTGTATCCTTCCTGTGTGCGCACACGTGTGTGGGCCCGTGTATGCGTGTGCACATGCCTGTGGGGGGCAGCCTTGGGCCTGGCGCACACTGAACACGTGGCCCCTGTGCTGTGCACATGGGCTTGAGGTGTGCGGGGGTCTCTGCGGGAGACCTTAACCTGCTGCTCAGCTCCCTGGAGCCGGCACTGGAGGAGCAGGCTCAGGCAGATGTGGCCCACGGCTGCCTGCACAGTGTCATGGCCCTGCCGCCGGAGCCCCAGGAGGTATGGCTGTGGGTCCTCACCAAGCGCCAGCGTCTGCACGGGCAGCGGGAGTGCCTGTGGGCGGCAGGGTCACCAAGGGGGCTGGCAGCCTGGCTCTCCTTCCAGCTCCTGTATCTGGACACCATGCGTGCCCTGGAGAACTTGCTGACGAGCCTGCTGCGAAGAAACATGACGCCCCAGGGCCTGCAGGTCATGGTCGAGGTGTGTCGGGGCCTCTGCTGGGGGCGGGGCCTGGTGACCGGCTGCTCACCTGTCTTCCTGTCCTCTCTTCCCATGGGGGCACCACGATGCCCCCTGCGGATGTGAGGAGCAGGGCATTGTGGATGGAGTGATGGGCAGGCCCTGGGCTTGAAGCCACACAGGTGCCCTGCTTGGCCCTGCAGCCTGGGAAGGGTGGCCTGGCAGGCAGCTTCTGGGGCTGCCCCCGAGCCAGCACCTGTGTGAGCCCCCTCTCTCCCAGCACCTGAGCCCGTGGATCAAGTCCCCCAGGGCCCATGAGCGGGCCCGCGCACTCGCCCTGAGCGCCAGCCTGCTGCGCTACTTCCTGGAGCACCTGCGTGTCAGCGTGAGTCCCTGGCGCCCGGCTTTGGGGCTGCCCCACCCCCACCCTCTGGTTGAGGAGTTTCTCAGGCTCAGCACAGAGCTGAGTCAGGGGGGTCCCAGGCCTGCAGAGCCCCGGCTGAGGCTCCATCCTCTGGTGTGTTTGTGGAAAGCCGCTCCTCCTGTGCATGCGAGCGGGGCTCTCCCTCCCGCTGCAGCCTCTGAGTCCCGTGCGCAAGTCCCCGCACTGAGGGCCGTGGTGCCTCCCCCCCAGCAGGCTGCTTTGGGCAGAGGCCAGGTTTCTGCCAGACAAGGGCGGCAGGGTCAAGAGCCTGTGCTGGCTGAGGGCCACCTCCCTGGGGGCCCAGCGGGAGTGGGCGGGCAGGGCCCCGGGCAGCGGGAGGCGAAGATGCCGGCCAGGACTTGAGGGCAGGGGAAGGATCAGGTGCAGGGAGGTGGGCCTGGGTCAGTCCACAGGGAGTGACCTTCCGGGGGACATGCAAGGGCGTGTGTCCCGCCCCCGGGCTGCCGTTCAGGGCTGGCTCTCCATCTGATGGGCTGTGCAGCTGCGCACACCAGCTCCCCTGCAGCGCCGTGCGGACATGGATGTCCAGAGCTGAGCTGAGGACACGCTGGGCCGTGCGGTCCGGGGAGGAGGAACTCACCACACAGGGCCGTGTGACACAGGGGGGCCCGAGGCTTGGGTGCAGGCTCCTGGCCCCACGCTGGTCTTCCCCCAGGCCTTGGTGCCCTTCCACAACCTGGGCCTCCTGGTCGGCCTCTTCTCGCCACGATGCGCAGACCCGTGGCCTGCCAGCCGCCAGGAGGCTGTGGACTGCGTGTACTCCCTGCTCTATCTCCAGCTGGCCTATGAGGGTGCGGCCTTGGGGGAGGGGCGGGAGGGATGAGGGGTGGCGCGGGGCCCCTCAGCCTGACCCCTGTTCCTGCCTTGCCCCAGGCTTCTCTCGAGACCACCAGGATGACGTGGCTGAGCAGCTGCCCCCACTCAAAGACGGCCTTGTGCACCCAGACCCTGCCACCCTCTTCCACTGCTGCCACAGCATAGCCCAGGTGCCTGCCAGCAGGACGGAGCAGGGGAGGGCTGTGCCGGGCTGGGAGGGCCTCCCACAGGCTCTGCACTCGCCCTCACTGGAGCACCCCGTCCAGCGCTGGCCTTGTGTCCTGTGCCTGCCGGCCCTGGTTCTCTGCCTGGTGAGGCCTGGCAGTCACCAGCCCGCGCACTGCAGCTGTGGGTCCCTGGAGCAGACTCGGAACCATGGTGCCAGTGTCAGTGTGCACAGGCCGCCTGTGCTGCTGCCTGCCTGCCTGAGAGCCACGGGGGGCTGTGGGGGCACCAGGGCCCGGTGGGGTGGGGAGCAGCGCTGCATTCGGCCACAGCAGGTGCTTCTCCCACTGCGTTGTGGAAGGCAGCCCCGTGGCTCCCCCCTGCCTTCCCTGGGCCCCAAGGCCGGCCCTGAGCTGTCCTGCCCGCCCAGGCCCATCAAGGCCCAAGATTCCTTTCTCCCAGGCCCCCCCTAAGGGCCACTAGAAGTCAGGACATGGCTGCACTCTCATTTGGGAGTAGCCCCTGGGGTCTGGAGGCGTTGTCTCCAGCAGAGGACAGAGGGAGGAAGGGGTCCCCAGGGTTGGGGGCTAAGCCCTGGGGAGCAGAGACCACCTGGGGCCAGTCAGGCTCGTGTGGGACTTGGTGGTCTTGGGGTCAGGCCTCAGTTGCCTCTATCTTCCCTTGGCTCCACACTGCCATGTTTGCTTTAACTCCTGGCCCTTCTCTGCTGAGGGCACGGGACGGCTTTGTCCCTGGCCGACCTGGAGGAGAGCCAGGGTCCCCGCGGTGGCACAGGCTGCTGAGCCGCCGCCTCCTTGTTCTAGAGAGTTCCAAAGTGGCTGCACAGGGTCTCCCCCAGCTCGCCCCTGCTCAGGAGGAGCCCCTGGGAGGGCCCCTCAGCTGCCCGGCGCTTCTCCAGTAGCGGGGGGCCTCCATAGGCAGTTTCAGCCCAAGGTTGGAGGTCCGCAGGGGGTGCGTCTGACGGTGTCGCCCCTCTCCGCTCACCTAGGTCATTGCCAAGCGCCTCCCGCCAGACCAGCTCATCAGCCTCTTGCTGACCATGTTCGAGGGCCTGGGAGACCCGGACAAGAACTGCTCTCGAGCCGCCACGGTCATGATCAACTGCCTGCTGCAGGAGCGGGGCAGCGCGCTGTTGGAGAAGGTGAGGGCGGGGCGGGGTCACAGCCCGGTGGTGCACCGCTGGAGGTGAGAGTGGGGCCAGGCTGGGGCTAGGGCTACTGTAGGTGAGGGCGGGGCCGGGGATGGGGCGGGGCGGGGCACTGCTGGAGGTGAGGGTGGGGCCAGGGATGGGGCGGGGCAGCTCGATGTTGGAGAGGGTGAGGGCGGGGCCGGGCCGGGACACAGTGGCTGTGCACCTACACCTGGCCGCCCCCAATATGACCTTTGTTGCTCTGCCCTCTTTCCTGTGGGCCAATTAAGGACAAATATTTGTGTTAATCCGAAGACAAATTCGTCAAAACCGGCCATGCCTAGAATCACGGGGAAGAGCAGTCCAGAGGAAGGTGGAGCGCTGGGAGTGGGCCGTGGCTCTGGCTGAGCTGGGGGCACTCGGCGAGACTGCTGGGCTGGGCTCAGGGGGCTGCCCACCTGCCTCTTCTGGGGCTGAATTGCACGTCCCTGTGGCCGGCACCTTCCAGTCTGCTGGGCGCCCGTGGGCCCGGTGGCTACTAGAATGCAGCTGGAGGGTTTGGGCTTGGCCCGTTTCCCTGAGGGGGATGTTGAAGCCAAGACTCTGAGCAGAGATCAGAGGCGCCGGAGTTGGCGCGGACAGCCACGGCAGAGCCTCCTGCCGGCTCCCAAGCCTCACCCCAGCTACTGCCCTGTATCAGGCGAGGGGAGCTGGCATGTGGGTGCAGGCTGGGTTTAGTGCCCTTCTGCTCCCCGGCTGGGTGTGTAGGTCATTGGCCCGGGCTGTGCCCCACTGCCGCTCCTGCAGCCTCCGTGAGCTCGGGCAGGTCCGGGCTGGCCGCCAGGCAGAGGCCCTGAGGGCCCCCCAGGCACCGTGGCCCAGTTCCACTTGTACTTCTCTGCTGACGGCGCATCTGCGCCTCCTTGGCTGTCTTCCACGGGGAGCCCTTAGAGCAAGGCTCACGTGTGTGTTGGTTTGGGGGAGCTTTGTACCTTTCGGGTACAGGTCATCTGTTGGGTTTGTGTGTTGCACACGTCGTTCTAGGGAGGGGTGTGTCCAGCAGGAGCCCCGAGCAGTGGAGCCTGTGTGTGCTATAGTGTGCCGTCATGGCCAGGTGGAAGAGACTGGCGGGGGGGAAGAGGCCACAATCGAGACAGCTGGTTTAGCAGGCTGAGGGGCTCTCCAGGTCAGACGGAGGGATGGGCCGGGCTGGGCATGGCGTGTGGTCCCAGGTGTATGGACCACGCTTTGTTATCCGTCGCCCTTTGGTGGACATGTGGGCATATCCCCAGAAGCGAGATTGTGGAGTCATGAGGTGATTCTATGCTTAAATTTCTTTTAATAGGGTTTTTTTTTTTTTTTTTTAAAGGCATAGTGATAGGGAGAGACAGGAAGAGATCTTGTATCCGCTAGTTCAGTCCCCAAATGACTGCAACGGCCAGGTGAAGTCAGGAGCCAGGGCTCCATCCGGGTCTCCCGCATGGGTGGCAGGGGCTCCATCGGGTCTCCCGCATGGGTGGCAGGCCAAGCACTTACCTGCCTCCTGCTGCTTTCCCAGGCAGATGAGCAGGGAACTGGGTTGGAAGTGGAGCAGCCGGGTCTCGAACTGGAGCTCGGATGTGGGCTGCTGGCCTGGCAGCTGGCGGGTCACGTGCACCACGCAGCCCGGTCTGCGTTTGAGGAAGCGCCCAGCTGCTTTCCGCAGCGGCTGCGTCGGTCTCTTCCCCCCGCGGCACACGGGCGTCCACGTCGCTCCGTCTGCTCCCAGTGGCAGTCCCGGTGGTCTCCTGTGGTTCTCTGGGCTTGTGTTTTTTTTTTTTTTTTCTCTCCCATTTGTATGTCTTCTCTGTTCAAGTTCTTTGCCCTTTAAAAAATATTATTTACCAGGAAGGGAGACAGGCAGAGAAAGCTCCAGTCTGCTGGTGAACGTTCCCAAATGCATACAACAGCTGGGGCTGGGCCAGGCTGAAGCCAGGAGCCAGGAACTCCATCCAGGTCTCGCATGCGGGTGGCAGGGGCCTGACAGGGAGCCATCACTGCTGCCTTCCAGGAGGCGGGGGCCAGAGCCGGACTTCAGACCCAGGTGCTCTGAGGTGCTGGGAGTCTTCGAGGGTGCCTTTACTGGCATTCCCGCCCTTGCCCATTTGTTTTTTAAATTTATTTGAAAATCAGAGATACACAGAGAGAGAGAGAACCACCATCTACTGGTTCACTCCCCAGATGGCCATGGAGGCTGGGGCTGGGCCCGCCTGAAGCCAGGAGCCAGGAGCTTCATCCAGGTCTCCTACATGGGTGGCAGGGGTTCAAGCAAAGGATGGGTTCCATCATAGAGCCCACGGACACACAACAGAACATACATGCCCACAGACAGGAACACATGGAGTGAGCTGGTGCGCATGTGAACCGCGGAAGCATCACGCTGCTGAAAGAAGCCAGCCCAAAGGCCATCACTCCCAGAAGAGCAGCCCATGGGGGCAGAAAGGGGGTCCAAGGTCAGACGGGTGGGGGTGAGGGAAGGCTCCAGCGCTCGGAGGCCGCTGCCGAGACCCCTGAGCTGCGTGCTTGACCGTGTGCCTGACTCCATCCCAGGGAAGCCCCAGGAGCACGCCGTGCCGAGGCCAGGGTGTGCCGGGTGCCGAGCCTAGAAGAGCCTGGAAGGTGTGGAGGCGCAGAGTGCAGGCCTAGTAGTGTAGCTGCTCCTGTGAGGGAGGCCTTCCCGAAAGCTGGGAGAGCCGGGAAGCAGCTGGAGAAACACTGGGCGGAGTCCAGAGGCTGGCCAACAGGGAGGGGGTGCAGGTGCAGCAGGGAGAGGAGCCCGGGATCGGGGCTGCGGATGGAACTGTGCTGTGCCCTGAGCGGGGGTTAGCAGCTCTCTGTACCAGGCCTGCCCTGAGCGGGCAGTGGTGAGGCAGGAGCTGCCCGTGCTGCCCACGCTGTGCCTGCAGCCACCTGCCAGTGGCTCCATGCGCCAGCACGCGCGGACCTGGCCCAGCTGGCTGTGCTGGCTGCTGTGGCACTTAGTGCGCTCCTGTTTACCAAGCCAGTCCTGCCTCGGGTTCCTGGCTGCCCAGGCCGTCTGGTGGGTCCCGTGGCCATGTCCAGGAAGTTTGGCTTCAGCCCTTGCCTGAGAGTGCGTGGTAGGTGGGGCCCCAGTCTGCCAGCCGTCCCCAGGGTGAGGCGAGTGTGCTCCCACCATGGGCCGTGCTCACAGTGGAGACTCCGGGCCGGTGCCCTGGGCACAGGGACCCAGTAATGAGGTGGTGTCCAGAATGAAGCCATTGGGGTAGGCCTGGGGGGTCCCACAGCAGAGGGCTCCCTGCCCATCTGCCCATGTCCTCTGCCCTTCCGTCACTGCTGTCAGGCAGGTGTGTCGTCCTCTCTGCCCCACCCTTCGTCTCCAAGGCTGGCCTGGAGACCGGTGTCCCTGTCTCCGTCTGGCGTGTCTCCTCGCGCCCGGGCCTGAGCACTGCCGTCTCATCTGCAGGTCCCCGAGATCGTGAGCGTGCTGCGCTGCAAGCTGCGGGAGGCGCAGGAGGCGCACGTCCTGCCGGCCGCCCAGCACAGCGTGTACCTGCTGGCCACCCAGCACTGCGCCGCCGTGGTGTCCAGCCTCCTGGGCAGCCCCTTGCCCTTTGACAGGTACCAGCACTGCGAGCTGTGTGCATCCCCGGGGCTGCTTGCTGCCCCCCGCCACATGACGGTGTCTTCCCAGAGGGCAGTGCCTGCTCCCGCCAGGGCCCCCGGGGCTGCATGGGGAGCTCAGCATTGGGGGCACCTGCCCTGCCCTGGCCCCATAGCGTGGGTTCCTGCAGGCTTGGGGACCGAGCTGTCAGGGCGTCCCTCGGAAGGCACTGTTTTCACTCCTGGTGACGCCTTTTACATCAAGGTGCGCGTGCCTGGTGCCCCTCCCCCGTCGCCATGGCTTCTGGCCTGCTCGCTTCTCTGTGCCTGTGTGTCCCACAGGCTGTTTCCAGAAGTCCTGCCCTGTGCCTGTTCCTTCCATGGTCCCCCTGAACTGGATGAAGTCCAGCTTGTCTCAGACTGGACAGGAGTCCTGAGACCTCTCAGCTGATGTTCACTGGTGCCCGCATCTGTTAGCGTTCTTAAAAAGAATTGTTTCATTTATTTGAAAGGCAGAGAGAGAGAAAAGTCTTCCATCTGCTGGTCATTCCCCAGATGGCTGCAGTGGCCAGGGCTGGCCCAGGCCAAAGCCAGGAGCTTCATCTAGGTGTCCTACGTGGGTGCAGGGGCCCAAGCACGTGGGCCGTCTTTCACTGCTTTCCCAGGCTCATTAGCAGAGAGCTGGATCCATGGTGGAGCAGCTGGGACTCAGACCAGCACCCGTATGGGGTGCTGGTGCTGCAGAAGGCAGCTTAACCCACTGTGCCGCAGCACTGGCCTCTTCGTCGTCGTTTTTGGGTACAGTTGGCAGTTAGGTGAGTTTCTCCATACTTTTTTTTTTTTTAAAGATTCATTTATTTGAGAGTCAGAGTTACAAAGAGAGAGGGAGAGACAGATTTCCCATCCACTAGTGCACTCTCCAGATGGCTTCATTGGGCCAGAGCTGGGCCATGCTGAAGCCAGGAGCTTCATCAGGGTCTTTGATTCCAGGGGCCCAAGGACTTGGGCCATCTTCCACTGCTTTCCCAGGCCATAGCAGAGAGCTGGATCAGAAGTGGAGCAGCCAGGACTAGAACCGGTGCCCATATGGGATGCCGGCGCTGCAGGTGGTGGCTCTATCCGCTACGCCACAGCACCGGCCCCGGAGCCTACCTTTGGAAGGCCCCTCCAGCTGCCGTCACCAGAGGTGTTAATCTGGTCTTGAGCTTGTGTCAGTGCTGCCCAGTATTTTATTATCTTTGTAAAGATTGGGTTGTTTGAATGGCAGAGTTAGAGATAAATTTTCCATCCCCTGGTATACTTCCCAAATGGCCACAGTAGCCAGGGTCAGGCTGAAGCCAGGAGCCTGGAACTGCATCTGGAACTCTATCCTAGGGTGCGTGGGCCATCTTCCGCTGCTTTCCCAGGTGCATTAGCAGGGAGCTGGACTGGAAGCGGAGCAGCCGGGATGACCTGGTGCTCCGGCCTGCGGTGGAGACCCAGGCAGTGCTGTCAGCCACTGCCCCTCCCTGCAGGGCCTCTCCTGGCCGCTCTGCTCCGTCCTGGTTTCTGTCCTGTGTGCACACCTGGGAGTAGATGCCAGGTGTGGTACACGCAGGAAAGAGACCAGAGTGACAGCAAGGGACATGGAATGTAGATCCGTGTTCACAGCTCCCACCCTTCCTCCGCAGCCCTGGGGTCGCCATGGTCTGAGAGCTCAGACCGTTCCCTGGCCCTGCCCTGGGTACAGCTGTGCTGCCAGGCAGAGCCCACCCTCCCACTGCCCGGGCCCAGAGACCACGCCCCTCACTGCTGCAGCCCTGGTGGCCACTGTGCCTGCAGGGGGTCACTTGTGTCCGCCCGAAGCCGTCCAGCCTGTAACTCACTTGGCAGTCGGCACAAGTCTCGGGTGGTCCTCTTCCCCTGCTCTCGAGAGCCAGCGTTTGCCCTTGGTGCCCGGCTCCCCCCCTCTCCCTGGAGGCACCCACTGTCCGCCCCCCATAATCTGTTCTGCCTTCCAGTTTCAACCATGTTCTGTGTCTCTGCTGGGTTCTGGGAGTTGTCTCCCAATTCAGTTTTTTCTTCTGTATCCAGGCAGAGAGACACTCTGCAGATACCCACAGCAGCCAGGGCCAAAACCCGGAGCTGGGCAGGCAGTCCAAGCATCTCGGGCACTGCAGGCCCAACGCTGGGGAGCTGGTGTGAGGAGCAGAGCTGGGACTTGAACCCAGGCACTGAGCTAGACAACTGTCAACAGGCCTCGCTCCCATGGTAGCTCAAGGCTGGTGGCCAGCGCGGCTGCTCAGTGGTTCCCAAGGCCCCAGCTACACCCCTCTCTCGTGGTCTCCCTGTGCACAGGCCTCCTGCATGCCTGCTTCACTCTGGGCTGCTCTGGGCCAGGCAGGGATGCTGCTCCCTCCAGGGGGCCCCTCCTAGCCCTGCTCCCCTAGAGCCCTGGGGTCAGAGGCACGGGAGCTTGGACCTGAGGTCAGGAGTCCACCTTCCGCCTAGCTGGGGCTGTCTGAGCCCTCCAGGGCCTGGCTCTCGGGGCAGAGACAGTCGGGCCTTGGGGTACCGTGGTCAGTGGTGGCTCAAAGCACCTCTCCTCCCTCCTGCTTCAGCCACACCTGTGCCTTGTGGCGGGCACTGGCCGTGGAGCCCAGCCTCAGCGGCCCGGTCCTGAGACTGCTCCTGGACAAGATGAGCAAGGACGTGCCCTTCAAGGAGAGCCGGACCTTCCTGCCGGGCACTGCCCCTGACCGTGTGGCCACACTACTGCCCCTTGCGGTAAGTGGGGGCTGCACTGGGACACAGGAGCCTCGGCTCAAAAGGCCCTCACAGGTGTCGGCCCCAGGGGTGGCCACTTCCACTTTATCCTGTGGAAGAAAAATAAACGCACTTGGCGAGGCCCTAAAGCAGCTGTGAGGGTTTCCTTGGAACAGACGTCCACCATCCCCACCCGAGGCCATGACCTCCACTGCCCACGGCGTGCTGGCTGAGGGCTCCTGGACTGGTCGGGGTGCTGCAGCCCAGCCCTGCGGTGCCCCCCAGGCCACCTGCGCGCTCCGTGAGGTCGTGTCTGCCCCGGCGTCGGCGCCCGCGGTGCTGGAGCTCTACCCACAGCTGTTTGTGGCCCTCCTGCTGCGGGTCAGCAGCACCGTGGGTGTCCAGCTGCCTCGGAACCTGCAGGCCAAGGAGAGGAGGGCCGCCAGCACGGCTCCAGGGAGCTTCGAGCCCTGCAGGTAACAGGGTCCTTCCTTCCACTCCCAGTGTGCACGCGTGGCCAACACACTCTGGATGGGAGGCTGAGGAGAGCCCAGGGCCTCGGGTGTGGCTCTGGAAGGAAGCTGTCCACAGAGTGGCCTGGGGTGTGCCACCTGGCCGTGGCGCCTCGACCTCTGCGAGGGGCTCCGTGCCTTCCCCTGGGGACCTTGTGGTCCCCACCAGATGCGCCCTGGGTTCTGGTCCACCTCCCAAACCTCAGGCCCTGACCTCTTTGGCCACCCCTGGGTTGCATGGTGGCACTTCAGGGCCCCTCCTGGCTTCCACAGGCCTAATGGTGACCACTGCGGCTGCTGGCTCTGGGTTTGGGTGGGTCCTTCGGCCACCCCACATGGCACTGCCATACCCCAGGACTGGCTCAAACCCCAGCAAAGGTCAGTGCCAGCACCGACTCAGCCTTGTGCGGACTGAGTGGGGGGCCGCTGTCCTGTGGAAGCCCATGGGCCTTTGGCTGGGCTCCCTGTCTTGCCCTTAGTGGGAACCCCGTGGGCATCTGTCCATTCCCCTAGGGGCTGGTGCAGTTCTCCCCTCCACTGGCATCATGGGCCTCGTGTGAGCTGCTGTCCAGTGCCTTTCTCCCAGGGGTTGGGGGTGTGGAAGAGTGTCAGACATGGAGGGCTAGTGTGGGCAGTGCTACCTTGGGAGGCCACCAGGGCTCCCAGACTCCTGCGGCAACTTGGCTCCTGCAGCCTATTGGCCTGCACTCAGGCCTTCTCCCCAGGGGTCAGCTCTGCCACTCACTTCATGGTGGGCTCAGAGGACTAGACCTGGACATCAGCAGGCTGGCCAGAGCCCTGTATGTGAGGTGGCCACTGCTGGTGCGGGCAGCACAACAGAGACCATTCCCGGGAACGGTCCTCGGTCCAGAGAACCTGACGTCTCAGGGGCCTCACCTGCACGCACATGCACACACACCCCCACCCCAGGCCGGGCCACAGGGCATGCCTCCACCCACCCCAGCCAGTCACTCACCTGGCAGCTCCACCCAACACTGGGGAGGGGGTGTGGGCCCAGCCACTGTCAGGCTAAAGGTGGGCAGGCTTGGGGGATGGGACCCTGCATGCACCCCCAGCCTGAGACCTGGTGCTGGGGGGCTGCAGCCAGGACCAGTGCTGTGCCTGCAGTCCAGGGCTCCAGGCCGTGTGGCTGAGTGGCTCCTCCCCTTGGTGCTGGCTGGCTGGCTGGCTGAGCTCCTTACCAGCAGCTGGGTCTTGGTTTCAGGCTCCTGCCTGTTCCCTAGAGGAGGGTGCCAGCAGGCACAGCCGTGGCAGCCCCGGGGTCTTTTCCTTGGGTGGGGTTGCGCCCGGTCAGCTATATCCCCTTGGCCACTGAGCCCTGTGCACCTGCAGCTCTGCCGTGGACGCCCTGCGGGCCGTGCTGCTCCAAGGGGGCAGCAAGGACGTGGAGCAGTGCATGGAGATGGAGGGAGGCTGGGCACTGCTCAGGACTTCTGCAGGGCACGAAGAGGGGGTCACCCGGCTGGCCAGGTAAGCGGCTGCGGCACTGGCTGGGCCCCATGGGGCACCGTGTGGGGCTGGGCTGCTGGAGACCAAGGGGACCCAGGGGAGCTGTGGGAGTGGGGGGTACTGGGGTGGGCTGGGAGGTGGAAGGACCCTGTAGATCCCTTCCAGGTGGGGAGCACCTGCAGCCCCCACACCTCTTGGCCTCCCCAGTGCCATGGCCAAGCACGCAGGCCCCCGGCTGCCCCTGGTGATGAAGTCCCTGGCATGCATGCAGGGCAGCCTGTACGAGGTGCAGCGGGTCACCTCCACCGCCTTCCTGGCCGAGGTAGGACCCTCGTGGGCCGCCCCTCCCCTACAGCCTCCCAGACCCTCCCTTCGCTGCGCGTGGACTGCTGGCCCCAAGCTCTGCCGGGTGCCTTCTCAGGCTCCTTTGGTGGCCAGCGCTTCACCCCCGGGGGCTGAACTGGAGGCCCAGGCTTCCCCTTGGCCAGCTGTCCGGGGTGGGGGGCGCCCAGTGGACACGGACGGAGCTTCTGCCCCCAGCTGCTGAGCAGCAGCGTGGCGGACGACCTGACGCTTCTCGAGTCGCTGCTGGACAGCCTGGCGGCCCGGCAGCAGGACCCCTGTGCCGGTGTGCGGCGGCTGGTGCTCCGCGGGATGTCCAACGTGGCCTCGGGCTCCCCTGACAAGGTGACGTGGGGGCCCAGGGGCGGGGCTCGGGGACGGCCCCCGCGGGCAGCGCAGGGGTCAGGGCGACTCAGAGCCTGGCCCAGAGTGTGGGGGTCTCCAGGTGCGGGCTCACGGCCCCCAGCTGCTCACAGCCATGGTCGGCGGGCTGGACGACGGGGACCACACACACAGCCCGGTTGCCCTGGAGGCCATGGCGGGCCTGGCGCGGCTGGTGGAGCTGGTGGAGACGCGGGAGCTGCGCGCCGTGCTGCTGCACGTGGCCATCCGGACTCGGCCCTTCTTTGACAGCGTATGCAGCCCTGAGCCCCTCCCCCGGGACCCTGGCTGCCCCACTGGCTCGCCAGCCTTGCCCACCCCCTGAGTGATGGCCACACCCGCAGGACAAGACGGAGTTCCGGACCGCGTCCATCCGCCTCTTCGGCCACCTCAACAAGGCGTGCCATGGGGCCTGCGAGGACGTCTTCCTGGACCAGGTGGTGGGTGGGCTGGCGCCCCTCCTACTGCACCTGCAGGACCCTCAGGCCCCCGTGGCTGGGGTGAGTAGCTGGGGGGAGAGAGGCTGGGGCCTGGGGGGGCCGGGCTTGGGGCCGGGGCTGAGTGCCGCGCCACAGGCCTGCAGGTTCGCTCTGCGCATGTGCGCCCGCAACCTGGAGTGCGAGGAGCTGGAGGACGTCTTCCGGCAGCACCTGCAGGAGGGGCGCGGCCTGCACTTCGGGGAGTTCCTCCACGCCGCCTGCCGGCCCCTGGTGAGGCGGGGCCGGGGCGGGCCGGGGCGGGGCCGGCCGACCCCGCGACCGGGACCAGCCGACCCCGCGACCGGGACCAGCGGGCTGACCAGGCCGCCCCCGCTCCCGCAGATGCGCAGCTTCCCGGACCTGCTGGGGCGCCTGGTGAGCACGAGCCTGTTCTACTTCAAGAGCAGCTGGGAGGGCGTGCGCGCTGCAGCCCCGATGTTCACAGGTGAGCGCCCAGCTCCGCCCCGCCCCCGCCCTGTGCCGGCCCCCGCGCCTCACCACCCCCCCCCCCCGCAGGGGTCCTGGTGCTAAACGCCGAGCGCGAGCACCTCCCACAGGTGGACTTGGAGCAGCTCCTTGCGGGTGAGCCCCCTGCCTGGCCTTCGCGCCCCCCCCCCCCCCCGCCGAGTCCCCAACCTGCCTGGCCCGGCTGACCCCGTGGGCGCCCACGGGGACCAAGCGATTTTCCTGGATTTCAGGATTTTTTCCCTGTCACTGGTGACCTCATCGTCTCTAGTAATTCACGGAAACTTCTTAACTGTTCCAAAAGAGCTTAAAAAACACTAAAAAAGGAAAAACTATCTTTCCGTTGGCTCCTCGGCCCTCCCCGCAGAGGCCTGTCAGGAGGGTGGTGGGTGAGGCCCCGCCGCCGCAGGCCCCGCACAGCACCGCCCTCTCCCTAGCGCTGCGGCTGCTGCTCCAGGACCCTGCCCCCCGCGTGCGGGCGAGCGCCGCCGAGACACTGGGCCGCCTGGGGAAGTTCGCCTGAGCCCAAGCACCGCGGAGGAGCGCTGGCGGCCGGGGGCGGGGGGGAGCAGGCGCTGTGCCCACCCTGTTCTGCAATAAACCGCTGCCCTCGGTGGGTGACGCGTGCCCCGTTCTGGAACGCTCGGCGCCGCGGTGGGAGGGACGAGGCAGGACAGCAGACACACCACTGTATTGAGCCGCGCCCGCCGCGGCCTAGGTGAAGAGGCGGACCGTGCCGTCCGCGCCCGCCGAGAACACCCAGGGCTGAGTGGGGTGGAAGGCGACGTCCAGCACGCCCAGGTCCCGGCTCAGCGCGTGCCCCTTCAGCACTTTCACGGGCACCAGCAGCGGGTTCTGCAGCAGGTCGCTGTGGGGAGGAGGGGCTCACTGCAGACCCGGGCCAGGGCTAGGGCCAGGGCCGGCCGGCGGGGCGGGGCTCGGCTGGGCACTCACTTGTACACCATGCCGTGGCACACGATGACGCTGCCGTCGTCGGAGCCGGATGCGAAGAGCGGGTACCGGGAGTGGAAGGCCACGGCCCGCAGGGCCTTCTTGTGGTGCCTGCAGGGGTGGGGCTGCTCAGGCGCGGACTCGCGGGATGGGCCCAGCTGGCCGCACCCCCGCTCACCGCCCCTCACCTCAGCACTTTGTACGGTTTGGTGGAAAGGTCCAGGTCGAACCACACCAGCTTGCTGTCGTAGCTGCCACAGATGACGTTATCCCCTGGGGGCCAGAACCCGCAGGGTGAGCGGGGCGCACACCCCCACCTTTCCCCTCACCTGCAGGGGGCACACCCACACCCCTCACCCCCAGGGGGCGCACACCCCCACCTTTCCCCTCACCTGCAGGGGACACACCCACACCCCTCACCCCCAGGGGGCGCACACCCCCACCTTTCCCCTCACCTGCAGGGTGCACGGCCATGCTGGACACCCACTTGCAGTTGGGCATCAGCTTCTTGGTGAGCTCCTGCCGCAGCAGGTGGTAGACGCGGACGCTGCGCTGCGAGGCCACCAGCAGGAAGGGCCGGGTCGGGTGGAAGGCCACACGCTGCACCTGCCCGTGGCTACGGCGGAACGGACTCTGGCTGCGGCGCCGGCTCAGCTGGTGGAGCAGCACCTGGGTGTGGCCTGGGGTGGCCAGCACCACAGCCAAGTAGTCCCCACGTGCGTGCCACGTCACCTGTGTCACTGGCTGCAGGAAGACAGGGCTGGTGGCCGTGGGCTGGGCCGCCCCCCCGCCCCCTCCCTGACCCCTTCGCGCCCCACACCTTGTCGTGGCAGATGCGCAGCCGCAGGCCCTGCTGGCGCTCCTCCTCGGAGACCTCCAGCCAGCGCGCGGGCTGCACGGCCGGCTCCTCGGCCGGGGAGAAGGCGCCCAGCAGCTGGTCCGTGCTGCCCACCACCAGCCGATCTCCCAGCAGCGGGTTCAGCAGCAGCACAGAGTCCTCCCTGGGGGCGGGGCCGGCCTTCAGCACTGCGCCTCCCCCCCAGCCCCCCCCCCGCAGGACCTGCCCACTCACGTGGCTGCAGCCACCAGGCAGACGGTGGGGTTGGGGTTCCAGGCGACGCTCCTGACCACACCCCCCACAGACACCGTCCTCATGCAGCGGGCAGTGGCCACCTCCCAGAGCCGCAGTGAGCCGTCGTCCGAGCCTGGACCGGCAGAGCGGGTCCTCAGCACCAGGCCCTTCCACCCTGCCACCCGACGCGGGGCTGTCCCCACCACAGGCCCACCTGAAGCCAGCCACTGGCCCCCCGGGGAGACGGCGAGGCAACGGACGAGGTCGCTGTGGCCCCAGTACAC
Source organism: Lepus europaeus (assembly GCF_033115175.1). NCBI lineage: Eukaryota > Metazoa > Chordata > Mammalia > Lagomorpha > Leporidae > Lepus > Lepus europaeus. Next base: position 477,006 of record NC_084830.1, on the reverse strand, counting down.
CTGCAGAGGAGGGGCCGTGAGCACAGACCTCGGGGCTGCTGGGAGCCCCTGCCGTCGCCACCCCCCACTCACCAGGGCCTGGCACGTGGGGAAAGGCTGCAGGTCCCTCGGCCGGGGCAGTTTGGGGATCAGGTCCTCGGGGTCCACGTTCACCTGGGAGACAAGCACCCAGTCATTGTGGCCCCTGCCCAGAGACCCCCCCCGAGGCGTGCCCCCCACGCACCCTCATCTTGCGCTGCCGGGGGCACAGGTACAGGTCGAGGCAGCGCTCGAAGCGCTCGTGGATGAAGCGGCCGTAGGAAGGCACGGCCCGGAGGCTCGGGAACTTGTGGGGCAGGAAGTTGAGCTTCCGCTCACCGGGCTCCTGCTGCTCCCACGTCAGGCGCTGTGCAGACAGGAGACAGGGTTGGGGGCACAGGTGGGACGGGGGCAGCGGGGGCAGCCCAGGCGCCCTCCCCCGACAGGCTCACCTCCTCCTCACTGAGCAAGTACTCAGGAGGGGGGTTGTAGGACTCGGCGTGGCCCGGCAGCGCCAGCTTGGGTGCCGGCACGTGCATCTTGTGGCGCCCCAGCACGGCGTTGGGGTCCTCCTGCGCCCACAGATCGTAGAAGCTGGGGGTGGGGTCCCGGGGCCGGCGAGGCTGAATCCAGCCCATCTTGATGGCATGCACCATGCGGGAGACCTGCAGGGGGGGTTGGGTGAGGGGGGGGCAGGGCGGGCCGGGGGCCGGGGCCGGGGCCGGGGCCGGGGCCGGGGCCGGGGCCGCTCGCACCTTCTCCTTCTCCACCAGGGAGGGGATGAAGCTGCGTTTGTCTGCTGGGCGGTTGGTCACTGGGTGGATCATGATGTCCCCGCTGAAGAAGTCCACAGCCGGCTGGGGAGACGGGCACAGGCGTGTGAGCTCGGGACCTGGTCCCCGCACCCCGGGGCCAGCTGCTGCCACCTACCGCATAGGGGTCGGAGCCCAGGTCCGGGACTTGCTCCCCCCACCCCGGGCCAGCTGCTGCCACCTACCTCATAGGGGTCGAAGCTCACGTCCCCAAACTGGCCCCTCTGCAGCCGCCGCACGAGGGCCACCTGCTCGTCCGTCAGCCGCACGTCTCGTCCTGTCATCCGGTCCTGCACGGTGCGCCTGGGGGGCTTCCAGTCAGAGACCCTCCGGCCTGCAGGCCCAGCCCCTGCCTGCAGGCCCCTCTGCTTACCAATAGTCGGGGTCGTCCATCTTATCCAGGAACTGGTCCAGCTCATCCCGCGTCCGCAGGGGCTTGTAGATGCGCCTGCCGTCCAGGTCATAGCCCACGTGGGGGAAGTCGGCGTACCACTCCAGGGGCACGTTGCCCACGGTGTTCCGGATATCCTGCGGCCACCAGCCACAGCGGCATCAGCACCTGACCACGTGCCCTTCCCCTGGCCCTGGGGTCTGACGTGGCACTGTGGCCGGCGCTGCCCCCCCCCCCAGGCGCCGGAGCTGCACCTTCACATTTTCCACTGAAGTGGTGCCAACCCCAGAGCTCCCCCCGCCTCGGATTCCTTGGCCAGGGCTCTGGGCAGCCACAGACGGGGATGACCTCATCGCCCGTGGGCTCCCTCCCCTGGCAGGGGCCTTAGGAAGAAGTGGGCAGCTACAAGGCGGGGAGCAGGGGAGACCCCATCGGCCTACTCCACAGGGAGCCCGAGGCCACTGCAGCCTGCCAGGAGGTGGCAGTGCCCCCAGCCGCCTGCAACCACGTCCCCGGACACATTCCTGGCGGCAGCCCCTGCCAGCCACCACCCTCGCTCCTCCCAGCATGGGCACTGCTGCCCAGGCGGCCACTTCCTGCAACAGTAGCGCGAAGGGGGAGGGCGGCCCCTCTGAGGCCGTCGGGGACCCCCAGGGCTCAGCCCCCATGCACCCCTCACAGAGAATGCCCTTCCCTCTCCCTGGGGCAGGAGCCTGCAGCACCCTCCATGGCTCCGGGGCCCCACCCCGAGCTCACAGGCCCCGGGAGTGCATGTGTATTCCAAGGGGGCTGGCACGGCCCAGGCGGGTGGGGAAGGGGCAGCGGGTTCTAGGGAGCCGGGGCGGGCCCAGCCGGCAGGGGCAGGTGCAATACAGGCTGTGCCCGCCCCTCCACGCTTGAGCCTCCGGGCTGCAGCCGAGTCCCTGCCCCTTCGTCGTGGCATAAGGCCTGAGTGCCCAGGGAGGGAGACAGGCAGGCTGGGTGCGGCCAGGGCCGGGACCAGGGCAGCTGTGTAGCTGTCAGGCCAGGGAAGAACGCTCTGGGCCGGGGTCCTCATGGACCCTCCCCCGCCCCCGGGGGCAGGGGAGAGGGGCAGGCGCTGCGCCGTCTTGGGGACTCCCACCTCCCCCCACCTGGAGACTGAAAGGCGCTCCCAAGACCTGCGCCCCAGAAGTGTGGCCTAGGGGAGGCACAGGGACAGCGGCCCCGCCGGCCTCCAGGGGCTGGGGGAGGGGCGGGGCGGGGCGGGCGGCCGGCGCGGGGGAGGGGCCCTGCCGCTATAAAGGCGCGGCTCACCGCCCCGCTCCAGCCCGGGACGCACGTGTGCGCGCGGCCCGGCAGCCGCCACCGCGGGGCGCAGCCGAGACCCGCGCCTCCCCGGCCCCGGGCGGCCCGTGAGGCCCGCGGCGGCCGCAGGCGGCGGCATGCGCGGCGCGCGGCGGAGCTGACGCCGGCCCCCGGCCCAGCCCTCGCCATGCTGCGCTCGGCGCCGCCGGGCCGCTACCTGTACCCCGAGGTGAGCCCGCTGTCGGAGGACGAGGACCGCGGCAGCGAGAGCTCGGGGTCCGACGAGAAACCCTGCCGCGTGCACGCGGCGCGCTGCGGCCTCCAGGGCAGCCGGCGCAGGCCCGGGGGCCGGCGGGCAGGGGCCGGCGGGCCGGGAGCCGGGGGCCGGCCGGGCCGCGAGCCCCGGCAGCGGCACACAGCGAACGCGCGCGAGCGGGACCGCACCAACAGCGTGAACACGGCCTTCACGGCGCTGCGCACTCTCATCCCCACCGAGCCGGCCGACCGCAAGCTGTCCAAGATCGAGACGCTGCGCCTGGCCTCCAGCTACATCTCGCACCTGGGCAATGTGCTGCTGGCCGGCGAGGCCTGCGGCGACGGGCAGCCGTGCCACGCGGGGCCCGCCTTCTTCCACGCAGCGCGCGCGGGCAGCCCGCCGCCCCCGGCCCGCGACGCCGAGAACGCGCAGCCCAAACAGATCTGCACCTTCTGCCTGAGCAGCCAGAGGAAGCTGGTGAGCGCGGCGGGGAGGGTGGGCAGGGCGGGTCGGCGGTCCCCGCGTCCCCGGACCTGCAGACGGACGGCTGCGGGAGGATGAGGGGTCGGCCCGGCAATCCAGCTGCCTCCCCACGGCCAGCCGTCCTGCAGTGAGCGAGGGGCTGGAAGCAGCCCTCCCGGCCCCACGGGAAGGGGCTGCCCACACCCCACAGCCCTGAGGCCATCAGCTTGGGTGCCCAGGGCACCTGCCGGCCCTGCCCCCAGACGCCAGGGCCTGCGGGGGGGCAGCGGGAGCCCTGGGGGGCTGGGGCCTTCGTGATTTACGGCCCCTGCTGTGCGTGGTGGCACCGGAAAAGCAGGGCGAGTGGGGAGCAATCCCCGCTTCCTCTCCAGACAGCGCGCGAGCTCCGGGGCCCGAACATCTGGGAAATTTAATTTTACAATTTCGGCTGCAGCAACATGCTCCCCTCCCCAGAACGCACGGGGGAAGCTGGGAGCCTGGCAGGGGCGGTCAGCGCCAAGCCAAAGGCCTGGGCTAGCGCTGGGCCCCTGCCCAGGCCTGACCCCTCCCTGCCCTCCGCAGAGCAAGGACCGAGACAGGAAGACTGCGATACGGAGTTAGGAGGAGGAGGGCGCAGCGGCACGGGGGACCCTGGCGAGCCTCAGCCTGGACCTGCCCCTGGCTCTGAGCGGGGCCGATGGACAGATGGACAGATGGACAGACAGCACTGGCGGCAGCACTCAGAGCGGCTCCAGCACCTGCCCAGGCCCACAGAACTTCCTGCCGTGGCCTCCGACCTGGGTTTGCCTCGGGGGCGACGTGCTGTCTTTGATATAATATAAAGTCTGGAAATTTTGTATAAGTAAAAATGAAACCGTATCTTCCAAACGTGGAGGCCGATTGTCCACTTCAGCTGAAGCCCACACTCCAGCCCGGAGGCCCCACCTCTCCCGGGCGGCGGGACCGTTTTCTGATGAGGCCGCTCACCTTCCCTCCCTGGGCTGCCCACCAGGAGCCTCGTGTGTGTTAGAGGGACGGCACGCCTGCCCCCACCGGCCCGAGGCCACAGCCCTGCTCCCCTGCCTGGACAAGCCAGATCTGGAGACACCGCATGGGTCCACTGTGGAGGAAGGGCCCGCAGCCCCCAACCCCCGCAAAACCCCACCCACCCGCCCACGAGGCCGTCCATCGGCCCCCTCCACGCTGGGCACAGCTGGCCGACTGTTAAAATCCTGCAGGTGACGATTACAGTTTAGTGCCGTGAGTTCAGCGGGCAGAGCCGAGAAGAAAGGGCCACCTCCCCCACCCCCCACAGGGCCAGCGGCCGACTTCCGGCAGGGTGGGCGGGCGGGGCCTGGCCCAGGGCACCAGGTGCGGGCGGCCGCTGGCCTGGGCCTTCCCCACCGGCACCAGACAATGGCACCTCCCCCAGGCTCCAGGGGAGCCCAGGTGCTGAGGCCCACGTGGGCATCCTCCCAGGGCAGGGCCACAGCTGCCCTGCTCTGCAGGGCCGGGCTCCAGGGACCCTGGGGCAGGAAGCGGTGTTGTAATTTTGGAGGAAATTCTCAAAGCCAGAGCCGTTAGGGCTGGGGGGGCTGTGTCCAATCTGATAGAAATATAACAGGACAAAAAGTCACCGCGGCAGCTTTCGTTCAGAGAGAAACCCAACCCCAAATTTCCTCTCCTTAATCCTGCAGGAGCCTCCAGCTGGCCGAGGCTGGGGGTGGGGGGCGCAGTCGCTGCAGGAGCCCCCGCCCTTCGGGAAGCCAAGACCTGGGGGGTGTGGGGCTCGTTCTCAGGGCCTGCACGGCGCCCTCCCAGGAAGCAAGGTCACTGGGTGCGACACAGGGCAGGGCGCAGCACAGCCTGGCAGGCAGACGCCACAGCCCTAGTCCTGTGGCCTGGTCACCCTACTCCCCTGCCTGGACAAGCCGTATCTGGAGACTGCATAGGCCCAGGGACCCTGGCCACCTCCCCTTACCCACCGGCCCTGCACACGCCAGGGCAGGCGCTAACCATGGGACACCCACTTCGAGGCTCAGAACTGCCCTAGGAGTGCCTGGAGCAGAGGGAGTTGGGGTCACGAGCCGACTCCGGGGTGTCCGAGGCGGCTGGGTCAGAGGGGACAGGGACAAAACAGCCCCTGGGCCGGCAGGATCCCCAGGCGCCTGGCTGGTCGGGCGCGGCACGCGCTGGCCGAGCCCTCCGCCGCAGGGCCTGACTCCGACAGGCTGCAGCTTGGCCAGCCGTAGGCCTGGGCAGCCGGCCCGGCAGCTCCCCGAGCTGCACCGGTAGCAGCAGCAGCAGCGGGCCGAGGCCTCAGCCAGCAGGAGGAGGGAGGGCGGGGGGAGCACTCCGTCACCCTCACTGCTCCAGAAATTCAAACCAGACCGGGGGTGGCGCAGGCCGGCCTCTGCCCCGAGGTCCCAGCGCACCCCCGAGGCTGCTCGCAGCCCATGGCCAGGGGGTGGCAGGTGCACTCCGCCCACCCCAGCCCCCATTTCCCCAGCCAGAAAGCTGCGGGACAAAGACCCAGGGCCCCCTCTGCGTGTGCCCCATGGAAGCAGCTGGGAAGGGGGGGCCCGGCAGGCGCCCTGCTGCCGGGTGGGACTGGAAACGCTGGGCCCAGCCTCAGCTGTCAGCCCCCTGTCCCCAGCCTGGGGAACGGGCTGCTGGCGGCACCACGTGATCCATCACCAGGCGGCCGGCACCCCAGGCCAGCAGCCCCGCCCTGCTCAGCACCTGCGGGCTGCCAGGAAACACATGTGACCCCTGCAGGTCAGGCACCACACTCCAGAGCCCAGGCCCGGCTGGCCGAGGGCACCCACAGGCCCAGAACCGGAGCTCCCCCCGGGGGCCGCTGGCCCCAAGGACGGCCCGTGGGCCGGGCAGGCCCCCCCCGCCCCCGCCTGCACAGGACACCGCAGCGGCTGCGGTGTCGGCTGGGATTTTTCCGCTTGAGGAGCCCCCTCCCCTCCCCCTCCCCAAAGTGGCTGCAGCTGTCAGGACCACAGATTGGAACTGCAGGTACGGGGCTGGCCGGCTGCCCACCTCCCTCCCGTGTCTGTCTGCGAGAGAGGAAGCCGGCCCACCTCTGGAATCCTTCACTCTCTCCTCGTTCTGCCGCTCCCACCTGTCCCCCGGGAGCTGGGGGTCAGCCGCCCTCGCTCTGTCTCTCTCCTCCCCAGCCCCTCTCCGATTACAATGGGGCAGTGTTCAGTGCGGTGCTTGCCGGCTCCCCTGCACCAGACCCCGCCTGTCTCGGACACCACCGGGCCCTCCTGCACCGCCTCCTCCTCTGGGGTGTTTTATCTCTGTCAGTGTGCTCAGGTGGGGAGGGGCTGCCCGCCAGCCTCACCTGCTGCCTCTGACCCGACCGGCTCCGGGAACCTCCCCCTGGACGCCCCTCAAGAGGCCACCCCAACCCAATCTGGGGCCATTGGGCAGGTCGGCCTCCACGGTGCCTGCGGCGTTGGGGGGGGGGGTGCCCCTGCGCTCAGGATCGTCCAGGCAGGGGATCCCAGAACCTGCAGTCCCCAGCTCAGCCCCAGCTGTGCTGTGCCCCATGAGCGTGGCTACGCCTGCTCTGAGCCTCTCGCCCAGACAGCCGCTGCTCCTGCTAGCTCCCTCAACTCCAGGGACCTCCAAGCATCAGCCTTCCCCTGCGGGTCCCACAGGCCTGCTCTGCTCCTCCTGGTGAGCCCCTGCCCCCCCCCCCCCGCAAGGAGGAAGAGGCAGCTCTAAAGGCCACCAGGCCATTAGGGCCGCTCAGAGGGCACTCAGCGACCCTCACCACAGTGGACGACCCCTACCCTGCCCTTCCAAGGGGAGCCCCCTGGCTGGCACAGTCGGCCGCGTAGCAAGCCACCAGCCGAGGGCAACAGTGGTGCTGGGCACAGGAGCGGACTCTCGGGCCGAGCACATAGCAGTCACAGCTGCAAAGGCCCACTCACGCCCAGCGGCCACGGGCGAGGCCCCACGGCCAGCAGTGGGAAAGAACCAGACCGGAGGGCCAGGCCGAGCCTGCCCAGCTACCCCGTCTAGAGACAGGCACGCAGGCTGGCCGGGGTGGACGGCCGCCAGGGCGCTCTGCAGGCCGAGCACCCTCCACACACGGGGCGGGGAGCGCTGCTCGCTCCTGCTGGAAACCTGAGCCGCCAGGCGCTGCTGCCAGCGGCGACGCAAGCGAGTGAGTGTGCGGGGCGGCGGCCAGGACGCGGGCGGGGGCGGGGGCCCGGAGGAGCGGGAGGCCGCCAGCGCTGGAGGCAGCTGCCGGTTCAGTAGCTGGGAGAAGCCATTAACGGCGTTTGGCGAGAGAGCAGAGGGGACCGCGGGCTCTGGATGCAGACAGGCAGGGCCGTCCCTGCGGGAGCCGAGTTGCAGCCCGGGCTGAGTGGGGGCAGGGGGCGGCGTGTGGCAGGCCAGCCCCAGCCCCACAGAGGTCTCCCAGGGCCCAGGCCAGCCCCTCAGCGGCGCCCAGGGCCTCTCAGCCCGGCACACTGGCCGCCCTCCACCTGCGCGGCCTCAGTTTCTCCAGCTGCCCCACAGAAGCAGGAGGGGCCTCCTCGCCCCGGGCCCGCCCCTCCCCCAGCCCACCTCCCTGGGCGGCTGGATGAGATCACGTCTGTGAGCCTGGGTGCTGCGGGGAGGGCCGGGGGCGGGGCGGCCGCTCCTGGGGGCTCCCCACTCCGCACAGCCGGGACACCCCCACCCCCTGCTCTGCCTGGAGTCTGGGGGAGAGTGAGGGGGCCGAGTGCATGGGGGACCACTGCACCTCGCGAGGGGCTGGGCAGGTTGAGGAGTCCGGTGAGGGGTGCCCAAAGCAAGTCCCTCTGGATCCAGGCTCTGGGTGGGGGCTGGAGAGGAGGCGGCCAAGGAGGGGTCCTGGGCAGCCCCCCACCCCCAGCAGGGCCCACCCCTGCCTGGGGCCCCGGCTAGCACCCTCGGGGGCACCACCGCTCAGTCTGCCTGCCCAGGCCCCCTCCAGCGACCCTGAGAAGGGGCTTTGGCCCCTCAGCCTCGGAGGGCACCTGCTGACCCAGGCCCCACCCCGGGCAGGAGCTCAGGGCAGCTCAGGGGGGCCAAGTTCTCACGAGGGTGAGGGGGCTGGCGCGACTCGGGGTGGGGGAACCGGCGGGCGCCCCACACAGACCTCTCAGGAAGGGACGCGTCCCTGCACTCTGCCGCCCCCTCGAGCTGCTGGCCGGCTGTGCTGGCAGAAGCTCCCGGGCGGGCACCTCTGCTCCCGCGCTGTCACTCAGCCCTACAGATGGGATAGTCATCACGGCCCGCTTCCTGCACGGCAGGGTCTTCCCGGGCCTGGCCCCCGGCGAGGAGCGCCTCCCTGTGGGCAGGCAGGCCCCGCCCCGGCCTCTGTGCTCCACTTACAATCACCATCGATTTCTCAAAATACCAAATATAAAAAGTAGCCGACAGGATGTGGCTGCCGACAGCCAGAGCCCCTGGGGGGGAGGGGAGACGGGCCGGGAGCCGCGGGCCGGGAGCCGCGCTGCGTGGCCCCCCTCGCCGAGCGCGCCCGCTGCTCCGGCCAGGAAACCAATTTATTTTGTTTTGTCTCTGTTCTCCGGATCGGGCGGGCGGCCAAAGCTCCCCCAGCCGCTGCCAAGACAGCGCGGGGAGGGGAGGAAGCCCGACTGGGGAGGGGCGTGTGTCCCCCAGGCCCGGGGACAGCCCTGACAGGCAGGCAGAGCGGCCGAGGCCTCAGCCTGGGAGTTCTCAGAACCAGGGCGCACACGCCAGCCCCTCGGCCTCCTGGGCCACAGCTCCCTGGGGAGCAGACCCAGCCTGCCGTCCACAGCGCGTGCTCCTCCAGGAAGGAACCCCCCACTCTGGTCCCTCCTGGCCGAGGACCCCCGGAGCTCTAGGGGAGGCCCGCATCTGGGGATGCCAGGGAGAGAAGCGCGGAGCCGCCGCCCCGGCCCCAGGCTGCCCAGGCACTGCTCCTGGCGGCCCCAGCCTCTCCACGCCAACCAGAGGCACTTGGGGCCCAGGCTGCGCTCTCCGGGAAGATGCCCAGGAGCCCCAGGGTCCTCCCCCCACCCCGGGGCCCCAGACTACGCCCAGCCTCCCCCGCAACCTTGGCCATGACACAAGCAGACCCCAAAATGGCTCTTCCAGACGGGAACAGGGAGCCACGCCAAGACGCACACACAGGCCCCCGCACTCTCCCCTGCCCCAGGGCAGCACAGCCCCCACAGCCCCGGCCCCGGCCCACCGCCCCGGCCCACCTCCTCGTCCGAGCTGTCTTCCGCATATTCGTCCCCGCTGTGCGTCCTTGCCTCTGTCTTCAGGCCAGGGGTGCCAGGCTGCGGAGAGAGGCACACGGTCACTTCAGGGGACTGGGGGGACCTCGGGCAGATCCCAGGCCCAGGGTCCTGGCCCCAGGCCTTGGCACAAGTCTGAGGACGCCCCACTCTGTGAGCCTCCGCAGCCCCACCCCACAGACCCCCAGGTCCTCACCCACCCCTGCCATCGGGGCCTCGGGGGAACACTGATGCGTAGACCCCCCAGAGCCACCAGCGGGGGACTCAAGCCCCCTACTCCTGGCCGCCCTACCCCCACTGATGTCAAAGCCAGCTGTGGGGGGCTAGAGGTCCTCGCAGTCAGCCACAGCCGCTGCCCACCCTCTGGTGGCCTGGCCAGCGCCGGCAGCTGCGCGAGCCACGTCCAGCCCAGCTGGCCCAGGCCCAGAGAGGTGCCCTGAGCCCTCAGAATGCCACGGGCGGCAGCAGGGCCCGATCCCAGCCCCTGGGCTGACCTCGTCTCGCCAGGTCAGAGCGTGGGCGTCTGCGACCGGATCAAGTTTGCTGGCGGAACCAGGCCTGATGGAGAAAACAGGCCCCTCGCCCGGGGCAGGAAGGTGCTCGGGAGCAGCAGCCCCGCGTGAGGGCACCCCCGCCCAGGGCCCCACTCCCCCACCCCGGCAGCAGCCAAGGCCCAGCTCTTCCTCGGGCCTGTTTTTCCCCTCAGGAGGAAGAGGATGGGGGCTAAGTTCTTCTGCAGGCCAGGAACCAGGGATTCGGTTTCCACGTCTCCCCCGCTCCCTGCTCAGCGCCGGTCAGCACGGGAGTGGGGACCGTGGCGGGGGAGCCCAACTCCTGCCCCTGCCAGGGCACACAGCCCCTCCCCCAACACCTGAGCGGCCCCAGGCCCCAGGGCGGACAGACTCCAGGCCCAGGGGAGGCTCCAGAGTCTACAGCCCTGGCTGCCAGCTGGGCTCTGGCCTCCGGTCTGCCCTGGGGTGGCTTGGGGAAGACTGTCAGCCAGGCGCTGGTAGCCACAGGCCACGGCCACAGGGTCCTTGCTGGCCCCGGGAAAGGGGAGGCACCCCAATGACGGGGCCAAAGCCCCCTACAAATGTGCTCCACAGGGGGCACCCAGGGCTCTGGGGCAGCTGCAGGGCACTTGGTGTCCACCAGAGGGCAGCAGCACAGCTCCTGGCCCTTCCTGTCCCAAAGGCAGAGGCTTCGCAGGTGAGCACTGGACATTTTTTAAAGTAAAACTCACAAGACCGAGAGGAGTGCGGGGTCGCCCCTGCTGGGAGCTGTCGAGGGAGCCCACAGGCAGGGCCTGGCCGGCTCCAGGGCCCCCAGCAGTGTGTGGGGGGCTCCTGGGGGGACTCCGGGTGCTGTTTTGTCTCCTTTTTTAGTTTATTTGAAAAGCAGAGCAAGAGGCGGAGAGAACTCAGCCACTGGTTCACTCCCCAAAAGCTGCCAACTGCCAGAGCTGGACCAGGCCGAAGCCCCACACGGTCCTCCCGGGGTGGCCACAGCAGGCGGCTGGGCCTGAACCCAGGCACTCTGGTCCACGCTGCGGGCCCCCAGGCAGGTCTGAAGGCCCACATGGGTCCTCCCAGGGTGGCCACAGCAGGCGGCTGGGCCTGAACCCAGGCACTCTGGTCCACGCTGCGGGCCCCCAGGCAGGTCTGAAGGCCCACATGGTCCTCCCGGGGTGGCCACAGCAGGCGGCTGGGCCTGAACCCAGGCACTCTGGTCCACGCTGCGGGCCCCCAGGCAGGGTCTGAAGGCCCACATGGTCCTCCCAGGGTGGCCACAGCAGGCGGCTGGGCCTGAACCCAGGCACTCTGGTCCACGCTGCGGGCCCCCAGGCAGGTCTGAAGGCCCACATGGGTCCTCCCAGGGTGGCCACAGCAGGCGGCTGGGCCTGAACCCAGGCACTCTGGTCCACGCTGCGGGCCCCCAGGCAGGTCTGAAGGCCCACATGGGTCCTCCCGGGGTGGCCACAGCAGGCGGCTGGGCCTGAACCCAGGCACTCTGGTCCACGCTGCGGGCCCCCAGGCAGGTCTGAAGGCCCACATGGTCCTCCCAGGGTGGCCACAGCAGGCGGCTGGGCCTGAACCCAGGCACTCTGGTCCACGCTGCGGGCCCCCAGGCAGGTCTGAAGGCCCACATGGGTCCTCCCAGGGTGGCCACAGCAGGCGGCTGGGCCTGAACCCAGGCACTCTGGTCCACGCTGCGGGCCCCCAGGCAGGTCTGAAGGCCCACATGGGTCCTCCCAGGGTGGCCACAGCAGGCGGCTGGGCCTGAACCCAGGCACTCTGGTCCACGCTGCGGGCCCCCAGGCAGGTCTGAAGGCCCACAGCAAACCCTCGCCCGGGGCTCAGAGTTCTGTCAGCAGACCTTGGGCCAGGAATCAGGCAGGCACACGAGCTGCACGAGGGCGACCTCAGGACAGCACCGTTCACAGGGCCGGGTGGCATCAGCGGCGGGCAGCGGGGCTCCAGGACACAGGGCAGAGGCTGCACTGACCATGAAGGACAGGGCGTCCGTGCCAGGAGCTGAGCAGCGAGCCAGCAGCCACCACGTGGACGCCGGTTCGAGTCTCGCCTGCTCCACTTCCAACCAGCTCTCTGCTATGGCCTGGGAAAGCAGTGGAGGATGGCCCAAGTCCTTGGGCCCTGGAAGAAGCTCCTGGCTCCTGGCTTCAGATCAGCCCAGCTCCAGCCATCGCAGCCATTTGGGGAGTGAACCAGCAGATGGAAGATCTGTCTAACTCTGCCTTTCAAGTAAATACAATAACCTAAAAAATTAGAAGAAGAAAAGAGGTGCCCACCAAGGAGCAGACGAGGACTCCCAGGAAACCCTGTCGGGGCTGCGCATGGCTTCCTGCCTGTCCTCACTGTGAGTGACCCAAAGCAGCAGACGGGCAGCAGCCCAGCCACCTCCCAGCACAGGCGAACAAACACACATACGCATACACACATGTACACGTACACACGCACAATACACGCAGACACGCACTTCCACACAAACACATGCACACACTCAAACGCACAACACACATGCGCACACATGCACAGGTCCGAGCCAGGCTCTGACACGTCCAGGAAGGGAGGTGTGGCCGTGGAAGCACGGCCAACCCTTGACCCTGCCCTCCAGAGGCCTCGTCCCCTCGCCCCAAGTCCCCCCTGCAAAGCCACAGGGCCATGTAAGACCCGGGTCCACACTGCAAGGTTCACACAGCTCCGCCCGGCGTCCTGCAAGCTTATGCCGAGCCCGGCTCCCTCCAGGGGCACAGACAGACGTCCTGTGGCCACCAACCACTAGAGGACAGGCCCCAGCTTTCCCACCTGGGACCCTCACCCAAGCCCCACAACACAGCCTGTGGGCTGGGAGCAGACACAATGGCCCTGTGGGGTGCCTGAAACCCGATCCCCCAGAGGCAGAGCGTGGCTGGATGCTGCCAGGGCTGGGCACCCCAGCGCCCATCGAGAACCAGCCCCCAGCTCCCACGGCAGTGCTCTGGGGAACGCTAACGGCCTCACACCAGCCATGTGCTGCCTGGCCTTTTCTCACACTCCAAAAGTGAGCAAAGGCCCTATTGAAAATAAGGGCCGGCGCCGCGGCTCACTAGGCTAATCCTCCACCTGCGGTGCCGGCACACCGGGTTCTAGTCCCGGTCGGGGCACCGATCCTGTCCCGGTTGCCCCTCTTCCAGGCCAGCTCTCTGCTATGGCCCGGGAGTGCAGTGGAGGATGGCCCAAGTGCTTGGGCCCTGCACCCCATGGGAGACCAGGAGAAGCACCTGACTCCTGCCATCGGATCAGCGCGGTGCGCCGGCCGCAGCGCGCCGGCCGCGGCGGCCATTGGAGGGTGAACCAACGGCAAAGGAAGACCTTTCTCTCTGTCTCTCTCTCTCTCACTGTCCACTCTGCCTGTCAAAAAAACAAAAACAAAAACAAACAAAGAAAAAAGACAAGGGCACGAAGGGAGGAACGGCCGCAGCGGGTCGGGGTGAGGGCCTGGCCTGGACAGGCAGGAAGGGGGCTGGGGAGGCCGGGGGCACTGCGGTCACCAGGGTGCCTGGCAGACAGCAGTGGGCGCTAGGAGCGGAGGCAGGACGAGCAGACACAGGAGCAGACTCTGGGGCCTGCCCAGTGGGGCAGGGGCCGCCCTTCCTGACATCACCACAAAAGCCCTCGGTGGCAGCCAGGCTGCTCCTGCGGCTCAGGCCCCGCTGTGAAAACACAGGCCCTGCCACAAACCCAGCGCCCGACACCACCACGGCCAGACAGCAGCTAAGGCCTGGGTGACCCCGTGACACTGGGCAGACACAGCCAGAGCTGCCGGTGTGGGGGCCGCAGACCCAGCGACAGGGCTGCCCAGCTCTCCTGGGCTCAGCAAAGCCGCAGTCGGCCCGAACAAGAGGAGACACGGGGTCGCTGGGGCCGGGCACGCGCCGAGCCTCGGTGGGAAAGGAGCAGGAAAGAACTGGGACAGAGCGGGATGGGCTCCCTGGGGAGGGCCCCAAGCAGAATCCCAGCACGGCTGAGTGTGGGGAAGACGGGCCAGGCTGCCACAGAGGCTCCGGGTCCAAGTCTGCCCCTGGCGCTCTGCGGAGGGGACACCAAGCAGAGCTCGCAGAGCCCCAGCCTTCAAGACCAACAGCCGCAGATGCTGGCGTGGCAGGTGCAAGCTATGCTGAACCGGGTCTTCCAGAAACAGGAACCGGTGCCTTGGTCCCAGCCTGCAGCACTGGCATTCCGTATGGGCTCCAGTTCGAGCCCCGGCTGCTTCACTTCCAATCCAGCTCCCTGCTAATGCACCTAGGAAAGCAGTGGAGGATGGCCAAGTGCTTGGGCCTCTGCACCCACGTGGGAGACCTGGAGGAAGCTCCTGGCTTCAGCTCAGCTCTGGCCATTGCAGTCATTTGGGGAGTGAACCAGCAGATGGAAGACCTCTCTCTCTCTCTCTCTGACTCTACCTCTCTAACTCTTTCAAATAAATATAATCTTAAAAAAAAAAAAAGCGTACATTTGCCCTTGGACCTGGGAACTCTTTGAGAAACAGAGAGAGCTCCTGCACTCCCCGAATGCCCAGAGGCCAGACTGGGCTGGGCCAAAGCCAGGGTCCTGGAACTCCACCCAGGTCTCCCATCTGAGTGACAGGGGCCCACACACGTAAGCCATCCAGAGACAGAACTAGCAGGTAGCCAGAGCCAGAAGTGGAGCCGGCCTGGCCATGGCCTGGGAAAACTGCGAGATGGCTCAAGTGGGGACCAGGATGGAGCTGCAGGCTCCTGGCTTTGGCTTGTCTCACCCTGGCCACTGCAGCCTGCGGAGTGAAGCGCAGACAGAAGATCTCTCTCTGGCTCTCCCTCTCTCTCTGTAACTCTGCCATTCAAATAAGAATCCAACCCAGCAATGCGATCGCTGCCAGCATGTCCTGGCTGGGCCAGGGTCCTGACCCAGGGCCACGTGCTCGCCACCGCCCGCCACCTTCCGTGGAACGCAGACACGCCTTGCTGCTCGCTTCCCACAGCCACCAAACCTCAAGGTGTACAGAGAGGCTCCGACACAAGAACGCCCGAGAAACAGACCTACGAGCTGGAGATGGGGCTGGCAGGCCGGGAACATGGAGACCCCTCCCCTCGCAAGCCCCGCAGGAGCTCCAGAGCACCCCCTGGCATCCCTACAACGTCTCATGCACGTGTCCCTGCTGCACGCGTGTGGTGGACACACACGTGTCAATGCTAAGGACCAAGGTGGGAGGGGCAGGCCGGGGTCATCCCACCCGACTGCTGCCACAGGTGTGGACGGAGCCTCCCCCTCCCCTGGCCAAGCAGCCTGCCGAGCACGTGGAAGCCGGATCTGGGGACAGGACTCCTGGAAGCCACCTACCAGCCAGGCAGCCCCCTGAACAGAGCAGGCAGCAGGCAGTCCCTGTCTCTGCATTGGCGCTGGGCTCTGCGCCCGACACTGCCCCGCCCACCAACGCCCTCCTGGCAGGAACAGGCAGAGCTTGCACACCGGCCAGAGTGGACCCCAGAGAGACAGCAGCGGGCACGCGCTAGGTGGACAGGAGCACCAGGCAGCAGCAGCAGCAAACCGTGCGACTGGGACCGGCGCTGCGCCACGGCCTGTGACAAAGCCTCCACCTGTGACAGCAGCATCCCACGTGGTGTCAGTTCAAATCCCGGCTGCTCCACTTCCAATCCCGTTCCCTAAAAGCCTGGGAAAGCAGCAGAAGATGGCCCAAGTACTTGGGAGACACGGAGGAAGCTCCTGGCTTTGGCCTGGCCCAGCCTGGCCCACCCGGCCACCTGGGGACTGAACCAGCAGTAGGAAGATCTGTATGTGTGTGTGTGTGTCTCTCTGTAACTCTGCCTTTCAAATAAATATGTCATTTTTTAAAAGGTTTTATTTATTTGAAAGACAGAGTTACAGAGAGAGAGAGACAGAGAGAGGCCGGCCATCCGCTGGTTCACTCCCGAGATGGCCACAACAGCAGAGACCGGCCAGCCCGAAGCCAGCAGCCAGGAGCCTCCTCCAGGCCCCCACGTTGGCAGAGGAGACCAAGCACTTGGGACATTTTCTGCTGCTTCTCCCAGGAGCATGAGCAGGGAGCTGGAGCGGAAGTGCAGCAGCCGGGATTGAACCAACACCCATGTGGGATGCCAGTGCCACAGGTAGTCGCTTGGCCTGCTGTGTCACAGCACCGGCCCCAATAAATCTCTTAAAACAAACACTCCGTAGTGCCCAGCAGCAAGCCTGGCTGAGAACCAGCCCCGGAGGACAAGACAGCAGGGGGCTGGGGGCGCCGTCACAGGTCTCCGGACATTATTCCACTCAGGAGCAGCGCGCCCACAGCGGTGTGGCCATGGCCGTGGCTGGCAGAACCCAGAGAGCTTTCCACCACACAGTGGAGACACAGGGCAGGGGCACTGACCGCAGAAGCTGCTCGCTGGGCTCCGGCAGCAGCCACGAGCCACGCTGCCCGTGGCGGGCTGAGGCAGGGCTGCAGCAGCCAGGGCCCCACCTCTCGTGGGGAAAGGCTACAGGTGAGCAGGCCTACCCCAGGGGCCCACACAGAACCTGACAGCTGCTCCCAGGGACCCAGGCGCGCATAGCACGGGCCAGCGTCCTGGGCAGGCCCCTGTCCAGCCTCCACACCTGAGACACCAGAGCTATCCCAAAGGACCAACCCCAACGGGTGGGCTCTCTACCTTGAGGGGCGCAGGAGCACCCACCACAGCACTCATGTCCACCCAGTCTCTGCCAGGCAAGCTCACAGTTGATCACAATGCGACAAACCACGGGCCACATGCCCAAACCAACACCTTCTCTCTGCACTAGTGTTTTCTAAGAGTTTATGGGGGGGGCCGGCGCTGTGGCACAGTGGGTGAAAGCCCTGGTCTGAGTGCCGGCATCCCATTTGGGCGTCGGTTCGAGTCCCAGCTGCTCCACTTCTGATCCAGTTCTCTGCTATGGCCTGGGAAAGCAGTGGAAGATGGCCCAAGTCTTTGGGCCCCTGCATCCACGTGGGAGACCTGGAGGAAGCTCCTGGCCCCTGGCTTTGAATAGGCAGAGCTCCGGCCATTGCGGCTCTCTGGGGAGTGAACCAGCAGATAGAAGACCTCCTTCTTTCTCTCTCTGTCTCTCTCTCTCTGCCTCTCCTTCTCTGTGTAACTCTGACTCTCAAATAAATAAATAAATCTTTCAAAAAAAAAAAAGTTTATGGGGCCAGTGCTGTAGCACAGCAGATAAATCCGCCACCTGCAGTGCCAGCATCCCATATGGGCACCGGTTCTAGTCCCGGCTGCTCCACTTCCAATCCAGCTCTCTGCTATAGCCTGGGAAAGCAGTGGAAGACGGCCCAAGTCCTTGGGCCCCTGCACCCGTGTGGGAGACCCAGAAGAAGCTCCTGGCTCCAGGCTTTGACGTGGCCACTGTGTCCACCTGGGGAGGGAATCAGCAGATGGAAGATCTCTATGTCTCTCCCTCTCTTTCTGTAACTCAAGCAAGGAGCTGGATTGGAAGTGCAGGAAATGGAACACAAACAGCAGCCCATGTGTGATGCCGGCGCCGCAGGCAGCAGCTCTACCCACTATGCCACAACGCTGGCCTCAAAGCATTCCGTAGCAGAGCTCCGGTTCTAGCTCCAGCTGCTCCGCTTAAAATCCAGCTCCCTGCTGTGGCCTGGGAAAGCAGTGGGAGATGGCCCACTGCTGGGCCCCTGCACGTATGGGGGAGACCCGGTGGAGCTCCTGGGCCCTGGCTTCAGGGAACCAGGAGGTAGATCTCTGTCTCTCCCTCTCTTTACTGTTCCATGTAAAAGACTTCTTAAAAATAAAAACTCGAGTTTTAATGAATGCAACCTTAAATCTGATGACTTTTAAAAATTATTTTCATTTACTCGAGAGGCAGAGTGACAGAGACTTCCCTCCCGCCGGCTCACTCCCCAGATGCCCGCAGCCCCAGGTTTGACCAGAGCAAAGGCTGCTGGGAAGCAGCTGGACCTGAGGCGGAGAAGCCGGGCTCCCCAGGGCGGGCTGGGCTGCACCACCACACCCGCCCACGCACAGCTCTGGGCTTCCAGAGTGCAAGGTGTCACCAGCGGCACCGCACACAGTCCCAGCCCCCGCCGCCGGCATCTGCACCGCCCGGCCTCAGGTCCAGCAGCAGGCACAACGCCAGGGCCCGGGGCCTGCTCGGCCTCCCCGGAGCAGTTCCTGCCACTCACCCGCACCTGGCCCTGCTCGGCGTCGGCTCCATCCTCCCCCTCGTCGTCGTCATCGGCGCTGCTGTCGCTGCCAGAGTCTTCCAGGCCTGAGAACACACTCTCCTCGCTGTCCGAGAGGCCGGAGTCGCTGTCGGGGCCGGGGCCGCAGCCGGGAGAAGCCTGCGAGGAAGCGCAGGTTGGTGGGCGTCTCCCCAGCAGGTGCCCAGCTCCTCCAAAGCGGCCGCCCACCTAGGCCCCCACTGCCGGCATGGCCACCCGCTGTCACCTGCTGTTAACAGGGCCAGCTCTAGGCGCCAGCTAAACCGCACTCCGACGCCGGTAACGGGAAGGTTGGGCCCTGCGGGAGAAACGGAAGCGGGCCCGGGAGCACCCAGGCTAGACGCCTCCTCCTCCAGGCAGCCCGGGGCCGGCACCACGCCGCCGCAGGGCGCCTGCCACCGCGGCACAACCGCGCACTCTCCCCGCAGGCAGCACAACCAGAGCCGAGCCCACCCCACGCCCGGGCACACGGGAAGGCGGCCCCGCGGGAGTGTCACCCACGGCACCGCAGGAGTGCGGGGCCGGTGCGGGCAGCCCGGCCTCGGCACTGCCCAAGACAAAGGGGGCGGCCTCTACGACCCAGGCCCGGGCGCGCCTCCCGCCACCCAGCGCGGGGGTCTACCGCACCGCCGAGGGCCCCGCCGCGGCGCAGGGAGCTCAGCTCTGCATCGCCCCCACGCAGACAACGCGCCCCGCGCGGGACCCGGGGGTGAGCCGTGGGCGCAAGCACAAACCCTCCAGCGCCGGGACGCACAAATGGCGTCCGGGCGGGCGCCAGGGCGGCCTCCGGCCCCTTCGCGGGCCCCCGGCCCCAGCGCCCCCGCTACGAGCCCCCTCCCCGGGGAGGCCGCGGAGACGCCCGCAGCAGACGGCGCCCGCATCCCCCCAGGCCGGTCCCCAGCACACGGGAAATGCGCCCAGCCCCGCGAGCCCTCCGCCGACGCCAGCCCCAGCAGCCGCGCGCCACGTGCACGTCCAGTCGGAACCAGACGCACCCCCGCCGTCCCCCGGTCACCTCCTCCGGCTCGGGCTCCCGCTCCGGCCCGGGATCCAGCCGCCGCTTCCCCGGCCGCAGTGCCAGCGCCACGGCGCGCCCAGCACCCTGCACGCCCGCCATGCTCTGCCGGCCGCTTCCGGCAGAACATCGCAGCCGCATGCGCCTGCGGGCCCGGGACCGCCCCGCCGGCCCTGATTGGTGATTGCTCGGAGAAGGGGCGGGGCCTCGCTTGCGCAGGAGCTAGGCGCGCGCAGGTGCGCAGGCGCGTTCCGGGGAGGGGCGGTGCGGGGCCGGCACGCACGGGCGCGCAGGCGCACGCCAGGGCCGCGGCGGGCGGGGCGCCGGCGGGAGCGCGCCCGGCGCAAGATGGCGGCGGCCATGCGAGGCCCGGGAGTTGCGTGTGCGCAGCGGGCGGCGGCGCGGCCCGGGAGACAGGCGCGGCGACGGCGCTAGCCCTGCCCTCGGCCCCTCCTCACGGCCACTCCCTCCGCCTTTCCCGGCGTCGCCCGACATGGACCTTTCCGTGGGCCCCGGCGCGGCGGGGCCCAGCAACGTCCCGGCCTTCCTGACCAAGCTGTGGACCCTCGTGAGCGACCCCGACACCGACGCGCTCATCTGCTGGAGCCCGGTGAGGGCCCGCGGGGGCGGGGAGCGCCGGGGACCCGGGGCCTGGGCGGGGCCGGGGAGGCGGGCGGCGCGGCGCTGCAGGCCCGGCTCTCCGCCGCGCAGGCCGTGGGTGGGCCGAGGCCCGGACCTCGGGAAGTGGCTCCCGGCTCCTCTGCGCGCGTTCTCCGCCTCCTGCCTCCTGAGCCGGCAGGAGGTGTTCTTGCCCGGGCAGGGCCCGGACCTCGCGGGGCCTCTGCGTGGACGCCCCGGGAGCGGCCGCGGCCCCCTTGCTGTCTTGCTTCTTGGGCCGGGAGGCGGCTGGGGAAGCGGGTGCGCCGCTCTGGGCTTGGAGTGGGAAAGGCCCCACCACCTGTGGCCCTGCCGGCGCGTGGTCCCCGCGGGCCACCGGGACCCGACACACAGCTGACGGCGACCCCAGACCAAGCCCTGGCTTCACAGCGGCAGGCGGCGCTGCCCCAGGCTGGCTTTCTGGTCACCTTGGCCTGGAGGACACCCACGCAGGGCCCGTAGCCTCTGCGGGTTCACTGCCCAGAGTCCAGCTCGCCGAGCCTTCGGGAGGCTCTGAAATCCACGCCCGAGTGCCTTCTGCTGCTGCTCCCCAGGAGCCGGCGCTGCCTGTCGGCAGGGGTGGGGCGGGTGGAGAGCCTGGCCCGTGTGGGGCCGGTGTAGCCCCTGCACTTGCCTGCCCTGGCTGAGATCCGGACTCCTGTCAGCCACAGGCGTGGGGAGGACGGGGCAGTGAGTCACCACCCAGAGGGTCTGTGGGGGCAGGGATCCTGGCTCGGCGCCCTCCCGGGCAAATCCTCCTCCAGTTCAGGCCGCCGGAGGCAGCCCAGTGCCCCCCCCCCACACACACACACACCTGCCCAAACCCCTGGGCGGGTCTGCTGGGCGCAGTAGTCAGACTCTGGGGGGCTGGGGGCAGGGGGACACCAGGCCCGGGTAGCGAAGTTGCTGGGCGCGAGGTTGGGGTTCCAGGTGGGCCCGTGCACCTCGCCGCAGGCTTCCCACCGCTTCCCAAAGGGGCAGAGGGGGCCGAGGACCCGGGTGGACAGGTGGCTCCATGCTTGGGGCACGAGGCCGGTCCCTCAGCCCCACTGCCCGCTCCTGGTGCCGGGGCCCTGCAGGGCTGAGGGCCAGCTCCGAGCTACGGCCTCTTCCAGCCCATTTGTGCGTGAGCAGCAGAGGCCGGGATGCGGCCGGGTCAGAGCCTGAGAAGGTGGAAGGAAGTTTAGAAAGCGGCCTGGGTGTGGGGTTGCAGACTTCACACAGTGCAGGTGGGCGTGTCCTGACCCGGAGGCGGGCGCCCCGCAGGGCTGGCTGGGTTGGTTGCCAGGAGAGTGTGGCCCCTGCTGAGTGCCGTCCTGGCCTCTCTGGGAGGAGGTTGTGCTGTCTGCCAGGTTCCCGGGGCCCACCCGGGCGGGCGGGTCTGCTGGGCACAGCAGCCAGCCTCCGGAGGGGCTGGGGGCAGGGCGACACCCAGGCCTCGGAGTGAGATCAGACGGGGGGGGGGGGGGGGGGGGGGGGGGGGGTTGGGAAGCTGTGCTGAGCCAGGTGAGCGCCTTCTCAGCAGGCCCTGAGGCACAGGGCGAGGGCGCCCTCTCGTGGGTCCCCTTCAGGTGGGCAGCTGGGGGGGGGCGGATGCTCTGCACAGTGAGGCAGAAAACGGTAAAGCCAAGTCCGGACTCTTCCCCAAGCCGGCCAGCGTCGCTCCCGGGAGGGAGGCAGCAGGGCCCCAGCACGTCTGCCTCACAGTGAGGATTCGGAGGGTCCCACCCCCGAAACGGGCGGGCAGACAGACGGATGGATGAGACAGGTTCTCTGCTCTTCCTGTCCCTGGGGCCAAGGCAGGTGGGGCTCAGTGAGGACAGGCGAGGGGGTTAGAGCAGCGCCAGTGTCTGCTCCCAGCCCCTGACTGAGGGGAGGGGGCCAGCAGACCTCCCACAAGGCCCACGGGCCCAGAGCCTGCTCCTTTGGATGCAGGGCTTCTTGGAGGCCTGGCAGGAGGAGGAGCCTCACGGGGGTCGGGACGCTGGCCCCCAGATGTGTGCTGGTGCCCAGCAGCCTTGTTGGTCCTGGGTGAGCGAGAGTTGTCTGGGCCCCGGGCAGAGGGGCCACAGCCAGCCTGGGCGGGGGTGAGAGCCAAGCTAGGACTGGGGAGGAGCCCTCCTCTCTGCCCCACCCCATGGCTCCCTTGCCCCACGCGTGCCACGCGTGTGCATCTGCTGCTCGTGGAGCCCACGCCCTGGGGCTCGGAGAGCAGAGCACACGCCACACGCGGGTCTGGCTGGGCAGGGTGACTGATGGGACCCCCCTGTGGCCAGGACACATCCTGGGCCTGCAGAGGGCTGTGTGAGAGGCAGCGGCCAGCAGCCCTTGTGGCCCGTGGAGCCCTTCGAGGAAAGAAGCCACACGTACCTTCTCCACGTGAAGTGCGCGTGCACACAGACCCCCGCTCAGGGGGACGCGGCATCTTCCAGCCATCCTTCCGGCCGGTCACCAGGCTGGAATTGGCTGTGGTCAGCAGAGGAGGGGCCTGGGTGGGCGTCCCTGAATTAACCCTTGAGAGTCAGTGATGCTGGGGTGTTAGAAATCGGTCGGGCCAGAGCCAGCCATGCGGTCGCCCTTGGGCAGGCCCTCTTCAGAGTCCCGGGCAGAAAGAGGGGGCCAGGCCGAGCCCAGGCTTGGAGGGGATCAGCCCCGGGGCCCGTGGCAGGCGCTGATGTGCACCTAGGAAGCCAGAGCAGGAGCAGCGTGACCGGAGGCGGCTGTGAGGGCAGCCCCAGGAGGAACTCCGGCGCCCAGGGAGCCCGGGACTGGCCGGAGGGCGTGAGAGAGGGTGGAGAGCGCGCTGAGCGCTGGGGGACGTAGAGCAGGAACAGGAGGCAGGCGGGAGCGAAGGTTCCTGGAGCGCGTCTCCGGCCGAGCGGCGAGTTCTGCGAGTGGACGGCCCCTCGAGGTGTGGGCTGCCTGTGCCGGCCACTTCACCTCCGTGCTCTGCCTCCTGAAAACACGGATGACCGCGCTCATCACGAGGAAACATCGACAAGTCCAGAGTGAAGGGCAGCCCGCGGGATAACTGACCAGCCCCCTCGGAGCCGTGAGGCTCCCCGAAAGCTGGCAGGGTCTGAAAGACCACGCATGGAAAAGCACGTGGAGTGGACACGGGAGATCTCGGCAGGGGCCTGCGGGACTCTCGGTGCTGTCTTCCCGGCTTTTCTGGAATCTGCACAGGCTGTGGAAGACCCTGGAGTCCATCAGAGAGCCTCACCTCACGCTGGACCCAGGAGAGGAAGACAGGGGGCCTCACCTCACGCTGGACCCAGGAGAGGAAGACAGGGCCTCACCTCACCCTGACCCAGGAGAGAGGGAGACGGGGGCCTCACCTCATGCTGGACCCAGGAGAGGAAGACAGGGGGCCTCACCTCACCCTGACCCAGGAGAGAGGGAGACAGGGCCTCACCTCACGCTGGACCCAGGAGAGAGGGAGACAGGGGGCCTCACCTCACCCTGACCCAGGACCCAGGAGAGAGGGAGACAGGGGCCTCACCTCACCCTGACCCAGGACCCAGGAGAGAGGGAGACAGGGGCCTCACCTCACGCTGGACCCAGGAGAGAGGGAGACAGGGGGCCTCACCTCACCCTGATCCAGGACCCAGGAGAGAGGAAGACGGGGCCTCACCTCACCCTGACCCAGGAGAGAGGGAGACGGGGCCTCACCTCACCCTGACCCAGGAGAGAGGGAGACGGGGCCTCACCTCACGCTGGACCCAGGAGAGAGGGAGACGGGGCCTCACCTCACGCTGGACCCAGGAGAGAGGGAGACGGGGGCCTTACCTCACCCTGACCCAGGAGAGAGGGAGACGGGGCCTCACCTCACCCTGACCCAGGAGAGAGGGAGACAGGGGGGCCTCACCTCACGCTGGACCCAGGAGAGAGGAAGACAGGGGGCCTCACCTCACCCTGACCCAGGACCGAGGAGAGAGGGAGACAGGGGGGCCTCACCTCACCCTGACCCAGGACCCAGGAGAGAAGGAGACGGGTGGGGGCCTCACCTCACCCTGACCCAGGACCCAGCAGAGAGGGAGACAGGGGCCTCACCTCACCCTGACCCAGGACCCAGGAGAGAGGGAGACGGGGGCCTCACCTCACCCTGACCCAGGACCCAGGAGAGAGGGAGACAGGGGCCTCACCTCACCCTGACCCAGGACCCAGGAGAGAGGGAGACGGGGGCCTCACCTCACCCTGACCCAGGACCCAGGAGAGAGGGAGACGGGGGCCTCACCTCACCCTGACCCAGGAGAGAGGGAGACGGGGGCCTCACCTCACCCTGACCCAGGACCGAGGAGAGAGGGAGACAGGGGGCCTCACCTCACCCTGACCCAGGACCGAGGAGAGAGGGAGACAGGGGCCTCATCTCACGCTGGCCCAGGAGAGAGGGAGACGGGGCCTCACCTCACCCTGGACCCAGGAGAGAGGGAGACGGGGGCCTCACCTCACCCTGACCCAGGACCGAGGAGAGAGGGAGACGGGGCCTCACCTCACCCTGACCCAGGACCGAGGAGAGAGGGAGACAGGGGCCTCATCTCACCCTGGACCCAGGAGAGAGGGAGACGGGGGCCTCACCTCACCCTGACCCAGGACCCAGGAGAGAGGGAGACAGGGGCCTCACCTCACCCTGACCCAGGACCCAGGAGAGAGGGAGACGGGGCCTCACCTCACCCTGACCCAGGACCCAGGAGAGAGGGAGACGGGGCCTCACCTCACCCTGGACCCAGGAGAGAGGGAGACGGGGGCCTCACCTCACCCTGACCCAGGACCCAGGAGAGAGGGAGACAGGGGCCTCACCTCACCCTGACCCAGGACCCAGGAGAGAGGGAGACGGGGGCCTCACCTCACCCTGACCCAGGAGAGAGGGAGACGGGGGCCTCACCTCACCCTGGACCCAGGAGAGAGGGAGACGGGGCCTCACCTCACCCTGACCCAGGACCCAGGAGAGAGGGAGACGGGGGCCTCACCTCACCCTGACCCAGGAGAGAGGGAGACGGGGCCTCACCTCACCCTGACCCAGGACCCAGGAGAGAGGGAGACAGGGGCCTCACCTCACGCTGGACCCAGGAGAGAGGGAGACAGGGGGCCTCACCTCACCCTGACCCAGGACCCAGGAGAGAGGGAGACAGGGGCCTCACCTCACCCTGACCCAGGAGAGAGGGAGACGGGGCCTCACCTCACCCTGACCCAGGAGAGAGGGAGACGGGGCCTCACCTCACCCTGACCCAGGACCCAGGAGAGAGGGAGACGGGGCCTCACCTCACCCTGACCCAGGAGAGGGAGACGGGGGCCTCACCTCACCCTGACCCAGGAGAGGGAGACGGGGGTGCATAGAAGTAAGGGGGGTGGTGACGCCACCTGCAGCGCCGGCATCCCACATGGGCGCCAGTTCACGTCCCGGCTGCTCCTCTTCCCATCGAGCTCCCTGCTAGTGTCTGGGAAACAGTTGGAGGTGGTCCCAGTGCTTGGGCCCCTGCACCTACGTGGGAGACCTGGAAGAAGCTCCTGGCTCCTGGTTTCACCCTGCCCCTGCTCCGGCCATCGCTGCCATTTGGAGAGTGAACCAGTGGATGGAAGATCCCTCTCTCCATCTCTCTCTCTCTGTCTCTCGGTCACTACCTTTCAGACAGGTAAATAAGTCTTATTTTAGGAGAAAGGATGACCAAAAGTTTCCCCAAACTTGAGAAGCTGCCAGCCCGTACACCTGTGAATATGGACAAGCGTCAAGCAGAATAAGAACAGAGAAAACCGAGCCCAGGAACATCCCAGTCGAGTGTCTGAAAAAGACCAATGAAGAGAAAAACTAAAACAGCCAGAAAAAAAGGAAGGTCTGCCCATGGCAGGCGCCCCGCCCGCAGGGAGGAGGCAGCGCTGGCGTCCACTCAGGGAGCTGTCCACGCTGCCCACAGCTCACACCTATCCGCAGCACAGAACTGAAGGCTTCCCCGGGACTGGACGGAGGGCCGGCCGGTCACGAACGGGAGGCGTGGGCAGTCCCAGAGGCCCGTCCAGCCTCTTGGCTCTCCCTCCATTAAACTTTGCTTCCATGCTTAACAATAAGAAACAAAATGTCCCGGAGGGTCTCTGAAAAGCGGAGGCCACAAGCGAAGATCCACGGACAACGCCGGTCGTGTTTCGGAGAACTAGCGCTGTGCTGCTGAAGGTGAAGGCAGAGTCACCCGCCACCCGTGCCAGCAGCCTCCAAGCTGGACTGCTTAGAGCCACGGACATCTGTTATCTCGGGTGCTTAGAGTCCTGGGCTGCTTGTGGCTCAAGGTTTCACACAAAGTTGGCACCATCTTCGGCAAGAAGGGCCGCCTCGGGGCTCGCTCCGCAGGCTGCCGGCCAGCCCAGTTCTTCCCTGGCCGCTGGCCAGGAACTCCGCTTCCTTCCTGCGTGGGCCCTGGAGCTGCTGTGGCAGCAGCCTCTGAGCGTGCCTCTAGTGCGCGGCCCGGGCTGCTCCGTGGAGCCTGCTCTGCAGCAGCGGGCACACAGCGCCGTGCCCTCGGAGGGAGCAGCGGCCCAGAGGCCATCAGTGGGCTGCCGGCAGGAAACCTTTACCGAATTCACACGCCCAAGACACAATTGCAGACAGTGTTGCAAGACTTACAGTGTGACTGCAAGCCATAGCGGTATACTGTGCCGCTATACTGAGAGCGGTGCTAGCCAGGTGTGGACACGCCAGGAACTGGAAGAGGCACGAGGCAGACTCGGGCATTGGAGCGCCTCTGATTTTCCACAAAGGGGCCAGGGTCACAGTGTGCAGGGCAGCATCGCAGTGTGGGGAGCAGCGTCAACAATGTGTGGAGGACAGTGTCACGGTGTGCAGGGCAGCGCACGGTGTGTGGGGCTGTGTCACCGTGTGCACGGAACAGCATCACGGTGCTCAGGGAGTGGTGTCACGGTGTGCGGGGAGCAGTGTGCGGGGCCGTGTCACGGTGTAGAGGTGTGCAGGGCCGTTTCACGGTGTAGAGAACAGTGTCACTGTGCGGGGAGCAGTGTCGCGGTGGGCAGGGAGCAGTGTCGCGGTGTGCGGGGAGCAGTGTCACGGTGTGCAGGGCCGCATCAGTATGCGGGGAGCAGTGTCACGATGTAGAGAGCAGTGTTGCGGTGTAGGGAACAGTGTCATGGTGTGCGGGGAGCAGTGTCGCGGTGTACGGGGAGCGGTGTCGCAGTGTAGGGAGCAATGTCAGGGTGTGCGGGGAGCAGTGTCACGGTGTAGGGAACAGTGTCACGGTGTCAGGAACAGTGTCACGGTGTGCGGGGAGCAGTGTCACGGTGTAGAGAACAGCGTCCCGGTGTGCGGGGAGCAGTGAGGCCGTGTAGGGAGCAGTGTCAGGGAGTAGGGAACAGTGTCAGGGTGTGCGGGGAGCAGTGTCGCCATGTAGAGAACAGTGTCAGGGTGTGCGGGGAGCAGTGTCGCCGTGTAGGGAGCAGTGTCAGGGTGTGCAGGGAGCAGTGTCACGGTGTAGAGAACAGTGTCACGGTGTAGAGAACAGTGTTGTGGTGTGCGGGGAGCAGTGTCGCGGTGTAGAGCGCAGTGTCGCGGTGTAGGGAACAGTGTCAGGGTGTGCGGGGAGCAGTGTCACCATATAGGGAGCAGTGTCAGGGAGTAGGGAACAGTGTCAGGGTGTGCGGGGAGCAGTGTCAGAGTGTGCGGGGAGCAGTGTCACAGTGTAGAGAACAGCGTCCCGGTGTGCGGGGAGCAGTGTCGCGGTGTAGGGAACAGTGTCGCGGTGTAGGGAACAGTGTCAGGGTGTGTGGGGAGCAGTGTCACCATATAGGGAGCAGTGTCAGGGTGTGCGGGGAGCAGTGTCAGAGTGTGCGGGGAACAGTGTCATGGTGTAGAGAACAGCGTCCCGGTGTGCGGGGAGCAGTGTCGCGGTGTAGAGCGCAGTGTCGTGGTGTAGGGAACAGTGTCAGGGTGTGCGGGGAGCAGTGTCAGAGTGTGCGGGGAGCAGTGTCACGGTGTAGAGAACAGTGTCGCGGTGTAGAGAACAATGTTGTGGTGTGTGGGGAGCAGTGTCGCGGTGTAGGGAACAGTGTCAGGGTGTGCGGGGAGCAGTGTCGCCGTGTAGGGAGCAGTGTCAGTAGGGAGCAGTGTCAGGGTGTGCGGGGAGCAGTGTCACGGTGTAGAGAACAGTGTCACGGTGTAGAGAACAGTGTTGTGGTGTGCGGGGAGCAGTGTCGCGGTGTAGAGCGCAGTGTCGCAGTGTAGGGAACAGTGTCAGGGTGTGCGGGGAGCAGTGTCGCCGTGTAGGGAGCAGTGTCAGGGAGTAGGGAACAGTGTCAGGGTGTGCGGGGAGCAGTGTCGCCGTGTAGGGAGCAGTGTCAGGGAGTAGGGAACAGTGTCAGGGTGTGCGGGGAGCAGTGTCAGGGTGTGCGGGGAGCAGTGTCAGGGTGTGCAGGGAGCAGTGTCGCCGTGTAGGGAGCAGTGTCAGGGAGTAGGGAACAGTGTCAGGGTGTGTGGGGAGCAGTGTCACGGTGTAGGGAACAGTGTCAGGGTGTGCGGGGAGCAGTGTCGTGGTGTAGGGAACAGTGTCAGGGTGTGCGGGGAGCAGTGTCACGGTGTAGGGAGCAGTGTCACGGTGTAGGGAACAGTGTCGGTGTGCGGGGAGCAGTGTCAGGGTGTAGGGAACAGTGTCAGGGTGTGCGGGGAGCAGTGTCACGGTGTAGAGAACAGTGTCGCCGTGTGCAGGGAGCAGTGTCACAGTGTAGGGAACAGTGTCATGGTGTAGAGAACAGTGTCGCCGTGTGCGGGGAGCAGTGTCGCGGTGTAGAGCGCAGTGTTGCGATGTAGGGAGCAGTGTCAGGGTGCGGGGAGCGGTGTGTCAGGCCCAGTGCAGGGCTGGGTGGCAGAGCTCACCTCGCACCTCGTGCCAGGAGTGACGCGGACTCAGCTGCGGACTGGAATGGAGCCGAAGCTCTCGGGCTGGAGAACACCTTTTGCCCTGGTGTGAGTTAGGAACCAGGAAGCGTGAAGTAGGGAACACGCGAGGACCAGAGGCAGAGCTAAGAACTCCTGCTTGCGCCGGCAGCTTGTAAGGCAGCCTTTTTTTTTTTTTTAAAGGGAAAGTATTTTTTAATGTTGAAGACAGATCTGCCCTCCCCTGGCTCACTTTTCAAAGGCCCACGACACCCGAGGCTGGGCACGGCCAAAGCACACGTCTGGAGCTCCGTGTGGGTCTGCCACGCGGCTGGCAGCCACCGCTGCTGTGTGCATCAGCAGGAATCCGCAGTGGGAAACAGAGCCGCGACTCAGACCCGAGGCTCCCATCCGTGGGCGCCCCTAGCAGCATCTGCAACAGCCATGCCAGTCAGCTGCCCCGAGGCACCCCGAGAAGACCCACAGGCAGCGTGGCGGTGGGCGTTGGGGAGAGGCTGAGCCTCGCACACCAGGCGTGGGCGGTGACTGCACCCCGACCTGTTAGTGCAGGTGGGCCAGCCGTGTTGGAAAGTTTGCTGGTTTCCTGGGAAAGTTGGGCAGGCATTTACACATGGCCCAGCAGTTAGCCGGCAAGTCTTTGTGGAGATCAGTGGGGAAAGCCGTGTCCCTTCAGAGGCCACGCAGAAACGAGTGTGACACTGCCCATAGCAGCCAGTGTGGATGCCCGCCAAGGCCCATCCACTGGTGAGTGGCCGGTCAACAGCAGGGCAGTGACGTCTGGGCAGTGGGCAGTGAGTGCAGGCATCTGGGCAGTGACGTCTGGGCAGTGGGCAGTGACGTGTGGGCAGTGGGCAGTGAGTGCGGGCGTCTGGGCAGTGACGTGTGGGCGTCTGGGCAGTGACGTGTGGGCAGTGAGTGCGGGCGTCTGGACAGTGACGTCTGGGCAGTGGGCAGTGACGTGTGGGCAGTGAGTGCGGGCGTCTGGACAGTGACGTCTGGGCAGTGGGCAGTGACGTGTGGGCGTCTGGGCAATGAGTGCGGGCGTCTGGGCAGTGACGTGTGGGCGTCTGGGCAGTGAGTGCGGGCGTCTGGGCAGTGGGGCAGCAAGAGCAGCAGAGCAGAGACATCCCCGGTCGGTGCTAGCCGGGGTCCCAGCAGCACTTGCATATCCACTTCCTGCTAGGGGCCCCGAGAATGGCCCACGTACTTGAGTTCCAGGCTCCTGATTTTAAAATACAGGGGCCAGCGCTGTGGCACAGAAGGTTAAGCCTCCACCTGCAGCGCTGGCGTCCCATGATCCCTCTCTCTGTTGTGGCCTGGGAAAGCAGTAGAAGATGCCCAAGTGCTTGGGCCCCTGCACCCATGTGGGAGACCCTGAGGAAGCTCCTGGCTCTGGCCCTGCCCAGCCCTAGCTGTTGTAGTCATTTGGAGAGTAGGAAGATCCCTCCCTCCCTCTCAAATAAATATTTAAAAATAAGTAGAAACAACCATTGTTTTAAAAAAAGAAAGAAACAAGACGTAGGGAAGGATGAGTTCAAGCACCCATGCCCTCTCCCCGATTCCTGCTGGCTCAGAACTGCTGTGGCCCCTCTGTGCAGTCTGTGGTCCTGCACTGCCTCCCCCTCTGCCAGCCGCCTCGCCTCAGCCCTGCAGCCTCGTGCCCTCCCCACACCCGATGTCTGGGTTTTTCCAGAATGCACTTAAAAAAAAAACTCATTTTCATCTACTTGGGAGGTACAGGAGAGAGAGAAAGGGAGAGAGAGCTTCTGTCCACCAGTTTACTGCCCAGATGCCCTCAACAGCCGGGGCTGAGCCAGACGAAGCCGGGAGCCCAGAGCTCCATCCGGGTCTCCCCCATGAGTGGCAGCGCACCCGGGTGCGTCAGGAAGCTGCGCGGGACTGGAGCTGGTGCCCGGAGGTGGGCTTCACCTCTCAGGTCCTGGGCCCAGGCCCACGTCAGCCTCCCGTCCCTGCCGTCTCCTGAGGCTCTGTCCAGCTCTGGGCCGGGTGGACAGCCTGGCTGGAGGAGGCAGCGGGCCCGGAGCCTCTCTCCTTGTGTCAGGCTCACGGCTGTGAGGGTTCTGTGAAGCAGTGCCATGGCCGCCGATTCAGGCATCGCTCTGAGCCCCAGGGACAGAGGGAAGGGGAGCGGTCACCCGCCGCGCAGAGGATGGAGCTTCAGGCTAAGCTTCTCTGTGACGTCCTCGGGCCCGAGTCTTGTGGGCAGGTCTACAGACTGCTGGGGGGGGGGGGGGCAGTGCACTTCCGCCGTGGCCGGAGACCGCGTCTGCGGTGCCTGGAGCGGAGCAGCTGCACGCATGTAGATTCGCTGCTTAGGTGAAGTGGGCCAGGTCCTCAAACCAACTGCCCAAAGCCCATGGCGCTTACACGGGTTAAGTCCCTGGTGTACACCTCATGTCGAGGAACTCCTCGGCCCCAGCAGACTCTGCTGGCAGGCCCGCTCCCCAGGTGGCCAGGCCAGAGCCAGGAGCCTGTCTCCCACTCTCCCAGGCAAGTCAGCAGGGCGCTGGGCCCTACGTGGACAGCCGGGACTTGACCCAGCGCCTCTGTGGCTGCAGTGTCCCAGGTGGCAGCTCAGCCCGCTGCGCCAAACACCAGCTCCTGCGTGGGGGACTTTCTGTTCTTCTTTTCTTTAAGATTTATTTTTTATGTACTTGAGAGGCACAGAGAGAGATAGAGGTCTCCCATCTGCTGGTTCACTCCTCAGATGGCCGCAACGGCCAGAGCTGCAAGCCAAGAGCTTCTTCCAGGTCTCCCGCATGGGTGCCAGGGCTCAAGGACTTGGGCCATCTTCTACTGCTTTCCCAGACCATAGCAGAGAGCTGGATCGGAGGTGGAGCAGCCAGACCTGAACCGACGCCCATATGGGATGTGGCACTGCAGGCGGCGGCTCTACCCACCCCTTCTCGCTTGCTTGCTGGAAACTGGCTGTTGCTGAGCCGGATGGGCGGCTCTGGAGATGCGACGTCCTCCCAGAGTCGTCATCGCTGTGGTCGCCGATTCTGTGCAGCCCCGCGCTGCGTCCTGTGGCCCAGGCAGGCGTCTGAGGAAGGGGCTGCGCCTCGCTCACAGCTCTGATCACCCGACCTCCTCGGCTCCCGTAGGAGAGGGCGTGGTCCCCTGAGTGCAGCACGTACTGAGGTGCTGGGGCCAGCCAGCCTCAGGCTTCCCTGGGGGCCGCCTCGTGCCCTGGCATCCGGGCCCCCGTAGGTGTCTGGAGCTCGCCTTGTCTCCCGCCTGCCTCCGCTGCTTGGCCTTCTGTCTCCCCCAGCGAGCTTTGTTGACAGCTGCCTCTGGGGGCAGGCGTTCGGCCTAGAGGCTCAGACACCTCCATGCCACGGCAGAGGCTCTGGCCCCTGGCCCCAGCTTCCTGCTAATGCTGTGGGAGGCCACAGGTGATGGCTCAAGAGGGTGGGCCCCGCTGCCCGCCTGGGAGACCTGGGGTGAGTTCCTGTCACCTGGTCTCACCAGCTCGCTGCAAGCATTTGGGGGTGAATCAGCAGATGGGACAGCTGTCTGCCTCTCCGGTGAAAGTGTCGTCTAGATGCTGCCATAGACGTGCCCTGGGGGAGCCCCTGTGGAATGGGACAGGCAGCAGAGACGCGCCCCAGCCCCAGCTGGGGTGGAGGGAGGGCCGGTGACTCACCAGGAGGCTCGCTGCCCTTCCCCGCATTGGATTCTGGGGCGTCGGCCCATGGGGCTCTCCCTGCTGTGTCGGGTCCCTCCCTCCGTCTCTTGCACACCCCTTGCTGTGTCTTTCTCCTTCTCTCTGGAGTTCAGAAGCAGCTCCGGTTCCTGTCCAGAACCACAGGCCCTTGGTTCTTCCCAGTCCCTGCCTGCTGCTGCTCCGCACTGTGTGGACTCTGCCCCGTCGGAGCCACCACAGCTGCTGCCAGCGCAGACGCCGTGCCAGACCCTCCTCCTGGTGCCGGGGCTGCGCTCAGGAGAACCGAGGGGGCAGTGCACCCCGCCACCGTCTGTGCCAGGGGCTGGGGCTGCGTTCACTCCCCTCCCGACGGGAATCAGGCTTGCTCAGTGCCGGCCCCCAGCGCATGGGCCTGAGGGTGTGGCTGTTCTCATCCCAGGTGGGGCCTTGGGTGAGGGCCCCGTTTCTGGCCACAGGGCCCAGTGCCTCACATCATGGGGCATGTACAGTTCTTCCTCCTGCCAGTACCCCTACCCCCTGAGCTCCTCCACAGCCCTAACCCATGGGGTGGGAGGGCTGCAGCCACGCCGCCTGGCCCATGCTGCCCTGTGTGACCACCATGTGTCTCCTGCCAGAGCGGCAACAGCTTCCACGTGTTCGACCAGGGCCAGTTTGCCAAGGAGGTGCTGCCCAAGTACTTCAAGCACAGCAACATGGCCAGCTTCGTGCGGCAGCTCAACATGTGTGAGTGCCTGCCGGGCCCCGGCACTGGCCTCTGGCCAAAGGACAGAGCCTCTGGGTTGACCAGGGCAGGATGTGAAGCCCAGCAGGCCCGGGCTGGGGGGGGGGTCTCTTCCTGGGGGAAGGGTCCTTGTGGGAGGGGCATGAGCCAACCTCAGCTACAGCTCCACATGGCGGGAGCCAGGAGCTGGGAGACCACAGGGTGCCCCCTAGCCCAAGACCGCCAGGCTGCGCCCCAGTCTGGCCTACGGCCTTAGGCAGACCTGCTGCCGCCTCCTGTGCAGACGGCTTCCGGAAGGTGGTGCGCATCGAGCAGGGCGGCCTGGTCAAGCCCGAGAGGGACGACACCGAGTTCCAGCACCCGTGCTTCCTGCGTGGCCAGGAGCAGCTGCTCGAGAACATCAAGAGGAAAGTGACCAGTGTGAGTCGCTGCCCGCGAGGCCCGCACCCTCCCCTGGGCCCCAGGCCTTCCCTTCTCCCTGGGGACCTGGCTGGGGCCACCTCTGTGACGCCCCCTCCCCCGGGACCCAGGCCTCCACCCTGAAGAGCGAGGACATCAAGGTGCGTCAGGACAGCGTCACCAAGCTGCTGACGGACGTGCAGCTCATGAAGGGGCGGCAGGAGTGCATGGACTCCAAGCTCCTGGCCATGAAGCAGTAGGTCCCCACGTGCTGCGGGAGCAGCGGGTGGGAAGAGGGGGTCCCATGCCAGGGTCCCACGTGTCTCAGCCCCACCCGCACCCTCACTGCCCAGGAAGGGCAGCCAGGAGCAGGCGGCTGTCCTCCCTGGGGCCCTGCCGCAGGCCGGGCTGGGAGCCAGCAGTCCTGTCCCCACCCTGGGTCACTCCCAGCGCACCTGCAGCGCCTCCACCACAGGCCTAAAGCAGGGTGCCTTTCTGACTGTCCGAGCTCTGCCCCTGCCGGGGGTCCGGTCACTCTGGTTACGGTTGTGGCCCCTTCCTCAACAAGGACCCCAGGGTTCTGGGAGAGCCCCTAGCTGGGGGCCTGCCACACAGGTTGCACCTGGGACACTGAGGCAAGGCCACCTAGGACGACGGCCAGCGTGGGTCTCGGCTCATCCATTTGGGGCCCAAGAGCGTGGGAGCCCCAGCACAGGGCAGCTGTGGAGCTCCCTGTAAGTGGTGTGGAGAGGCCCTGGCTCCAGGGCCCAGCAGAAGCGACTAACTTTGTGATACCTGGAGATAGCCCAGGTGAACTTGACCTTCCGGGTCCCAGACACATCTCTGGAGGCCCTGAGGGCAGGAGTGCACCCAGCACGCTCACCTGCCATGTCTCGTGGCAGCTCTTCCCCGGCCCACGTGGCCACCTGGGTCACTCCTGGGCCTCAGGTGCCGGGTGTTCCTGGAGCCTGGCCCCCAGCCCTCATGGGAGCAAGAAGGCCCCTGGGAGGTTTTGTCCAGGATTGGTGCCAGGTGCCTGGGGTACACTGGTGCTCTTGAGTGCTGTGGAGCAGGGCTGGTGGTACAGGCCCCATGGGCTCCCCAGCCAGAGCTCGCAGCCTCCTGGGGAGGGCACTGTGGAGCTCCCCACGCCCCGTGACACAGCCCTGTGTGTTGCAGCGAGAACGAGGCCCTGTGGCGGGAGGTGGCCAGCCTGCGGCAGAAGCACGCCCAGCAGCAGAAAGTTGTCAACAAGGTGGGGGCAGGGCCAGAGGCTCCCCTCCCCCCCCACAGCCCTCCCACAGACCAGGCTGACCGAGTCCTCCCCCTACAGCTCATTCAGTTCCTGATCTCGCTGGTGCAGTCCAACCGGATCCTGGGGGTGAAGAGAAAGATGTGAGCCGCTGGGGTCCCTGCCCCCCACACTCCGGCCCTGGGCCACGCGAGGCCCCGGGAGGCAGCTAACCCCACCCCTTCCCTGCAGCCCGCTGATGCTGAATGACGGCAGCTCTGCACATTCCATGCCCAAGTATGGCCGGCAGTACTCCCTGGAGCACGTCCCCGGTGCCGGCCCCTATGCGGTGAGCGCCGGGGGCCTGGCGACACGGCCAGGTGGGATGGGTGCTGCCGGGGGACATGTGATGTGCAGCTGCTGGCTTCTGGTTGCAGGCCCCGGCCCCGGCCTACAGCGGCTCCAGCCTCTACGCGGCAGACGCCGTTGCCAGCTCCGGGCCCATCATCTCGGACATCACTGAGCTGACCCCCTCCAGCCCCCTGGGCTCCTCAGGCGTGAGCGCAGAGAGGTGGGGGCTCTGTGGGCCCAAGGCAGGCTGTGGGGAGGTGGGGCCAGCAGGGCTCCTGCTGACGCGGCACCACCCTACCGTCCAGGCCTCTATCCAGCAGCTCCGTGGTGCGAGTTAAGGAGGAGCCCCCGAGCCCGCCCCGGAGCCCTCGGGTGGAAGAGGCGAATCCTGGGCGCCCGTCATCTGTGGATACCCCCTTGTCCCCAACCACCTTCATCGACTCCATCCTGCGGGAGAGTGAACCTGCCCCCACGGCCGCCTCAGCCTCAGTCCTCCCGGACACAGGGGGCCGCCCCCCCTCGCCCCCACCCCCCTCCGCCCCTGAGAAGTGCCTCAGCGTAGCCTGCCTGGACAAGTGAGTGCCACGCCCACCCCACTCCTGGAGGGCTGGGCCCAGGGCGGGCAATGAGGCCGGACACGCAGCTGAGCCTCAGGCTTCCAGGAGCGAGAGGGACAGGCCTGGCTCCACACCAGACTTCGGGCTGGGGGAGGTTGGGGGGCCCGCACAGCTCCCAGAGCCGCTGGCACCGCAGGGCACCCCTGGCAGAGCACCCTGGCAGAGCACCCTGGCAGAGCACCCTGGGAGCACCCGCTTCCAGCTCTTCGCCATCGCCCTGCCCCAGCCACTGAGTGTGAGGACCGCGGGCACAGCCTGCCGGCCCCCGCCTGCAATGGGGGCTCTTGTCTTTGTATCTTGCAGTGTGGCTCGCGCTCCACAGATGTCTGGGGTCGCCCGCCTCTTCCCCTGCCCCTCCTCTTCCTCTCTGCATGGCCGAGTCCAGCCAGGGTTAGCACTGCCCCCTCTGGGGAGGGAGGAGGGCTCTGCCAGAGCTCGGGCCCCTCCCCCAGCCTGGGTGCAGCACTAGGCCCTGCCTGGTGCAGGGGGCCTCCCAGGCGCTGCATCTTCGCTGTCTTGGACCGGGATTGGGCCCCAGCCTGGCCCTGTGGCTGGCAAAAACAGGATGCAGGCTTCTGTGCTGGCCCGGCCAGCCCACCCACGCCACAGGGACCCAGGGCCTCCTTGGCCACGGCCTCGCAACAACTCGGGTGGAGCCGACGTGGCCACACAGCCCCATGCGTCCCCTCACCACCTTCCAAATGCAGTGACGACACCGTCAGCCTGATAACATTCTTAAGCCCCCATCACACTTCTAGACCAAAACACACCCCCAGCCAGCTGCTGTCTCAGCCCAGCCCAAGTCTCCCATCTCCTAGCTCACCGCACCCCCCACCCAGCCTCTGCTGGGCACCCTGTGGGGGTGTGGTCACGGGGAGCCCCTCTCCCCAAGGAGCACTTTTGGGCAGGGAAGCTGGGGCGCTGGTTCACCTGCCCACTCACCCCGGGCCAGGAACGAGCTCAGTGACCACTTGGATGCCATGGACTCCAATCTGGATAACCTGCAGACCATGCTAACCAGTCACGGCTTCAGCGTGGACACCAGCGCCCTACTGGACGTGAGTCCTGCCCCCCCCGTCCCCCCGCTCCCCCTCCCCAGCTGGGCCCTGACTTCCCTCCCTCCTCCCGCAGCTGTTCAGCCCCTCGGTGACGCTGCCTGACATGAACCTGCCTGACCTTGACAACAGCCTGGCCAGTGTGCGTAGGCGGGCAGGAGGGAGGGGGCAGGTGCAAGAACCAGCAGTGACCCTCACCGTGTCCCTCCCACAACACCCCATCCCCCCACAGATCCAGGAGCTCCTGTCTCCCCAGGAGCCCCCCAGGCCTCTCGAGGCAGAGAACAGCAGCCCGGACTCAGGTGAGCTGAGACTCCGCTCCACGCCAACCGCAGCCCCCATCCCTGCCCCTTGCCCCCTGCCCACCACCCTGCCTTGTCCCCCACACAGGAAAGCAGCTGGTCCACTACACAGCGCAGCCCTTGCTCCTGCTGGACCCGGACGCCGTGGACACAGGGAGCAGCGAGCTGCCCGTGCTCTTCGAGCTTGGGGAAGGCTCCTACTTCTCCGAAGGGGACGACTACTCAGACGACCCCACCATATCCCTGCTGACAGGCTCCGAGCCCCCCAAAGCCAAGGACCCTGCCGTCTCCTAGAGGCCCTGGGGGGAGCTGGGCCACCCAGGGCCTGCCCACCGCCACCCCCAGTGCAGGGCTGGCTCGGGGCAGCTGGACAGGCGCTTGGGGTGGGCAGTGCCTCCAGGCAGGAGCCAGAGTTGCCTTTGCCCCTTCCCGGCATCCAGAGGTTTGGTTGGAGCTTTACAGCCACACTTGGACTGACCTGCGGCTCGCTCAGAGCTGTATTTTGGATTTTTACATGAGGGTACCCCTCCCCTTCCAGACACACAGGTGGACAGACGGAGATGAGACAGGCAGAGATGCTGTATAAATGGACAGGCTCTAGGCTGCAGCCTCTGTGTGCTTCCTGCCCCTGGTGGCGAGGCGGGCGGGCTACAGTGAGGATGTGCAGGGGGAGGGCCTTCCCTCCATGTGTGGGCACCCATGGTGCTACTCCCGGGCCCAGGGAGAGGCCCCAGCTCCCCATCAGGCTGTGTGCAGGGGAGTTTGGTCTGGGAGCTCCGCAGCTACTCCCATCCTGGCAGGCCCAGGACAGCAGAGGCGTGGGCCGTGCAGTAGGACTGCCCACCACCAAGATGGCTGCACAGCATTCAGAAACCCAATGTGCCCAAGGAGGGCAGGAATGGGCCCCACAGCCACCCCTACCACCAAGGCCTCTGCCACAACGTGGCTTCCTCTGTGGCCCACAGGGCCCGGGGGCGTGGTGGCGCCTCAGAACCAATCACACAGTGCTGCTGGGCCACAGGCAAGCCTACAGCTCCTGGCCTGCCTCTTGAGGCCCCGTCCCAAGACCCTCTGCCAGGTGAAAGCAGCCTCAGGCCTGCAGGGCCCACCCTGTGCAGTGTGTCCAGGATGGGGGCCCAGGCTGGCCAGGCAGGCTTGTCCCCACCCTGGTAGACAGTGCCTTCCACCCACGCCCATGTGGACACTCCAGGTGGCTGCAGCGGGAAGTGGGACCCACCTCCCTCTGTCCAGCAGCAGCCCTGGCCACATCCCCAACCCCAGCAGGCAGAGGTCACTGTGGGCAGCACTTTATTGACCACCTGGGCCAGGGCAGCTACCCTAACCTTGAGGGCAGCCGAGGAGGCCCCATGGGGGCAGAAGCCTTCCCAGGGCAGGAGGGGCGGGCAGGCGGCCCCTCCCGGCACTTGAGGCCCAGGCAGGGCAGGCGAGCTCTGGTTGTGGACAGTGAGGAGAGGCTGGGTCCTGGGAACCCTCAGGCCCCGGCGCTCGGGGCCTCGTGGTTGAGCACATAGTAGTCATGGACGTACA
Organism: Lepus europaeus; assembly: GCF_033115175.1. Classification (NCBI taxonomy): domain Eukaryota; kingdom Metazoa; phylum Chordata; class Mammalia; order Lagomorpha; family Leporidae; genus Lepus; species Lepus europaeus. The sequence continues at coordinate 438,265 of NC_084830.1, read as the reverse complement.
TGAGGACGGCCACCGGCTGCCCGATGATGAGCGTCAGCCACACGGCCGCGTTGCCATAGTTGCCCCGGAAGAAACGGCCCACAATCCAGGCCAGCGGGACCTGGGGACACAAGGGCTGTGTCACGGGGACACGGCCCCAGGGCTGGCTGTTCCAGGTCCCAGAAGGAACGTGGGCTGGAGGGAGCTCACCTGTGCCATCATGCCGGTGAACGCCCAGAGGCGGAACATGCGCAGGGGGATGCTCACCAGGTACTGGGTAGGGAAGGAGGACGTCAGTGTCTGCCAGTGCCAGACCCCGGCCCAGGGCTGAGGCGGGGCACCCGGAGGAGCACTGACCTCGTGGAAGAAGGCCGAGGCCAGGAACACCCCCGTCCTGGCCACCCACCTGCTGCTGCCCCGCCGGAGCATTGGTTTGTAGAAATGCCTGCAGGGAAGGAGGCCGTGGGACGGGGGTGGGGATGGGGTCCGAGCCTGCCCCCATGCCCGGGCCCAGCTACCTGCTGCACCACTTGTGCACTGGGATGTTCCAATTCTGCCAGAAGTAGGTGACAGACTCCGAGTTCCTGGAGGTGAGAACGAGGCTCCTGGAGCACGTGTAGCCCCCAAGTCCCACCCCCAGGGCCACCCCAAGGCCACCCACCACCAGTCCCGGTAGAACTGTCGGTCTCCAAATCGCATGAGCTCCCCCACGGCGTTGAGGCAGGAATGGAAGAGCCAGTAGAAGAAGATGAGCCAGATGAGGTGGTTGGGGACCTGCAGGGAGAAGGGGCTCCAGGCTCCAGAACGCCCACCTGCCCCCCACCCGCCCCACACACCCCACTCACCGCCAGCTTAAGCAGCCGTTCAACGATGCGGGAGTAATCCATGTCCTGCCAGGAGAGCGGCTCCCTCAGCACGCGCCACCCCCACCCCAGCCCCACCCCAGCCCCCGGAGCCTGCCACTCACCTTGAAGGGCTTCATGGAGTTCTGGATGGTGGGGACCATCCACTGCAAAGGGAGACACAAGGTCAGCTCAGGCTGGCTGGGCCCCCGCCCCCCACGCCCAGGCCCACATACCTGCTGGATCAGCCCCACCTGCAGCTGCGTGAAGAAGAGCTGGAGGAGGAACCAGACAGTGCCTGAGCCCCAGTCCAGGGGGTCTGCCAGCCCGGGGAGCCACCCTGCCCCCCGCCTCACCATCTCCAGGAGCCGGCGCAGCAGAAAGCGCTTCCGGATGCGTGGGGAGCGGGGGAAGTTGAGCTCATAACACAGAGTGGGGGCGAAAAGGAAGTAGTAGAGATCTGGGGTGAAAGGGGGAGGCGGGGGCTGGCACCCTCACAGGCCTGGCCCCACCCTGGCCAGGCCCCACCCAGGCCCCACCGCCCCCAGGCCCTCACCGCGGTAAGTCAGGTTGTCGGGGTAGCTCACGGTGCACTGGTCTGCGGCCCCAATGGCCTTCCCTGCAGAGACTGCAAACAGGCCAGAGTAGGCCATGGCTGCCCAGCCCCAGCCCCAGCCCCCGCCCCCGCCCCCGCGGGCAGCCCCGCCCCCCACAGCCCTCACCAGCCTTGGCCCTGCGCTGGCGGCACCACAGGTTCACATCTCGGTAGGAGAAGAGCTTGAGGAAGAGGATGGTGTGCACCGACAGCGCCAGCACAGAGCCCACTGTAGAGAGGCAGGCTCAGTCCGGTGCCAGAGGCGACTCCGGAGCGAGGCTGGCCCGAGCCGGGCGGGGCAGGCGCACCTGGGGTGATGGACTCCACCAGTAAGGCCACAGCCGCAGGGAAGCAGAGAACGGTGGCCAGGTTGGCCACATGCAGCAGCAGCCCCACGGGCTCCGTCAGGGCACCCTGGGGTGGAGACGGCGCGCTCAGCCAGAGCTGCCTCTAGGAGAGGGCTGGCCGGCCAGTGAGGAGTGCCACACCAAAGGCCGAGTGCCAAGGGCCGTGGGAGGAGAGGACAGGCCCTGCTTACCACTGCCAGGCGTTTCTCAACCTGGAACGCAGCCACAGCAAAGACATTGGCCACTGAGGACAGAAGCACCACAGGGCGGGTTCAGGGCACGGTGGGCCCAGTCCCCGCCCGAGGCCCTCCTTGGAGCCCAGCTCACCAATGACCAGGCACGGGGCGGGCCAGCTGTAGGGGTCCTTCAGGAACAAAGACACCACCTGGATGGGGTCCACCAGGATGCCATACCTGGGGGCAGGGGACGGGGGCCTGAGTAGCTGGGGGCGAGGCCTGGGCCGGGGTGGAACCTGAGCAGGCAGTGAGGAGGCGGCCTGGGGGCCTGCAAGAGTACTCACTTGATAAGGTTTTCCAGGAACAACCGTGCATTGCTCAGGATCTGAAAGACAGGAGAGCCCAGTGCGGGCAGTCCTGACACAGGACAGCCCTCCCCGCTCCTGGGCAGCAGCCTGGCTCCTCTCTGGCCTCTGTGCCACGCTCTGGGGCCCACTACCCACCTCACCCCAACCCACTCCACCACGGGGGCAGAGAAGACGCCACGAGAACCACCGCAGAACCAGGCACCAGCCGACTGGAGCCACGGCCGGCAGCACAGTGACCACCCGCCACAGCCTGCCCACCAGCCAGGCCAATCCCGAGTGTCCAGCCTGTGGCAGGAGACTGCAGCAGGGAGGTGCAGTCCTGGGGGTGGGAGAAAGATACTGGCCAGAGCTATGAGGCGCAGGGCACTGGGCCCAGAGCTCTCCGAGCCCCAGTGTGGCTTCTAAGACCTGAACCACAGCAGAGACTCCAGGCTCAAGCCTGGGGCCAGGGCCCGGCCTCCCTTGAACCCTCTCACAGGTACTCTGGCAAGCCGGGCCCTGATGCCACTGACCTGTCTGCCCAGAGCTCAACTCTGCACAACAGAACTGACAAGGACTGTGGAGGAGCCACACGTGCTGTGGGGAGGGGGCCCTGCCTGGGGGGCCCACGGAAGGCAGGAGCCCGAGCTGTATGCAGATGCGCCAGGCCACAAGGGGCCGGCGCTGGGGCACAGCAGGTAAAGCCACCACCTGCAGCGCTGGCATCCCATATGGGCACCAGTTCAAGTCCCAGCTGCTCCACTTCCGATCCAGCTCTCTGCTGTGGCCTGGGAAAGCAGTAGAAGGTGGCCTGAGTGCTTGGGCCCCTGCACCCGCGTGGGAGACCTGGAAGAAGCTCCCGGCTCCTGGCTTCAGATCAGCACAGCTCCAGCTGTTGCAGCCAACTGGGGAGTAAACCATCGGATGGAAGACCTCTCTCTCTCTCTCTCTCTCTGCCTCTCCTTCTCTCTGTTACTCTTTCAAATAAATAAATCTTTAAAAAAAAAAAAAAAGAGGGTCCCAGGTGTTCCAGGAGCGCAGACAGTGCTGCCCAGGCTACCCCAGAGCCCCTGCTCAGGGCTTGAGAGCCAGCCCGGCCAGAATGGACACATCATCTCTGGAAGCCAGGCTGCACTGGGCTTCCTGCCCCCTGCCTGGCCAGCTTCTCAACCATCAGGCCATCTCTGGGCCGAGGATGCTGGGACCCTCCCAGGACAACTGGCAGGGCGTGTGGGCATGCGCAGAGCAGTCACAGAGGCCCAAGAGCTCTTCCAGGTGAGGACTGCAGTGTGCGGTAGCCACTGGTCCCAGACAGGCCTGTGCGCCCCGACCTGCCCCGCAGGCTGCCCCTTTGAGCTCGGACTCCAATGCCTCTGGCGTGCATCAGGTCTGGTATGTAGTACAGGTGTCCATCAGTTGCTCCCTACAAACTCCTGTGACCCAAAGAAGAGAGAGGCTGGCCAGGAGGCCCGCAGGGCTTCCACCCCCGAGGGTCACACGGCAAGGCACAGGGACATCCACCAGCTCCCAGAGAGGCCTTGTGGCCCAGAGTGCCGCCTGGCCGTCCCCTCTTACCCTGAAAGCCCACACCAGCCCAGGCGGCCACAAGGGACCCTTGGGCCCTCAGGGGCAGTTCACAGCACAGAGGCCTGGAGCCCTGGGCACACTGCTCGCCCTCCCTCCTGCCCAGCGTGAGCCCCTCTGGTCACTGCAGGGACTACCCCTGTGTGGCCCCCACTGCCCCAGCCTCCTCAGGGCAGCTTCAGTGTCTCACGTGCCCCAACCCACGGTCCAGCACCTGGGGGCACAGCCTACGCTCAGGCGGACGCCAGCCGGCCCTACTCACCAGCATCACCACACACCAGTTCAGGATGCCGCGGTAGTTGCTGAAGCCACTGTCAGAGCTGAACAGCGAGTCCTGCAGGCGATGGCATCTGGCAGAGCACCAGGCACCTGGTGAGCCACGGGGGCAGGGCAGGGCCCCACACCGTGATCCACCCCCACCCCCCACAGCCCATTTCAGATGGGCAGAGAAGCTAGCGAGCCCACCCCGCAGCCACAGGGCAGGCGGCGGCGAAGCTCTTGGAGGCCCGCCCTGCAGGCAGCAGGAAAGAGCAGGTCACGGGCAGAGGCCCAGGCACCTGTCCCGGGCTGCCCAGGCTTCCGTGCCCTTGGGTGCCCGAAAGCAGGAGGCTACACCTCGCTCTCCAGGGGCACTCGGGCCACAGAAGTCCACTCTGGGGGTCTGCAGGCTCACCTGGCACCACTTAGCACTGTAGGGACAGGAGGCTGAGGCTCAAGTCCACCCCGCTCAGCTGGCCCAACGTGCCAACAAAACCTCCCCACTCGGCCACACGTTGGGACTGAGGCAAGGGCCAGCCCAGCGCCCAGCTTGACACGCAGCTTCCTGGAGGCAGGAGCACCACCCCATGTGCTTACGTGTCCTCTCCCTGACCACGGGGCAGGCCCCCAGTGAAGGCCTCCATCAGTGCCGGGGTGGACACCTGGCCCAACAGAGGCCACTTGTGTGGCTGGGGCAAGGTCCTGACCCAGCCCCTGGCAAGCTCAGAGCCGCAGCAGCTACACCCCACTCTCCCTGCAGGCAGCCCCGGGCCACGTTGAGCAAGGCCCGGGTTTTGTAAGAGAGGCCACACGGCCTCCCCTCCTCCCCCGCCCTCCCACAAGCACCCGGTACTGCTGCCTCCAGGCGCCCCCCTCCACACAGCCCTGTGCCCACCCTGGCCCCCAGCGGTACAGAGATGGCACACCCATCTGACCACCTCGGGTTGCAGCACCAGGGCAGGCAGCTGGGCCTGGGCTTCCCCTGCACACACCAGCTCCTTCAGCACCTGAGCCCCGCCCCCAGAGCCCAGCAGCAGGGGCTGGGCAGGGCAGCCTCCGCCCTCACACTCATGTGTGCGCCCACCGAACTTCCTGCACCACTCCTGACTACGGCTGTTCCACACCGCGACCACCACCGAGATGACTGTGGCCATCTCCAGCACGAACACAGGAATGGGGAGCGTGACAAAGTGACAAACTCCCACGTCACCCCTGCTGCGCTTGCTGGGCCCTCCCCGAGCCACCCCTGCACACGCCTCAGGCCCCTCCAGGGGTCCTCACCAGCCCTGCCCCTAGCACCCCTCCATTCTCAGCCTGGCTGCCCTCCCACCCCCCCGACATGCCCGAGGCCCTGTCCCCAGCGTCCACAGAGCTGCAGGGTTGCCGGTGCAGCCAGCGGCAAATGGGCTAGAGGGCAAGCCACAGGGACGACTGGCAGGGAGACGCGGCCCGGGCCAGCTGTGCAGAGCCATCTTTCCCACCCTCTCACCCACTGGACAGCCTGCCCGGGCTTTTGTGCTGCTGTGCCACACCCACTCCCCCGCCCAGGCAGCACAGGCGGCAGGCACACACACAGCTCTGCTTCCAAGTCGGGCCTCACCTGCAGACCACACGGTCCAGCCCCAGGGCCAAGCAGAGCGAGGACGGCGCAGAGGGCCAGCTCCCCCTGCTGCCACCCACAGCACTGCCTCCACTCTGACCCCTGGAGCATGGGGCTCACTGCACCTCAGACAGAACTCCCAAAGACAGCACCCCAGGGACCCGCGGGGCTGCGGAGCCTGGAAGGCCACAGGCTGAGCAGGAAGGGTGCTCTCACCTTGCCACAGGGCAGAAGTGAGCTCATGCCCAGCACCTGACCGGGCCGCCCAGGCCAAGGAGAGCAGGAAGTGGAGAGGAGAGGCAGGTGCTCGCGGAGCAATGAGGAAGGGAGAGAGGAAGAGCAGCCCCAGGCCCGGGAGAGAAGGGACACAGACGGTGAGCTAAGGCCACAGAGCAAGAGCTGCCCTGCCAGCAGCCCCGACCCCCAGTGCAGCCCAGCCCTGAGCGACAGGCACGCGGAGCCCCAGGCACCCCCAGGTCTGAGCGACAGGCACAGGGAGCCACAGTGCACCCCCAGGTCTGAGGGGCAGGCACAGAGCCACGGTGCACCCCTAAGTCTGGGTCTGAGAGGCACGCGGAGCCCCAGGCACCCCCAGGTCTGAGCGACAGGCACACGGAGCCACGTTGCACCCCCAGCTCTGAGCGACAGGCACGCGGAGCCCCAGGCACCCCCAGGTCTGAGCGACAGGCACAGAGCCACAGTGCACCCCCAGGTCTGAGGGGCAGGCACAGGAGCCCCGTGCACCCCCAGGTCTGAGGGGCAGGCACAGGAGCCCCGTGCACCCCGATCTGAGCGACAGGCACAGAGACACAGGTCACCCCCAGGTCTGAGCGACAGGCACAGAGCCACGGTGCACCCCCAGGTCTGAGCGACAGGCACAGAGCCACGGTGCACCCCCAGCTCTGAGCGACAGGCACAGAGACACAGGTCACCCCCAGGTCTGAGCGACAGGCACAGAGCCACGGTGCACCCCCAGCTCTGAGCGACAGGCACAGAGACACAGGTCACCCCCAGGTCTGAGCGACAGGCACAGAGCCACGGTGCACCCCCAGGTCTGAGCGACAGGCACAGAGCCACGTGCACCCCCAGGTCTGAGGGGCAGGCACAGGAGCCCCGTGCACCCCGATCTGAGCGACAGGCACAGAGACACAGGTCACCCCCAGGTCTGAGCGACAGGCACAGAGCCACGGTGCACCCCCAGGTCTGAGCGACAGGCACAGAGCCACGGTGCACCCCCAGCTCTGAGCGACAGGCACAGAGACACAGGTCACCCCCAGGTCTGAGCGACAGGCACAGAGCCACGGTGCACCCCCAGGTCTGAGCGACAGGCACAGAGACACAGGTCACCCCCAGGTCTGAGCGACAGGCACGGAGCCACAGTGCACCCCCAGGTCTGAGCGACAGGCACAGAGCCACAGTGCACCCCCAGCTCTGAGCGACAGGCACAGAGACACAGGTCACCCCCAGCTCTGAGCGACAGGCACGGAGACACAGGTCACCCCCAGCTCTGAGCGACAGGCACAGGGAGCCCCGTGCACCCCCAGGTCTGAGCGACAGGCACAGAGCCACGGTGCACCCCCAGGTCTGAGCGACAGGCACAGAGCCACGTGCACCCCCAGGTCTGAGGGGCAGGCACAGGAGCCCCGTGCACCCCCAGGTCTGAGCGACAGGCACAGAGCCACGGTGCACCCCCAGGTCTGAGCGACAGGCACAGGGAGCCACAGTGCACCCCCAGGTCTGAGCGACAGGCACAGAGCCACGGTGCACCCCCAGGTCTGAGGGGCAGGCACAGAGCCACGGTGCACCCCCAGCTCTGAGCGACAGGCACGGAGACACAGGTCACCCCCAGCTCTGAGCGACAGGCACAGAGCCACGGTGCACCCCCAGGTCTGAGGGGCAGGCACAGAGACACAGGTCACCCCCAGCTCTGAGCGACAGGCACAGAGCCACGGTGCACCCCCAGGTCTGAGGGGCAGGCACAGAGACACAGGTCACCCCCAGGTCTCAGCGACAGGCACAGAGACACAGGTCACCCCCAGGTCTGAGCGACAGGCACAGAGACACAGGTCACCCCCAGCTCTGAGCGACAGGCACGGAGACACAGGTGCTGGGAACCCAGGAGCAGCGCCTTCCCCAGCAGGGCCCAGCTCTTCCCGGGGAGACCAGACTGGGGGACAGGGACCCGGGCTCTGCTGGCTCTCGCACTCGCCTTGCCCCCAGCCCACACCAGGACACACAGGAAAGGCTCACTGGCCAGTGCCAAGCTGGACGCGGCTGCTCCCCCTGCCAGGCCCAGGGGCCCCCATCTCACACAGAGGCCCCGCAGCCGCCCCTCCACAGAACCCACACCCCCCCTCCGGGCAGGCCCTGCCCAGGGGAAGCTGCACCCCTCTCGGGAGGCCCCACCTCCCCCCCAGCGCCTTCGTGGCCGCCTGGGCGACCTTTGTCCACACTGCTCCGCGGGTTATCTTATCTCCCCGTGAGCCGTGAGCACCCCACGGGCAGGCTCGCAGCGCCCACTTCCTCCTGGCCCCTCGGCTGCCCCGAGGACCCCGGGCCACAGGACGGCAGCGCCAAGGGCCAGCGCCTGGGCCGGCCGGTCCTCCCGGCCCTCGGCAGGACGCGCGCCCCTCAGGGCAGGGCCCCCTCCCGCAGCCCCGAGACGCCCCCATCCCGGCAGCTGCGGCTCCAGCCTCGGGGGCGGGGGGAGCCAAGCGCGAGGCCCCTCCACGGCCCCGCACCGGAGGATGCGCTCCGCGCCACCTGGCCGGCCACCTGGTGACCTTGGCAGGTGACCCTCCCCCGCGGGGCGCCCGCGCGGGCTGGGGCCGGGCGCTCGGCTACCTCAGCTCCCAGTGGCCGTCGCCCACGTCGGCGTCCGCGTCCTTGTCCGGGGCCGGCGTGTCTCCCGCGGCGCCCACGTCCGGGCCCGCCGCCCCGTTCCGCACCTCCTCTTCCGCCGCCGCAGGCCCGCCGCCGGCCTGGCCCGAGGCCCGCGAACCGGTCCTCCGGCGCCGGGAGCCGCCCGCGCCGCCGCGGTCGCCCATGGCCTCCGCCCGCACCCCGCGGCCCCCTCGTCCTGGCCCTCCGGGCTCGCAGCGCCCGCGGCCCGCGGCCCCGCCTCCGGACCCTCGGCAACGGCCGCCGCCGCCCCCTGCCGGCCGCCGTAGCCCGCCCGCGTCGCGCGCTTCCGGCGACGACCCGCGGCACCGCCGCCTCAGACCGCGCGCGCCTGCCGGGCAGGCCGCGCGCGCGCCCATTTGTAGCCCGCGGCCGGCGTGGGCGGGGCCCGCAGGCGCGCGCGGTGCACCCTGGGAGTTGTAGGCGCGGCGCGGCGGCGGGCGAGGGGCGCGCGCGGGGCGCGGCGGTCCGGCGAGGCGGCCGAGGACCTCCGGCGTCCGCAGGGCGGGCCCGACGGCCAAAGCCCTCGCGCGCTGCCGTGAACGCGGCCACGTGCGGCGGGCGTGGCAGACGACGCCTCCGCTCTGCGCCTGGGGCTCCGGGGAGAGAGCGCGGAGCGGCGGCCACGCCGGGCCGCACGGGGCGGGTCCCGCCGCAGGGGCTGGCCAGCGGCAGTGCGGGCACGCTTTGGAGGCGGCTGTGTGCGGCCACGTCCCAGCTCCGAGCCGCCGGCATGACAGTGGCCGCGGGCGTTGGGCGACCGGGGCCGGGGCCACTGGGGAGGAAGGTCCGGCTGGGCCGAGGGCCGAGACAGCGGGAAGACCAGGCGGTGACCACCAGCGAGAGGAGCCCCACCGCCACCGCGGGGACAGGAGGGCGGGGGGGGGGCAGGTGAAGCCTGTGGTGTCCTGGCCAGGGCAGGTCTGTCTGCTGGGAGGTTACAGGGCAGAGGGTGAGGCCCCACCAGGGGGTCTCGCCGTCCTGGTGGAATGGAGGGCAGGAAGGATCTTGGGGTTTGACAGCTGACCCCAGGGCTGAAGGGCCATCCAGTGGAGAGGCCACAGGTGGAGTGAAACTTGGGTCTGTGAGTGGTCTGCAAGGAGGAAGGTGGTGTGCAGTGCAGGCTTGGGGAGGTGCCTCCGACCGCCCACCCTCACGGCCCTCAGAATCCCCAGGAGCGGCCAGTTTTACATCTTTGGGAAGGAGAGGGCATGCTGCCGGCTGTTGCTGCCTTCCAAGGTGCAGAGCGGGGGGGGGGGGGGGGGGGACCAGCACCTGTGGCTTCACCTGTGGCTCCTCCTGGCCTTCCGCGGGGCTGCTCTGGCTGGGAAGTGCCCGTGGAGGGAAGCCTTCCTCCAGCTGTCCACCTCCTGCAGCTAGGGGCCATGAGAGGGAGGGTCTCTGCAGGAGAGCCTGGCCCCTGGAGCAGGGTGCCTTCACCCTGCAGGCTGTCCCACTGGCTGCGCGCTCCAGAAGGGGCACTCACCCCTACTGCAGACCTGGCCCCCGGCCCCCTCCCCATGCCGCTGGCTGTGGGCAGCTGTGCTGGCCCCTGCAGGACTGGCCTGGTAGGAACCTCTGAGGCCAAAGACTCAGGGCTCTCTGCTCAGGCTCTGTGGCTGAGCAGGATGTCCCCGGCCCTCTGCCCTTCCTGTCCACCACAGCCTGGTCCTCGCCTGATTGACTCTGTGGAGGGGTCTGGGCGGTCCCGGGCCCAGCCATGCTTGGAGATGGTTAGTGTGTGGGGTGAGGGAGCACTGCTCTGGAGTCTGGGGTCGGGGTGAGGGCTGAACACTGCAGGCAGAGGCCAGACTTCAAACCCTCTTCAGTCCTGGGTCTTCCACCAGCACCCCCGGCTCTCAGGTCTGCCCGGCTGGTGATGCTGTCCAGGGAGGACAAAGGCGCCTCAGGCCGGAGGACCTCCCCCTCCCAGGCCCGGGAGCTGCTTGGGATGCAGCGCCCAGCCTTGCAAGGGACCAGGGGGAGCCCGCAGACCCCTCCCCTGCAGCCGGCCCAGCCCAGGACACACCAGCGTGACGCTGCAAATTCTATCAAGAGTGGCATTTATTCTCCTTGTGGAGGTGCGGCGCTCCGGGGAGCTGGTGCTATTGTGCTTAGGAAGGAGGTCTGTCCGTCCGTCCGTCTGTCCGGCCGGCCCAGCCCCAAACGGGGGCGGAAGAGGGGCCGGCCCGAGTAAAAATCCCGGCGTGTTCCGGGTGGGAATCTGTACAAGGCGGCGGGGCGCAGGCGGGGTGGGGGCGGGCGGGCCGGCGGCCACGACCCCCACCGAGGGCCCCGCACCTCGGGCCCTACTGTAGAATAGTACAAAACAGGTGCTAGCTAACCGTTCCTTCTACCTGAATTCGCTAAGTCGTTATTGTGCTGCTTCGTTATGGGGGCGGGAGGGGGCCCATGGCTTTCCACGGCGGCGGGGTGTGCGGAGAAGCGGGGGCTCCGGGCGGCCCCCGGCCCTCGGGCCTTCTCCTCAGGTAGGTAGACAGGAGAGTGGGATGGGGGCGCCTGTGCAGGGCCGGGCTGTGCGGGCACCGCGCCTGGCGGGGGAGGGGGTTCGGGATGTGGGCACCGCGATGCCGGCCCGCGGACCTGCCCCTGTGGGCGCAGCCGAACCTGGGGCTGGGCGCGTCAAGCACTCAAGTGCGCGCCTTGTCTCGCGAGGGCCCTGGCGCCCGCTGGACTCGCAGGGCCGCGCGGGCGATCGCCCTGCCTGAGCTGAGAACGCGAGGCCCAGGTCAAAGGCAGAGCCGGAAAAGGCCCCCCGGACTGAGGTGTGGACGAGAGGAGGGGCGTCTGGGCCCGGGACCCCGGCCTCTCTCTGCTCTGCGCGCGTCCCTTGCCCCGCGGGAGCCGCTGGGCCTCCGCAGTGGTCCTGCACTTCCCCGCAGGCCGCCGGGTGCCTGGCCCACTGAGCGGTCGGTGAGTGATGGGCGACTGAAGGCGGGGTCTTGGGTGCAACCGCCCCGCCCCTCCGGGGCCGAGACCCCCGCCGGGCTCTGCCGTGGGAGGGGGCGGGGAAGGGGGGAGAAAGTCCGCGCGGCCGGCCCCGCGCAGCATCCCTGATCTAGGGGCCTATGGGGCGGGGCGGGGCGGGGGGGGATACCTGATTCTCAAGAACTAGAGGCGGCGGCAGCTTCGCATGCAGTGCGCATTATTGCTCTATAGTCGGCGTCGGACTAACTAGGGGGCCAGGGGAGCGGGCAGCCCCGGGAAGGGTCGGGAGGAGGGGTGGGGCTGCATGCAGTGACGTCACAAAGGCGGCGGCCAATGGGGCGGGCCCTTGGGGCGGGGTCGCCGCCGAGGCTTTGGCATAGACGGGCGAAAGTTGGCAACCGAGTGGGGCGGGGTCCGAGGCTCCCCCGGGGACCGAGCCCGAGCCCGGCTAGGGGCGGGGACACTGATCCTGGACTCCCGAGTCCCCAGCGTCGGCGGGGAGGATTAGGGGGTGGGGGTCCGGCGCCCCCTCCCTGACCCGAGTGCAATCCGTTCATAAATAAAACTAATACAGAAAGGAGCCCCGACGCGTCCGCAACCCCTCGCAGCGAATACAGAGGTGTATGGAGGGCAGAGCCGCGCCCGCCTGCCGGGCCCGGAATCCGTCCTCCAACACCACCTAGCGCCGCGGGTGCGCGGGACGGGGCCCGGGGGCGGGGCGGGGGTCTCAGGGGGTCGGTGAGTCCATGCGATTCGATATGCGTCATTAGTATTCCGTGTGGAGGACAGAGCCCCGGGAGCTGGGCTGGAAGAATTCGGATTTCGCAGAGGATGCGAGGAGGGTGAGGGTGGGAGGGCGGCTCGGACCGGGCCCCCCCGAAGGGGCCTGAGGGAGGGCAGCGCCGCCGTCAGCCCCGGCCCCGGCCTCTGGAGCGGGCAGCGGCGCCTCCGCAAGCCGCGCCCGCGCCCGCCCCTCCGCCAGCCCGCTGCCGCGAGGAACCGACGCCCCGGACGTCTGGGCCGAAGGCCCGGCCCTGGAAGGCTTGGGAAGGGGTGGGGAAGACCTGAGTCTCGCGACGCGATCCAGAGGCGCAGAGGAGGGAGCAGGGGGGGCGCGCCCGCCCCCCGCCCCAATCTTCGGAGACCCAGCTCGGAGCTGAGGTTCGGTCTGGGTCTCGGCGACCCTATTGCTGGGAGGAAGCCTGGGGCACCCTGGAGGGGAGGGGAGCGGGTTCGGGGTGGGTCTCCCCTCGGGACCCTATTGCTTGAAGGGGCTGGCAAGGCCCCCGGCGGGCGGGGCAGGGTGGGGCCGGCCCCCTTCCCCTATTGCTGTGAGGAGGGGCCCGCCCTCCGGCCCCTCCACCCGGACGCCGGCGGGGACTTCCCTGGGGGAGGGCCCCGTATTGCTGAGCGCCGAGCGGGCTGGCGCAGGCCCTCCGCCCTAGGCCTGCACGGGGCCGAGCTGCGGCGGCGCGGGGGCCGCAGGGCCGCCGGCCGCGCCACCCTTGAAGCAGGCGGACTCGTAGTGCTTGTTGAGATAGGACTTGAGCGCGAAGCTCTTCTTGCAACGCTTGCACTGGAAGTGTTTGAAGGCGGAGTGCGTCTGCATGTGCGCGCGCAGGTTGGAGCGGTCGGCGAAGGCTTTGCCGCAGTGCGCGCAGCCGAAGGGTTTCTCGCCAGTGTGCGAGCGCATGTGGCCCTGCAGCAGCCAGGGCCTGGAGAAGGCCTTGCCGCACACGCCGCACTTGTGGCGCAGGTCGTGTGTGAGCAGGTGCATGGCCATGGCCGGCATGGACACGTACACCTTGCCACACGTCGGGCAGCGCCGCGCCAGCTGGCTGTCCAGGCTGCGGTGCGTCTGCTTGTGGCGGCTCAGGTTCGACGACGTGGCGTACGTCTTGCCGCACTCGCCGCACGCATGCCGGCCACCGGCACCCGCGGGCCCTGGCCCCGCGCGCGCTTCGGGGCCCGCCCCCGCGCGCGCGCCGCCCCGGCCCCCTGCCCCCGAGCCCGAGCCCCGCGCGCCCGCCCCGCCTCCGGCGTCGCCGTCGCCGTCGGGGGCCGCGGCCGCGGCCGTGGAGGGGGCGGCGGCGGCGGCGGCGGCGGCGGCGGCTGCGGCCTTGCGGCGCGAGCGCCCGTCGGTGATGAAGAAGGCGTCGGCCGCGTAGCCCTCGCTGACGGCCGCGTCGCCGTTGATGTAGCCGCCCGCAGCGGTGGCCAGCTCAGGGCGCGGGGTGGGCGGCGGCGCCGAGCCCGCGGCCGCGGGGCCCAGCTCTCCCCGCACGGCCGCCGCGTACATGGGCTCCGGGGACGGCCCTTTGAGCAGCGCCGCCTCGGCGTCGCCATCGTAGACGGACGCAGGCCCCACGTAGTCGCTGAGGTATCCTGCGGACCGAGGCGGACACACGGACAGGGGGCGGGAGGGGCGCAGGGAGGACAGAGCGGGGACGAACCGGGAGGAAGACAAAGAAGGGGCCGGGGGACCGCGGGGCAGGCGGGATGGAGACAGCGGGGAGGGAGGGGAGAGCACAGGCGAGGATGAGTCGGGCCCGGCCGCGCCCCGCCCCCGCCGCCCGGCGCCCCGCCCCCGCTGGGGGAGGAGGGAGGCGCAGCTCCGGGCGCGGCCGCCCCCCTTCCGCGGAGCCTCAAGGTCAGGGGGGAGGGGCGGTGCCTCCCTCTCCCGCCTCCCCTCCCCTCCCCCTCCCCCTCGGGTTCTCCCCACTTCAGCAGTTTTGCCTGATTATGCAACACACTGCAGACCTGCGGCGCACAAAGCCGGGCCGCCGCTCCGGGGTCCCCGCAGGCTCTTCCCCGTGCCCGGCCTTGGTGCTGCCCCCCAGCGAGCCCCAGAGACGGGCTCCCTCCTGCGGCTCCTCCGGCGCGCCCCCCCCCCACCTGGCTAGACCTGACCCCCACCCACGCCGGCAGTGGTGCCTCCGTGGCTCCACACGCCGCTCTTGTCTTTCCCACCCTTTCCTGGGGCTGCTCCTCCGGTTCCTGCTCTGCTCTCTGCTAGCCTCTTCCTCCCACCCCCTAGACTCTGCAGGGACCACCCCCAGGCCAGAGACACTGCGGTGAGGACAGCGCCCCGGTGTCCACCATGGGACACCTTCAGAGAGACACAGGCTGTGGGAAGGCAGCATAATTTGTGCCGGCACCCGCAGTGGAACCCAGAGCCTTGGATGGATCTCACAAGCTCAGAATCACAAGCGCACCTCTCAGGAGGGGGTTGTGTCCCCCCCCCCCCGTTGGTCCTCCCTGGAGCCCCCGGCCGGCTAAGCCACCCACTCGTGCAGGGTCACATATGCAGCCACCTGGACACTCTCAGTCACATGGTGCACACTGGCCTCAGAGTCACATGGTCCCATGGAGTGGCACACAAGCAGGCACACACTCACACAGGGTCACACACTGACAGTCACATGGTCACATGCAGTCACATGGGCCCACACAGGCGCCCACTCCAGCAGGTCGCACTTGCCCTGCCGCCAGGCTGCTGGCACTCCCTGCACCCTAGCTCCCATGCGAACAGTTGTCCTTGAACTTGGGCACCCTGGCACAGACAGCCTCCCCTGCCCGCAGCCTTCTCCCCCGACCCTGGCTTCAGGGAAGGCCCTGGCACTGCCTCTGCTGCAGCTCCTGCCCTGACAGGTGGGCGGCCCCTGGAACTCCATGCCTGCTCCGTGGAGCAGCCGGGGCCGGCCTTCCTCAGGAAGACCTAGCAGGGGTCCTGGGAGCACAGGAAGAGGGCAACGGTCCAGGATTCCGGGTGTGGGCCCGCACGAGCCGTGTCAGCAGGTGGCCCGGCATTGGTGGCGGCCTGCCTCCTTGTTCTCACCCATCTCCTCCACCTCCTCCCCTCCCAGCCAGGCCGGGTCCTGAGCATCCTCGGTCCCCATCCCCTGCTGCGGTCCAGGCTTGGCCACAGCCCCTCGGTGGCTCTGGTTCCCAGGGGCCTCTTCCGCCCCCCCCCGACCTTGCCCTTCCACCCCCCACGCTCTGGCCCTCTACCCCTCGCAGCAACGCCCTGGGCCTGCACCCCAACCGGCTCGCACCTTTATCGTGCAGTCGCACGCCGAGGTCGCCGCGGGCACGCCCGTAGGAGCTCTCGAGGTCTGCCGAAGAGAACGTGTCAAGTTTGACCTTCTTGACCAGGAAGGACCTGGGCATGATTCCTGCGGAGCCGGGGCTCGGGGGGACTGCGGCCGCGGCGGGGCCCCGTCACCATCCGAGGAGCGGCGGAGGCGGCTCGGGTCCCCCCTCCGGCCGCTGGATGCTGCCGCGCCAGTGCCAGTCCGCTCGCCGCCGGCTTCCTGCCCCGCGCCGCCGCCGCTGCGCCTCCCGGCCGCTCTCCTCCGTCCTCCGCTCCGCTCCGCTCTCCTCTTCCTTCTTTCCTTCCTTCCTTCCTTCCCTCCTCTGGTCCCGGCTTCCCAGCCCGCAGTGCCGCCCCTGGACAGGCGGGGGAGGAGGCTGGGGGGGGCGGAGAGGGGGGAGCGGCTCCGTCCCGGGCCCGTAGGCTGCGAGTGGGTGCAGGGCTGCGGCCCCTCGCCCTCCCCCCCGCCGCCGTGGCCGAGCCTCAGTCAGCGGTCCCCCATGCCCCCGGGGGCGGCGGCGCCGGACCGGGAGAACGCGGCGGCTGCAGCGGCGGCGGGGGCGCCGGCGTCTTCAGCACCGCGGCCAGCGCCGGCCCGGGCAGCACCGCGGCCAGCGCCCGGGCGCGCTCGGCCGGCGCGGGTGGAGAGGGGCGGGCCGAGGGGGCTCGGCCGCCGGGCGGGGGTCCTCGGCGGGGGTCTCGGGGAGGCTTGCTTTATTGTTCTGCAGCCCGAGCGGTGGTGGTGGCGGCGGCGGCGGCGGCGGCGGGCGGGGGGCGGGGGTCCTGGGGGGAGGGGAGCGCAGGGAGGGCGGGCCGAGGGAGGGGGAGGGACGGGGCTCCGGGGGCGGGGCTCGGCTCTCGGACAGCTCCCGCCCGGCCTCCGAGCTCGCAGCCGCCTCTGCCTGCGGCCCGGCCCAGCCTCCGGCTTTTAAAGCCCTGGAGCGGGGGGAGGGGGAGGCAGGGGAGGGGAAGAGGCCGGCGGAAATGGCTGCGCTGGGCCGGTCCTCGGCCGGGGTCTCCTGGGAGGGGTCTCGGGGATGCCTCGGCCTCTGCGTGTTGTGGGGGGGGGTCCCCCGCGCGGCTCGGGAACGGCCACCCCGCGGTCGGCGGCATTGCCGGGCGGGTGGGAGAGGTGGAGGTAGGGCCTGGGACCTATTGGCCCGGGGCTTGGGGTCATGTAGGGCGGGACGCGGGCGCACCCAACTCGGGTCAGCCTGCCTCGCCCGGGCCTGGACGCGCGGGGCTGCGGGGGAGAGCGGGGGCGGCGCCAGACTGGGGAGCGAGTGCTGAGGCAGCGAAAGCGGGCGTGCAGGCGCGGCGCGCGCCCGGCGACCCCGCAGTGTGCGGGTGCCGCGTGTGCGTCCTGTGCCGCAGTGTCTCCGGCCACCCCGTCACCCGGGCTGACCCCGAGCGTGCCCGGGGGGCCTCCCCTCCCTGCCTCTCGCCCCTGCGGCGGATGCGGAGCGCTGCGGCCCAGCGAGCGTCCGGCGTGGAGGCAGCGAGGGGACGCGGTGCCTCGCTCCAGGATTTTTACTTCGTGGGTGGTTTTTCGCCCTTCCGCGGGGCTGCAGCTCCCCCCGGCGGCCCCGCAACCAGGCGCATAACCTTCCTGAGGCCGCCCGCGCGGAGTTTGCAGCCCCCATGACGTCAGGACCGGCGGCCAATGGCGCGCGCGGGGCGCAGGGGCTCGGGGCCGCACAATGGCCGCGCGCGGTGCATATGTCCCCAATTAGGGCCCGGCGCCGCCATTGTCCCCTCGCCGCCCCCGCCCGGTCCTCTGGGTCTCCACGGTCCGGGCGCGTGCCCACGCCGCCCGCGGTGCCCGGGGCCGAGGTTGCTCAGCGGTTCCGGGCGTGTCCCAGCGCGGCGGAGCCGGGAGCGCGGCCAAGCGGGGGCGCGCGCGCTCGTCGAGCTGCGCGCGGTGACCTTGTGCTGGGCGCAGGGCGGCCGGGAGCGCGCGGAGGCTGGGCGCGCACGGGGCGCGCGGGGGCTGCTTAGCGTCCAACCCGCGCGGATCCCGCGCCCCGTCCCTCGCTGCGCCGCCCACAGCCGCCGCCGAGCCACGGCGGGGCGAGCGAGCCGACCCGGCTTAGGCGCGCGGCGGAGACCAGGAGCAGCCCCGTGCCCGACCCGGCGCCGGCGTGGGCGCTCCCGGGAGCCGAGAGGGCACTGCCACCCCCCCATCGCGGAGCCACAGCCGGCGAGGCTCGCGGGGGCGGGGCAGGGGTCCCCTCGGGGTGGGGGGTGGCGATGCTCGTCCGTCGGAGGCGCAGCCGGAGTCGCAGGGCCAATTAGCATTTTGATTGCGGGACTTGGGGGGCCCAGCTGGACCAAGGCCTAATTACCTGGCAGGCCCTCGGGGCGCCTGCGGGACGTGTCCGGCGCGATGCCCTCGCCCGGCGCCCACCGCCTGCTCGCAGACACGGAGCTCCCTCCCACACTTTCCCACCTCTCCTCTCCTCCCCCCCTTCTGCATCTCGTTGTCTGGAGCCCCATTTTTCCATCGCCTGTCTCTCCCCCCTCCATCCCCTGGCCTCCCTGTCAGTCTTGCAGCCCCCCAGTGTCCTTGGTGCAGGAAGCTTCGGTGCGGGCACACCTGTGTCCCGCAGCCAGGCGCTCCCAAGGGAACCATTCCCGCGGTCCTTGCTTGCGCTCGGGTGTATCCTGCAGCCCCTGGGTCACCCGGCAGGGAAGGGCAGCTGGGCCCAGGCCTTGGCCATCAGTCTGGGCCCTCCTGGGCACCGAGCACACATGCGGCCCCAGCACAAGGACGTGGCCCTCTGGCGTGGCCTCCCTTGGAACACTGGCCCCCACCCCCAGCCACATGGGAAGGTCCAGCCGGAAGGCTCTGGAGAAGGACCAGCGACCATCCCTCCGATTTGGGGCGGTTTCAGCTCCCCCCGGAGGCTGTCCCGAGTCTCCCAGGCTGGGGACTGAAGGGCTCAGTGAAGTCAGGGCCCCCAGCCAAAGCCGCGTTGGTGATGCTGGGGCCTGCCTGGCCAGGCCTGCACGCCGCCCTGCTGCTGGCCTCCAACCTTGCACAGCTAGGGAGCACTACTGCCTCGGGCTGCACAACCCTGATGAAAGGCCCGGCTGGAGGGTGGGTCCCCCTGCTGCAGCCCCCACCCCAGGGTCATGTTCTGGTCACCTGTGGTGACCATCACCTAGCGGTGATGGGCAGAGGTGGGGGTGCTGCACCATGTGTGGTGGGGGTCATGACTGGCAGAGATGGGTTCAGGGTACATGGCGGGCAGAGGACAAGGTCATTGGCAGGAAGAGAGACCAGGGAGTGGAAGGATGCCGTGACGGGACAGCAAGAGCTGACACGGAGGGAGGCTGGCATGGTCAGGGACTCTCCCAGCAGGGACCCTTCTGGAAAAGGGGTGGAGGGTGAGTGGCCAGCTTCCAGGCCAGGGACAGAGGTGGAAGCCACCTGCTGAGGGGAGAACAAGGGCAGGGAGGACACGGGGCCACTGCGGGGCCAGCGACCGGCCAGGACTGTGTGCTAGGAACAGCCAACTGTGTCTTGCTGTGTTCAGACCGCCCAGGCAGAGCACCGAGCAGCAGATGGCGTCTCACGGTCCAGTTGTCGGGGCACTGGCAGGTCCGGGTTCCACCTCACTGTGTCGTCACCTGGCCAGTGGGAGCTGCCTGGGGTCTGGAACTCCAAGGGGACTGACCCCATCCCAGAGAGTTCCTCCCCCACTCCCCAGGCCCCCACACTCACAGCATCCCATGGATCATCAGGGCCACACACAGGAATGTCAGACCACAGATGCTGAGGGCACCGGTCCAAGGGTTTGAAAATCATGGGAGAAACCCTCAGAACAGGGTACCAGGGTGGCTGGGAGGACGAGGGCGCAGGCCGGGCCACCGCTTCATCGTGGAGGGCAGGAGGCAGTACAAGAGCCAGATCTGTCTTCTACGTGACACAACCGGGAACAGGCGGGCGGTGCCCTGGTGGCTAAGAGGTTGGTTCAGACGTCCACATGCAGGGGCGGCGCTGTGGCACCAGGTTAAGTGCCGCCTGTGACGCCCACATCCTATGTGAGTGCCCGTCCCGGCTGCTCCGCTCCCGACTGAGCTGCCTGCTCATCCTGGGAGGCAGGAGATGTACGTGGGCCCCTGCCACGCCACGTGGGGACGTGGATGGAGCTCCAGGCTCTGAATTGTGGCAGAATCTTGCTGTTCATGTTGCTGAAGGCTGTGAGGCCGTGTTCCACAGCCCCTCGCAGCTGCACAGAGGGTTTCCTTCTGGGATCTCAGACACATTCCACTGCAGTACGGGGGCTCTGCCTTGAAGAGATTTGTATGAATTTTTTTATTAAAATATTTATTTGAAAGGTGGAGTTACGGAGAAGGGTAGAGAGGGAGAGAGGGAGGTCTTTCATCCACTGGCTCACTCCCCAAATGGTTGCAATGGCCGGGGCTGCACCAGGCTGAAGCCAGCAGCCAGGAGCTCCCTCCTGGTCTCTCACGTGGGTGCAGGGGACCAAGCATTTGGGCCGTCTTCTGCTGCTTTCCTACACTGTAGCAGGGAGCTGGATGGGAAGTGGAGCAGCCAGGACATGAACTGGTCCCCAGATGGGTGCCAGCATTGCAGGTGGAAGCTTAACCCATTATATCACAATGTCAGCTCTACTGCCCCCACTTTTTTTTTTTTTTTTAAGATTTATTTATTTGGGCCGGTGCCGCGGCTCAATAGGCTAATCCTCTGCCTTGCGGCGCCGACACACCAGGTTCTAGTCCCGGTCGGGGCACCAATCCTGTCCCGGTTGCCCCTCTTCCAGGCCAGCTCTCTGCTGTGGCCAGGGAGTGCAGTGGAGGATGGCCCAAGCCCTTGGGCCCTGCACCCCATGGGAGACCAGGAGAAGCACCTGGCTCCTGCCATCAGATCAGCGCGGTGCGCTGGCCGCAGCGCGCCTACCGTGGCAGCCATTGGAGGGTGAACCAACGGCAAAAGGAAGACCTTTCTCTCTCTCTCTCTCTCTCTCTCACTGTCCACTCTGCCTGTCAAAAAAAAATTTTTATTTATTTGATGGAGTTAGAGAGAGAGAGAGAGAGAGAGATCTTCCATCCACTGATTTCCTCCCCAAATGGTCACAATGGCTGGATCTGAGCCGGTGCGAAGCCAGGAGCCAGGAGCTTCTTCTGGGTCTCACACACAGGTGCAGGGGCCCAAGCACTTGGTCCATCCTCCACTGCTTTCCCAGATCATAGCAGGAAGCTGGATCAGAAGAGGAGCAGCCAGGAAATGAACTGGTGCCCCCACATTTTAATGGGAAATGTCCACTGAGGACATTCCCCCCACTCCATTAGCACTCACATGTGTACGTGTGCCACGCCTGGCCTGACACACGTGCTGCAGGCCAGACTGGAAACCAGGGTGGGGACTGCCCCCCCCCCGCACACACTGATGGTGGGCCATTAGTTTGTGGGACGCACATGGGCACCTTAGGAACAGTTAACTTTATACACATACGATTAACTCTATACTAAGTAAGAGTTCAACAAATTGTATGAAAAAAACAAAACCAAACCAAAAAGAGGTGTTCTCAGCAGTTGAGACAAGGACTGTTCAAAGTCATTGCCTCTCAGAGTGTCAGTGTCCCTTCTACAGATGGCTTCTGGGGGCTCCATCAGCTCTCACAGGTCAGGGAGAACATGTGGTGTTTGTCCTTTGGGACTGGCTTATTTCACTACGCGTGTTTTCCAGATTCTCCCATTTTGTTGCAAACGACAAGATTTCATTTTCTTAACCTCTGTGTAGTATTCCATAGTGTACACATCCCATGCCTTCTTTCTGGGAAGCTGCAGCAGGTGGCCCAACTCCAGATTGGCTTCAGCCTGGCCTCTCAACCATTGGCCGTTTGGGGACTGTTGAGGCCATCTGGAGAGTGAACCAGCAGATGAAAGACCTCTCTGTCACTCTGCCTTTCAAATAAATTAAAAATAATAAAAAGGAAATGGACAAGAGGGCCTCCCTCCTGCTGCTGCCAGGTCCCCTACCCCTACACTCCTGTCACCCGCTCCCCGCGGCCCCGCCCACAGCCGGCACCTGGTTCCACCCCACCACCAAGTGGCCAGGGACCTCCTCAGGGACTTGGGCTTTAGGGAGCTTCTTGGTGGTGATGGCTCTGGACCTGGGCTTCCTGTGCACCACTGGCCGGGGTGGCTTAGTGACTCGCGAGGCGTGGTCTCACCCAGAACTGCTTCACCAGGCTCCCTGTTCAGACAGGTCCCGTGCTGTGTTAAATCTTTTTTAAAAATTATTTTCATTTCATCTGAAAGGCAGACACACATAGACAAGGCAAGAGAGAGCTTCTACCTGCTCATCCTCAGATGCCCTCAACAGCCAGGGCTAGATCAGGGGGAAGCCTGTCACTCCATCTGTGTCTCTTGCGTGGGTGTCAGGGGCCCAGGTATCTGAGCCTCCCAGGGTGCTCACCAGCAGGAAGCCAGGTGGGAGCGAGCCTAAGCTAGATCCCAGTTGTGGCATCTGAGCCGCTGCACCAAACACCCGCCTGCCCCCATCCTGTTGCTTTCGTTAAGATTTTATTTATTGAGAAAGGCAGAGCTACAGAGAGGGGGAGCTCTTCTATCTGCTGGTTCACTCCCCAAGTGGCTGCAACCAGCAGCCAGGGCTGGGCCAGGCCAAAGCCAGAAGCCCTGAGCTCACCCAGGTCACTCATACGCATGGCCCGAGCCCAAGCACTTGGGCCATCCTCCCCTGTTCCCCCAGGAGCATCAGCAAGGAGCTGGATGGGAGGTGGAGCAGCTAGGACTCCAACCAGCACCCACATGTGATCATGGGATGCAGGTGCTGCAGGCGGCGGCTTTACTGGTTAGGCCACAGCACCGGCCCCCTGTGCTGGTTTTAATGTTCTGCTGTTGTCATCCTGGAATTCTCCGGAACTTTGTAGTGAGGGCTCCGTATTTGCCTTGGGCCCTGTAAATTGTGCAGCCAGTGCTGGTTCTTGGGATGTTCGCTGGATAACATCTGGGGACATGCTGGCCAGGACAGCCATGTGGGCCATGGTGGGCACTGCTCCACCCAAGCCCCCTACTTTCTCGTCTCCCACCAGGTGGCCTCCATGGCTGCAGTGCGAGAGGCCAGGGCTCTGCTGGCCAGGGGGACACAGCCAGGCCATGAGCAGGCCCCGTGCCCGCTGCCCAGGGGAGGGTGGCAGCGACTCGCCCTTGGCCGGTCCAGGATCCATCCCCAGGCCCCGAGCCTGTGTTCCCACTCTGCCGCACCCCACCGCTGGTTGCACTGGGAACTGGGCAGCCACTGAGCCTTCTCTTTAAGGGGTGTTCCACCATGAGCCGGTCTCGAAACCCCAGCGCCCCTGCCCTCAGAGACCACGACCCGGCGGCAGAGGGCCAGAGGCAGCTTTATTTCGAGCAGGGCCGGTAGGTCCACGCGGGGCGGGGGACTGAGGGCAGAGGGGCAGGGCGCGGGCCCTAGGGCGGCCCCTAGGCCTCGGTCGTCGCCTGGCGCGGCTGGGGGTACATGTGGGATTTGCGCTGCCCCAAGCCCGGGCTGACGGCGCCCCCCAGCGGCCAGTGGCGGACCACGTGCCGGTAGGACGTGACCAGGTAGTCGAAGTAGTTGATGTTGAGTTTCCGAGCGATGTGACGGCCCAGGTACTCCATTTGCTGAAGGAGTGGGCGGCGGTGGGCCCTGCGCCTCGCCGGGCCAACGCCCCGCCCCGGGCCCGCCCCACCGGAGCGCCCTGGACCACGGGGCGGCGTCCACAGCGGGACCCACCTCGTAGCGCTCCGACAGCTGCACCAGCACCAGCGGCTCCAGTTTGTGGCCGCACAGGACCAGCCGGAAGAAGCACCTCCCATAGGCTGGCGGGGGACGGGGCAGGCTCAGCCTCGGGTCCCTGGGCGCGGCCTCCGGGGTGGGGTGGGTGAAGGGGGGGTGCTCCGAGGGCGGGGCGGGCCTCGAGAGAGCGGGTCACCCCGGGGCTGGGGGCCATCCCGTGCCGCCCCCCACCCCCGGCCCTGCTCGCCCCCGCCCGCCTGAGCGTCACCATCGGAGCTGAGCGCCAGGCGCACGTAGATGAGGTTCATCGGACCCTGGCACACGGTGCGGCCTCGGATGGAGAAGTGGTAGAGGCCGCGCGTGTGGTTCAGCACCAGGCGGCGCCGCGGCAGCGACGAGACCAGGAGCCACAGCCCCACGCCCACGCCGAAGGCGGGGAAGCCCCAGGTCTCCTGCTTGCGCACCTGCGGGCGCCGCGGGGCCGTGTGAGCGCGCCAGGCCTTGGCACCGGGCCGGCCCGGGCGCGCACCCGCCGGCCTACCTGCCTGACGAAGTCTAAGCTGACGAGCGCGAGGCAGAGGACGAAGAGCAGCGCGCCCTTCCACAGTGTGTCCAGGTAGTACTGCAGCACGAAGACTGCGGGCCGAGGGCGGCGGTGAGGGCCGCGGGGCCCTGCCGCGCCCGCCCGCCCCGCGCACCGCCCGCCCGCCCCGCGCGCCGCCCGGCCCTGCCGCGCCCGCCCGCCCCGCGCACCGCCCGCCCCGCGCACCGCCCGGCCCTGCCGCGCCCGCCCGCCCCGCGCACCGCCCGGCCCTGCCGCGCCCGCCCTCCCCGCGCGCCGCCCGCCCGCCCCGCGCACCGCCCGGCTGCTGCTGCGTGAAGGGGTAGAAGCTGTTGCTCTTGAGGCGCGTGGCCAGGTGCCGCTCGGTGCAGAAACCCAGCCGCCAGAGCTGGAAGCGTTCGCCGCCCGAGGTCGTGGGCAGGCCGCTGACCTGGCCCTTGTAGGTCTGCGGGGGACGGCGGCGGTCAGCCGGGCGCCGGCCGCGGTCCCCGCACCCCTCCCACAGCCCAGCAGCACTCCAACCTCCAGGGTTGCGGTCCGGGGGCCAGCGGTGAGTCAGTGCGCACACAGGAGCCAGGCCAGGCAGGCCGCGCGAGTTCTAGAAGTTCTGGGCAGCGGGTTCTAGAATGGGCCTCTCTGTTGCTCTCTCCCACGTGGAGGCCCCCTGGTCAGGCCGGGCCGTGGCCGTTCCCCTCCCTACCAGCCCCTGCCCTGGCGAGACCTCCTGGCACTGGCTCTTGTGGAGGCGGCCTAAGTGGGATGAGGGGGGGATCCACTGGCCAAGGCCCCTCCCTGATGCCATGGCTGTGCGGGTCCCACAGCTCCCGTGCCCGCAGTGTCCCCTGCGGTGGGACACACACACCCCTGAGCCGCTGGGAGCCAGTGGAGTCCTTGGCCACCCCACCCCCACAACACAGGCTGCAGCAGGCAGGGGTCCACTCTCCCCCCAAGGACCACACAGAGCTCCTAAAAAAACACATTTATTGTAACAAAACAGGGAAGGGGGCAGTTCCTAGCTGGGGGGCGGGGCACTGGTGAGCAGCTGCTCCAGACACCACTGGACTTCCGCCTGGCCGCGGTAGGCCCGCTTCAGGCCCCTGGGGAGGCAGCGGCAGGACTCCAGGTTCAGGTACAGCAGACCTGGGCAGCTGCTGATGACAGCGCTGTGGACACAGAGAGCCCTCTGCCTGTGCTCTGCCCCTGAGGCCAGCCCACGGTGGACACAGAGGCAGGCAGGACCAGCTGCACGGGGCCGAGGGAGGGGTGCTGACCTGACTGTGCTGGGAGTGACCCGGGTGCCCCTGAGGTTGAGGGAACACAGGGCCGGGTGTGGGCCCCCGGGGGTGCCCGCGAAGGCAGCTAGGGCCCGCTCCAGGTCGTTCTCGCTGAATCCCTGGCCGCTCAAGTCCAGTTCCCGCAGGGTGCGGCACCACTTGTGGGTCAGCAGGGGGCTGCCCTCCTTGGCTAGGGTCAGCCGGTCTGATAGGCCATACAGGCCCAGGTGCAGCTGCTCCAGCTCTGAGGGGAGGGGCGTGGGTGTGAGCGGCAGGCTGGGCCAGCGTCCCCGGCGCCGCCCACCCGGCCGCTGCCCAGGGAAGGCTGACCCTGACATGGCAGGTCATGCAGGCCCGCAGGCGTGATTCGGGCACAGCCGCGGAGGTCCAGCAGGCGCAGGTTGGGGGAGCCATGGAGCAAGCGGCCCAAGACCGCGTTGCTCACGAAGTTGCAGGTGGAGCTGGCCAGGCAGAGCTCCTCCAGGCCAGGGAAGCCGGGCCCGGGGGCCGCCCCCCGCGCAGAGGGCTTGGGCAGCCACACGAGATTCAGCAGCCGGAGCACCTGGGGGCGGGGCCGAGGCTGCAGGCGGGGCGGGGCTGGGGGCGGGGCGAGGCTCAGGCTGCAGGCGGGGCTGGGGGCGGGGTCAAGCGGCAGGCGGGGCGGGGCCGCGAGGCTCAGGTTGCAGGTGGGGCTGAGGCTGCAGGCGGGGCGGGACTGAGTTTGCAGGTGGGGCTGGGGGCGAGGCTCAGGCTACCGGCGGGGCGGGGCGGGGCTCAGTTTGCAGGTGGGGCTGGGGGCGAGGCTCAGGCTGCAGGTGGGGCGGGGCTGGGGGCGGGGTCAGGCTGCAGGTGGGGCGGGGCTGGGCGAGGCTCAGGCTGCAGGTGGGGCTGGGGGCTGGGCTCAGGCGGCAGGCGGGGCGGGGACTGGGGGGTGGGGGCGAGGCTCAGGCTGCCGGCGGGGCGGGGCGGGGCCGGGGGCGGCAGGTACCTGCAGCTGGGGGCAGCCTGTCTGCAGGGCCTCCACCGGGAGCTGCAGGGGAGTGCTGTTGGGGCTGATGCCCGTGCTCACCTCCAGCACCTGGAGCTGGGGGCAGCAGCTGCCCTGCACGGTCCGGGAAAACACAGGGTCAGTGGCCTGGCGTCTGACCCAGCTCCCGCCCGAAGCCGCCGACGTACCAGCAGCGCGCCCAGGATGGCTGTCGTCTGGGAGCTGTAGGTCAGCCACAGCCTGCGCATGCGGGGTCCTGCCTCCTCCAAAAAGCTCACCACAGCCGCGGACTCCACCTGGGGACCCAGCACAGGGGTACCGGTCACCCGGGCCAGGTGGCCTCAGCGCCCCCTGGGGGACTCGGGGCTCACCACGGAGTGCTGCAGGTCCAGGCTGTGGAGCTGGGGGCAGGCTCTGGCCAGCGTGACCAGGGCGTCAGCAGTCACCCCGTGGCAGTCTGAAAGCTTGAGGAAGGTGAGCCGCGGGCAGTGCTCGCTGACCAGCTGCGGGGACACGGAGGCCAGCTGGGAGGCGGGCCTTGCCCGTGCAGCCGGCTGCAAGGGGCCACGAGGAGGGAGGCCCAGGCAGGGTCCGGCGGGCCCCGCAGCCCGGGGCTCACCTTCAGCACGGGCTGCGCCTGAGACTTCCAGTGGATGAGGGTCAGCCTCTGCAGCTGTGAGAACCTGGGCGACAGCAGAGGCCGAGCTGCGCCAGCGCCCCCGCCCCCCTCCCGCGCCGGGACACGGAGGGCCCGGGGGCGTCGGCACCCCCGCTCGCGGGGCGGCCAGCGGGGAGCCCCTCACCGGCTGGGCATGAGCCACTCCAGCGAAGCGAGCAGCTGCTTCTCCGCCTTGACTCCGCTCTTGGCAGGGCGGCCGGCCAGCGGCGGCGCCAGGGTCACCGCGCGCCAGAGCGCAGGATGCGAGGCGGCCTCGTGCCAGCGGCGGCACACGCGCGCGGCCCTGCGGGCACAGGACGGCTGCGGGCGCCCGGCCTTCCGCGGGCTCGCCCCGCCCCGGGCGGCCGGGCCCAGGCCTACCTGCCCAGGAACGGCAGGGGCCCGTCGGCCGCCACCAGCAGCCCGAAGACCTGCACCAGGATTTCCAGGGGGATGCGGTCCCCCCAGCCCAGGTCGGGCCCCGGCGCGGGCGCCGGCTGCGGCTCGGGTCTGGGCCGCGCCCTGGGGTGGGCAGCGGCCTCGCGGGGCCCCGGGCCGGGCAGCACGAGCAGCATGCTGTCCGCCTGCAGCAGGTGGCACTCGGAGCCGCGCGGCGCCAGCCGGTCCCACCACCAGTCCTCGGCCGAGCGGGCCCGCGCCCAGGCCCCGCGCGCGCGCCGCGTCCGGCGCCGCGCCCGCCGAGCCGCCCCGGGCGCCATGAGCAAGCGCGCCCCTCTGCGGGGCGGAAGGGGCGGGGCCGCGGCGGAAGGGCGAGACCACGCGCCGGCTCGCCCGCATGCGACTTCCGGGGGCGGGCTTCCGGTCGGGGCGCGCGCGGGGGGCGGGCCGGCCGGCCGTCGGAGTACCCCGGGAGCGGCGCGTGAGTTCGAGTCCCCGCTCCGGCCGGCCCGCTCCGGCTGCTGCGGGCTCTGGCCGGGGGTGGGGGGCAAGCGGCAGGAAGCCCTCCCACGCGGGAAGACCTTGGGGCGGGGACTTGCGCCGCTGCCACGCCCCCCCAGCCGGCCGGGCAGCTGCGGGCCTGCGCTCGGCAGAGGCCGTCGGGCGGTGTGCGGCGCAGAGCGCACCCCTGCCGGAGCCCGTCCACGGCGCGGGGCCCGGACCGCAGGACCTTCGGCCCCCGGGGGGGCCCTGCCCAGCGCACGGTAGTCCCTCCCCCGCCCCGCCCCGCCGGCGTCCGCTTCCTCCCCGCAGGAAGAGGCGTCCCGCTGCCTGCCGAGCCCACGCGCGCTCGGCCCGACGTGGGGAGCGAACCTGCCGGACTCGGGCCGGATGGCGGCGCCCCCGCTGGGCCGCCTGGTGCTGACCCACCTGCTGGTGGCCCTCTTCGGCATGGGCTCGTGGGCGGCCGTCAACGGGGTCTGGGTGGAGCTGCCCGTGGTGGTGAAGGACCTGCCCGAGGGTGAGTGGCGCGGGGGTACCGGTGAGCCGGGCCCGGGCTGCCGCGCCTGGTGCCTGTGCGGGCTCCTGACGCGGCCTCTTGCCCCCCCGGCAGGCTGGAGCCTCCCCTCCTACCTGTCCGTGCTGGTGGCGCTGGGGAACCTGGGCCTGCTGGTGGTGACGGCGTGGAGGCGGCTGGCCCCCGGCAAAGGCGAGCGGATACCCATCCGGGTGGTGCAGGCGCTGAGCGTGGCGGCCATGGCGCTGCTGGCCCCTCTGTGGCACCATGTGGCCCCCGTGGGGGGGCAGCAGCACTCCGTGGCCTTCCTGACGCTGGCCTTGCTGCTGGCCATGGCCTGCTGCGCCTCCAACGTCACCTTCCTGCCCTTCCTGAGCCACCTGCCGCCCCCCTTCCTGCGCTCCTTCTTCCTGGGCCAGGGCCTCAGCGCCCTGCTGCCCTGCGTGCTGGCCCTGGTGCAGGGCGTGGGCCGGCTCGAGTGCCTGCCGGCCCCGGCGAACGGCACGCCGGGGCCCCCCGTCAACTTCCCCGAGCGGTTTTCAGCCAGCACCTTCTTCTGGGTGCTGACTGCCCTCCTGGTCACCTCGGCCGCCGCCTTCCAGGGCCTCCTGCAGCTGCTGCCACCCTCGCCGGCCGCCGCCGCGGGGGGCTCCGGCCCTGGCCTGCAGGTGGGAGCCCCAGGGACTGAGGAGGAGGCCTCGCCGTTGCAGGAGCCGCCAGGCCAGGCGGCAGGCACCCCTGCCAGCCCGGAGCCCGAGGCCCGCCGGCTGCTGTCGGCCCGCACCGCCTGCCTGCTGGGCCTGCTGGCCGCCACCAACGCGCTGACCAACGGCGTGCTGCCCGCAGTGCAGAGCTTCTCCTCCCTGCCCTACGGGCGCCTGGCCTACCACCTGGCCGTGGTGCTGGGCAGCGCCGCAAACCCCCTCGCCTGCTTCTTGGCCATGGGCGTGCTGTGCAGGTGCGTGAGGACGGGAGGAGCGTAGGGCCGGGGGCCGGTCCTGGCGCGGCCAGCCCTGAGTCTCCACTCTTTCCCCGCAGGTCCCTGGCAGGCTTGGGTGGTCTCTCGCTGCTGGGTGTGCTCCTTGGGGCCTACCTGATGGCGCTGGCGATCCTGAGCCCCTGCCCCCCCCTGGTGGGCACCTCTGCAGGGGTGGTTCTCGTGGTGAGCGCTGCGGGGGCCCGAGAGGGAGGGCCGGCTGCCCCGGGCAGGGACGGCTGGCACTCAGGAGGCTGCCGCGTCTCCCTCAGGTGCTGTCGTGGGTGCTGTGTGCCGGCGTGTTCTCCTACGTGAAAGTGGCCGCCAGCTCCCTGCTGCACGGCGGGGGGCGGCCGGCCCTGCTGGCAGCCGGCGTGGCCATCCAGCTGGGCTCCCTGCTCGGGGCTGTCGCCATGTTCCCGCCCACCAGCATCTACCGTGTGTTCCGCAGCGGGCAAGACTGTGTGGACCTGTGTGGGCCCTGAGCCTGGGCAGGCGGGGGCCTCGCTCCCACCCGTCTTCACCTCGAGGCTGCAGGCACTCGGGCAAGCTGGACGCACCTCACACTCCACAGGACGCCCTGCGCTGCGGGGTAGGGACCAGAGAGCCAGGTTGAGCCGTGGGCTTGAGCCCGGATGTCGGTGGGGTTTGTACAATAAAGTATGTCTGCGTGGTGGGTTGGCATCGTTGGTGTGAGCCCCTCTCCTGGGCAGGCAGCCCGACCCTCACACACATCTCGGGCTCAGGCCTCTGAGCCCAGGACATCCACCCCACCGCCTCTCAGAACTGCACGAGGGTGGGCAGAGGCCAGCTCCTAGGGCCCACTCGGGCTGCAGGCTCTGGAGGGCTAGGGCCGCGTGGGGCAGCTTCGGCACGGGGTCTGCCCAACGTGCACCCCTCCAGGACTGCCGGGCGGGAGGGCCTCTCACCGCGGGGCCGCTGCTCCACGAGCATCTCTCGTGTGCCTGTCTGTGCCTTCCTGGGGGCAGGTGCGGGGTTCCTGCTCGTCTGGGGACCCTTCAGCCTGAGAGCGCTGCCCCCTCGCTGAGCCGCCAGCTCTGGTCCCCAGCTCCGCACCCTCTACTCAGGTGGATCTGGAGGGAACGCCGTCCCCCCGGTCCTGGGCAGTCTGGGCCTTGCTTGTTGGTATCTGCAGGGAGCACCGCTTCAGCCTGGACCTTGTCCCATCGGGGCCACGGGGGAAGAGCCGAGCCAGGCCGGCGGCGTGGAGGGGCTGCACCTGCCCTGTGAGGAGGCAGGAGACAGCCTGGCGTCGGGGCCTTTCCCACAGGCAGGCCCCACCCTGGACTGGGCCAGGCCCGCACAGAGGCCCTGCGGAGGGCTTCCCCTTCCCCTCCCTGCCCGGTGAGGAGGGACCTGGGGGGCAGAGCCCTCCCCCCAGGGTGTCCACTGCCTGAGGAGGTCCCTTCCCTTTGGTGGTGGGGCCGGCCGGCTGCCTTGGGGTGGTCGGAGGGCAAGGACGAGGCTGGCGGGGTCGGCGGTGCCTTCCTCCCAGGCCAGCGCCTGTCCTTGGGCTGCTGGGCCACCCCCAGCTCCTTCCTGTTTTCTTTCCCCTTGGCCTGTGATCAGAGGCCTCATGCGTGTGCATGTGTGTGTGTGCACGCACACCGGGGGGCCCAGGGCGGTGGGTGGAGGGAGAAGGCCCTGTCTGGCCCTGCTGCAGAGAGGGGCAGGTGGCCCCGAGCCCCCAGGGTGGAGGCTGACAATCCAAGGAAGCCACTGCCCTTTGAATCCGGGCCTTGCTGCTGGCGCCGCAGGCACAGGGCAGAGGTCAATGGCCAAAGGGAGGAAGACTTGGAGGCACCGGGCGTCCCGGAGGGCATTGCCGGTGCACCATCAAGAGGTGAAGGGAGGGCCAGCCGAGGTGTGGCTGCTGACCTGGCTGAGTGATGAGAGGTAGGACCCTCGCCTCCCTCCCTCCTGGGATTCTCAACCCACCAGAGCCAGGTGTGCAGCACCTGGGGGGGAGAGCGGCCTTGTCTTGCCTTGGTCCACCCAGGACTCTGTTGGCGGCTTAGGGATGGGGCCCCTGGGCTCCGTGGACCTCAAAGAACCTCTCCTAGGCTGCAGGTGTAGCCAGGGTGGGGGCAGGTACAGGTCCCCAGCAGTGCAGGAGTCGGCCCTTCTGCCCCCTAGCCCTCCCCGGGAAATCGGCCTGCTCCCCAGGGCTGCTCGGGCTGCTGTGGCTCCAAGAGCCAGCCCGGTCGGCTCTTGGTGCGGTCCTTGTGGTATGTTGGTCACAGCACCTCTTCCTGCCCACAGCGACTGGCAAGGGGACGGTGACCGCTGGGGAGCTCACGCAGTCCATCGTGGGAGCTGTGCGCCCAGAGCGAGGCCAGCGCAGACAGCGGAGCTGAGGCCCGAACGCACAACCTTGACGTCATCCTCAGGGCTGCCCGGCTCCAGCTGTGCCTGAAGCCAGGTCCCCTTGGTGTGGGATCCCCAGGGCCCCAGCCCCCCATTCTTCGGCCCAGTGCCCACAGTTCTGACGTTCTCGGGAGCCTGGTTCTGTTCTCCAAGGCCCAGCCCCCACTTGGGTCCCCCTGTTTGCTTCATCACCAGAAATGCAGGTCTCGTGCCCCAGGGGAGGTAGCAGTCAGGGCCCCAGTGCTGCTGCCCACGTGGGGGCCTGGGCTGAGTCCCTGGCTCCCCGCTGACCTGGCCCAGCCCTGGTGGTTGTGGGCCTTGAGGAGTGAACCAGCAGATCGGAACCCAGTCTCGCTCCCTGCCTTACAGAGCCGTGACTTGGCCTGCTCTTCCGCCCTCAGGTGCGGTGGAGGCCTGGCCGGCAGGTGTGCCCCCAGCCCCCTCTGCCAGC
Source organism: Lepus europaeus (assembly GCF_033115175.1). NCBI lineage: Eukaryota > Metazoa > Chordata > Mammalia > Lagomorpha > Leporidae > Lepus > Lepus europaeus. The sequence continues at coordinate 406,106 of NC_084830.1, read as the reverse complement.
CCACCCTGGGGCTTTTATCTGTATGGTGTGGCTGAGGAGGGGCCTGCCTGCCCCCACCACTGTCTGTGTTCCTCTGTGGCAGGGGAGCAAGCCAGGGAAGCACTGGGCTGAGGAGCTCGATGGGGGGGGCGAGGGGAGGGGTCACAGCATGTCGGGGTGTCGCCAAGACAATGATTAACTCTCCCCTTGGCAAGGGAGGGAGACGGGGCTGTGTCAAAGGTCGCTGAGGAGGACAGGAGGGGTCCTGGGGGTCACAGACAGAAACCCACCCATATCTACTTCAGGATGGGGGACAGCTGGGGGACGGAGCTGGGCCTCCACGGGGGCAGAGTGGACCTCCATGGGGGTGGAGCTGGGGGACGGAGCTGGGCCTCCACGAGGGCAGAGTGGACCTCCATGGGGGTGGAGCTGGGGGATGGAGCTGGGCCTCCACGGGGACGGAGCTGGACCTCCATGGGGGTGGAGCTGGGGGACGGAGCTGGACCTCCACGAGGGCAGAGTGGACCTCCATGGGGGTGGAGCTGGGGGACGGAGCTGGGCCTCCACGGGGACGGAGTGGACCTCCATGGGGGTGGAGCTGGGGGACGGAGCTGGGCCTCCACAGGGACGGAGCTGGACCTCCATGGGGGTGGAGCTGGACCTCCACGGGGACAGAGCTGGGGACGGAGCTGGACGTGTAGGGGGCAGGACCTCAACGGGGGCGGAGCTGGACCTCCACGGGGGTGGAGCTGGACCTCCACGGGGACAGAGCTGGGGACGGAGCTGGACGTGTAGGGGGCAGGACCTCAACGGGGGCGGAGCTGGACCTCCATGGGGGTGGAGCTGGACCTCCACGGGGACAGAGCTGGGACGGAGCTGGACGTGTAGGGGGCAGGACCTCAACGGGGGCGGAGCTGGACCTCCACGAGGGCGGAGCTGGACCTCCACGGGGACAGAGCTGGGGACGGAGCTGGACGTGTAGGGGGCAGGACCTCAACGGGGACGGAGCTGGACGTGCAAAGGGCAGGGCCTGGTCAGGGGCAGCTGGGGGACGGAGCTGGACCTCCATGGGGGTGGAGCTGGGGGACGGAGCTGGACCTCCATGGGGGTGGAGCTGGGGGACGGAGCTGCACGTGCAGGAGGCCCGACCAGGACGGGGCGGGGCACCTGAGGGACGGAGCTGGACCTCGATGAGGGGGTGCGGCTGGAGGACGGGGCTGAGCGTGCAGGGGGCAGGACCTCGACGGGGGGAGGGCAAGCTGGTGGCGGCTGTTGGCCGTGAGGGGTGCACACCCTGCCAGGGTGGGGTGGGGGCGTGTGCCCTGCAGCGAGCTGAGTTCCCTGCAGAAGGAACTCCTTCCTCTACGCCTGAGGACGCGTCGTGCGCCCTGGAGACGCCGTTGGCCTCCTGCATCATGGGCACCGGCCTGCCTCTGCCAGGCCCCACTTCCATGAGCCCGAGGAAGGCGTCCCTGCTTCTCCCCACAGCAGGAGCTAAGGTGTACGCTTGTCAGGGATTTGCCACTCTGTCTACAACGTGGTAGTAGTTAAGGAGGGTTTTTTAAAAGATTATTTATTTGAAAGGCGGAGTTACAGGGAAAGACAGAAGAGGGCTTCCATCCGCTGGTTCACTCTCCAATGGCCACAAAGGCCAGAGCTGGGGCAGCAGGAGCCAGGTGCTCCTCCAGGTGTCCCACGCGGGCACAGGGGCCCGAGCACGTGAGCCATCCGCTGCTGCTTTCCCCAGGTGCATTCACAGGGGCAGGATCGGAAGTGGAGCAGGCGGGACTCCAAGCCATACCTGCTTGGGATGCTGGTATCGCTGGTGGCAGCTAAACCTGTGCCACCGTGCTGGTCCTGATGTTTTGTACTTTTTTCTTTTAAAATATTTATTTGAAAGTTGGAGTTAGAGAGAGAGGTCTTCCATCAGCTGGTTCACTCCCAAATTGACCACAACAGCCAGAACTGCACTGGTCAGGAGCCAGGTGCCTCTTCCTGGTCTCCTACGTGGATGCAGGGGCCCAAGCACTTGGGCCATCTTCTACTGCTTTCCCAGGCCACAGCAGAGAGCTGGATCAGAAGTGGAGCAGGCCGGCGCCGCGGCTCAATAGGCTAATCCTCCGCCTTGCGGCGCCGGTACACCAGGTTCTAGTCCCGGTCGGGGTGTCAGATTCTGTCCCGGTTGCCCCTCTTCCAGGCCAGCTCTCTGCTGTGGCCCAGGAAGGCAGTGGAGGATGGCCCAAGTGCTTGGGCCCTGCACCTGCATGGGAAACCAGGAGAAGCACCTGGCTCCTGGCTTCGGATCAGCTCGGTGCACCGGCTGTAGCGGCCGTTGGGGGGTGAACCAACGGCAAAGGAAGACCTTTGTCTCTGTCTCTCTCACTGTCCACTCTGCCTGTCAAACAAACAAACATGGGATCAGCAGTGAAGACACTAAACACTGGGATCAGCAGTGTGTGTCTGGTGCTTCCAGTGGAAAAGCAAGCTTTGGGGTCCAGAGATCAGCTTGTTCTGGGCTCAGGGCCCCGCGACCCGTTGCCCCGACGGCGTCAGATGAGCCCTCGCGCGCTGGCACCTTCTCAAGCAGGTGACTCCGGTCCCGGGAGCGTCCCTGGCTGTCTGCTGTAGAAAGGCGGCCTCACATCTGCGGCTTTTAAGGTTGATTTATTGGAAGGCAGAACACGAGACCAAGGAGACCTGTCACCCACTGGTTCACTCCCCAGATCTCACATCAGCCAGGGCTGGGCCAGGCCAAAGCCAGGAGCCAAGGACCCCATCCGGTCTCCCACGTGGGAGTGGGGTTCCGAGCACTGGAGCCGTCACCTGTGCCTTGCTGGATCTCAAGTAGAGCAGGACATAGTCCAAGGTGGCGGAGTGGGGAGGGCACTTACTGCTCTAGCCCGGGAGAGGATGGTTTTAAAAAGTGGAGATAGTGTAGCAGCAGGGAAGAGTTAGGGAGACAGCGGAGGGAACTACTGAAGTTAGAGGGGCACGGTGGACCGGCGTGGAGGGCCTGGGCGCCCGTGGCTCGGGCACACACCAGCGCTGGAAAGTGAGCATTCTACTGAAAAAAAATCCTCCGCCTGCAGTGCCATGTCCCATACGGGCACGTTTCTAATCCTGGCTGCAGGGGAAGATGGCCCAAGTGCTTGGGCCCCTGCACCTGTGTGGGGAGACCTGGAAGAAGCTCCCGGCTCCTGGCTTCAGATCAGCTCAGCTCCAGCCATTGTAGCCATCTGGGGAGTGAACCAATGCTGGAAGACTTCTCTTTCTGTCTCACCCTTTCACTGTAACTGCCTCTCAAATAAATAAATAAATAAATAATAAAGAAGCAGAGCAGCTGGGGCGTGGACTGGCAGTCCGATCTCGCAGGCCAACCTCACCAGCGGCGGCCCCTCTGCTCTGCTAACCGTGGATCTTGGCCTTTGATTTGGAGCCGATCGTGAGGACTTCCTGTAGTTGATGAGTTAACCACCCTGGCCGCACTGTTGGGGTCTCCAGAGGCTGCCGGCACAACTCACTACGACTGGCTGGGGCGAGGATTGGCACAGTGGTTAGGGCACCTCTTGGGGTGTCTGCTTCCCGTATCCAGTCCCTGGGTTCAAGTCCTGCTCCACTTCCCAGCCAGCTTCCTGCCAGCGCACACCCTGGGAGGCAGAGTGATGGCTCAAGTAGCTGGGCCCCTGCACCCACGTGGGAGACCCGGATGGAGCCCCTGGCCCAGACCCGACTGGGTCAGGTATTTGGGGAGTGAGCCAGCGCATGGAAGCCCTCCCTCCCCCCACCCCGCTCTACTGCCTTTCAGGTAAGTAAAGCCTGAGCTGAGCGTCCAGGCTGGCCTTGGGCGTGTCCCCGGGACTTCTTTCCTTTCGTTGCGGCTTTGGAGGCCAAAGGGACTGGCGACATGGAAGTAGGGGACTGGTGGGGCTGGAGGGAGCAGAAACGGAGGGCACCTGTTACCTGGGAGAGGGGTTCCCGTGCCCCCAGCCCAGCAACCCCAGCTTGGGAGATGAACCCCAGCCAGAGCCGGGTTCTCTCCCCCGAGGTGGGGCAGAGTTCACTGCCTGGCTCCTCCGGGTTGCTGCTCTGCCCTGGATTCCCCGGGTGAGGGCGAGGCCTCCAGCTGCCCCTTGCTGGAGCCGGCAGCCAGGGCAGCGGGTACCCAGCCCTCCAGGGGAGCGGCTCTCTGTGCTCCCATCGGCCATGCCCTTGGGCCTGAGCGTGTCAGGACCTCCTGAACCTGTCCCATGACTGTGAGGTTATGGGGAAGCTCAGATGTGTACACCTGGGAACATTCCAGAAAGTCTGGCCCTCGGAGGGGCTCCAGGTGCCTTGGTCGGGCCCTGGCCCGGATGTGGGAGCCGAGAGCTAGGGGACAAGAAGCCCCCTCTGCTGAGCGGGCAGAGACTCGGTGAGGACCTCTGCCCGTGTCTGGCCAGCTGGGCGTTCACCCTCACTGCCCAGGGACCTCACACAGGTGACCACCAAGGGGCGGCTGCAGTGAGGAGCCCAGAGCCAGAGCCCTGGCCGAGAAGGGGCTGTGTGGATCTCCGGGGCCAAAGCGCCCATTCCCCGCCAGGTGGCGCCTCTAGGCCAGGCCCCAGAGACCTCTTGGGCTCAACAATGGAGTCTGTCGCCCCTTGGTGGCCAGAAGGTGTGGCAGGATCGGCCCTGGCCGCCGATCCAGGGGTCTGCACGGGAGGTGCCTCGGGAGCCAGGCTGCCCTGGGCTCTCCCCATCACGGCTCCCAGCAGATGGAGCAGGGAGTGGCCGGGGGTGTGGCAGGCTGTGCTGTTCCCGTGGGTGCTGAGCGAGGGGATGGACGTGCGGGCCATGTGCTGGGGGCCTTTGTGGGCTACTCTCCTGGTCCCTCCATGTCACAGGCAGGAGGCCTCTCAGTGTGGAAGGCGGCACAGCAGGCCGGGCAGCCGGGCAGTACAGCCAGGACATGGCCACCGTGGAAGTGGTGGTGCGGGGTCTCCCCGAGGCTGTTGGGAGTGTGGGAGCTGCCCCACCAGGGCCGGCTGTGTGAGCCCCCGCATTGGCGGCCTCGGCAGGCTGCAGCCTCCCGGTCTCCCAGCCAACCCTGCTGCCCCACCATAGTCTCACTCCCAGGCTTCCCTCCCCGAGGTCTCCCCTGGGGCCACTTCCCTGCGACCCTGGCCTGGCTCCTTGGAAAAAAGTGTGGACAGCAGGTGCTAGACAGGGAGGGGCTGAAGCTGTGGGCTGCACTGCCCCTCCCCCTCCCCAGCTTGTGCAATGGGAAACCCCAGCCCCTGTGTTGGCCGGAAAAAACATCCCACAATGACCTTCACCTCACTGAAGGTCACCACTGCTGACGCTCATGCACCCGCCAAGAACCCCTCTTAACAAAAAGATTGCTTATCTGAAAGGCTAGTGACACACACAGAGAGGGGAAGACACAGGTCTTCCATCCACTGGTTCAGTCCCCAAATGGCCGTGATGGTCAGGACTGGGCCAGGCCAAAGCCAGGAGCCTGGAGCTCTGTCCTGGCCCCCACGTGGGTGCAGGAACCCAAGCGCTTGGACCGCCTTCCGCGGCTTTCCCTGGCGCGTTAGCAGGAAGCTGGTCAGCAGCAGAGCAGCCGGGACTTGAACTGGCGCCAGTTGGGATGGAGCCAGGCTGCTCCAGCAGGTGCGTGGCAGAGCGGCTCTGGTCCCTGGACGCCCCCCCCTTCTTGGGCTGGTGCCCCTTGCTGCTGTCTCATGGGGCAGCCCTCCCAGGGCCCAGGAGGCGGTGGTGCTGGCCTCCCCGCTGCCTGGCTTCTGCCTGACCCCAGGCCTTTGCCACCCACCTCTGCTCGGGCCTTCCTGGGCCTGCTCCCCTGGCGTGTGAGCTCTCGGTGGCCGGGTGCCCCCATGGTAGCCTCCATCCCGAGCCGCAGCCAGAGTGAGCCCAGTGGCCACTCCAGGACAGCTGTGCTGCAGGAAAACCCACTGGACAGCGCCTGGTGGCGGCAGAGGCCTGGGGGAGAGGGAGGTGGGGCCAGGGCAGGCTGGGCCTGCAGCCTCTGGCTCCTTGCTCCTGCTTAAGCCGAAAGCTGGGCTCGACCCAACAGAATACAGGGACCCAACTAGGGGCTTAGCTTGTGAGTTACAGCCTCCCTTTGGGGAGAGACCTGGGGAGGCACCCCTCGCCCTCCACACCTCGCACCAGCTGCTGCTTGCCGTACCCCTACCGCAGGCGTCGTGTTCCGGCGGTGAGCATAGGCCTCGAACCTGCGCTCCAGGGGAGTGCATGTAGGCGCCGAGGCCGGGCCGCCGGTGACCGCCAGGGGGCACCGCTGCGCCGCAGGGCCAGACGCGCGCCGCGGCCCGGCCGTGAGCCCCGCCTACCGCGGCGGGCGGGGCGCGCGTGCGCACTGTGCCCACGCGAGGCGGCTCGGGGCGGGAGCGCGGCGCGTCTCGGAGATGTGGCGACCGGTGAGGACCCTGGGGCGCCCCGGCTCCTCGGGGGCCCCCACGGCGCTCAGACGCCCCCGGGACCCGCGGCCCGCGGCCCGCGGCCCGGCGCGCGTGGGGGAGGCTGGGATGCGCGGCTGGGAGCTCCCGCGCCCGGGGACGGGCGCTCCGGCGGCCGCGGCCGTCCTGCCCCGGGGTCGCGCGGGGCCCTCGCGGGGGGCGGCGCCGGGGGCCTCTTCCCTGCCGCCTGCTAGCCCACGGCCAGCCCCGCTGGGGGCTGCACACCTCGGGGAGCGGGCCGGCTGCGGGTCTTCTCCGCCGTCCTGCGCCGCCGTGGCCGTGCGTGGGGCCCCGGGGGTCTGGCCGCGGGCTTGGCCGCACGGGGCCTTTGGGTCCTGGGGGACGTCTCCGGTGCCGGGCAGGTGGAGGCGCTCTGGCGAGTGCCCGCCGGCACAGCCCTGCTGGGGACTCTGGCAGCGCAGCGGAAGACCTCGTGTCCGCGGCCAGCCCGCTGCCCTCCGCGCCTGGGGCAGGCGAGCGCCCGCCGCCTCTGTTCCCGGGCGCCTGCGAGGGCGGCGGCCCCGGCCTCAAGGCCGGCAGAGCGGGGAGGGCCCCGGGGCTCCTGCCTGCTGTGTGAGAAACCTGGGGCCGTTGTCTTCCGGAACATTCTGTGTGCTGGGCGCTGTGTGCCCCCAGCCCTGCAGGTGCCAGGGGCGGGGCGAGGACAGGCGCGGGCGTCGCCGAGAGGTGATCTCTGCGCAAGGGCCGCGTGCGGCTGTGGACTCCGGCAGGGCCTTGGCTCTTCCTGCCACCCGCCTCGGGTGGCCATCGGCCGGGGTGGCGCGGCCCTGCGGCACGCGCGAGTCCTGAGCGCGCTCCCCGGTCCGGGCTGTCGGGGGTCCCTGTGCCGCACACACAGCTGCTGACGGTGGGCAGGGTCTTACTCCTGCCCCTCCCCCGGGCCATCTGGGTGCTCGGGCTGGGCTCCCTGCACCGGACGGAGCTGCCGCGCGCTGTTCGGTGCCCGCCTTCCGCTGCTTCCTTGTGGGACTCGGCCTCGGGGCTGTCTGCCCTGCCCCCCTTGTTCCCTTCTGCACGCTGACACTTCTGTCCACTCAGGCCGGCTTGCTGTCTTCCCGGCCCTGTGCTGAGCCCCTGCACACGCGGGCAGAGCTGCTGCCTTCTGGTCCGGGCCAGACAGACACCTCTGTCCTCCCCCTCCCTCTTCCCCTCTCCCCCCTTCCTCTCCCCTCCCTCCTCCCTTCCTCCCCCTCCCCCTCCTTCCCTCCCCCCTCCCCTCCCTCTCCCCCTCTCCCCCCTTCCTCTCCCCCTCTCCCCCTCCCTCTTCCCCTCTCCCCCCTTCCTCTCCCCCTCCCTCCCTCCCTTCCTCCCCCTCCCCCCTCCCTCTCCCCCTCCCTCTCCCCCTCTCCCCCTCTCCCCCTCCCTCTCCCCCTCTCCCCCTCTCCCCCCCTCCCCCTCCCTCCCTCCTTTCTCTCTCTCTCTCTCTCAAATTATTTGTTTATTTCAAAGGCAGAACTGGTGGAAGAGGCAGAGAGGGTGAGGTCTTCCGTCTGCTGGTTCACTCCCCACGCAGCTGCATCGGCCAGGACTGGGCCAGGCTGAAGCAGCAGCCAGGAGCTTCGTCCGGGTCTCCCATGTGGGTGCAGGGACCCAGGCACTTGGGCCATCTTCTGCTGCTTTCCCAGGCACATCAGCAGGGAGCTGGATCGGGAGTGGAGCAGCCGGGACTGGAACCGGCGCCCACCGGGGATGCTGGCAGCTTAATGTGCCGTATCACAGCGCCGCCCGTACCTCTTAAAGTGGAAAGAGGGAGAGAGGCCTTGCTCCGCCGGTTCACTCCCGAGAGCTGGCGGCAGCCGGGCTGGGCCGGGAACTCTGCTGGGTGTGCGTCAGCAGAGAGCTGCTGTCGGGCCCGTCGGGCCAGGTGCCCAGCCCTGCACGTTTACCTCTGTGTTGTCATCGGGCCACTCACGTCAGAGGTCAGCCCTGACCAAGCAAGGCCTGGAAGCACCGGTCCTGGCCACGGTCGGCCGTGCCTGCCGCCTGGGTCTGCCCCGGTCCTCAGCTGACCCCAGGCCCCTGCCTTTTTCTGAGAAGCGCGCTGCCCAGTGGGTGCCTGGTGCTGTATCTGCGGGCTGCTCTCAGGGTCACTGATAATCCAGGCCCAGCACAGGGCCGCGCTGCTGGCCGGCGTCCATCCTCGCTCATGGGCGTAGGGCTCCCGAGACCAGAGTATGCCCCCCGGCGCCTTTGGGCACCTTGTCCCGAATCCACTTGGCCTTGTCTCCCAATGTCCCCTTCCCAGGCTGTGGCTTTGCCCCCCCTCAACTTGTGCCTGCTCCTGGACTGGCCGCCCAGCCGGAGCCCCTGCCGGGTCTATTCGTGTCCTGTGAGGAAGCCCGGTGCCCCGGTGCTCCTGGTGCCCCTGTCTTCCGGAGCAGCCCCCCTCAGCCCCACCGTCTTCGGTTCTGTTCCAGGCACTCAGGCCATCTCCTGCCTCCAGAATTGCCACGGTGCTCTCGCTGCGGCTCCTGGGTGCACACGGGGCCTGCCTGAGGGGCTGGTGGGCGGGCGAGCGTGTGTGTGTGGAAGTGGCGGCCGGCGCAGGGCTGAGGAGGCGGGAGGGAGTTTGGGGCGTCTGTCCCCACCGTGGTCGCTGTGGCAGGTTCTCCACACAGGCGTCCTGGCTCCAGAGGCCCCCAGGTGGCGGGCGGCCCCACCCCCACCCCGTCTGCCTCTGGTTCTCCCTGAGAGGCGGCGCTGGCTGTGTGCGGCCTTGCGTGGTCCCGGGACAATGGGTCATGGCCGCTCCCTGCTTCTGCGCTTTTCTGCGGTCCTTGGGCTGCCTGCAGGGCTGTGTGCTCGGCTCACGGGGGGCCGTGTGCTCGGCCCGGGGCTGTGTGCTCGGCCTGGGGCTGTGTGCTCGGCCCGGGGCTGTGTGCTCGGCTCGGGGCTGTGTGCTCGGCCTGGGGCTGTGTGCTCCGCCCGGGGCTGTGTGCTCGGCCCAGGGCTGTGCGCTCGGCTCATGTGGGGCTGTGTGCTTGGCCTGGGGCTGTGTGCTCGGCCCGGGGCTGTGTGCTGGCTGGGGGGGGGGGCTGTGTGCTCCGCTCGGCCCGGGGCTGTGTGCTCCCCTCGGCCCGGGGCTGTGCGCTCCACTCGGGGCTGTGTGCTCGGCCCAGGGCTGTGTGCTCGGCCCAGGGCTGTGCGCTCGGCTCATGTGGGGCTGTGTGCTCGGCCTGGGGCTGTGTGCTCCGCTCGGGGCTGTGTGCTCGGCTGGGGGGAGGGGCCTGTGTGCTCGGCTCGGGGCTGTGTGCTCGGCTCGGGGCTGTGTGCTCGGCTGGGGGCGGGGCCTGTGTGCTACGCTGGTGGGGGGGGGGCGTGTGCTCGGCTCGGGGCGGCTGCCGCCTTGGTCCCTCGGTGCCCTGAGTCCTTTCTCTCCTGCGCACTGCTGGGCAGCTTGTGGTCCAGAGGCAGAGAGGGAAAGACAGCGCCCACCTGCTGGCTCACTTCCCAAGTGCCCGCGGCACTCGGGCTGGGTTGGGCCTGAGCCCAGGCCTCGCGGGGGTGGCAGGAATTGAACCACTGGAGCCCTCACCAGGGCACGCGTCGGGACGCTGGAGTCCAGGCTGGAGCTGGGACTCGAACCCGTGCCCTTACGGCTGTGCCCAGCACCTGTCCCTTGATGAGGGTTTCTGGTACCTTCTGGGCCCAGGCTGAGCTGCGCCGACTTCCTGTGGCTGAGAGTGCGGCCACCTCTCCACTCTCCGTCGGGGGCTGGCTGGCTTCCGGGCCTGGCCCCCACGTCTGTGGGGCTGCCGCAGGGCCCCCAGGGAGTGTCCCTGCTCACCACCCCGGCCTCTGCTGTCTTGCAGCTGCGACTCTGCCGCTTCCACTCTGCCATGCTGCAGGGCAGGGAGAAGGCCTGGCCGCCCCCCGCTACCCACTTCCAGAAAAGCTTCAGGAGCCCCCCTGCAAGGTAGGGGCCCCCACCTGGGACAGGGAGGGCCATGGGTCACGGCAGGGACAGCAGGAAAGGCTGCGCCAAGGCCCCCAGGCCTGGTGGTGGACAGGCCAGGCGTGCGGTGGGAGCGAGGTGGTCTGACAGGGAGGGCGGGTGAGTCCTGCCCCCAGCGCTCTGTGCGTGAGAGCAGGAGAGACCCCGAGACGGGGACTCGAGGCTGGGAATGGGGGGTGGGCATGGGGAGGCCCTCCCTGTTTCCTGGTTTGGTTTTGTTTGAGACTTGGTCACTTAGTTGAAAGGCAGAGTTACAGAGGGAGACAGAGGTCTCCATGTGCTGGTTCACTGCAGATGGCCCAGGCTGGGCCAGGCCAAAGCCAAGAGCTCCACTGGGTCTCCCAGGCGGGTGCAGGGCCCAAGTACTAGGGCCATCCTCTGCTGCTTTCCCAGGCCACAGCAGAGAGCTGGACTGGAAGTGGAGTGGCCAGGACTCGAACCAGCGCCCATATGGGATGCTGGCACTGCAGGCCGTGGCTTTAACCTGCTGTGCCACAGTGCGGGCCCTGGCTTTTTTTTTTTTTTTTTAATTTTTGACAGGCAGAGTGGACAGTGAGAGAGAGACAGGGAGAAAGGTCCTCCCTTTGCCGTTGGTTCACCCTCCAATGGCCGCCGCGGTAGGCGCGCTGCGGCCGGCGCACCGTGCTGATCCGATAGCAGGAGCCAGGTGCTTCTCCTGGTCTCCCATGGGGTGCAGGGCCCAAGGACTTGGGCCATCCTCCACTACACTCCCTGGCCACAGCAGAGAGCTGGCCTGGAAGAGGGGCAACCGGGACAGGATCGGTGCCCCGACCGGGACCAGAACCCGGTGTGCCAGCGCCGCAAGGCGGAGGATTAGCCTAGTGAGCCGCGGCGCCGGCCTTTTTTTTTTTTTTTTTTTTTTAAGAAAATTATTTGCAATGCAGAGAGAGAGCTTCCATCCACGGGTTCACTCCCCAGTGCCTGCAACAGCCAGGGCTGGGCCGGGCTGGAGCCAGGAGCCCAGACGCCACCGGGTCTCCCGCGTGGGGGCAGGGCCCAAGCGCTTGGACCAGCTCCTGCTGCCCCCAGGTGCACTGACAGAAGCAGAAGAGCTGGGGCTCGAACTGGGCGCTCTGAAGTGGGCGGCCAGCGTGCCGGGTGGCAGCCTCGCAGCCAAGCCAAGCAGCACCCCTGCTGTAGCACTGCTGGCCTCCGCCATCCCGGCCTGCAGCCGTGGCTGGACACTGGGCTGGTGGCCAGCGCTGCCCATCCTCTGCAGTCCCGTGAGCGCAGCCCCAGAAGGCGTGGCCGTGGGGCTGAGGGCACGCGCAGCAGAGCCGTTCTCTGCCCAGGGCCCTGCGGCGCGCGTCCCTGTGGAGGAAGGCGCTGTCCGGCACCGTGGTGGCCGTACCCCTGCTCCTTGGCGTCCGCTACTTCACCTCCGAGCCTCGCGAGAGGAGGCGCATGCGGCTCACCGTGGACGGCATCGGGCGCTTCGGCAGGTAGGTGGCCTGGGCCTGGCCCCTGCGAGCCCCTCCTGGGGATGGGGGTTCTGGGAACGCGTGGGGAGGGGCTGACGGACGGGGCACAGGTGATGTGGGCAAGAGCCTGGCAGGCGAGGGTCCCGCGAGCTGGCGCCAGCTGCACAGCCCCTCCCCCAGACCAGCCCTGGCCTGTGCAGGGGGCACCTCCTCCTCACACGCTGCTGGACAGGCAGGGTCCACACTCACACAGGTGTCCACATGGGGACAGGCAGGGTCCACACACAGGTGACCACATGGGGACAGGGTCCACACTCACACAGGTGACCACATGGGGACAGGCAGTGTCCACACACACACAGGTGTCCACATGGGGACAGGGTCCACACACACACAGGTGACCACATGGGGACAGTGTCCACACACACACAGGTGACCACATGGGGACAGTGTCCACACACACACAGGTGACCACATGGGGACAGACAGGGTCCACACTCACACGTGACCACATGGGGACAGGGTCCACACACACAGGTGACCACATGGGGACAGGGTCCACACACACACAGGTGTCCACATGGGGACAGGCAGGGTCCACACACAGGTGACCACATGGGGACAGGGTCCACACTCACACAGGTGACCACATGGGGACAGGCAGTGTCCACACACACACAGGTGTCCACATGGGGACAGGGTCCACACACTCACACGTGACCACATGGGGACAGGCAGGGTCCACACACACACAGGTGACCACATGGGGACAGTGTCCACACACACACAGGTGACCACATGGGGACAGACAGGGTCCACACTCACACGTGACCACATGGGGACAGTGTCCACACACACAGGTGACCACATGGGGACAGGGTCCACACACACACAGGTGACCACATGGGGACAGTGTCCACACACACAGGTGACCACATGGGGACAGGCAGTGTCCACACACACAGGTGACCACATGGGGACAGGCAGGGTCCACACACACAGGTGACCACATGGGGACAGGCAGGGTCCACACACACAGGTGACCACATGGGGACAGTGTCCACACACACAGGTGACCACATGGGGACAGTGTCCACACACACAGGTGACCACATGGGGACAGTGTCCACACACACACAGGTGACCACATGGGGACAGTGTTCACACACACAGGTGACCACATGGGGACAGGGTCCACACACACACAGGTGTCCACATGGGGACAGGGTCCACACTCACACAGGTGACCACATGGGGACAGGGTCCACACACACAGGTGACCACATGGGGACAGGCAGGGTCCACACACACACAGGTGACCACATGGGGACAGTGTCCACACACACAGGTGACCACATGGGGACAGGGTCCACACTCATACAGGTGACCACATGGGGACAGTGTCCACACACACAGGTGACCACATGGGGACAGGGTCCACACACACACAGGTGACCACATGGGGACAGGCAGGGTCCACACACACAGGTGACCACATGGGGACAGGGTCCACACACACACAGGTGTCCACATGGGGACAGGGTCCACACTCACACAGGTGACCACATGGGGACAGGGTCCACACACACAGGTGACCACATGGGGACAGGCAGGGTCCACACACACAGGTGTCCACATGGGGACAGGGTCCACACACACACAGGTGACCACATGGGGACAGTGTCCACACACACAGGTGACCACATGGGGACAGGGTCCACACACACACAGGTGTCCACATGGGGACAGGGTCCACACACACACAGGTGTCCACATGGGGACAGGGTCCACACACACAGGTGACCACATGGGGACAGGGTCCACACACAGGTGACCACATGGGGACAGTGTCCACACACACACAGGTGACCACATGGGGACAGTGTCCACACACACAGGTGACCACATGGGGACAGGGTCCACACACACACAGGTGTCCACATGGGGACAGGCAGGGTCCACACACACACAGGTGACCACATGGGGACAGGCAGGGTCCACACACACACAGGTGACCACATGGGGACAGGGTCCACACACACACAGGTGACCACATGGGGACAGGGTCCACACACACACAGGTGACCACATGGGGACAGTGTCCACACACACAGGTGACCACATGGGGACAGGCAGGGTCCACATACACAAAGGTGACCACATGGGGACAGGCAGGGTCCACACTCACACGTGACCACATGGGGACAGTGTCCACACACACAGGTGACCACATGGGGACAGGGTCCCCACACACACAGGTGACCACATGGGGACAGGGTCCACACACACACAGGTGACCACATGGGGACAGGGTCCACACTCACACAGGTGACCACATGGGGACAGTGTCCACACACACAGGTGACCACATGGGGACAGGGTCCACACACACACAGGTGTCCACATGGGGACAGGGTCCACACTCACACAGGTGACCACATGGGGACAGGCAGGGTCCACACACACACAGGTGACCACATGGGGACAGACAGGGTCCACACTCACACGTGACCACATGGGGACAGTGTCCACACACACAGGTGACCACATGGGGACAGGCAGGGTCCACATACACAAAGGTGACCACATGGGGACAGGCAGGGTCCACACTCACACGTGACCACATGGGGACAGTGTCCACACACACAGGTGACCACATGGGGACAGGGTCCACACACACACAGGTGACCACATGGGGACAGGCAGGGTCCACACACACACAGGTGACCACATGGGGACAGGCAGGGTCCACACTCACACGTGACCACATGGGGACAGTGTCCACACACACACAGGTGACCACATGGGGACAGGCAGGGTCCACACACACACAGGTGACCACATGGGGACAGTGTCCACACACACAGGTGACCACATGGGGACAGGGTCCACACACACACAGGTGTCCACATGGGGACAGGGTCCACACACACACAGGTGTCCACATGGGGACAGGGTCCACACACACAGGTGACCACATGGGGACAGGGTCCACACACACACAGGTGACCACATGGGGACAGTGTCCACACACACACAGGTGACCACATGGGGACAGTGTCCACACACACAGGTGACCACATGGGGACAGGGTCCACACACACACAGGTGTCCACATGGGGACAGGCAGGGTCCACACACACACAGGTGACCACATGGGGACAGGCAGGGTCCACACACACACAGGTGACCACATGGGGACAGGGTCCACACACACACAGGTGACCACATGGGGACAGGGTCCACACACACACAGGTGACCACATGGGGACAGTGTCCACACACACAGGTGACCACATGGGGACAGGCAGGGTCCACATACACACAGGTGACCACATGGGGACAGGCAGGGTCCACACTCACACGTGACCACATGGGGACAGTGTCCACACACACAGGTGACCACATGGGGACAGGGTCCCCACACACACAGGTGACCACATGGGGACAGGGTCCACACACACACAGGTGACCACATGGGGACAGGGTCCACACTCACACAGGTGACCACATGGGGACAGGGTCCACACACACACAGGTGTCCACATGGGGACAGGGTCCACACTCACACAGGTGACCACATGGGGACAGGCAGGGTCCACACACACACAGGTGACCACATGGGGACAGACAGGGTCCACACTCACACGTGACCACATGGGGACAGTGTCCACACACACAGGTGACCACATGGGGACAGGCAGGGTCCACATACACAAAGGTGACCACATGGGGACAGGCAGGGTCCACACTCACACGCGACCACATGGGGACAGTGTCCACACACACAGGTGACCACATGGGGACAGGGTCCACACACACACAGGTGACCACATGGGGACAGGCAGGGTCCACACACACACAGGTGACCACATGGGGACAGGCAGGGTCCACACTCACACGTGACCACATGGGGACAGTGTCCACACACACACAGGTGACCACATGGGGACAGGCAGGGTCCACACTCACACGTGACCACATGGGGACAGTGTCCACACACACCGGTGACCACATGGGGACAGTGTCCACACTCACACAGGTGACCACATGGGGACAGGCAGGGTCCACACACACACAGGTGTCCTCATGGGGACAGGCAGTGTCCACACACATAAATGTCCTCATGGGGACAGGCAGTATCCACACACAGTTGGGACTGGCAGGGAGGGGTCCTGCCTGTGGGTCTGCTCTGGGCTCTGGTCCCCAGAGCTGTCCAGTGTCCTTCCTCTCCCAGGCCAGAACCTGGGGGTGGGAGATCTGCTGGCGCTGCTGCTTTTGGTCACCTCCGGTCCCCGGTTCTGAGGGGAACCTCAGGTGGGGTGGAGGGAGTGACCGCCAGGGGAGGATGTGGCACGGCTGCGCCCTGTGGCTGGGCTGACGTCCTGGGGTTGGGGGCAGGCAGAGCTCCCGCCTACTGGTTCACCCAGAGGCTGGGTGAGGCCAGGAGCCCCCTGGATCCACCGAGGCAGGGCCAGGGCCAGCGCGAGGCCCTCCCACACGGGCTGTGGGTGGCTTCGCTGCCAGCCTCGACACCTGCCCCCTGCAGGGCCCCGGGGCACCCAGGTTTTCAGACACGCAGAGGCTTAGCTGGGGTTCACTCTAGGGGCAGCCACAGGCGTGAGGAAGCGTGGACCCCTGGGCCTGCAGCCTCTGGGAGGGACCGGCCCTGTCTCCCCCCCCCCCCCCGGTCAGCTTGCCCAGAGCTCCCAGGCGTCCCAGGTGTCCGTGTCCCTGCAATGCTGGGTCCTGTCTGCTTCCACAGCCCGCTAAGCCAGAGCTGCAGCCAGAGCACCCTGAACCCGGCTTCCCAGGCAGCTGCAGGGCTGTGGCACACCCCTGGCTGGGTGCCCAGGGCCGCACACCTGGCTGAGCAGGAGCCCAAGGAAGGAGTGAGGCGGGGAGGGTCAGGGTCAGCTCCCACATGAGGGGCTGGCAGCGTTTGGCCATAGGAGAGCGGAGGGCAGAACAGCAGCGCCCAGGCCTCCCTGCCTCAGGGGCCTGATCTTCCTCTTGATTTCTGTATCTGAGGGGGAGACAGAGGTCTTCCATCTGCTGGCTCACCCCCCAAACGGCTGGAGCAGCCAGAGCTGCACCCATCAGGAGCCAGGAGCCAGGAGCCCCCTCTGGGTCTCCACGCAGGTGCAGGGGCCCAAGCACTTGGGTCGTCCTCCGCTGCTCTCCCAGGTGCCTTGGCAGGGAGCCGGATGGGAAGTGGAGCAGTGGGGTTTGGGTGTTACACTGCTGTGCCGTAGGCCGGCTGCAGCCAATGGGTCTCTGGCAGGGGTGCCTCGTCCCCTTCCATCATCCCCTTGGAGTCCCTCGTGGCTGCTCGGGTCTGGGGGCCTCCCTGGACGTGCCACTCAGCTGTCTCTCCGACATACACTGCCTGTGTGCTCGCCAGGCTGCCCAGCCAGTGTAGACACAGAGGGCTGTTCTGTCGCTGGGCTCATTCCCACCCCCTGCTTTTCCTGAATCCGACACGAGGCCCAGGAGCCACCTCGGTTCCCACACCCTCCTCCCCATCTCCGCCCTGACCACGGTTCTGCACTCAGCAGGATCCTGGCAGCCTGCAGGCCTGCCCACAGTGTGGGCACAGGGACCCCGCCCTGCACCTCTGCAGCCGCCCACAGGCTCCTGGGGGGAGGGGGAGAGGCTCAGAGGTGCCCCCTGCCCGCAGGTCTCTGAGGATCGGCCTGCTCATCTCCCTGGACTACTGGTGGTGCACGAACGTCGTTCTGCGCGGGGTGGAGGAGGTTTGTGCTGGTGCCCCAGGCCCACGAGGGGGCGCTCTGGAGGCGGTGGGAGCTGGGGACCAGGGCACAGCCGCCTGCCCCCATCCTGCACTCTGCCTGTGGTCAGAACAGCCCGGGCTACATGGAAGTGATGTCAGCGTGTCACCAGCGTGCTGCTGACGCACTCGTGGCTGGCGCCATCAGCAACGGGGGCCTGTACGTGAAGCTGGGCCAGGGGCTGTGCTCCTTCAACCACCTGCTGCCGCCCGAGTACATCCGGACCCTGCGCGTGCTGGAGGACAGGGCCCTCAGCCGGGGCTTCCGAGAGGTGAGCCGGCCCCCGGGGCGGGGGCGGGCCCCCCACCGTGACCCCGTGACCCCACAGCGCTGCACGCACCCGCTCCTGCCAGGTGGACGAACTGTTCCTTGAAGACTTCCAGGCCCTGCCCAGCGAGCTCTTCCAAGAGTTTGACTACCAGCCCATAGCTGCCGCCAGCCTGGCCCAGGTGCACCGAGCCCAGCTGCAGGACGGCACCACAGTGGCCGTGAAGGTGTGTGGGGCTGCGGCAGCCTGGGCGCCCAGCCTGGCCGGGGCCGGGTCCTCAGCTGGCCCATCTGCGCAGGTGCAGTACATCGACCTGCAGGACCGGTTTGAGGGAGACGTGCACACGCTGGAGCTGCTGCTGCGCCTGGTGGAGCTCCTGCACCCCAGCTTCGGCTTCAGCTGGGTCCTGCAGGTGACGCCGCCTGGGCAGCCTGCAGAGCTGCACCCTCCCCGCTGGGCTCCGGGGAAGGCCACTGCCCTCATGCTGGCCTTCTGACCCTGTGTGTGGCCCCCAGGACCTGAAGGGGACCCTGGCACAGGAGCTGGACTTCGAGAATGAGGGCCGGAACGCTGAGCGCTGTGCCCGCGAGCTGGGGCACTTCCGCTACGTCGTGGTCCCCCGGGTGCACTGGGATAAGTCCAGCAAGGTGGGCTGGGGCTGGCCTCTCCCCGGGCAGGGCCCCAGGGCGCCGGGGACTGTGACGCTCAGCCTCTCTCCCCCTGCCAGCGCGTGCTGACAGCCGACTTCTGTGAGGGCTGCAAGGTCAACGACCTGGAAGCCATCCGGCGCCAGGGGCTGGCGGTGGCTGACGTGAGTGCCACGTGCTCGGGGGTGGGGTGGCTGGTGGTAGGGAGCTGCCGCAGGCGCCGCAAGCACCCGCCCTCCCCAGATAGCGGAGAAGCTGACGCGGGCGTTTGCGGAGCAGATATTCTACACCGGCTTCATCCACTCGGACCCGCACCCTGGCAACGGTAGGCCGTCCCCGGGGAGGGCTGGGAGTGGGGGCGGCACAGCCCGAGCCCACACGCTGTGCCCCTAGTGCTGGTGCGCAAGGGCCCGGATGGGACGGCCGAGCTGGTGCTGCTGGACCACGGGCTCTACCAGTTCCTGGACGAGAAGTAAGCTGGGGGGCGGGCAGGCCTGTCCCGGGGCGTCCTGCCCAGCGCTGGGCTCACGGCCGGGCCCCCGCAGGCACCGCTCGGCCCTGTGCCAGCTGTGGCGGGCCATCATCCTGAGGAACGACGCTGCCATGAGGGAGCACGCAGCCACCCTGGGGGTGCAAGGTGAGGGCGGCCCCGGGGGGCAGCGGGGCGTGGGGGTGCACCCCCAGGGCCTGGCCCATGCAGCCGCCCCCTGCCCACCCCCAGACTACCTGCTGTTCTCCGAGATGCTCATGCAGCGGCCGGTGCGCCTGGGGCAGCTGTGGGGCTCGCACCTGCTGAGCCGCCAGGAGGCGGCCTACATGCAGGCCATGGCGCGCGAGCACTTTGAGCGCATCATGGTGGTGCTGCGGGCACTGCCGCGGCCCATGCTGCTCGTGCTGCGCAACATCAACACCGTGCGGGCCGTGCACGCCGCCCTGGGCAGCCCCGTGGACCGCTACTTCCTCATGGCCAAGAGGTGCGTGCCGGGCCGGGCGGGCGGGCGTGGGCAGCAGGGCACACGGGTGCAGGCAGTGGGGCTCATGCTCGTGTCTGGCAGTGCCGTCCGGGCCTGGAGCCGCATGGCCGGTGCCACATACCAGGGCCTCCGCAGCAGCAGCTTCCTGCGCCACATCAGGGTGTTCTGGGAGACGCTCAAGTTCGAAGTAGCCCTGAGGTGGGCAGACTCGTGGGGCTGGTGGGGGGCTGGCCAGGGCCTTGTCCCCACCAGCCAGTGACCACCCTGCCCCTGCCCTAGGCTGGAGATGCTGGCCATGCGGCTCACCACCCTCCTGATTCGAGCCCTGGTGCACCTGGGCCTCATGCCCCCAACAGAAGAGCTGTACCAAGCCCTGGAGACCTAGGCCCTGGGGCCCCACAACCTCAGAGCAGCCCGTCCCACCTCGGGGCCCTGGGGCCCACCCCACCGATGCCCCACAGCCCGGGACACTGGGCTCTGTGTCCAGACGCAAGCAATGACCACTCAGCTCAAGCCAGTCTGTCTGTGTTTGTACAAAAGGGGGTGGGAGGCAGTGCGGCGGTGTCCGCGGGCTAGAAGTGGGCGGTGACGCGGTCCGTCTCCAGCAGGTCGTCCAGGATCTACAGGGAGAGGGGGTGGGTCAGCGTGGCCTGGGCATGGGGTGCTGGGGTGGGCGGGCAGGCAGGCGGCACTCACGATGTCGGGCGTGGTGCCGATCTTCTTGGCCAGCTCGCCACGCTCCATGGTGCTGAGGTACAGGTAGCGGCTGAGCAGCTCCCCGTCCAGAACGTTCCGCACGGCGTTCTGCAGAGTGCGCCGGTCCACGTGCAGCATCCTGGGGGCGGGGCCGGGTCAGCGTCCGGCAGGGGGTGGGCTGGGCAGCAGGGCTGGGGAGGGGCGGTGCTCACCGGAAGGCGCGTGGGTTCAGGCCTGCGTGGTGGGGCAGCATGGTGGTCAGTGCGTTCTGCAGCATCAGCAGCCGCCGGTACGTCTTCTCCTGCATGGGCAGCAGGAGCCCGATGCCGCCGTCCAGTGTGGCTGGGGGGTGGGGGAGGGTGTGAGCGAGGCTGACTGCCCCGGCGTCCCCACGGTCCAGCCACAGCCGCCCCTGCACTCACCGAACCACGTGATGTGCTTGTTCTCCCACATGACCGATTTCTTGCTCGGCCCGTCGGCCGCCCCTCGGCACGGCGTCCTCCAGAAGGTGTTGACATGGGCGCCCACATGGAAGTCAGCCCGGCGCAGGAGGCGCATGCCCCCAAAGCTCTCCTTGGCTGGCCAGAGACCCCTCAGGTCACTGCCTGCCCAGCCCCGCCCCGCCCCGCCCCAGGAGACCCATGACCTGCTCACCTTCCGGCAGGTACATGTACACCATGAGGTTGCGGTCTCGGTCAGACACTGTGGGGCAGGGGCCCAGTTAGTTCCAGCTGAGCCTCGTGCTGGCTCAGCCCCCAGGCCCCAACACTCACCCAGGAAGCCCAGCTGAGCATTGTCCACCATGAAGTCCACGCTGTACACCTCGAGGGGCTTAGCGTCCTGTGGGGGAGAGGCGTCAGGCCCAGCCGGGGGCTGCCGCTTGCCCCTGCCAAGCCCCATACACGCAGGGCACGAGCTGAGCTCCCACAGGCCCCCCGCGGCCCCCACACACCCGGGACACAAGGCTGAGCGTCTTGCTCTCCTCCTGGTAGCGCAGCAGCGAGATGCTCTTCATGACGTCGGCAGCCAAGATGAAGTTCTTGACGCTGATCATCTGGTGGATGTACAGCTGCGTGTCGATGAAGGCCATGCCGGTCAGCTCGCTGGCCCGCAGGCTCCACAGGAAGATCTGCGGACATGGGGGTGGGGGTGAGCGGGCAGCAGATGGGGGGCAGAGCGGGGGGCTGGGGCACGGGCGCTCACCTTCTGGCCAATGGCGGACACCAGGTGACCATTGCAGTGGCACAGAGCGGTCACCGGCCCCTTCTGCTCCTTTTCATACAGGACCTTGAACTTGTTCTTGGTCAGGGGCTGGCCGGGCTCAGGCACCACCTCGATCACATCCATGATGAGGATCTGCAGGGCAGGGGGACGTGTGGGTGGCACAGGGGCGGCCGGGCGCCCTGGGTGAGCCCTGGGCCCCTGGGCCTTACCCGCCCGCGACATGTGACCTCCTCGCCTTGCATGAGGCAGGTCCCCGCGGCCACATAGCCCTTGAGGCCGGACACGGTCTCCTCGCTGCGCAGCGACACGGTCTTCATGCAGGTCACGTGCTCCCACTCCTCCAGTTCGATCCTGGGGAGGGGGTGGTCAGGAGGCCAGGCCGCCCCGCCAGGCCCTCCCGCCCCGCCCAGACCCAGCCTCACCTGGCGTTGGGAATGGCCTCCCAGCTGACCGGGGAGATGAGCTGGATGGAGAAGGCCTCTTGCTGGGGGTGGACGTATCGGTCATCTGTGGGACACGCTGAGGTCAGGGTGGGGCTGTGCCCAGCACAGGGCCCCCTGAGCAGGACCCACCTCTCTCGATGCTCTCAAACTCCTTCTCCTCGCCCGTCATGCGTGGGATGCGGGTACACGGGGTGTTGGTGCTGGTGGCCACAGCGTACACCTGGCAACCAGCGGGTGCCACAGGTCAGGAGCCAGACCCACAGGTCTCTGGAGGAAGGGGCAGGGCGGGGCACACAGACCGTGGTTCCCTGGGGGAGAAGCGCGGGGCAGGGCGCAGACCTTGGACTCCACGTGGTAGGCCACGTAGTGGGCTGTGCAGCGCAGTGGTATCTTCCTGACGGGCCAGGGGGCGTCGTAGGACAGGTAGGCAGGCAGGACACTGATCCTCAGCTCTCCCTGGGGCGGGTGGAAGGGGTCAGCTGAGCCTGGCCCCGGGCCCAGGAGACCTACAGGGCTGCTGCATGCAGGCGCTGGCCTGGGCACCTCAGCTTCTGCTGGTGAGCTCCCCCCTCAGGGACTCCCCTACGACTGGAGACAGAGGCCCTGCAGAGGGAGCACGGACCGTCCACTGGAAAGCCCTGGGAAGCACTCACCTTGGTGGCCCATTGCAGGAAATGGCTCATGGAGGGTGCATGCCGCCGACACACAGCCCCGAGGAAGGGCTCCTCCAGCTAGGGCTGTCGGGCCCACGTCCTGCAGCCCTCCCCACGTTAAACTCTGGATACCACCCCTTGGGTCACCCCTGGCCCCAGCACAGCTGAGGGTCCTTGTTCTGCGGGCCCAGGGCCACTCTACCTGTCTGTTGAAGTAGAGGAAGCCACGGGGGCAGTTGACGTTGTGGAACGGGGCAAAAGAGTCAATGGGGCCATCGATGCCCATCGGGTGCAGCCGCAGGGCCCCCCGAGCCGTCACCAGCAGCCAGTGCGGGGAGGGGCCACAGATGAACACCTGGAGGCAGGCGCGTGAGCATGCACAGAGGCCCCGCCCCGCCCCGCCCCGCCCCAGGAAGGCACCAGCCTACCCCTGAGTAGCCGTAGATGTCCTCAAAGTAGCGGAAGCGAGCCACGCGGCCCCGCGGCCCCGGCCCCTCCTCGCTGCTGCCGCCTTCCGCCTTCTTCTTGGACGGCTTCGGCTTCTTCTCCCGGAAGTTGATGTTGTGGGGGACCTGGGGGCGGGCACTGTGAAGGCCCCACTGGCCCAGCCCCCAGCCTTCCCCAGGCTCTCCCCACCCCTCGCACCTTCTTGAACCGGACTTTGAGGTTGCCCTGGCCAAGCTGTGAGTCGTGGGGGAAGGCCTCGTAGATGAGCAGCTCCTGGTCCACATGCACCTGCGGGGAGGGGCTGTGCTAGGTGCTGTGCCTGGGCGGGCGGGGCGGGGCTATGCTAGGTGCTGTGCGTAGGTGGGTGGGGCGGGGCGGGGCGGGGCGGGGCGGGGCTCCCACTCACCAGCAGGTAGGGCCTGCTCTGGCGGCTCCCCAGGGCCACCAGCAGCACCTCCTTGACCAGGGGCAGCTCCCCTTGGCGCGTGGCCTCCTCCTTGCGGGCCTCAGGGCCTTGGGTGGTGGGCTGTCCAAAGGAGCTGTCCACCAGGACCCGCTGCCCCACAGGGAAGTTCTTCACCAGGAACACCAGCCGCCAATCGGGGAGCTGGTAGATCTGAGGGAGCAAGCAGCAGTTGGTGGAGGCAAGAGGGGCGCCCTGCTGTGTGGAAGCGCCCCTCCTCTGTGACCCACCCACCCTCCGCCCCACCCCTCGCTCGGGCCCCGCCCACCTCCATGGTGCCGTTCTCCCGCACCAGCAGACACCAGTGCGTAGGCTCAGCGCGGAAGGGCGCAGGGTCCCGGTCAGCAGGAGGCTGGCTACTCCTGCGGGCCTCCTCCTTGCTGGGGCTGAAGAGGGAGCCCGAGTCGCCGTACAGCATCTCCTCCTCGTCGTCCACCGTGGGGCTGGGGGTGGCAGGTGGTCACAGGCTGCCCGGGAACCCGACGCCCCGCCCCCAGCGCCTGCTCACCTGGTCTCCGAGCCCAGGCCCTCGGCCTCCATGCTGCTCCGGCCGCCGAGCTCATCGCGGGCCCCGCCCAGGCGGCTCTCTGTGGTGAACATGCCACTGACGTCCCGGTACAGGCACAGCGCGATCACCTTGGACTGCTGCGGGGAGACACAGGGCTCAGCCTCGGGCAGGGACATGGGTGGGGGGAGATGGCAGGGGCCGGGCTGGGGGCCTACATGGTGCAGCGGGGGCTTGTGCAGCGCCAGGCGGTGGTGGCGGCCCCCGTAGGAGTCGCTCTTGAGCAGGAACATGGTGACGTGGCCCTCGGCACTCATGATGACCACGTAGGGGTCAGCCACGGCACACTGCACGATGGGGGCGCCCAGGTCCACGGGGATGAAGTGCAGCTGGTTCACTGCGGGCACAGGGCAGCAGGCACAGCTGTCAGCACACGCCCGCCTCCGCGGGACCCAGCGGCCCACCCGGCTGCTGGCCCAGGGCAGCGGGCATGGCTGTCAGCACACGCCCGCTCTTCGGGACCCAGCGGCCGCCCAACCCCACCTCCTTCCAGCAGGCGGATGCCCAGCGGTGACACTTGGACTATGTAGCGGTTATCCCCGATGTTCCCGGCAAACACCGTGGGGCCCTGTGTGGCAAAGCCACTGGTGTCCAGCTCCATGATCTCCTGGCCCGTCTGCAGGATCTGGGGGCGACAGTGGGAGGTGAACCCCCCCACACACACACGCAGGGAACCCTGGCCTCCATGATCTCCCGGCCCCTCTGCAGGATCTGGGGGCGACAGTGGGAGGTGAACACCCCCCCACACACACGCAGGGAACCCTGGCCTCCATGATCTCCCGGCCCCTCTGCAGGATCTGGGGGCGACAGTGGGAGGTGAACCCCCCCACACACACACACGCAGGGAACCCTGGCCTCCATGATCTCCCGGCCCCTCTGCAGGATCTGGGGGCGACAGTGGGAGGTGAACCCCCCCACACACACACGCAGGGAACCCTGGCCTCCATGATCTCCCGGCCCCTCTGCAGGATCTGGGGGCGACAGTGGGAGGTGAACCCTCCCCACACACACATGCAGGGGACCCTGCCCAGGCCCCAGCCCTCACCATGGTAGAATCTTCTCGACTCAGAATGAGGAAGCCGTGTCGGCGCCCGTCGTCCTCCGCCTCAGGGGTCCCCGCCTCCTGCTCCGAGCCCTCCCCCTTGGGGGTGTCTTCCTGCAGAGGCAGTTGGGGAGCAGGACGCTCAGGGCAGGGCAGGTGTGTGGCACCTGATGCCTGGCGCCTCCCCACAGCCCGGTCATCTCTACCTCCTCCTTGTGCACAGGTGCGATGACGGTCCACATGTCGTAGCAGCCAGGAAGTTCAAAGGTCGTCACCACCTGGGGCCGGATACTTTTCTGGAATGGAGAGGGTGGGGTGGGGTCAACCCAGGCAGCTGCCACAAGGACGCGCCCACCTGCCCTACATACCTGCAGCACGGAGAGAGCCCCGTTCTTTCCGTAGCCGGAGCACACCACGACCTCCAGGTCCGGCTCAGGGCTGTTCTGAAACTGAACAGGGTGGGTGTGAGCACCCCCTCCCCACCCCGGGCATCCCAGCCACCCCCACCCAGCCCCAGGCACCTCTTCGGAGAGGAAGGCGGGCTCGCCCATGGCAGCGTTGGCACAGGGCCCGATGTTGAGGATGCTGTCACACACCTGCGGGCACACCACGGGTCAGCTGGGCTGGCGGGGGCAGCCCCCCACCGCCACCCCGAGCCTCACCTCAAACGAGTAGGTGGCCAGCTGTGTGCCCGACTGGGCCTCGCTGCCGTACACCTCGATCTCATCCACGTCGTCCTGCGGCACCGACTTGCTCCCTGCAGCACAGAGCCCGTCTGAGCCCAGCTGGGCCACTCGGCCCCGCCCCACGCAGCCACCGCCCCGGGACCCTCACCTGACCAGCCCACAGTGGTGTCCACTCGCTTCTTCTTGGAGGGAGGCTCTTCCTGTGAGGCAGGAGGGGGCGGTGAGCGGCCCCAGGCCCAAGACAGGGGAAGCCACCCGGCAGGCCCGGGGCACCCACCTTGTCTGCGCTGGCCGGGGGCTCCTGCAGCTTCTCCGTATACTTGAGGAGGAGGGAGTTGCCCAGGCGAGAGCCCAGGAACAGGTACCCGGGCTCCATCGTGACCATCTGAAAGGGGGGCAGGTGAGGGCGGGGCCGTGCCGCACCAGGGCCCCCCCTGCAGCCCCAACTCACGCTGGTGGTAAGGACGCTGGCAGCCGCCTTGTCGAAGTGGAAGGCACGGACACTGCGCATGCCATCGGTGACCAGGGTCAGCACGTAGCTGTGGAAGGAGGGCGCTGAGAGGGGGCAGGGGCCCTGGGGGGAAGGGGGCACTGGGAGGCCCTGGGGGGGCAGGGGGTGCACACTGTCGGTGACCAGGGTCAGCACGTAGCTGTGCAAGGAGGGCGCTGAGAGGGGGCGGGGGCCCTGGGGGGAAGGGGGCACTGGGAGGCCCTGGGGGGGCAGGGGGTGCACACTGTCGGTGACCAGGGTCAGCACGTAGCTGTGCAAGGAGGGCGCTGAGAGGGGGCGGGGGCCCTGGGGGGAAGGGGGCACTGGGAGGCCCTGGGGGGGCAGGGGGTGCACACTATCGGGGACCAGGGTCAGCACGTAGCTGTGGGAGGAGGGCGCTGAGAGGGGGCAGGGGCCCTGGGGGGACGGGGGCACTGGGAGGCCCTGGGGGGGCAGGGGGTGCACACTGTCGGTGACCAGGGTCAGCACGTAGCTGCGGGAGGAGGGCGCTGAGATGGGGCAGGGGGCCCTGGGGGAACGGGGGGCCCTGGGGGACGGGAATGGAGCACTGGGAGGCCCCGGGGGGGCAGGGGGTGCACACTATCGGGGACCAGGGGGCCCTGGGGGGACGGGGGCAATGGAGCAGGCAGGGATGGGGCAAGGGGCTCACATCTCGCCACCCTTGAGGGAGATGACCATCTTGTCGTAGGAGATGAAGGCGGCCTGGGCGCAGTCCAGGGTGATGCGCACCCCCTCCTGGGTGCCTGTTGGGGGAAGTGAGACCGGGCAGACCCGCCCTGGCCCCCAGCCGCCCGCTCCCCCAGGCCCCTGCACTTACGCAGTGGGAAGGCAGTGGTGCCCGCGGTGAGGCTGTTGAGGGCGACTCCATATGGGGGGACGCTCTGATTCAGGTACAGCAGCGAGTTGACGGCAAAGATCACCACGCCACCTGAGGGAGGGCCGAGGCTGGGGGCTGGGCTCCTGCCCCACTGCCCACCCCAGCACCCGCCTCCGCCCAGCCCAGGGCCCTCACCTATGGGCTTGGGCACAGCCAGGGCCTGGGTGCAGTCGAAGGGCAGACTGGTGAGGGACCAGATGACGGGGTGCACCTTCTGTGTGATGTTCAGGGAGATGGCCACGATGGAGCAGGTGTCCTGCCTCACAGCCACGCGCCTGGGCCAACAGGCCAGTCAGCGGGGCTGGGCCAGGCCTCCCTAGGCAAGCTCCCACCCCCAGCCAGAAGGGGGCTCACCCGGGCCAGGTCTGGTTGGGCTCAAACAGGATGAGCAGGGTGGGCTCATAGTAGCCGTGCAGGAACTGCAGGTCCACGATGTTGAGCAGCTTCTCGTCCAGCGCCCGCACGTCGATGATGTAGCTCGGCAGGAAGCTGGACCTCTGCCTGGGGGGGCAGGCTTCAGCCGGGGCACCAGGGCCACAGCACCCGCCACGCCCTCCGCACATGGCTGCCGCCCGGCACTCACCCTTCCCCCACAAGCCCCTCGTGCTCCTCGGCCAGGCTCTCCCTGCGGAAGGGCAGCACCACCAGCCGCGTGCCGTAGATGAGCATGGCCGCGCAACGCCCGTCAGGGTCCACCCGCACGTGCGGTGTGTGCACGTTCTGCACGAACCCATCCTGCAGGGGGCAGCGCGTCAGCCAGGGGGCAGGAGTGTCAGCCGGGCACAGGGGGGAGTGGGCAGGGGCGTCAGCCAGGCCTGGGGGGGGGGTAGGGGGCAGGGGTGTCAGCCAGGCCTGGGGGGGGTAGGGGGCAGGGGCGTCAGCCAGGCCTGGGGGGGGTAGGGGGCAGGGGCGTCAGCCAGGCCTGGGGGGGGGTAGGGGGCAGGGGCGTCAGCCAGGCCTGGGGGGGGGTAGGGGGCAGGGGCGTCAGCCAGGCCTGGGGGGGGGTAGGGGGCAGGGGCGTCAGCCAGGCCTGGGGGGGGTAGGGGGCAGGGGCGTCAGCCAGGCCTGGGTGGGGGAGTGGGCAGGGGCGTCAGCCAGGCCTGGAGGGGGGAGTGGGCAGGGGCGTCAGCCAGGCCTGGGGGGGGGGAGTGGGCAGGGGCGTCAGCCAGGCCTGGAGGGGGGAGTGGGCAGGGGCATCAGCCAGGCCTGGGGGGGTAGGGGGCAGGGGCGTCAGCCAGGCCTGGGGGGGGAGTGGGCAGGGGCGTCAGCCAGGCCTGGGGGGGTAGGGGGCAGGGGCGTCAGCCAGGCCTGGGGGGGGGGGTGGGCAGGGGCATCAGCCAGGCCTGGGGGGGGGGAGTGGGCAGGGGCGTCAGCCAGGCCTGGGGGGGGGGAGTGGGCAGGGGCTTCAGCCAGGCCTGGGTGGGGGAGTGGGCAGGGGTGTCAGCCAGGCCTGGGGGGGGGGGAGTGGGCAGGGGCGTCAGCCAGGCCTGGGGCGGGGAGTGGGCAGGGGTGTCAGCCAGGCCTGGGGGGGTAGGGGGCAGGGGCGTCAGCCAGGCCTGGGGCGGGGAGTGGGCAGGGGTGTCAGCCAGGCCTGGGGCATCTGGGCAGTACAGTGGACAGAGGAGCCCCTACCCGCAGCTCGGGCTCCTCGAAGTAGTGTAGGGACAGGGTCTTCAGGTCGTGGGTTCCCGGGTCGTACTCCACCACCGACAGCTGCGGGGAGAGCACGCCTGTGGCCTGCCTGCTCCCGCCCCACCTGGCCAGGCCCCACCCCAGGCCCAGTGCTCACCTTCGCGTCCTTGAAGCTGAGGAGCAGGGCGTCCCGCTTGGCCCCCGCCAGCTGCACACTGGCCATGGACATGACATTGCCGAAGAAGGAGAAGGAGGCCACCAGCTCCAGCCGCTCCCGGTGGGCCTTCCCCTCTGCACAGGGGCAGTGCGTCCAGGTCTCAGCCAGGTGCTCCGACCACCCCCCCGCCCCCAGGGGCCAGGCCCAGAGTGGCCACCCTATACTCACCTGTGCTCCTGTCATTCTTGGTCTGAGCCTAGAAGAAGGACAGAGGGCAGTGAGGGGTCACTCATGCCCTCGCCCCAGGGAGGCCCCACCCCTGCTGCCCCAGCACCTGCACCATGGGTCTCAGCATGGGCCCAGGCGCTGTGACCATCAGAAAGGAGGACGCCTCCAGTCTCGCTGTGCTGGACACCGGCTGGCCGAGCCTGGCCCATTCCCTGGAGGCGCCCTCCCAGGCCGTGACAACCACAGCCCTGAGCACCCGAGAAGCCCAACTTCTCTGCACCCATGACGCTGCCAGGAAAACCAAGCGAGCTCACACCTGGCCTGGCCGGCCCCCCCAGGCCCAGGGCAGCGACAGGACTGAGCCAGACGCCACACCCAATGCTGCCCCACCCAGGCCCCTGTCTTGTGAAGAACCCTGGGTCTACAGAGCAGTGTGGGTGCTGCCTCTGGGGGCGCACCAGCTCCCCACCCCCACCAGTGGACTGTGGCCAGCCAGACCTCCCTGGCCCCTCCCGCAGGGCCCAGCCCCAGGCTGCTTCCTGGGTGGTGCCATCCACACGGTACCAGGCTTGGGGACCACGGCAGGAGTGGCCTCTGAGGTGCAGCCCAGCTGAGACAACCACAGAACAGGCCTACCCCCGACACAGAGCAGTTTCACCGGCTCTCGTGCCTGCCGCCCGGGAGCAGCGTGCGGGTGAGCGGGAGGCAGAGTGCTTGCCCCAGGGGGCCGGGACCCTGAACAGCAGCCACACAGCCAACCTCCCCCGATTCCCGATCCTCAGACTCTGAAACACGGTCTGAGTTCGGGGTCACCGCTTACACCCCAAACAATGACACAGTCCAGACAGCGGCCCGAGCCCCGCCCCTCTACATGCCAGTCTCTCCCCAGGGTGTCCCACCACCTGAGGCTCCGGCCAGTGCCCAGCTGGCCCCTGCGCCCCTGCTCTTCCCTCCTCGCTCCCTCTGCCTCCAGGACCTCTGCCCCACACCTGGGACCCCTGCCTCCCAAGGAGGTTTTCAGCACGGCCCACGCTCCCCACTCCCCAGCCTGCCTGTCGAGCTCCCCGGGATGGGTGGGCCCGGTGCTCGCCAGCGTCTCCCCGGACGTCTGCCCACGGCAAGCGCTCAGTACACGCTGAGAAGACGGGAATGAGCTCCAGTGGGCTGTAAGAAATCCGATTACACGACAAGGTCTGACCCCGTTAGAAAGGACAAAGTCAGGCCGGCGCCGTGGCTTAACAGGCTAATCCTCCGCCTTGCGGCGCCGGCACACCGGGTTCTAGTCCAGGTCGGGGCGCCGGATTCTATCCCGGTTGCCCCTCGTCCAGGCCAGCTCTCTGCTATGGCCCGGGAGTGCAGTGGAGGATGGCCCAGGTCCTTGGGCCCTGCACCCCATGGGAGACCAGGAGAAGCACCTGGCTCCTGGCTTCGGATCGGCGCGATGTGCCGGCCGCAGCGGCCATTGGAGGGTGAACTAACGGCAAAAAGGAAGACCTTTCTCCCTGTCTCTCTCACTATCCACTCTGCCTGTCAAAAAAATAAATAAATAAAATAAAATGGATTTGAAGGACGGAGAGGATTCAGGCAGAGTGAAGACACAGAGAGACTCAGGCAGGAAAGAGCAGATTGTCGCTGTCTGTATGGGACGTAAACAAATCACCTTTGTAGGCTAGGAAGCAGAAGCTAACGGGAGATTCTGTGTGGAGACTGGGATGTAGATATAGATCTGGCAAGATGATGAGCAAGAAGCCATCCTAGAGGCCGGCGCCGCGGCTCAACAGGCTAATCCTCTGCCTTGCGGCGCCGGCACACCGGGTTCTAGTCCCGGTCGGGGCACCGATCCTGTCCCGGTTGCCCCTCTTCCAGGCCAGCTCTCTGCGTGGCCAGGAAGGCAGTGGAGGATGGCCCAAGTGCTTGGGCCCTGCACCCCATGGGAGACCAGGAGAAGCACCTGGCTCCTGGCTTCAGATCAGCGAGATGTGCCGGCCGCAGCGGCCATTGGAGGGTGAACCAACAGCAAAAAAGGAAGACCTTTCTCTCTGTCTCTCTCTCACTGTCCACTCTGCCTGTCAAAAAAAGAAAGAAAGGAAGGACAAAGTCTTGCAGGCAGCTCGGACGCACGATGCCCTCATCTGCTCCCGTGTCGGCAAGAAGCCCTCTCCAGCTGTTTACTTCTATCCATTTCAAAAGCAGAGCAACAGAGGGAGGTGGGGGAGGTGGCAGATGATCTCCCACCCCCTAGTTCAACCCCCAGACCCCCGGAGCCCAGTCCAGGGCGCACCCTGCCCGCCACATCCCCGCAGAGGGAGGCTCTGGCCTTGAGGCCACGTGCGGAGCTCACGGAAGCGGGAGGCGACCGGAAGGGGACCGGCTGGGTTCAGAGCTCTCACTCCGGTCCCTGTCGTGTGCGCCCTGGCACAGCCGTGCGCGTCCCACTCCACGCACGCGCGCGCAGCCCCCGCCGCCTTCTCTGCGCCCTCAGCTCGCCCCGCCCGGGCGCCCGCATCCCTGCAGGAGCCGCCGCCCGGCCCCGGCGCGCCGCGAAGGCGCAGGGGCCCGGGCCGCCACCCGCGTGGGCGGCCGCGGCAGAGCTCCGCCTGGGGCCGCAGGGCCGGCGCGGCCGGCCTACCTCGGCGTCGCGGTTCAGGCGGTACACGTAGAGCTGCGAGGTGCCGGCCACCACGAGGTTGCGCTCGCTGTTGTTGAAGAAGTTGCAGTACATGCAGAACTCGAGGCCGGTGGGCGGGTGCGCCTGCTTGTACACAGCGTACATGGCGGCCGGAGCGCACGGCCCGCGCGCGCGCGCCGCCCGCCCACCCGGCCGTTGCAGCCGACCCCCGGGGGACCCGGGACGCCGGCGGACTCGGTCCGGCCTCGCCCGGAAGCCCCGCGCCGAGGTTCCGGGCTCCTGCGCGGCGCGAGCGGCGACAGCGGCCCCTGGCGGCCGGGGGTGGCGGCTCCGTCTCACTCGGCGCCCCCCGCCCTGAGGGCCGGCTGCTGGGGTTACCCAAGGCGCCCCCAGGGATGCGGATTGCCAGCTCCCGGAGCTGCTGGGACCCAGCACCCTGACCTGGACAAGTGAAGCTGGAACGTGCAGGCGGCGGATGACGGCCTCTGGCGTGGCCAGGCAGGTGGCGTCCCCTGAGCTGCACCCAAGACACACACACACACACACACACCCCGCCGCACAGTCCTGGATCCTGCGTGCTGAGACTTTTTTTTTTTAAGATTTATTTATTTATTTTTGTATTTATTTATTTGAAAGGCAGAGTTACAGAGAGGCAGAGGCAGAGGCAGAGAGAGAGGGAGGGAGGTTTCTTCCATCCACTGGTTCACTCCCCAGATGGCAGATCTGAAGCCAGGAGCCAGGAGCCTTCTCCGGGTCTCCCACGTGGGTGCAGGGGCCCCAGCGTCTCAGATACCTTCCACTGCTTTCCCAGGCCACAGCAGAGAGCTGGATCAGAAGTGGAGCAGCCAGGACTCAAACTGGTGCCTGTATGGGATGCCGGCTCTGCAGGTGGCTTTACCCGCTTTGCCACAGCGCCGGCCCTAGGTTTTGTTGTCCTAAGACTCATTTATCTATGAATGGCAGAGTTACAGAGAGAGAGAGAGAGAGAGAGAGAGAGACTATCTCCCATCCACTGGGTTTCCCTAAATTGCTCAGGCTGGGCCATGCAGAAGCCAGGAGCCAGGAGCGCCATCCTGGTCTTGAACGTGGGTGGCAGGGATCCGAGCACTTGGGCCATCGCATTAGCAGGGAGCTGGACCAGCAGGGAGCAGCCGGAGCCGCACTCTGGCACGGGAAGCCGGAGTCGCAAGCAGCAGCTTAACCTGCACCACAGCGCCGGCTCCCTGGAGAAGACAGAATATCAGGGTCCGCTGCACCGGGTTCCAGCCGTCCTGCGGGCCTGTCACAATGTCTTTCCTGCTCCAGCACCCGAGGTACTGAGCCAAAAACAGGTTTGATCTGGTGCCCCGGGGCCCCGTCCCCCTCTGCTCTCTCCTCCCGCCTTTCTGACGCCAGGAGAGCTCATGTGATGCTAGAGCCTTGGCAGCCGCGTTGGGCCACGAGCAGCTGCCATGCACGGCGCACATCAAAAGGACATGCCCTGACCCGGCACCTCGGATTGCAGATTGCGGCTGTTTGGAAACGGGACGGCGACAGATGGCGCCAGTTAAGGTGAGGCCACCGGCAGTGGGTGGGGCCAGAAATCCGGAAGGATGAGTGGAATCCCTTCCAAGGCCGGCGACCCGCTGACCCGCTGCCGCACGCCCGGGGACCCTGAGCACCCAGGCACCCTCTTAGGGAGCGAGCCCCACCCACTGGCACCCTGGCCCTCACGCAGCCTCCAGAGCTGCGAGCAGCGACTCTGTTGCTTGTGGCCAGCCAGAGGCCGGGGACCCCCTTGGCCGACTGGCCTGGCCACCTGCAGGCCTGGCGTCCGCTGCAGCCCTCGTCCCCGGGGGCCAGGTCGGTGAGTCGCAGGGGAGCTGGTGCTGCCCGTGGTGCTGGCCGGAGTGCGGCTGGGCTCCAAAGCAGAGTTTCTTTATTGAGGCTGGGGCTGGGGCACAGCGGGGCGGGGTGGGGGGGAGTGGACGCCTGCAGACCAGGGGCTTTTCAGCCGCCCAGGGCTCAAGGTTGCCATGGTGCCAGAGACCGAAGCGGCACAAGGCAGTAAGGCAGGGCCGGGGCCGGAGACCGGGCGGGGGGACAAGGTCAGGGACGAGACGGGGCATGGACACAGGGCAGGGCCGGGGCCGGAGACCGGGCCGGGGTCTCAGAGGGTTATGTCGTCCTCGTACAGCGAGAGCAGCAGCAGGATGGTCCAGCCGCCCAGCAGGCCCACGTTGTGCAGCAGGAAGAGGAGCCAGGGCCTCTTGTCCCTGACGTTCAGCATGGCCGGGAGCTGAGGAGGAGCGGGCACGGGCTCAGCAGCCAGCTCCTCAGCCGCCCGGTGCCCAGCGCTGCCCCTTCCCGGCCACCTCCCTGACCATGTCACAGAGCGCCACGTAGAGGAAGAGGCCGGTGGCCACCGCCAGGATCCAGGCCTCGCTCTCCTCGCCGACTCCCACCGAGAGCGCCACGTAGAGTCCCACGAAGGCCGTGACGGCCGAGGCCAGGTTCAGCAGCAGCGCGCGGCGCACGGTCAGCCCGGCGTGCAGCAAGGCCGCGAAGTCCCCTGGGGGGGCGGGGCCGCAGCTGAGCCCCGCCCCGCCGGCCCAGGCCCCGCCCCCGGCCCGCCCCCGGCCCCGCCCCACCCCGCCGCTCACCCAGCTCGTGGGGCAGCTCGTGGCAGAACACGGCCAGCGAGGTGGCCAGCCCCGTCTTCCAGGAGGATGCGAAGGCGGCGCCCACGGCCAGCCCGTCGGCAAAGTTGTGCACGGCGTCGCCCAGCGTGATCAGATAGGGCAGCAGCCTCAGGCCTGCGGGGCGGCCGACGTGGTCGTGCGGGCCAGGCCTGGGCCCCTCGTCCTGGGCCCAGCCCCGCGTCCTGGGCCCAGCCCCTTGTCCAGGGCCGGCCCCGCCCCCTGGGCCGGCCCCGCCCCCTCAGGCCTCACCTGGAGCGGGCCTCCGTGGCTCCCTGTTCAGCAGTTCTGGGCTGTCCTCCACCACCTGGGAGAAGGATTGAGGGGGTGGGGGAGGGAAGGGGAGCTTCCTTAGGGCCCTGCCGCAAGCAGGGTGGGGGGCCCAGGGTCCCACTCACCAGGTCAGCGCGGGAACCCTCATGGGGCTGCTTGGGCTGCCGGAGCTGGTTGGGGGCCAGCTGCAGGGACACGCCGTGGCCGTGGCCGTGGCCGCCGCTGCAGGGTGCGTCCTTTTCTGGGTCCTGTGGGGGACGGCGGCTCAGGTCCTGTGGAGCCCCTCCCCCACCCACCTGTGAGGTCCAGCACCCGCCAGGGCCTGACCTCGGGGTCCCTGGGCAGCAAGAGGTTGAAGAGATTCTCCAACAGGAAGAAGGCGTAGAGGCCGCCGAGCACGGCCAGGAGGCGCCAGGTGGGCTCCGAGCCGACGCCATCCCCCTCGCTGTCCGTGTGGCCGTGAGCGTGGTCCCCCTCGCCGTGCGTGTGCAGGCCCAGGACCTGGGGAGCAGGGGGCGCTGGGCTGGGAGAGAGGCTGGGGCGGAGTCCCGGGGTGGGGGCGCGGGGGTGGGGGCGGGCAGACCTTGGGCGTCAGGTGCAGGAGGGCGTCGCCCGTGAGCGCGCCCACGGCCAAGCTCAGGAAGGTCTGCAGCACGTAGTGGGTGGCCACGCTGCAGTGGGTGCAGCTCAGCAGCAGGAGGCCGAAGACCGCGCACAGGCAGATGATCAGCGTGGCCAGGGAGCCGTACAGGTACTCTGGGGAGCGGGGCCGCGTGAGGGGGCGCGCACGGCTGGCCCCCACCCCTGCCCCATCCTCTGGGACAACGGGCACCCTGGGGCACCCTGGGGCACGGCGGGCGGCCGGGCGGGCACTCACGCTCGCTCTGGCTGAGCTGGTCCTTGGTGGAGGTGGTGGGCTGGGGGCTGCAGGCCCCGCTCAGCTGCTGCTGGAGCAGGGCGGGGCTCAGCTGGGCCCATCCCTCGGGGCTCACCCCCTCCTGCTCCGACAGCCCGTACACGGCCATCACGTCCCTGGCACTCAGGCACGCCTGCGGGGCGGGGGGAGACAGCGATCAGGGCCTGAGCAGCCCCGTGGGTGCCCATCTGCCCCCCGGGGCCCCAGGCCACTCACCACGTCCCACTCGTGGGAGCTGCTGTTGAGAGCACCAGGCTCCTGGGGGCTGGCCGCCCTGCCCAGCCTCCTGTGGTCACTGTGGGCCTCTGCACCCAGCCCCAGCGTGTGCATCAGCGTCTCCAGCTCTGGCGGGGAGGCCAGAGTCAGCGCCGGCCGCCGGCTCCAGGCCCGCCCTCACCCTCCCGAGGGACCCAGGTCTCACCGGCCAGGGTGAGGTTGGGCGCCTCACTGCTGTGGTGCCGGAACACAAACTCCACGAAGTACTGGGGGCCCGGCAGGGCGCGGAAGCAGGACCCGCTCCTGGCGTGGTCCAGCAGGGCGGCCAGGGCCGCGCCAGGGTTGCCGGGGGCCCCTGCCCCCACCACCTCCTCCAGCAGCTGAGGGACACCTGTGCAGGCCTGGGGGAAGAGATGGCCGCAGCCTCACCCGGCGCCTGGGCTGGCCGCCTGCCCTGGCACCCCTGGGTCTCCCCCACCAGCCCCTCCCTTGGCATCCGCTCCTGTGAGCCCTCTCCTCCCAGGGGCTGCCAGTGAACACCACCTTGGACCCCAACCCCCCACCACCTCCCCGGCGTGCCCCAGGTGCCCTGTGCGGCCACAGCCAGGCCCCCCAGGCGGCCCCTCC
The DNA here is from genome assembly GCF_033115175.1 of Lepus europaeus. Classification (NCBI taxonomy): domain Eukaryota; kingdom Metazoa; phylum Chordata; class Mammalia; order Lagomorpha; family Leporidae; genus Lepus; species Lepus europaeus. The sequence goes on along the minus strand of NC_084830.1, from coordinate 369,583 downwards.
ACTGGCCGTCGGCCCTTCTCGTCCATTCTGTACCAGGCCTGCCCGCGCCCTGACCTCCTCCCCAGTGGCCTGGCGGTCAATGGGGTCCTCGATCCTCTGCAGCAGCTGGCTCAGGCCCAGGGTCAGGGCACCGGGGCCCTCGAGCTGGGCCAGGAGTCCATCGGCGCGGGCGGCCCAGCGGCCAGCCCGGATGTCGGCACAGGTGCCCTCCGGGTTGCTCAGGAAGAGGGTGGCTGCCGCGCTGAGGCGGGCGATGTGCCGGGACTCCAGGGCCCGCCCCGGTGCCTCGGGCTCGCCCAGGGCCAGGGCATCCTCCACAGACGGGCACTGTGGGCAGAGATGGGTGGGCAGGGGCCAGGCTGGGCTGTGGGTCTGTGTGCGAGGAGCTGCAGCTCCCCCTCAGGGCACCCAGTGGTCCCCACCCCGGGAGTCCACACCGCATGGCCGTGTTAGGCTGGCGGATTGCTGTGTACACACAGGGCGTCCCTGGCTGGGCTCCCCGTCTCCAGCTTTCCCCAGGAGCCACCACCAGTTTGATGGCCCCTGGATTCCTGGGCGCCCGAGGCCCGCCTCCTGGAGTTTGCCCAGGCCTTCCGCTGCCGGCACAGGGTGGAGCAGGCGGGAAGGGGCTGGGGCTGGGGCTGGGGGACCCGTCGGGTGGGGCTGTTACCTTTCCACACGGCCCGCCGCAGTGCACACGGGCCGCTAGCGTATTTAACAAGCCGCCCAGCGCCTCCCGGTCCAGAGCGCCCTGACTGGAGGTGAGTAGGCTCAGCAGACGGGGATGCTGGGCCGCCGAGGCCACCGCCACCAGCAGGGCCAGGAGCAGCCCCGGCCGGAGGCAGGCCGGGGACGCCGGGACCGCCATCGTCGGCCTGCTGCTCAGCGCCTTCTGGAGGCTGTGGGTGTCTGGGTCACTGGGGCTGCCTGGGGCCAGGCTGGGGCTGGGCCATGGGAGACCTCTCCCAGGTATTGGCTGCAGGGCTCTGTGATTGGCTGCTGGAGGCGCCGGATTAGCCATTCCAGTAGCAGGTCCTCCCCGGGGCTGCCGTGGAGCCTCAGATGTGTCTGGTGAGACCGGGTCTCTTCCCTGCAGGTGGGTGGCCTTGGCACCTTCCCCCCCACCTGCCACCCCCCAGAGGCAGCTGGTGGGGCCATCCCTCTGCTCCCCAAGGGAGTTGCCTTGGGACCCTGGCAGCTGGCCCCAAGCTGGGGTCCTGGGACGGAGGTGGTGGATGCCACGTGATCTCACATGGCCCCAGGCCCCTTGCTCCACCCCCTTCCCACTGCCCCCAGCGCAGGTGGTCTAGGAAGCCCCTGAGCCCCGTTCGGATGGGGGTGGGGAAGCCTCTCCCTAGTGCTGGGCTGGGGTCTCCCGGGGCAAGTGCTGCCTGCTGAGTCATGCTCCCCTGGCCAAGTCTCCAGGAACTGCCGGGGGCCTTGGCCTGGCCACTATCTGGTTGGGAGCCCCTGGGTCAGGAGGTCAGGGCCAGTCCTGAGCTCCAGGCCCAGGGAGGGTTCCCAGCCCTGCCCCTCCGGGCCAGCTTCCTGGCCTTTGAACCCCTCAGCCTTATCTCTGCCTGCCTGCTGGGCTAAAAGCACCACTGGGCCCTCCCTCTGTGTCCCACCAAGCTCTGACCCTGAGCCCCGCCTTTGGCATGTGGCTGGGTGGGGAGCCGTAGCCTGAGGCTGGAGGACTCTGTCCCCTGCTCTCTGCCCAGGTCAGGTGCTTCTCCCCTCTGCCCCATCCACACAAAGCCTGATGCCCTCTGGCTGAGGACACCTCTGTGACCTCTGACCCTGAGCCCAAAGGATCTAGGGGGCGACTAGTGACTTGGAGGCACTGGGACTGTAGAATCAGAATCAAAATGGAGAGAGTGTGGCTAAAAGCTAATTGCAGATCTCTTGCTTCTGTACATATTAGCTTTGCTCGCTAATGACTAAGGGTGTCTTGTGAAACTATATGGGGGCTGGCGCCATGGCGCACTAGGTTAATCCTCCGCCTGTGGCGCCGGCATCCCGTGTGTGTGTCCTGGTTGCCCCTCTTCCAGTCCAGCTCTCTGCTATGGCCCGAGAAGGCAGTGGAGGATGGCCCAAGTGCTTTGGCCCCTGCACCCACATGGGAGACCCTGAAGAAGCACCTGGCTCCTGGCTTCGGATAGGCACAGTTCCAGCCGTTGCGGCCATTTGGGGAGTGAACCAATGGATGGAAGACCTTTATCTCTGTCTCTCTCACTGTCTGTAACTCTACCTGTCAAATAAATAAATAAAATCCTTTAAAAGAAAGAAAGAAACTATGTGGGCCCAAATTCCCAGGAACTAGTTTGAAATGTGCCCTCACTGTTATCTTACAACCGTATCTTGGATCCATTATTGGGTTTGTTATTGTTAGCTGTTAACTTACAGCCATATTCTGGTTTTCCTTTTTATTGTTCACTGCATACCAGGGGCCCAGTTCACAATTGTGAGCCCAGTGGACAGAATACTAAACCGAGCTGTGTAACCTGCTGTGGAGGGGTAAGGAGTGTCGGTCCCAATCAGTTACCCTGCCTCTCATTTTCAATAAAATGCATGTGTGACTGCCACTGGTTTTTATTTTATTTTTTTTTATTTATTTATTTTTATTTTTTTTTTTTATTTTTGACAGGCAGAGTGGACAGTGAGAGAGAGAGAGACAGAGAGAAAGGTCTTCCTTTGCCGTTGGTTCACCCTCTAATGGCCGCCGCGGTAGCGCGCTGCGGCCGGCGCACCGCGCTGTTCCGATGGCAGGAGCCAGGTGCTTCTCCTAGTCTCCCATGGGGTGCAGAGCCCAAGCACTTGGGCCATCCTCCACTGCACTCCCTGGCCACAGCAGAGAGCTGGCCTGGAAGAGGGGCAACCGGGACAGGATCGGTGCCCCGACGGGGACTAGAACCCGGTGTGCCGGCGCTGCAAGGCGGAGGATTAGCCTGTTGAGCCACGGCGCCGGCCTGTCACTGGTTTTTGTAGTTCTCTATTTTAGCTGACCAGCGGATGCAACAGGACGAGGGCAGCCCCGCAGGGAGCTGTGGCGGCTCTGTGCTCTACCACAGTGGACAGAGGCTGGGCCACACTGCCTGGGAGCTATCAGCGTCTGGGCAAAGGTCTCGGCCATCCCAGTCTCCCCTCCCCCAGTCTCTGGGCCAAGGGGCAGAGCTGCCTGAGCTGAGCCGCTGGAGGTCTCCCCACAGGGGGCTCCGAGCAGCCTGGGGGCGTCCCTGTTCCTGGCTCAGGAGCCCCCCCTTCTTGCAGCCTCGCCCTGTTCCCCCAAGGGCAGATGCAGCTCGGTGTCCGGTGTCAGTCTGCTCCCATCTGAGACCAAACACCCAGCTCAAGGCAGCAGGCCCTGGGGGTGGGCGTCACCCAGCCTTAAAGAGGAAGGGGATTCTGACCCCTGCTACCTGGTGGGGAGCCTGGAGGACGCTGGTTCTGTGATAGGTTGGTCCCGGTGGGGTGGAAGAGAGGGTTGGGGGGGTCTCCCTAAGAGGGTGCGAGCTGCTGCCCCGTTTGTCCTTAGCAAGGTCCAAGTGCTGGAGCCCACGGCCTGCTCCTCCCCAAAGCTGCCTTAGGGAGCGTCCAGTTTTATCATGAGAATAGCAAGGGAGTGGCATTCCACCCTCTGAGCTCCCAGGCTGCCGTGAAAACAAGTCACTCCCCCAGCCCGACAGGGCCAGCAAGATTCCAAGTCAGGGCCTCAGAGGGGCTCTGTCTGTGCCTTGGGACGGTCAGTTTTCTTCCCAGAATTGTACTTAAAATCCTCACTACCACCAGCCCCTCGGGTCTGCCCGTCTAGGAGCCCCCTCCAGGTGGCTTGGGCAGGAAGTCTCTGACTTAAATAAATGTTGCTTTTGACAGAGACCCGAGTGGCCTGTGTTAGGAAGTTAAGATTGGTGCCTCCTCCCACGGGACTCCATAAACGTTAGGAAAAGAGGTGCAGAACGAGAATCTACAGCCCGGCCGCATTTATTCAGAGAAAACAAAGTTGTAGAGGTGGGCGACCAGCTGCCGGCCTGCGCCTTCTTCTATTTTAGGGGGCTAGGGGTGGGGGTGGGGGAGGGGACTTCCTGGAACTGGTCTTTCAGGAGGCCGTGGGGGAGGGTCTGAAGGCAGCAGTGTGTGAGATCCAAGGGCCAGGAATACATCCCAATGTTTATGGGTGATGAGCGGGGATGGCTGAGGCTCCGGTCTCTCCCACCTGCCTTTCTCTGAGACAGCCACACGGACAGGACACAGAAGGGCCAGTGCCCAAGACAGAGGCGGCAGGGAGGGTAGCCTGCCTGGGCTGTGCTTCATGCCACTGAGCTGGTCACATGTTCCATCACGTGAACAGAAATCCAACAGGGATCCAGACCGCCTGCCCTGCCAGCTGCCCTGCCAGCTGCCCCCTGACACGGGAACCAATGCCCACACTCACCCTCATGCCTTCCCTGCCAGCTGCCCCCCCTGACACGGGAACCAATGCCCACACTCACCCTCACACCCTCCTGACAGCAGGACGGGGCACCCACGCGGCCCCTCCCCCCTGACACGGGAACCAATGCCCACACTCACCCTCACGCCCTCCTGACAGCAGGACGGGGCACCCACGCGGCCCCTCCCCCTCTGACACGGGAACCAATGCCCACACTCACCCTCACGCCCTCCTGACAGCAGGACGGGGCACCCACGCGGCCCCTCCCCCTCTGACACGGGAACCAATGCCCACACTCACCCTCACGCCCTCCTGACAGCAGGACGGGGCACCCACGCGGCCCCTCCCCCTCTGACACGGGTGCCTGGGACTGAACAACCCTGACAATGGTCACGCTATTTTAACTACTCCAGCACCATCTTAGGGAACTCTAGTAAAACATTCCCTGGAAATTGGGCCGAAACCATAAGTCAAGGGCAGGCAGCTGCGGTGGTTTGAGATAACGGCGCCAGATAAAGGCATGGGAAGCACCCAACCACCCCTTATCTGTGGGTCCTGGCAGACGGCAAAAGTATGCAAGGTATTTTCTGCATGCCCCCACCCCATTGTCTTATCGAAACCCTGTAGCCACGCTTTTTTCTGCTTCTGTATCCCCCGCTTCTGCTATCTCCCAGGTATATAAGCGCCCCCCAGACACTACTACGCACGCCTCTCTCCTGCCTCCCGCTGAGTCGGGTCTGGAGACGGCGCTCGTGAAATAAAGCCGCCTCTTGCATTTGCATCGTCTGGTCTGAGGGTTTTTGAGTCTGGGGTCGCGATCTAAAGGGCCCAGTGGGGATTAGGGTCCTTCAGGACCACACCCACCCATGCACCTTCCTCTTCTTGCCCTGGGCTCTGTGCTGGGCCTCTACCTGTGTTCAGCTGTGTTCCCACTGCCCAGTGTGCTGTCTGCGGCCATGGTATACTTCTGCTGGCTTCTGCCCTGGGTCCAGAGCCTGTGCCCTGTACAAGCCCCTCTGAGCTCTCCTCAAATGCCCAGTCCTCCATGTCCAGTGCCCCTGGGCCCTGACAGGCGTCTGCTTAGATCACCTGCGGCAGTGTGCGCCCATCATGGGTGGGACCTCCCCACAACCTGTCCTGTTCCCACCTCTGCAGTGCCACTGCCTTCCCTCACTGGCCCACCCTGCTGAGGGTGACACACGGCCTCTGTGTCTGTCTCCACCTGCCCCACGGCTATGATCTGTGTGTCTCCACCTGCCCCGTGGCTGTGAATCTGTGTGTCTGTCTCCACCTGCCCCACTGAGGCCAGGTGTGGCTCCTGCAGTGCCCCTGGGTGCGGTGCCCCCAGAACTCCACGGGCAGGTGAGACAGCCATGGGGGCAGTGCTGTGCCCAGGGCTCTCGGATGTGCCTCCTGCCCAAGACTCTGACGGTACCCAGCTCAGACGGAGGCTTCTCCCCGGGCCTCTGAGCTCACAGGACCCCAGCAGACAACACACACAGCAGGCTGAGAGGTGAGCCGCCCGCAGCGGGAGGGTCACAGCGTCTTTATTGTGGGGCAGGGTCTCTGGGGTCCTGGTACCACACATAGACAGGGCACGAGGCACGGGAACCCCCACGGGGACACAGGGTGGGCTCAGGCGTGCAGGAAGCGGTTGAAGGCGTTGTAGGCCGACTCCAGGTCAAAGAGCATCTGGCGCACCTGGGAGTCGTCCAGCTCGTCCGAGGCCGACATGCCGCTCAGCGTCTGCAGCCTGGGGAGGCACAGGGCCCGGCGGGGCGGGTGTCGGCGGGCTGGCGGGCGCCGGGCAGCTGGGCCGGGCTGGGGGCACTCACCACTGGCTGACCGTCTGGCGGCCCTCGAAGTCGGCGGGCAGGTGGCTCATGCGGTGCATCGTCTCCATCAGCTCCCGCAGGTCAGGCTGAATCTGCAGGACAGGCGGCAGCTCAGCCCTGCCCCTCCCGGCCCCCCTCCCCTCCCCCCACCCAGCCCCCTCCCCGGCAGCCCCGCCCGCACCTCATCCATGGCGCGGATCTCCAGGCGCAGCTTGTCCATGATGGTGATGAAGAGCTGTGGTGGGCGGGCGCGTGAGGCTCCCAGGGCCGCCCCGGGAGGGGAGACGGCTGCAGCCCGCCCGGGCCCTGCTGCCCTCACTGTGCCCTGCCTGGGGCTCCGCGCTCACCACCCTGGGGCCGTGGGTGTGGGCAGATTCTGGCTGCCCAGAGAACAGGGGCACCCCACACAGGAGACTAGCATGCGCGCCCCTCGTGGACAGCTGGGGGGCATCAGAGGGCCCCTGGACACGGCCCGCCTCTCCGGGGTCTGTGCACCCACCGAGACGACATCGGCAATGCAGCGGTTCAGGTTGCCCTTGTCGTCCTTGATGGTGATGGGCCTGTCTTCTCTGATCCTCTCCATGGCCAGCGGGCAGTCCAGCTGGGGGTGGGGCTGAGGTGGGTGCTGGGCCTCATGGGGCCCCACCCCACACACGTGCCCAACCACACCCTCCCGCGTGTTGGGGGTGACACTGGCTCACTCACACGGAACTTGCGGCAGAACTCATCGATGGAGCTGATTTCTGAGCCCTGAACCTGCCGGAAGGCGGCTTTGTACTGGACCAGGAGCCGGGAGCAGGCTGCGGTGTACCTAGGGAGAGGCCAGCCCTCGGGTCCTGGGCAGCCGGGCTGGGCGCCAGCTCACTGGATGCCGCCCCTAGCTGCTACACAGAACGGCTGCCCCCAGCCTCCCGTTTCCTCCTTAGGCGCCGTCTGCGCCTGGGGGCAGGCTGAGCGCACCCCAGGAGCCCACTGCCCATTCCCAGCTAGGACGGCCCCAAGGCACCAGGGCGGTGGTGATGGGCGCCTGCGGCCTCACTGAGCGCCCGCTCCCGAGGCTGAGCACAGCACCATGGGACATGGGCGACAGCCGGCGGACTCACTCGTTGGGGGTGACACAATCCTTGATGTAAGCTTTCTCCAGGGCCTGCATCGTCTTCACCACCGCAAACAGCTCCGCCATGTTGTCGTACCTGCGCACGACCTATCCATCAGACCGCACGGCGGGGTGGGGACAGAGGCCTCTAGAGCCCAGCGCCCAACCCCTGCCTGGGGGCCGCCTCCTTCACCCTGGCCCTGGCCCCGTGTCCTCCAAGGCTCCCTGTGAAGGGTGGACATGGGGGAGGCCAGGCAGGCGTGGGGGGTGCCGGGCAGCCGGGGTGGACGTGGGGAGGCATTGGGGGTGCCGGGCAGCCGGGGTGGACATGGGGAGGCCAGGCAGGTATGGGGGGTGCCGACAGCCAGGGTGGACATGGGGGAGGCCAGGCAGGCATGGGGGGTGCCGGGCAGCCGGGGTGGACGTGGGGAGGCATTGGGGGTGTCGGGCAGCCGGGGTGGACGTGGGGAGGCATTGGGGGTGCTGGGCAGCTGGGGTGGACATGGGGAGGCCAGGCAGGCGTTGGGGGGTGTGTTGACTCACTTCTCCCGCTCCCGGGCATTCTTGTACAGCTTCACTTCCTGTCAGAAGAGCAGGCCGTGTGTAGCTGGCCTCGCCGCCAGGCCACACAAGCATCCGCTGCTGGCCAGTGAGGGCCAGGTGAGCGTCCCCTACTCACCTCGTACAGCTCTGGCTTGTTCCCAGGGGCTGCAACAGAGCAGGAGAGAGCTGGCCACAGTGCCGACCCCACCCCTTCTCAGCCCTGGGGGAGCTGGAGGGCCGCGTCCACCCGCCACCAGTTTGTGAGTGGGCCGGAGGGCACGTGCTAAACCTGGCCCACCCGTACCTTGCTCCCAGCTCCGTGATGTGACGTCAGAAGCTCGTTACGCACTGCGACCTTTCCCCCAGTGTCCCCAAAACTGAGTGGCAGGGGTGCCCTACGGGTCCTCGGGACACTCACCTCCCAAGCCCGGAGTGGTGGGGACCCCGTGGAACATCCTCGCAGGCTCTGGCAGCCACAGCCCTGAGACCTGGGGAACACAGCCTGTGACAACTCGGGAGCCCCCAGGCGCCCGGCCCCCACGAAGAGCCCCCAGCGAGCACGCAGAGTGCCGCTGACAGGTGAGGGGGCACAGGGAACCGGGGGGCGGGGGCAGCGGGAGGGAGGGGCCCGCCCAGTGAGGGAGGCGGAGCCGGCGGGCAGGTCAGTCCAGACATGGTGTGGTTGGGAAGCCCCCAGGCCCGCGGAAGCGCCGGGGCAGCAACACAAAGGAATCAAGAACGCCAGCCGCGTTCTCCAGGCAGGGATCAAAGGCCAGACGGGCCGCGGCGCCCACATCGCGGTCCACACCGCCGACTGGAGCGCGCTCCGCCAGGCCGCCTCGGGCCCTGGCCAGGCGCCGGGAGGACACGAACCCCACGGGCCTGGCGCCAGCCGGGGTCTGCCCGAGGTGGACGGCGCGCCCAGCAGTCAGCTCTGCCCCGGTCGCCGGCCCCTTCCCGCGGCCCTAGTCCCGGTACCTGGGCGGGATGCGCGAGTCGCCGAGATGGCGCCGGGCGGGGCTTTCCAATCGACTGCTCGGAACTCCCCGGCCTACGCCTGCGCGCCGGCACCCACCGCCCCGAGCGGCAACTCGGCGCTCGCCATCTTGCGCCTGCGCGCTGCCCGCCCGGCCCTCCCCCAGCCTCGGCGCGGTTCCGTGTGCGCCTGCGCCCCGCCCCGCCTCAGACACCAGGGAGGCCGGCTTCAGCTGCGTTTATTGGGGGCTTGGGGGCGGGGGTCAAAGGCGCCGGAAGAAGAGCTTGCGGCCGCGAAGCAGCGCGCCGGCGCCGGGCTGGAGCTGCAGCATGGCGTCGCGGTCCTCGGCGCGGAGCTGGCGGCTGCACAGTCGCAGCTCCCGCAGCCGCGCGCCGATGCGGTCCCAGAGGCCGGCGCCCAGGGGTCCCTGCACGGCACAGCCTAGGGGGAAGGGCGGCCTCAGTCCCGCGGGACCCCGGGAAAGGGCTCAGCCCGTCCCCGTCCTCAGCCTCCCCTTGCAGGAAGCGGACACACGGGGCGCCCGCAGATGTGCGCGCGAGGGTGCAGGTGCAGCCTGTCTTCGGGGGCGCCTTCCTGGAGACGCAGTCTGAACACAGGGGCTCCCCTGTGCACACCCACTTCCAGCCCTTGTCCCTGGAGGGCACCGCCTGGCCCCTGTGCAGACCCCAGCCGGCCATCCCGGGGTGCCTGCTGCTGGCCAGTTCATGCAGTGTGCCCCCAGACAGCTCCAGCGGCGGCGCACAGGCTGGGTCGGGCCACGCCGCGCAGGGAGGCCCAGAGCAGATCCCGCCGGAAGTGGGAGCCTGTGCCACCCTCACTTCGGGCTCTCTCTCCTGCCCACCATGGACAGCTGAGGGCCAAGCTGGGCGGGCCGGCTGACCCCCACCCAGCCTCGGGGAGAAGGGATTCCGGGCACACCGGGCCTCACCTGACAGTCCCAGGAAGCCGAGGCCTTGGGGCCGCTCCTGAAGGGCGCCCAGGAGCTCCTCCAGGCTGCTGCGGCTGATGTCAGGGTTGGCAGACAGGTCGAGGGAGACAAGCGAGGGGCAGACGGGGAGACAGCTGGGAGGACAGGAAGAAGGGCAGGGCTAGCACCCAAGCCGAGCGCGGCCCAGGGACTGCCGGGCTGGCAGGCCTGGGCACCTCCTGGTGCTCCCAAGAGCCAGGGTGGGGCCCTTGTGCAGGCCCTGCAGAGGGTGACAGAAGCTCTAGGAGCCCTGGGAGGGCGACGCCTGGGGGTGGGGCTGGCACTGCTCTGTGCCCCCCCAGCTCCTCGGACCTCACCTTGGGACCAGGGGCACGGGTGGGGCGGGGTGCTACCTGCCGAGGTCTCTCACAGCCTTGTCTCCCAGGTGGTTTGCAGGCAGGCTCAGGTGGGCCAGCACACAGCCTTCCTGCGCACAAGCAGAGGCCCCACACCCTGAGCCAGAGGGCAGGAGGTGTGCAGATGAAGAGCCCTCAGGAGAGCCTGGGGACCCGGGGCCTTGGAACCTGGGCTGTCCCAAACCCCACCCTCCCTCTACCCAGGTGAGCCCAGCTGTGGGAGCCGAGTCCCACATGGCGGCCTGGCAGGTCCCCGCCCTCCTTGTACCTGGGTCAAGTATCTGAGCACAGGCTCCATGAGGCCCAGGTCACTCTTGCTGGCTGCCACGGAGCCGAGCTCCAAGCGCAGGAGGGAGTGGGCTGGCAGGCTGTGCAGGGCCCTGGCAAGGGCAGGGGCACCCAAGGCATTGTAGGACAGGGACAGGGTCTCCAGGCACGTGGCATCTGCACCAGGGCCAGAACCACTGTCAGGACAGCACCCCACCCCCCCGAGCCCAGGGGGCCAGCACTCACACACCTTCCTCTGCCTAGAGTGGCAGGCCCAACCCCCGGGTCAGCTCACCCCGGAAGGCACTTCCCAGGGCTTCCTGGTGGCTCAGAAGGAAGCCGGGGCCGAAGCTGCAGGCCTGCAGGCGCAGGGTGCTGAGTGCGGGGCAAGCCTGCAGGAGGAGGGCCAGTGCCTGGCCACAGCCGTCCCCCAGCGGGTTCATGCTTAAGTCCAGCTCCTCCAAGTTCTGTGAAAGACAGGGGGCAGGGCCTGGGCTCCTAAAAGCACGGTGGGCTGGGCCTCCCTCAGGGGTCCCCTTGCACGGGGCCTGCCTGACGGCACAGCTGATGCTGGCCACCACCTTTACCTGCAGCACAGCCTGGCCTGGGAGGCCCGTGGCGAGATGGCGTAAACCTTCAGGGCCCAGGTGGTTGGAGGACAGGTCGAGGAGGACCAGGCTGGGCATGGTACCCAATGTAGCCAGCAGCTCAGCGGCACACCCGTCCCCCAGCCGGTTCCCTGCCAGCCGCAGCTCCCGGAGCGCCGTGTGGAGCTTGAGGGCCCGTAGGAGGGGCGTGAGCTGGGCCGGGCGCAGGGCCAGGGAGCAGGCACTGAACGAGGGGCCCGAGTCCTGGTGCTCCACAGCCTGCAGCACCTGCGGGTGCTCCTCTGGGGGGGGATGTGTGGGGTCAGCGGGGCCAGAGCCCATTTCCTGCCCTGAGTCCCAGGAGGCCACTCCCACAGCGGGGTGTGCGGGCCCTGACCTGTCGGCCCCCCGACAAGCTTCCTGGCCAGCCCATGGCTCACCGTATCCCACTCTTCCCACGGATAGCTGACAGCTCGTGGCTGTCTTCCTGGCTCACCTCCCCCACCCCAGACACAGAACCCATCAGACACTAGGCCAGGGAGGGGCACCCATACCCCACGGGCCGCAGACCTCGGGCTGGCCCCCTCGGCCCACCCTTCACCTGAAGATCTGGGTTCCTGGGCCCTCACCTTGCCCTAGGCTCTGGCAGGCCCGACGGTAGCGGTCAGCCAGCGGGGGGAGGTCCCATGAGCTGACTTCCGCCAGTACCTGGAAGTCACCGGCAGTGAGTGAGCCAGCGGCCTGCGGGGCCTCGTGTGGGGACCCTGGGACCAGGACCTGCTGCTCACCTCATCGTTGCTCTGCAGCACGTCAGGGATGGGGTCTTGTGGGGCCAACAGAGCCCCTTCCTTTTGAAGGGTGAGCCTGGGCAGCAGGCCACAGGTCTGGTAGTAGCGCTGGGCAGCCTGCTCGGCCAGCCAGGCCACCGGAGGGGCCTCACTGCTGCAGGACGGGGGCACACTGAGCCCAGGGTCCTGCAGCCCTGCCCAGGGCCCACAGCTCCCATAGCTCCCACCCGGCCATCTCCCTGACAGCCGCCCCCGCTCCCCCCTGGAGCACAGCACACGGCCAGCTCCTCTGGTCATTCCTAGGGCCACGGGGCCGGCCCACACCACTCCTGGGACCCAGGCTGGGTTAGTACCAGGCCCCGTCCCCCAGGCCAGGCTGCTCGAGCTCAGAGCCCCTGTCACATGTCCCACTCTCCCTGCTGCTGGCTGCCCAGGCATGGTGCTGCACTGGTTGGCAGAGGTGGCCAAGCACAGGGCAGAGCAAGTGAGGCCTTACCTGTGTGGGACAGGGATGAGGAAAAGATTATCCTGAACTCGAACCCGGACCCTGAGGGGAGGGGGCGGCACCGGACCCTAGGCAGGTGCGGGAGGGGGAGTCAGGAAAGGCAGAGGCCTCACCCCCACCTGCCCCAAGCTGGGAGCTGGCTGCGCTCCACACCATGTGCTCACCGAGGGTGGGCCTGAGGCCCTGGGGGTGCTGGGGCTCCTTGGAGGCTCTGCAGCCAGGCCGCTGTCCCCTGTGCTCCTGGGGGCACTCCAGCCCTCAGGACAGGCTGGGCGGGTCTGCTGGGCCTGGGCCCGGGGCCTGGCAGGGCACTCCTCACTGTCCTGGCCCGCGGCACGAGGCCTTCTGCTGTCCCCATTGCCCTGGGGGCGGGCTGGGCGGCCGCTCTGCCGGCTGGGGGCTTGGGGTGTGTCCAGCTCCAGCCAGTCCCCAGCCACATACTCCTCCTCAGGGATGAGTGCGGCCCGGGAGGTGGGGGCTCTGGCCAGGCCCCGAGAGCCAGACCCCAGGCGCTGGCTCTGGGCGCTGCCCACGCCGCGGATGGCCGCCTGGTAGGCTGCCCTGCCAGCACCCGCGGCAGCCGCCTCCGAGGGAGAGTGCCGGGGCCTCTTGTGAGACGGCCGGGGGTGACCCGAGCCGTCCTCGTCCTCCGAGCTGCTGCTGCTGGCCACCCAGTGCCTGCTCCTCCGAGGCCTGGTGGCCACTGGAGGAGCCCTGACGTAGGCCTGGGAGGCCTCTGCAGGTCCAGGGGTTCGAGAGGGTGGCTCCGGGCAGGGGCTCGAGGGAGGAGATGTCTCAGGGTCAAACAAATGGTTGCTGGGCACCGTCCGGGAGGCCTGGGCGCTGTGGGCAGCTGGGGAGAGAGCCAGTTGTGAGGGGCAGCCCCACCCCACCCCGTCCCGCCGCCTCTGCGGCCCTAGGTGTGCTCCAGGGGCCTGGGGGAGAGGGGACCCTGCCTGCCTCGGCCCGCAGTCGCCTGCAGCAGCCTCTCCATGGCCCCAGCCTTCTGCCGCGTCTCCAGGTCGAGCTCCTTGCAGTACAGCTTCACCCATTGCTGCAGCGTCTCCAGTGGACTGTGGCCCTGCACGGCACCTGGTGAGCAGGAGCACAGCGCCCCCCCAGCCCCCCCCCAGCCCCCGCCCGGCCCCTGCTCACCTTCTTGGTCCGGAGAGTAACGGACGCGCCCCGCTCAATGAGCAGCTCAGCCACCTCGAAGTGGCCGCAGTTGAGAGCGTCATGCAGGGGCGTGATGCCCTCGCAGCCCTGGCCGCCTGGGTCATCCACCGCGGCCCCATGGTCCAGCAGGAAGCGGACGATGTCTGTGGACAGGCGGGACGCAAGCTCCGTGCCCAGGGCCCTCCTCAGACCCCGCCCCGCCCTGTGCCAGCCCCCACTGTCACCCACTCACCCAGGTGCCCGTGGTTGCAGGCCTCGTGCAGAGGTGTCCAGCCACAGTAGTCCCGAGGGTTCACAGGGTGGCCCTGTGTCAGGGACAGCAAGAGCCTACCCAGTGCATCCCAAAGCCTGGCCCTGGCCCGTCTTGCAGCCCCCACGGGCCCTCTGTGGCTCTGCCTGGCACTCTCCTGCCACAGCCCAGGTCTCGCCCGCGAGGAAGGCACGCCTGCCCCCTGAAGCCCGCTTCCCACCCCTTGTGGAAAGACGACTCGGCCGGTCAGGGGCAGGCAGGGCCGGTCCTCACCCTGGCCTGGTCAGTGCTGGCTGCCTCAGACTGTTCAACACCGGAGACCCTGCCCAAACCCACAGCTCCCTCGCAATGGCTCGGGCCCAGTGGTCTGCCCCACCTGCCTCACGAGGTCCTGGACACGGCGCAGCTGGCCTTCGATGCAGGCCCGATGCAGCAGGGTCTCCCCCATGTCGTTGCGCCGGTTCCACTGTGAGTACACAGAGGCATGAGAGGCAGGGCTGCTGAGCTGAGGGGCGGGGTGGGACGGGGGACCACATCCTCACCTTGTCCACCTTCCGCCGGCCCAGGCAGCCCTGCAGCTCCTCGTCCTCGAGCTGCTGGGACAGGCCGTCAGCGTCTTCCTCTGGAACAGAGCCCAGCCCACAGCCCCATGTCAGCCTGCGCGGGGTGAGAAGCCCCCACTTCACCTCGGCTCCCAACCTTGTGAGCCGGGGCGGCAGCCAGAGAGGGTGGACTTGGGCAGGTAGCCCCGGGGCTCCTCAGCCAAGCCCGCGTCTCAGCATACCCCTGGCCCTGCTGGCAGGCCCTCTCCCAGAGGAACTGCACCCTGACCCTGTCCACTAGTGTGCTGGTCTCTTGCCCCTGCCCTGTAGGTCAGTTTCCTCCAGCCCAAACTGTCCACTGCCCCTCACCTGGGAGGACCCAGGTCACTCCCTTCAGCCTGGCACACGCTCGGCTCCCAGCCACCCGAGCTCCGCCTTCTCCCTGCCTGTCCTGGCTGGTCCAGCCCTCTCCACACCGTCCTTGCTCATGGCTCCTTGCTGGTCCCAGGCCCTGCCCCCTCCTCCCCACCCTCCCCCGGCAACCCCTGCTCACACCTGCTGGCCAGTCACACCCACCCGCTTCCTCCTCCAAGGCACAGTTGCCTGGGGCCTGCTCCAGGTTCTGGAGGCCGCCCTAGGTACGCCATGGCCTTCCCTGACTCCACCCCCCAAGCCGCTCTCAGCTCCAGCCGGGCCCCACATCCACCTGTGTGGCTGACCGTACCAGCCTGGGGAGGACTCAGGGATGTGCTGGGCTGCTGTGTGATACGTCCTGCCTGGCCTCGCCTGGACGGCACACAGCCCTCAAACACACCACTGGCCCCCGGCTGATGTGCACAAAGCCCCCAGCGCCAGCCCCTCCAGGAAGGGCCGGCCTGCTCCCCTGCCCACGTCCAGGGAAGCAAGGGGCACAGCCCAGAGCAGGCTCCCTGGGGGCACAGCGCCAGCTCTCAGCAGGGCCAGGGAGAACACGCAGGTGCAGCTGCACGGCGGCCCTCACCGCTCTCCGAGAGCTCCGGCTCACTGGCCTCCCAGGCCTCGCTGGCCTCTGCCTCCCCCTCCTCCTCCTCCTCCTCCTCCTCCTCCACACGGAGCTCCTGCAGTCGGACTTCAGTGCCGTGGGCCTCCTGCGGCTGCAGCCTCAGCTGCACGGTGTGGAGGTGCCGCAGAACCTGCCTCTGGGGAGCAGCGGGGAGTCCAGTTCAGAGGCCCCTCTCAGGGCTGGGGGCAGGGGGTGCAGAGCAGAGGCTGGGTTTGCTGGGGACCTGGTGAGGGTGGGCACGGTGTGGGCTCCTGCACCTGCAGCTGGTGCTGCTGGGCCTGCTGGGCACAGCTGAGGGCCTTCTCGAAGCAGGGGGCCAGCAGCTCGTACGCGTCGCCGGCCTCCTCACGGGACAGCGCAATGTTGAACCAGGTCTGGGCCTCCTGGGGCAGGAGGAAGGAGGAAGTCAGGCTTCGGCCACCACGGCCAGCCGGCCACAGCCATGGCCCAGTTCCCCACACGCCCCATTCTGTGCCCAGCTCCTAACTGCTCGAGGCCAGCAGTCCAGGCGGGCACTGGCCATCCACGCACACCCCTCGAGGTGGCTGTGGGGCGACCCGCACCCTGGGCGGCGAGCAGGGGCGTCACCTCCAGGGCGTTGCCATGGCGCAGCCTCAGCTCCTCTCGGTAGTGGTGCTCGGCCTGGCGGTGCTGCTTCATGTCTCCCAGGGTGGTGGCCAGCGACACGTGGATGACGGCCAGCTCGGGCCCCGGCCTCTGCAGCAGCTTGGCGAGACGCAGCTAGGGGGCCGGAGCAGTGAGGTGGGGGCCGCCTCCCTGGCCTGGCCCCTCTGTACCTGCCCCCAAGCCACACACCTGCTTCTGGTACGCCTCAGCCGCCCTGGGGAAGTCGCCTGCCTTGGAGAACAGGTCCCCCAGCTGCTCACAGACGGCCATGGCGCCTTGAGGGTCACTGCCCTCGGCTTCCTCCAGCTGCTGCTGCAGCCGGACCACCGCCAGCACTGCCAGAAAGGGTCTCGTGAGGGGGCGTGCCACGCCTCCACCTGCCCGCCGACAAGGGAGTGGCAGGAACCCGACTCGAGGGGTCATCTTAGGGTTAGCGGTAACACATGGAGCAGTCCGAGACGGCGCCTAAGCGCTGAGACCCACGCTGCGCCGCCACCTGCTCTCCTGGCCCACAGTCCTCAGTGAAGGTGCGGCCAGTTCCCGCCACCCTCCAGAGCGACACACACTCGAGAAAGAAGGGGTCTCCTCCCAACGAGGACCCGTCCCTTGGGTTGGAAGAGACCCCACACGGAAGCTGCCACTTCCCCGAGGACATGTGCTCCCCCCCCCCCCCGTGGGGCAGAAGGAAGCCCCCCCCCCCCCCGGCCTCCTCGCCTCTCACCATACTTGAGGCTCTGGCAGACGGCCGTCCTCTGCAGAGGCTTCTGGGAGCCCAGCCTGTAGGCCTTCTTCAGGGCTCGTTTGGCAGCCAAAAAATCCCCCAGGTCTTGGAGGATCTGAGGAGCAGCGGGAGAGGCTGGCAGACGCCCGGGGCCCAGCCCGCCCAGGCCGAGCCCAGGGCCGGGGCAGCGGGTACCTGTGAGACCGCCACGCAGCACTCGCTCTCCATGAACCGCTTCTTCATGGCGCGCGCGCACTCCCGGGCCCCCTCCAGGCAGCGCATGGCCTGGGAGAGCTGCCCTTCACGCCAGTGGATGGTTCCCAGGTTGTAGCGGGCACGGAACAGGTCCTCATACAAGTGGTTCTGCCTGTGGGCGCAGGCGTGACGGGCGCTCAGGGTGGCGACACGCAGGGCACACCCAGCCAGTCCAGCCCTGCCCTCTCCCCGCAGGGCACGTGTGCGGGTCTCACTCAGCGAGGAAGATGCTCTTCTTGAAGTAGGCGTTGCACAGGGCCGTCTGCTGCAGGCTCTCAAAAGTGAGGCCCAGGTTGAGGTAGAGCCTGGTCCTCATCTCGCTCAGCTCCCGCGGAGTCAGCACCCCTGGAAGACGCCCCCGCGGTCACAGCCTCCCCTACCCCCGGCTGCTCCCCTCACCGTGGGAGCCAGCATGGCCGGAGCTGAGGTGGACCCACCTTCCAGCTTCTCGTCAACGATAGCCAAGCTCTTCTCAAAGGCCGCCTGCGCCTGCAGCAAGGCCTCCCTCGACTGGGAGTGGTCGTGGATGTCCAGGTGGGTGCGGCCTATGGTGGCCCAGGCCCTCTGCAGCTCGGTGTGGTTGGATAGGGAACCAGCCAGCTCCAGGTAGCGCTGCTGGTGCTGGCGTGGACAGAGACCGATGCTGGGAGCTCACCCCGCCTCAAGCGAACCCCACCCAGGGCAGAGCAGGCCAGGCCGGCCCGGCTCCTTCTGTCCCGCGCCCAGGGCCGTCAGTGCGATGGCTGCGGCACGGCATCAGGGCAGAGGGGCGACAGGGACCCCGCCGCGGGCGCGACCCCCGGGAACCACACTTCCGCCCACAGCTTCTGCTCTCGGCTCCCTAGGCGGAGGCGCCGCGCACCTGCAGGGCAGCCGCGAAGTCCTCCAGCTCCGCCAGGCGCTCCCCGATCTTGCGGTGCGCCACCGCGCAGCCCAGGCTGTCGCCCGCGCCCTCCAGGAGCTGCAGCTCCCGCCGGTGCTGCTCCAGCGCCTCTGCGTAGCGGCCTGCGGGGAGGACACCGGGCGATCGCTGTCAGGGCCGCCCCGCCGCCCACCACCCCGCCGCCCCGCAGTCCCGTTGCCCCGCCGCCCACCGCCCCGCAGCCCCGCAGCCCCGCAGCCCCGCCGCCCACCGCCCCGCAGCCCCGCAGTCCCGCCGCCCACCGCCCCGCCGCCCACCACCCCGCAGTCCCGCTGCCCCGCCGACCCGCAGCCCCGCCGCCCCGCAGTCCCGCCGCCCACCACCCCGCAGCCCCGCCCCGCCGCCCACCACCCCGCAGTCCCGCTGCCCCGCCGACCCGCAGCCCCGCCGCCCCGCAGCCCCGCCGCCCACCACCCCGCAGCCCCGCCCCGCCGCCCACCACCCCGCAGTCCCGCTGCCCCGCCGCCCCGCAGACCCGCAGCCCCGCCGCCCCGCAGTCCCGCCGCCCGCCGCCCCGCCGCCCCGCCGCCCCGCCGTCCGCCACCCCGCAGTCCCGCCGCCCACCACCCCGCAGCCCCGCAGCCCCGCCCCGCCGCCCGCAGACCCGCCGCCCCGCCGCCCCGCAGTCCCGCCGCCCACCGCCCCGCAGTCCCGCCGCCCACCACCCCGCAGCCCGCCGCCCACCACCCCGCAGCCCCGCCCCGCCGCCCACCACCCCGCCGCCCCGCAGTCCCGCCGCCCCGCCGCCCGCCGCCCCGCAGTCCCGCTGCCCCGCAGTCCCGCTGCCCCGCCGCCCACCACCCCGCAGCCCCGCCCCGCCGCCCGCCGCCCCGCCGCCCGCAGCCCCGCCGCCCCGCCGCCCACCACCCCGCAGCCCCGCAGCCCCGCCCCGCCGCCCCGCCGCCCGCCCGCGCTCACCATGGCCGGCCAGCAGCTCCCCCAGCTGGTGGCAGCAGGCTGCCTCCTCACGCAGCTGCCCGCTCCTCTGGGCCTTGGCTTGGGCCTTGCTCAGCTCTGCCAGGAACAGGGAGGCGGGGAGCTGAGCCTCCGCCCGGGGCCCCTTCCCTCCTCCACGCCCCCGGCACTCGGGCCCCGCGGGACTCACGGCGAAGCTCGCGCTCCAGGCTCATACTCCGGTCGTCGCCGCCGCCGCCGCCGCCGGCTCGGACTTCCCGCGCGGCGCCCACGGCCCCGCCCCCTCGCCATCGCGCTTGCCCGGTCCCGCCCCTGAGGGTGCGCATGCGCGGGATGGCGGCGCAGAGCGTTCTGGGAAGTGTAGTCCGCTCTCCTGAGGCATTCTGGGAGTGGCCGTCCGCCTGGCGCTGGGGCGGCTCGGGAGGGTGGACTCCTTGCCATCGCGGCCGCCGGGTGCCGGACAGTCCACCTCACGGTCCGCTGCGGACGCCGTACTTCCTGTAGAAATGGAGGCGCGCACAGAAGGCCTGCTTTCACGAGCAGCTCTGTAGCTGAACGGCAGAGACGAAGCCCTTCGGCGGGCGCGCTCCGCCGGTGCCGGCACGGGCTGGGCCGGAGCTCGGCCGGGTGTCCCGCGCCTGGCCGGACCCGCCGCCTCCCAGGGTGCGCATCAGCGGGAGCGGAACTGGGGCCCGCGCGCCCCGTGCGCGGCGCAGGGGGCTCTCCCGGCACGCAGCCCCACCGCTGGGCACCGTCGTGGGAAGGGCGAGTGTGTTTTGCAATACCGCTTGCCCGAACGATTCCAAGGCGGTGTTTTGTGTTGAGAAGCAAGCCGGCCATGGAGGCCCCAGCCCCTCCGCGCAGACAGACCTGCCTGCTTGAACGCCGGCTCCGGCCCACGCGGGCGGTGACCTGTAGCCCGCGACAAGGTCACGGCAATAAAACTGTCACTGCTCCGTGCTCCGTCTCACACGCACCTGTCACCGTGACACTTCCCAGCTTCCTGAGGAGGGGGTACTCGAGCCCCACCCCCAGCTGCACCCCTCCTGCCTCCAGCTCCACATGAAGGGTGGCACCGGGGCATCTGAGACTTGCTGGAAGGAGCTGACAGAGAGGGACATCGCCCTCTCCGGTTCACTCCCCAGAGGGCTGTGACAGCCAGGGCTGGGCCAGGCGGAAGGCAGGGGCTTCCTCCAGGATTTCCACCTGGGTGCCGGGGCCTTGGGGCAGCCTCCACCTAGGCCAGGCTTCCTCAGGCTGTGAGCAGGGAGCTGCGTCAGAAGGGGAGCAGCCGGGACCGGGACCCTGACGGGCAGCGGCTTATCCGGCCCCCGCGGCTCTCCCCGGCATGCCGGTGTCTCCACGCTGTGTGTAAATCTTGTCGCTTGGCTAGCCTCCGCCTGCGTCTCATCCTCTAGTTCTCACTGGGATAAGAACACGGACACCGCCATCCACGACACCGTGGCCCAGGCGTCTCACCTGCACGTATCTGGAATCCCGTGACTGGGGTTGCCCGGGGCCTCAGCCCCTGTGCTGCACCATGTGGGTGCTCACGGCCACCTTGGGGCCGTGCCCTTGGGGTCGCAGCTGGTGCACAGTCCACCGATGCGGCTGCACCCTCATGGGTGACCCACGCAGACCCAGTGAGGAGAACCTCCCAGCTGTGTATACAGGGTGTGGGATAAGACTTGGAGGCTGGGGGCTGCTGCCCTCAACGCTGGCATATCACAGCGCTGGCTTGAGTCTTGACTGCTCTGCTTCCGACCCAGCTCCCTGCGAAGGCCCCAGAAGAGGACTAAGTACAGGAGCCCTGCCTCCCACGTGGGAGACCTGGGTGCAGTTTCTGGCTTCTGGCTTGAGCCTAGCCTAACCCCGACCATGGTGGCCACTTGGGGAGTGAACTGCAAGATGGGAGGTCTTGCTCTCTCTCCCTTTCTCCCTTCCTCCCTAACTTGACCTTTGGAATAAAATAACCTTAAGAAAGCAACAACCACCAGGACTCAGAAGCCTGCTTCACTGACCACTTGCTCCCGCACAGCACAGCTGTGAGGCTGGAGGGCCCGGGGAGCAGGCACCAAGGCACAGACCAGCTTAGAGCGGGGTCTGGGAACTACGGCTCAGTGGGCAGGGTGCCGCCACCCCTGCACTGCTGGGAGACCACACACTCCGTGCCCTGCAGCCCTGGCCTCCGGAGACCCCTCTCCCCTCTGCCCGCCGCCTGTGTGTGAGGCACTGCCAGGGCTGTCTTCTGGGGAGGAAGCGAGATGAAACACTGTTTGGGATACTTTTAAAACTACAGGAGCACACAGAAAATATCCAAAAAACACCCAGGCCACAAAAGTGACAGGGACATCATTTCCAACAGAGGTAAAACACTTCCTGCTCCACGCTGTAAAAACCACTTTTATTATTTGTGTAAGTAAATGCCTCACTTTGGGTGAACCGAGGGAAGTGGCGCTCTCAGCACGGAGGGTGAGGCCTGTGGTAGCCGAGGAGGCTGGGCCCTCACGGCTCTGCCCTCAGGTGATGTGGGGTCCTGAGACACAGCAGGGCCATGGCCCCCCAGGGTGATGATGCCGCACAGGGGTTTGTGGCCTCAGCCCCGGGGGAGGGGGGTGGAGGGGAGGCTCAGCTGCTATGGCGAGTGCTGCTCAGGGCACGGGGCCACCCCGGTCTTCCCAGCTCCCCAGACACACCACGGGCGCCTGGGTGCTGCCCTTGGGCCGTTCCCACTCCAGGACAGAGGCAGGGCTGCAGGGTTCAGCCTGCCCTGGGCCTCCTTCCTCCTGGTGGCCTCCAGGCACCCCTGCAGCCCTAACAGCCCAACCTGTTCCAGGGACCCAGCCCTCTGCTGAAATCCACATTTCACACGGCAGCACAGGCCCACCACAGCCCCGGCCCTCACACCACCGCTTTGCAACTCAGTGGTGTCCACGCTCCCGATGCGTGCACCACAGCCGTGTCCCCTGACGCCCACAAAGGCCTGGGCTCCTGAGCTGGCTGCCTTCTGGGCTGGACACTGGGCAGGGCAGCCAGGCAGTGGGGCTCCCCTGGCTGTACTGGAGCCAAGGCTGTGCTGCGGCAGCTGAAAACCCAGCACAGGGCCTTCCTGCCCTCCACGGCCAGACTGCCTTGCAGGCCTGGCAGCTCTCACGCCCACACGCTGGGTGGGAGCAGAAGCCCAAACAGCTCTGGGAACTCACATGTATGGGGCGGGAGGGCCCAGACCTGCTCAGGAAAACGGGGGCCCCCAGCCCCCAGCCCTGTCCCGTCCTCCTGAGGCCAGAGGAGGGAATGCCCCAGGTCCTGCTCAGTTCCGTGGACACAGGGTAGTGGGGAGCCAGGCCCAGTAGCATGCAAGAGGCAGGGTCCAGCGGGCTTGGCAGGGCACAGGAAATGGGTTCTTTGGTATCGAAGCGAGGAAAAGCCATCACACAAGAGCCACATCTCCACAAGCGTGGCTGGCACAGCTCTGCTCTGCCCTCCCCTCCAGGCAGGGCCCCTCTCTTGCTGTGAGGCCCAAACAGTGGCCCTGCTCCGGCCCCCGAGCAGCCGTCAGAGGGCAGAGCTGGCGGAGTCCCCGCTGGAGAGGGGCCCCGGGTGCAGGGCCAGCGTAGGGGGAGCAGCCCTGGCGCTCTCTCCACAACCAGGGATGCTGGGCCCTCAAGGCGGGGCCTGGCCAGTCCAGTGTGTTTCTCGTGGGAAGACACAGAATTCCAAAACTGTGCTGAGCCCTGGTGGTAGCCGACACCTGCCTCCCTGGGGACCCTGCCTGGCTTTTCCTGCCCAGGTCTCAAGCATTGGGCGAGGTGACGTCTCCAAGTCTGGGGGGGGGGGCACATATAGGTGCAGCGGCAGGGACAGAGGGCCCTCTGACCCCAGGCCACAGCAAAGCCCCCACACTGTGCGCTCAGAGCCACGCCTTCCCCTCGAACAAAACAGAAAGTAGGAAACAAGGCTGCCTTTTTAATTGCAATCAAATACGCCGTCTGAAGTCAGCGGGGGCCCTCTGAGCCCAGCGGGACTCGCGCAGGGGCTGCAGCAGGCAGCGCCGCCTCTGGGCTCTCAGCTCCTGGCACCCGTCCGAGCCCGTGTGCCCAGCGCGCCGCCTCCTCCGCGGTCAGCCCAGCCTCCGGCCGCCCGGGGAGCAAGGGAGGGCCGGGGTGAGGACCGCGCGGCGCAGGCATGCAGACCTCGCCGGCGTGTGTCCAGCGCCCGCCCTACTTCTGGATCTGGAACAGGAAGAGCCGCAGGTTGATGTTCTTGGCGGCCAGCAGCTTGTTGCACTCCACGGAGTCGATGATGGGCAGCGGCACGTAGTCCGTCTCGTTGCTCTCGTTGGTGAAGACGAAGTGGTAGATGACGGGGCTGATCCGCACGTCGTCGTAGGGGCCCTTGAGCAGCAGGAACGAGCACTCCAGCGGCGCCGTGACCTTGCTTTTGAGCAGCAGCTGGAAGGACAGCGTGCGCCTGCACGACAGGTTGGGGTTGCGCTCCGAGTCGTTCACGCGCGCCTTGAGCACCCAGGTCTGGCTCAGCACTGTGAACCGCGGCGTCTCGTAGTACAGGCGCGTGATGAAGTCGTCCGTGCGGTACGGCCGGAACTGGACCTCTGCGGAGACAGACAGGGCCGGGGGGCGCCGGCCGTCAGCGCGGGCGGGGCAGCGCGGCGGCGCCCTCCCCGGCTGGGCCCGGGCGGCTCGGCCGGGGAGGAAGGCCACTTACCCGGACGCAGCGTGCTCTACTTGTCACAAGGCAAGTCAAACGCCATAATGGCAAATGGAGGCGCACAAGCTTTGGGGGAACAACTACGAACAGAACCGACACGAGTTAGTGCGAGAGGCTCTGGCGCGGGCCTCCCTCCTCACCCCAGGCCCCGCCCCGCGGGGGCGGGGTAAGCAGACACACAGACAGGAGGCGGATCTGAAACAAGCGCTTTTTATTGGTTCCGATACAGAGCTGCCAGAGGAGCTGGCAGGCGGGCGTGCGGCACGCAGGCCCGCCAGGGGCGCAGCACCCGGTCCGTGGGCGACGGGCTGCCGCAGGCTCCGCCCAGCTGTCTGGGGCTGTCCGGTGGCAGGCAGCCCGCTTTCACAGAGTCCTCTCTTGCCGCCCACTGCCTGGGCCGGCGAGTCCCTCCGTGGAGGCGTGGGCTCCCTGGCGACCAGTCCTTCCTGCAGGCAGGGGGGCTTCCCACCTGGCCGCTGCCGCAGCCAAGTGCTGCAGCCCACCCAGACCCCCAGGGCCTGGCCTGGACCATCGGTGCCACAGCACCCTCCAGGACGGCCAAGGCTGCTACCAACCAGGGCCACGACTCCGTGCCGCTGGGGCCCACTGGGCCCTTTGCCTCTCGGGCCCGCTCAGGCCCACAGCTAGCCACGGTCCAGGCAGCGTGGCGTGACCGGCCGCCCGTGGCTGCCTGGCGAGGGCCCAGCAGTGGAGGGATGGAGTCTCCCCGAGCGGCCCCTGCGTCAACGTCAACGGCTGCTTCTTGCTGTTCTCTGCACCAGGCTCTGCCTGGCTGCTGTTTCCCGGCACGTTCAAAGGTGGTGGCCATGGCCCGGAGAGCCACGAGATCCAGCGGGCCTGGCCTGGTCCAGCCTGCCCGTCTGTGGCATCCACTCAGTTCTACAGTCTGAGCTCGGTGCCCTCGGCTTGCCCTGGAGCCCCTTCCCTGAACAGCTTCTTGCTGGCCACAGGAGGCCCTGCGGCCACTGCAATGGCCGCCGAGGGCCTGGACCCAGGTTGGACCAAGCAATCGTCTTGTTCCCCGCCCTCAGGCCCGAGACACATCCCTTCCTGCTCAGACCCTGGCTGGGGACGGGTGGGAGGCGCTGCCGTGGGCCACTCGGGCGTGCCCTGGTCCTGCCTGGCCCCTCAGCCTCCAGACGCTGGCCCCGCGGCGCGGCCTGCGCCCAGTGCCCGGAGCGGCCCGGAGCGGCCCCGCGCGGCGTGCAGCAGGCCGGGCGGCTCACCTGTGTAGCCGATCTTCTCGAAGCTGAGCAGGCTGAAGATGCTGTTGTACAGCTGCGTCTCCTTGCGGTGGCTCTGGTCCATCTCGTCCAGGATCTCCATCAGCTCGTTGCCCGTCTTGGTGGGGTGGGCACACGCGGCCTCGTGCACCGTCAGCTCGTGGAAGGGGCCGTGCCAAGGGCAGCCAATGCGCTTATACTTGCACTGTGTCACCCTGGGAGGGGGCGGGCACAGTGGTCAGGGCAGGCAGCTGCACCCCGATCCCGCCCAAGGCGGCTTCCACGCGGCCACGAGAGGGCACTCAGTGGTGACCCTGGTTCCTCGTCAAAGGGGGGGAAGAGATGGACAGACGGGGGCCGGCAGACACTGACCCCACACAGCCTCGTTCCGGGAGAGGCCCGGTGGCTGGGCCCCTCTGGCTGAGTGGCCACCATGTCCCAGGCCCATGACCAGAGAACACCCGGAGGGCGAGGGTCCCGTCCAGACAGCCTGCTGTATGGCCTTGTGCCCCGCCCCCCCCCCCCCCCGCAGGGGCCTGCAGGGGCCTGCAGGGCGGTACTCAAGGCCCAGCCCCGCCCAAACCAGGGCCCTGGCCCTCCCCGGCCGGCAGTTACCTGTCCTGGCATTCCTCTTTCTGGTGCCTCTCCAGGAGGGAGCGGGGAAACTGGCGCAGGCAGAAGCCACACTCTGCGGGCAGCTCGCTCACGGCTTTCTCCACGGCCAGGTTCCGGCAGCAGAGGCTCTTACTGATCTCACAACGACAGTTGGGGCAGGTGGCCTGCTCCTCCTTCAGCCGGGCATCTGCTAGTAGGTGGATAAAACAGCCAGCGCACATCAAGTGACCGTTAGTACACTGCGAAGAAGGAAAGGGAGATGGAGCTCACAGGCCTGTGGCACTCGCGCCGCCCGCGCCCGGCAGGGCCGGGGCAGGCAGCCATCCCGAGGGGCTCCCGCTGGCGAGGAGTGCGTCCTCCCCAGGCAGCAGACAGCTGCGCAGGAGGGCCCCGAGACGGCCACCACTCCAGCCGGGCAGGCTGACGGGGGTGGTCCCCCACACCAGGCCCAGATTTTGGTGCCTACACAAAAGTGCCCAGGGCATTAGCTGCCCAGCGGGGGATGGACACTCCCTCGCCCTGGCTCTTGGAGGCTGTGCAGGCTTGTCCTGTGCACCACCCCGTGTGGTGTCACAAGCAGAAGGCAGCTGCCACCCAGGGAGGGGGTCAGCCACCTGCAGGGCCACCCCAGGGTGGGGAGGCAGAGAGCTGGGGCAGACAGGAGGCCACACTGGGCTAGGACGAGAGCAGGTAGCAGCTGGGATGGCAGGAGCCAGGCCCCTCCTGACACTTGGTTCCACTGAGACGATGAACCACGGGGCTGACAGTACGGGATGGGAGTCGAGAGATGACAAGAGAGGTCAACACAGCTGCCCAGCCGGGGCTGGAGAACTCGGGGCAGGCTCAGGGCTGAGCGGTCAGCTGCCCAGGGGGCTGGAGGACTTGGGGCAGGCTCACGGCTGCTGGGCTGACAGGGATGTACTTCCCCTGGGCGACTCCATGGCCAGCGTGGTGGCCTCCAGAAAAGCTGCTGTGCCACAAGCTTCCTCTGGGGCCAGGATCCTTGAGTGGGTGCAGGCCAGCAGAGGGGCACGCCCAGGCCCAGGCCCCTGCGTGGGCGTGTTGGGGAGGGGCTGCTCACAGGGCCAGTCACCCGTGCACAGGAGGGTCCCTGGGAAACCCTGCAGCGCAGGGAGTGGTGACTGACGTGAACGAAGGCCTCACCCGCGGCAGGCACACCCATACCACCGAGGTTATCGGTGCTCGAATCTCATCAGGAGAGCTGGCTGGGCTGTCTGGAGGAATGGGGCCCAGCAGGGGCTGCCCAGGGCCAGCCTTGCACACTCAGCTGGTCTTGGCAGAGTGGTGACAGGCAGCGGCCGGCCCACAGCGGGAGCAAGGTGGGAACTGTCCTGCTCTGTCCATGCCTGAGGCATTGGTGGTGAGTGGACTGCTGGCTGACCACCATGCTGCCAGGGGAGGCAGCGTTGGTGGACACTGTTCAGTGGAGGAAAGCCCAAGTATAACTCAAAAGTGAGGCCGAAGCCACACAGCACCAGCCAGTGCCCCCCCCTCTGGAAGCCCCGTGGGCACCAGCACCAAGACCCCCTCAGAGCCTGGGGTTCCCACAGTAGCCCCTGCTGAGGCCACCTGGCCCTGGGCCCTGGAGGTTTTCCAAGCAGGGCTGGCGCTCCCGAGTTCTACCCATCCAAACCTACCTAGCTTTTCCTCTTGCTCTGGGCAGCCCAGATTAAGGACAGAGGGGCAGGGAGAGGTGTGGTTACTGGCCCTCCGGTCCCACAAGCAGCCCCCACCCGTTGTCAGGAGACTCTGGGGACTGTCTACAGCAGGGTGGTCATCGGGCTCCAGAGCCTTCCCTACCTCCTGACCCGACGTGCAGATGGGCCTGGACAGGGCAACTACACCCGGGGCCTCAGCAGCAGCCGGCCAGGGGCTGGGCCCTAGAGGACCCCACACAGTGGTGGCCAGCACAGGGGCTCCCAGGGCAGATGCTTGGAGCCCCGCCCAGGAGGCACCAGCAGCAGGAGCACCCTGCATGGAGCCTCACGGGGACAGGTGGAGGGACGGCAGGCATGGCAGTGAGGCGCTGTACTCGGCAGGTTCACCATGCCACCTCCCGGAGCACAGCTACCCCCAGCAGCCTCCGCCTCGGCCTCGTGTGCCCAGCCCGTCTCACCAGGCTCCGCTGGAGCTCGTCTGTCTGGGTGGAAGGGGAGCTGGGCGCAAGGCCGGGCTCGAGGGGGCAGCTCTGTCCCCCACCCCGGGCCTCAGGACAGCAGTGCTCACAACTTCTGGCTCAGCAGCAGGCCCACCTCGTCCTCTCCTGCTGGGGGCTGGGGCCAGGCCTAGGCGGTCGCAGGCCCCCATCCTCGGAGCCTCTCGGGGTGGCCTGTGGGCCAAGGGCCCGGCGAGCTGGCCTAGGCGGTCGCAGGCCCCCATCCTCGGAGCCTCTCAGGGTGGCCTGTGGGCCGAGGGCCTGGCGAGCTGGCCTAGGCGGTCGCAGGCCCCCATCCTCGGAGCCTCTCGGGGTGGCCTGTGGGCCGAGGGCCCGGCGAGCTGGCCTAGGCGGTCGCAGGCCCCCATCCTCGGAGCCTCTCGGGGTGGCCTGTGGGCCAAGGGCCCGGCGAGCTGGCCTAGGCGGTCGCAGGCCCCCATCCTCGGAGCCTCTCGGGGTGGCCTGTGGGCCGAGGGCCCGGCGAGCTGGCCTAGGCGGTCGCAGGCCCCCATCCTCGGAGCCTCTCGGGGTGGCCTGTGGGCCAAGGGCCTGGCGAGCTGGCCCAGGCCAGCTGCTGCTGCCAGGCCTAGGCAGTCGCAGGCCCCCATCCTCGGAGCCTCTCGGGGTGGCCTGTGGGCTGAGGGCCTGGCGAGCTGGCCCAGGCCAGCTGCTGCTGTCAGGCGTGGTCCCCGACAGCAGGCTCGGCACAGACGCCTCAGCACCCGTCTCAGGAGCCTTTCCTGCTGCCTGCCTCCTGACCTTAAGGAGCTGCGGCAAGTCCTGTGCTGCCCCCTGGAGCTGAGGAGGGGCCTCCAAGGCTCCCTGCTCCTGGGCAGGTGGCCCCCAGGAACGCACACCCCACTGCCCGTCAGGTAGCCGGTGCCCAGCGCTGAGGCCTGGGGGGCAGGAGGGAGGCCTCTGAGCAGGGGTGCTGGCTCGGCTGGGCCTCCTCAGGTGGGCGGGAGGGGGACTCAGGCTGACGCGACAGACACTGCAGGGCCCAGGGCTCGGAACAGACACAAGGGGACCACAGTCCACGACCGGACAGAGGTCTCTGCCACACTCTAGCCTCAAGAGGGCCCTGTGAGGAGTGGGAACAACCGGGGGTCCTTTCTTCCTGATGCCAACTTGTGCAAAGGATCAGAACCAGGAACAAGACGCTCTCGCTGCCCTCAGCCAGAGCTCCGTCCACAGCAGGCACCAGCACGGGCTGTCCACCTGCCCAGCTTGACTGCCCTGCCCTCCCCGCTGCTGCCCACCTGGGTGCACACACAACTCCGGGAGGCGGCCCCTCCCCCAGGACACACCCAGCATCAAAGCCAGCACCTGCTGACAGCTGAGCAGGCCCCAGCCCCTGCCATGCCGAGGCTCGGGGCACAGCTTGTGGTGACCTCAGACTCAGAGAGCAGGAGGGGGAGCCCATGACCAGGCTCACCAGCACCCGGCTTTCCTGGCAGTGCTGGCTGGCTGCTGGCCAGATGACACGCTCTTGAGTGACCGTGCACCCGGCCAGCTCCCGAGGCCCAGGGAGTCTCTCCCTGCACCCAGGGCTTAGCACAGCCACCTGCTGCTTGTCCTCACTCAGCCCAGAGCTGGACACTGTCTGAGCCAGCCCTGACCCGAGCCATGTGTTCTGCTGGGGTCAGGCAGAACAGCGCCAGCAGCAGCGCAGAACGTGCCACAGGCCTGAACACGGCCCACCAGAGCCACTGGAGGACGAAGGGGCTGTGCCCGAGTGGGGACCCTGACCAGGGCCTTGCAGGAGGCAACGTGAGTGCGCGGGGCGGCAGACCAGGCCTGCGCTCCTGCTCGGGACCCTCCAGGGTCAGCGCACACAGCAGGGAGCTGCCAGGCAAGTGGACCCCGCAGCACTCGGGGGCACCGGCAGGTCCCTCCCACACCACACAGCCCATCTGCCAGCAGCCAAGATAAGTTCCAACACTGGCCCAAGGGCTCCCCCATAATCACACATTCCAGAGGCTTCTCCAGGCTTCTAGAAACGTGAGAGAAACAACTGTGCTCCTCGGGTGCAAGTGTCGCCAGGGAACGTGGTGGGCTGGCGGCAGAGCCCAAGTTCTGGTCAGCAGGCAAAGTGCTGAGCAGGGCCCTGGGCAGCCCAGCTCTGCTGTGGCAGAGCCGAGCTCCCAGCACTGCGCCGGCTGGTCTGCACCAGCCAGGCTCAGAAGAGCAGCGCTCTGGCCAGCAGCACAGCTCTGGTTCTTGGGGGTGGTGCAGCCTGCTCACTGGAGAGGGACTAGGGAGACCCTAGGTGTTCCTGGGAACTCCCACCCCAGCTCCCTGGACGCTCATGCAAGGCCCAGGAAAAGCTCTTCCACGCACAACGTCGTGGGCAAGGAAGCTCCGTCCGCGGCTGGGAGAAGCCTGCCCCGAGCTGGCCCCATCTGACCCCCAGGAGGATGCAAGCCACAGCTCCACAGGCAGCCTTGTGCCAGAACAGGGAGGCCTCGGGAGCCAGAGGCTGGGGACGCGCGAGAAAACAAGGCTCCTTGTTCCTACGAGTGCAAAAAAAAGTGACTTGGAACCTGCTCACTTTCCAGAGGCGCTTGAGATTTGAGGCGCAGAGAGACACGAGGGGTCCACCAGAGGTGGGCCCCAGCTACCCCGCAGGGGCAGGTGAGGTCTTCAAGTGGGGAGGGGGGCGGACGGCTGGAGAGGTAGCCAGAGCTTGCTGAAGGAGGGGAAGGGACAGGCGAGCGGCAGCCCCCTCCCTTCTTGCCGGACAGAGCCAAGGGGACTCTCCCCCAGAGCTCCAGGACACGGGGGTGTGGCTGCCCGGAGCGCCGAGGAGCAGCGCTGGGGCAGAGACGACCTGCAGCCCTGGAGCTGGGGCGGGGGCGGGCAGGGGGGCTGCTGAGGGTGGGCTGGAGAAGGAGGCGTCCGAGCAGGAGGGGAGGGGTCGGAGTAGGCGCTGAGCCGGCCCCCGGGGAGGGCGGCCCCGCGGAGTCCGGGTAGGCGCTGCGGCCCCTCGGGCCAGGAGCGCGGAGCCGGCCCGCGGCGGGGCCAGCAGGGGTCGGGCCGGCGGCCCTACCTGGTACACGGAGGCCTTGGGCAGGTCCAGGCACACGGTGCAGCACAGCACCGAGTAGAGCCGCTCCTCCAGCTTCCCGCTGCCCGCCGCCGCCGCCGCCGCCGCCTCGGCCGCCTCGGCCGCCCGCAGCCGCTTCTTGGGCGGCGCGTCGGGGTCGCCGGCCGCCTCCTGCAGCTGCCGGGCGCCGGCCAGGCCCGCCTCGTCCGGGAGCCCGGGCCCTGCCGCCTCGCCCAGCGCCGCCGCCGGCCCCGCGGCCGCCCCGACCCCAGCCCCGACCCCGACTCCGACCCCGACGCCGACCCCGGCCGGCACGGCGCCAGCGGGCCCCGCGGCCGGGCCGCCCCCGCCGGCCTCCTCGGCGCCGGACATCGCGGCCGGCCGGCCCGGCGGGCGGGTGCCGGCGCGCTCCTGCGGCTGGAAGTTAGGGGCGCCGCGCGCTCCCGCCGCTTCTCGCCGCCGCCGCGACCCCGCAGCCCGCTGCTGCGCCGCCGCTCAGAGGGTCCAGCCCGCGCGTCGCCCCGCAGCCGCCTCGGCCGCCGACCCCAGCGCGGCCGCCATCTTTGTTTTCGCCGTGCACCCCCCCGCCACCGCCCCCTCGTCCTCCCCGTCACGTGAGCTCGCGCATAGCCAATGGGAGTGCCGCTAGGGGCGAGACGGCGCGGCGGCCTGCGCCAATGGGCGGGCGAGGGCGCCGGAGGGCCCGCCCCCTGCTGGACGCGAGCAGGAAGGAGGCGGGGCCGGGGCGGCCCGCGGAGGGGAAGCCCACGCGGGGGCGACGCGGCGCCCGCACCCCCTCCCCGCCCCACGTCGGGGTGTGCCCTAGCCATTGTTTCCCGAGACCCGCGCCTTCGCCCCGGGGTCTGAGCTTGCCGGCTGCAGTGGAAGGGCGCGCAGTGAACACCCCGCTGACCACCGCGTCCTGCGTGCGCGGGACCGGATAGGCCTGCAGAGACGCGGGCGGAGGGACCCCGCCCGAACCGAACCCTCTGACCGGGCCTGCGGCGGAGGCGGGGTCGCAGGGGAGAGGAAGGGTCCCGGGTGGCGGGGGAGCCGGCGCGGACTCCCTGTGCCCTTGCTCCAGGCATCAGCCCGTGAAGGTCACTGCCCCGAGGGCCCCCTGCCAGGTCCGGCGAGGATACCTGGGCCTGCGCTGCGTCCCAGGACCACAGGGCCCCTGGTGGCAAAGCTGCGAGGGGGCGGGGGGGGGGAGGCGCGGTGCTGGTCCGGGGACTTCTCAAGCATGGGCAGATCCCGCAATCTTGCAATTCCTAAGGTTTATTGTCGACGGAGCCTCTTTGCACAACCGTGTCCAGCCCGGGACCAGGTCTTCTCTTCCCCGCCCCCCCCCAAGTGGCCGTGTCTCTAACTCTGACCTTCTGGCCTGGGCAAGACCCCGCAAGTGTCCGGAGCGGGGACAGTGCCCAGACGGCCCGGGGCCTGTCAGCCCGTGGCAAGCCCACTCCGGGAGGAAAGAGCCTGGCTGTGTCCAGCAGTCACTCCCACTGCAGGCGCTGCGTGCGCAAGGCCCGGCAGTAGGCCCAGCTGCCTGCAGCCAGGGTCCAGCGGCAGACGTCCTCCTTGGGCAGCGGCAGCGGCAGGCTGTCCTCCTCCAGCCGGCTCAGGAGGCCTGCGGCGCCCAGCATGGCGCCCCCCCACATCCCGTAGGTGTTGGCCGTGAATGCGGCCACGATGAGGATGGTCACTGCGACCACCAGCAGCACGGCCTGGCCGGCCACGGAGCAGCCTTCAGCGCCGAGGTGGTCTCCGGCCACGGCCAGCACCATGCCTGCCCCCAGCAGCAGGTTGGCGGAGGAGCGGTCCCCGTTCACCCAGTGGAAGTCGAAGGCCAGGAGGGGCAGGCCGATGACCGTGGCCACCCAGGCTCCGGCGAGGCAGTCTTCGCGCGCGCCCGCCCCTGGAGCCAGCGTGGTGGTGGCCGCCAAGGCCTGCAGCAGGAAGCCGGCAGCTGCCCCGCGACTTGCCTGTCAACACAGGGGAGGGAAGGCACGTGGGGGAGGGGCTAGAGGCTGACCCCCGCCCGCCGCGCGCTGGCCCCGGAGTGGGGTGGGGGGCTGAGGATCCGTCTCGGCGGGGCCCGGGTACTCACCTGGGCGGAGCTCGCGGCTGCGTGCAGGGACACCAGCCCCAGCGCTAGGTGGGAGAGGGCCGCGCCCCAGCCGCCCCCCGGCTTGGGGCTGGGGGCCATGGCAGCCGGGGCGGCGCAGCTCGAGAAGGCGGGAAGGGGGTCTGACGCCGGGAGCCCGCGGGACCCCGGGACAGGTGCAGCACTGAACTTCGCGGAGTCCCGACGCCACCGGACACACGAGCGGCCAAGAGCTGAGCGCGGCCGCGGGGAGCGAGCCGGCGCTGGTCCGCGCGGCGGCGGCCTGGCCGGGCGCTGGCCGAGGCGCGTCCGCCGAGCCTGGCCCGTTGGCAGCGGCGGCGCAGGCGTGAAGCGGCTGCCGTGCGCGGATCCCCGGCCGCGCGCGGAGTCAGGCCACGGCGGGTCCCGGCCGCCACCAGCGAGAGGGGCGGGGGCTAGAGAGGCCGGTGGGCGGGGCATCCGCGGAGGGGCGGGGCCGAGCTGCTTGCGGGCCTCCGGCGTGGGCGGGGCGTGGGCGGGGCCCGGGCCGTGCGGGCCTCCGGCGGGGCGGAGCCGCGGGGCGTGGGCGGGGCCTCCCTGGTGTGCCTGGAGCTGCGCGGGACCGGGGTCCGGCGGGTCTCTGCGGGGGGGGGGCGGGGCTGCAGGCGGGTCTCGCGTGTGCGCGGAGTGGGGAGTGCCGCTCGAAGGAGCAGGTGCAGAAGCCGGGAGTGCGCTCCGCCCGGGTTATCCGCGACGCGCGAGTGGCGGCGCGGGGCGAGACCGCGAGGAGGGACAGGCGCTCCGGGGCGCGGCCGCGGGACCCCCGTTTCTGGGACCGCGGCCCCCGCGCTCGCGCCGCCGAGCGTCCTCCGCCCGCGGGAGCGGGGCCGTGGGGGCGGCTGCCGCGAGCATGCGCACGGGCGCTGCGGCGGGCGGTGCGGGGCGCGGGGACGCGGGGCGGCGCGAAGCGGGGCCCTCTGCCGCCCCGCGCTCCCATGTACGCCTTCTACTCGCTGCTCATCTACATCTTCTACAGCCTCTTCCGCAGGGATGGAGGAGCGGCGGCGGCGGCCGCCGGGGACCCCGGCCAGGTGAGCGGGTGGGGGCGCCCTGCGCGGCCCTGGCTGCGGTGACCGCCGCTGGCCCGGGTCGCGTCCGGAGGGGCAGGGCCTGGCAGGCTGCGTGCGCCCTGCTCAGCGCGGCCCCTGATGCCCCGACCAGAGAGACAGCCGCCCGCCCGCGGGTCGCCGTCGCCCCGAGCAGCTCGCGCCGGAGTTGTGGGCCGAGCTGACCGGCCTGGCCGGTAGGTGGAGCCGGGGCGCCGTGGGGCGCGGGCGCGGGGCCCACCCACCAGCCCGGGTGCGGGAGGCCTAGCCGCTCCCCTGCCCTGGCTTGCAGGCTGCGAGGAGGCTGAGGATGAGCCGGAAGTGGGCGCGGAGCGCCGCGGGGCCGCCGTATCCCTGGAGGAGGCGCTCACGCGCCTGGCGGAGTTCCTCTCGGTCCAGCTGGGGGCGGGAGAGAGCGGCGGGACTGCTCCAGACCTGGGCCAGGTGAGCCGGGCCGGAGGGCGGTGTCCCCCGGCCCCTGCGAGCCAGCCCCGCCCGGTGTCCTCGGCCCGAATCGCATGTCCTCCAGCCCGGCGAGCTGCCCCCGCTGCTGACCGTGACCAGTCAGCTCCTGGCCCTTCTGGCTTGGATTCGGAGCCCCCGAGCAAGGCGGGCCTTCCTGCAGGGGACTCAGCCGGCCTCCCGCGTGCAGCCGCCGCCTCCAGATGGTGCGTAAGGGGGTCGCCGGGTGAAACGGGCGTCCTGGGACCCCGATTGGAGACTTGCGTCCTAACCAGGCGCACCCCGCCCCAGGACCCCTGCCCGCTCAGGAAGACCCTTCCGACCTCGCTGCAGGCCCCGGGGAGGCGGCCAAGGGTGAGGCCCCGGGGCAGCAGCCCCTGCAGCTGGAGGAGGACCAGCGAGCCTGGCAGCGCCTGGAGCAGCTCATCCTGGGCCAGGTGAGTGGGGGGGCAGCAGGAAGGGGCTGGAGGACGGAGCTCCACCCTGTCACCTCCCTACCTCTCCGCAGGAGGGCGCTGGGTCTGCTGCCTGGGGCTTGGGGAGGCTGCGGGGTGGGGGCGCCGCCGGCAGGTGGGTGCTTTCCTGAGGGCTTCGCTCTCCGCCAGGGGGCGACAGACTCAGAGAAAAGAGTGCAGCACCTGACCCTGGAGAACGAGGCCCTGAAACAGAGCCTGAGCCTCACCCGGGACCTCCTGCGGCACTGGGGCGCCGGCCCACCGGCCAGGGCCCCCCAGGTACCACGCCTCTTAGCTGCGGAGGGCCCTGGGTCCGGGGCTCCAAGCCTTCTCGGGACGTGCCGCTGAAGCAGGCACTCCCTGGCCTCCAGGGTTCTGGGGCCCCTCCCCGACTGACCTCAGGAGGCCCGGGGCCCTGTGTGGGGCTGGGAGGCCCGGCTCTCTCCCCTGTGAAGCTCCACCTGGCTCCCCGCTTCCACAGGACGAGGCAGAGGCGCTGGGGGAGCTGCAGGGCCGGCTACAAGAGGCCCAGCACACCACGGAGGCCCTCCGCGTCCAGGTGGGCGTGGGGCTGGGGGCCAGGGGTTGTGGGGGGGTGTCTGAGGCAGGGCCTGGCTGGAGCCTGCTTCCTCAGTGACAGGGCTGGGGTGGGCAGCTGGGGGTGCAGGAGGCGCAGCTGCAGGGGCTCCGAGCCACCCTCCAGCAGCTGCAGCAGGAGACGGAGCAGAACTGCCGACAGGAGCTGCGGCAGGTGCACGCGCAGCTGGCGGGTGAGTGCCCGGCCAGGCGGGCGGGGCCGTGACGCGCGGGGAGGCCCTTCCCGACAGCCTGCCCCTTCCAGGACTTCGGGCACGGATGGCCGGTCTGCGTCAGGGCTGCGGGGACCTCAGAGGACTGGTCAGCACCTTTACACAGAGCTGTCAGGGTTCACTGAGTGAGGCTCGAGGCCAGGTCAGGACCTCTCCCCACCAGGCAGCCCGGTCATGGCTCTCCTGGGGAACCCGTCACTTCTCCTCTCCCAGCCCTGGGGGGGTCATCGTAGGCCGTGGGGTGGGGGCAGCCTCAGCATAGCCTGGGGGGTGTGAGCTCCTTTGTCCTGTGCGAAGTGGGTGGAGGGCGAGCCCCACAGAGGGCTGCCAGGAACCTGCAGGAGACAGGTGCCGTGTGTCCCGTCCCGGAAGCTCTGGACGCAATCCTGGGCTGACTGAGTGATGCCCCAGGGGCCCAAAGCCACCACAACTTGGGGATGACCACACCTGCATGGCCACACGGTAGCGCCATGTTGCTCTCAGGGTCCTGCACCCCACCCCGCCCCGACTCCCTGGCCGTCTGGCCCTGCCTTCCTCACACCTGTTTCCTCAGGTAACCTGGGCCCTGGGGGCACTGTCGGCCAGCGAAGCTGGGACTCCGCTCCCCGAGGGGCAGCAGGGCCCCCCAGCTGGATGCCCAGGGCGACTCCTGGAGCTGAGGGGTATGGCTGGCTCCGGAGCGGCTGGGCGGGCGGGCAGGCTGGAGGAAGTGGAGCCTGAGCTCCGGTGGTCTCCACCACAGGGAACATCCGGCTGCTGTGTCGCCTGAGGCCAGGGACACCTTCCAGCCTGGTGAGCGTGGAACCCGGGCGCAGGGGCACGGTCACCACCTGCTACCGAGGGCGCCAGCGTTGCTTCCGCCTGGACTGGGTCTTCGCTCCCGACGCCAGCCAGGAGGAGGTGAGGACCACCTGTGCGTCTTACGTCCTGAGTCCCCTGGAGGCCGGAAGAGACTCTGGCTTCCCAGTGCCTGTCCCTCTGCCCACCTGGAGGAGGAAGAGGCGGGGCCCCAGCAGGGAGGGAGGGGTGTGCTTTCTTCCTGGAAGCCAAGGAAACGGGCACCCCGTGGCAGTTCTGGCCTATGCACAGCCGGCCACAGTGCGGGGCCTGGCCTCACGGCGAGCACTAGGGTCGCCCAGCCGTGGGGGCAGCCTCTCCATCTGTACCCAGACCTGAGCGCTGTGGCTCCTGCGGCAGAGATGACCTCAGGGCCGGGGGGGAGTGGGCAGGGGACGGAGCTGGTGGTCGTGCAGACCCGGCTCTGCTGCCAGCTGGCCTCACAGGGACAGCATGATGGCAGTGCCCAGTGAGTGGCTGGGGGCCACTGCTGGGTCCTCCTTTCTCACACTCTCCTTGGCCCTGCACGAGGCCCCTCACCTGCATTCCCCACTTCTGCCCCACTGACCAGCACTCCCAGGGCCGCCTCTGTCCAGTCACGGAACCTCAGTGACCACACTGATGGCAAATCTGGATTCTGGCCACGGGGCCATAGGCCGACCACAAGCAGAGCTGGCAACTCCCCCAGTCACCGGGACCTCAATGCACTGCAGACGCTGCTGGTGCTGCCCACTGGCCAACAGTGCGACTGCTCTAGCTCTGCCCACTCCCCACCCCCAATTCCCCTTGCACCCCCTGGGGCCCAGGTTCCAGGAGCCACCATCCTCCACACCCAGGGCCTTTGCTAGGTGCAGCCTCTGTGCCAAGCCCAGGAGCCCTTGTAGGTGCACTGCACGCCTTCCCCCTGCCTCACCGAGGGAGGCCTAAGCAAGGCACACACGGGGACAACCTGTGTCCAGCCCCAGCCTCTGAGAGGTAGAGTTACAGCCAGTGAGAGGGAGAGACAGAAAGGTCTTCCATCTGTTGGTTCACTCCCCAAAATGTCTGCAATGGCCGGAGCTGCGCGGATCTGAAGCCAGGAGCCAGGAGCTTCTTCCAGGTCTCCTATGTGGGTGCAGGGGCCCCAGGACGTAGGCCATCTACTACTGCTTTCCCAGGCCACAGCAGAGAGCTGGATTGGAAGGGCAGCAGCTGGGACTAGAACCGGTGCCCATATGGGATGCCGGTGCCTCAGGCGGAGGATTAACCTACTGCACCACAGCGCAGCATGGGCTTGGGGGACTCTTGCAAATACCTCCCCCACCCCGCCCTGGTCCCTGGAGTCAGCATCCCACCCCCCACCCCCAAGGTCGAAGGGGCTCGGGACACGGCTCCCTGCTGTGCCGCCCTAGGTCTTCAGGGAGCTGGAGCCAGCCGTGCTGTCCTGTCTCCGAGGCTACAGCGTCTGCATCTTCACCTACGGACAGACCGGGGCAGGGAAGACCTACAGCATGGAGGTGGGGTGGAGGAAGGCCTCAGGGCTGTAGGTGGCTCCAGGGGCCCAGCTGGGAGCCCACCATTGTGCCCACCCATCCCCAGGGCCCACCCGAGGACCCGGGCATAGCTCCTAGGGCGCTGCAGTCACTGTTCCAGGAGATGGGGGCTGCAGGGCGGCACCGCGTGACCCTTAGCATGGTGGAGATCTACAACGAGGCCGTCAGGTCAGCAGTGGGCAGCGCCTGGCCCGGGCCCCGCGGCCACCCGATGACCTCTGCAGCCAAGCCCCACCCCCCTTTCTCACAGGGACCTCCTGGCCCCTGGGCCCCCGGAGCGCCTGGCAGTGAGGCAGGGCCCGGCGGGTCAGGGAGGGGTGCAGGTGGCCGGCCTCACCCACTGGGACGTGCCCAACCTGGACACGCTGCACCAGGTACCGCTGTCCCGCAGGCCTCTGCCCCTCGGTTCCGCCCGAGCGGCGAGCACCCGCACCCAGGGCAGCCCTGTTGCTCCGCGCTCCAGATGCTGAGCCTGGGGAGGAGCAACCGGGCCACCGCCGCCACAGCCATGAACCAGCACAGCTCCCGCTCGCACGCCCTGGTGACGCTGACCCTGTCTCCACCGCGGGCCCCGGGCACCACAGGTACCACGCGGGTCCCTGAGCCCCTGCGGGGTGTGCGGCGCCCCGGAGGCGCTGCCTCCCTCCACGCGCGCTCGCCCCTGCAGGCACGCTGCACCTGGTGGACCTGGCGGGGTCCGAGCGCGCGTGGAGGGCGGGAGCGGCCGGCGCACACCAGGGAGGCCCGGAGGGCGCTCGGAGGCTGCGGGAGGCCCGGACTATCAACCGCTCGCTGCTGGCGCTCGGGGGCGTGATGGCTGCACTGCGGGCTCGCAGGCCGCACGTGCCCTTCCGCGACTCGCAGCTCACTCGCCTGCTGCAACCGGCGCTCGGTCCCGGGACCACAGCGGTGCTGCTGCTTCAGGTGGGCGGAGGCGGGCGCGGGGCGGTGGTTCGTGCACTGGGCGGAGCCTGCCACCCACAACGCTCGCCCCGCAGATCTCCACGCGGCCAGAGGACCTTGGGGAGACTGTGTGTTCGCTCAAGTTCGCCGAGAGGGTGGGTCAGGTGGAGCTGGGGCCGGCCCGGCGCCGCAGGCCCCCGCGCTCGGGGACGCCCTCCTCCCTCGGCAGCGGGACGCCGCCCACGCCCACGCCCACGCCGCCGTCCGCTGGCAGCCCTCCCAGCCCCAGCCGCAGCCCGGCCCTGACACCCCCAGAGGGTCGCAGCCTAGCCTGAGGGTCTGGGGCTGCACCTCTGCGGGCAGAGGCAGCAGGAAAGCCCCTGACCCCACCCCTCTCCCAGGGCACCACCTCTTTGCTGTCTGGGGGCCCCCAGAGCTGCCCCCGCCCTGGCCAAGTGTTGTCTGTCGATGGGGAGGGGCAGCCACTAGGCCACAGACCCTCGGCTCCCTCCTTATCACCATTTGTCCTTATCAGCACAGCAGGAGGGCCCAGACCTGGCCAAGTGGTTGCCCAAGTCCCCGACCCTGCCCCCAAGCCAGACTTGGTATGAAAATGCTGTAAAATTCCTTTACTGTCCCCTGCCCCCACCACGGAGGATCCAGTGTTTATTCCCTACCCGCTGTCCCCAAAAAGGTGCTCCCCTTTCCAGACAGGGTCCAGCACTGGATTCTCCCTCCCCCAGCCCGAGGCCAGTGTGGGCAGTGATGGATGGTTGGGTTGGGCAGGGGTGGGGGAAGATGGGACCAGGAATGGCTGCTGAGGCGAGCCCTGCCCTCCCAGCCTTGCCCTGCGTGCCAGGGAGGAAGAGGCAGGCCTGACCAGCCGCCGGGGTGTGCCCAGCTGGGGGCACAGCCCTGTGAGGTGCAGCCTAATAAACATGATCGATCGGCTCAGCAAGGTTGGTGCCTCCTGTCTCCAGGCTGCTGTGGCGGCAGACCCTCTCATAGCTTTGGTTCTGGGCCCTGGAGCTGGTGGGGGCGGGCGGGAGGGAGAGGCGACCCCGGCCCCCATAGCCTCACAAGCTGTACCAGGATAGAAGCCAGCCTGGGGCGGCACCAGCCAGGTCCCGAGGGTGGCTGACCCACACGTCGTAGATGCTCTTGTTGGGCGGTACCCCCTGGAAGAGAGCGTCCAGGTCCCAGAGCAGCCCTGGGGGCCCCTGGGATTCAGGGGCCACACCCCAGTAAGCTGGGCTGGTCGAGGGTGGGCACTGGGGACAGGAGGTGGGTGGCAGTGAGGCCAA
The DNA here is from genome assembly GCF_033115175.1 of Lepus europaeus. Lineage (NCBI taxonomy): Eukaryota > Metazoa > Chordata > Mammalia > Lagomorpha > Leporidae > Lepus > Lepus europaeus. Next base: position 329,460 of record NC_084830.1, on the reverse strand, counting down.
GGGCATGACCACGTTGGGAGTGTAAATGGGCAGGTAGGAGGTGGGCAGCTGCCCCCACAGTGAGGCCCTGTGTCCCCCCGTGGGCAGCCCCGTGGGATCTGGGGTTCCTGGCAGTAAGTGGACTGGCCAGGGCCTGGGCTCTGGGGTAGTGAGGGGAGAGGGGCGGATGTCTGTGCCCTGGGAGACCACCCCCTCCACTCTTGTGGGCTTGGGGAGGGGCTGGTGGGGCCACAGGGGCCTCTCAGAGGAGGGCAGGGGTGGGGTGTGCACTGCCTCCCCCTCACTGCCCCTCGAGCCTGCCGGGGTTGGGCTGCCCTGTCCGGCCCTTCTGGGCTGCTGCGGGCAGGGTGGTCCCTCCCCGGGGTTCCCCAGCAGGGACTTGATGCTGAAGCCTTCGCTGGCCGCTGGTGGCAGGCTGGGTGGCCGGTAGGGCCGGCCATGAAGCACATAGGGGCCCAGGTCCTTGGCGAAGGCTCTGTGCGCACCCCTGTTCTGCCAGCGCCGGCACAGGGCCGTGTTCTGCAGCCGTAAGGCGTCGGCCGGGATCAGGCTCACGTCGACTGCCCAGAAGTTGCCCTTGGCCTGGGGCTTCGCAGGGTCCTTGGGCACCTGGAAGGGGGTGGGTGGGCAGGCTTCGTGAGGCCTCCGGACCCTGAGGCTCCGGCCTTCTGTGCCCGGCCCGCCCTCCCCACCCCCCTCAGGGCGTTGCCCGTCGCTGTCCCACCTTGCGGAAGCACGGGTTGGAGGAAAGGTTGTGGCGGATGGAGTCCTTCCAGCCCTCGTAGTCATCCCTGAAGAAGGGGAACACGGCCTGCACTTGGTGGATGATCTGCAACCAGAGGGAGGGAGGCCGCTGAGCCTGGGGCACGGGCAGCGACCCTACCCCACAGCCGGGCTTGGGGGCGACCAGGATGGCCCCCGGGCGCAGGGGGCTGTAGCCAGAGCCGCCTGCAGGTTGGTGGTGGAGGGGGCGGACAGCAAGGGGCGCGGGGCTGTCTCACCTGGGCCAGCTTCAGCCGGCGGGCGGGTGCGGCCTGGATAACCAAGGCGATCATGGCCAAGTAGGTGTAGGGGGGCTTGTCATGCCGCAGGTACCTCTTCTTCCTCCTCTTGGGGCGCTCGGAGGGCGACTCTGCCTGGGAGTCCCTGCAGGGCCCCATGGGTGGGAGGGCGAGGGCGCGGGTCCAGGCCGGGCCTGCCGGAGGGCTCGGCGTGGAGGGACGGAGTGGGGAAGGTGGGCCGGGGCCTGGGGCCGGCGGGGGTTGGCGGGCCAGGCCCTTTATCATTCGGATAGAAGGGGGAGGGGAGGGAGGAAGACGCCGTGGGGGAGGGGAGCATGCGGAGGCTGCTACAATTAGCAAGTTTCGGTTAATCTGGAAGGGAGGGGCAGAGAGTATTTCAGTGGGGACTTCGGACAGGCGACCCCCTGAAGGGTCAGCCCCTCCCCCTGGGCCAGGAGCTGGCAGGAAGAGCCCCGGGTACGACCGTGGCCTGCCTCCCCTGTGCCCAGGCCAGGCCTCAGGTGCCCGTCCGACAGATGGGGACAGATTTGCCCATGCAGGCTTCCTGGAAGGCACAGAGCCAGGCCCCCTGGAGTTCCAGCCGGAGCAGCTTATCTGACCAGTCACCATCAGGAGGGCTTCCTGGGGCAAGGCCACCGAGGCGTCCCCCCACCCCCAGGAGCGGAAAAGGGGGCCCTCAGCCTCTCCTCCCTGGCCATCTGGTTTGTAGCTCTGCCCCTGAGTCAGCCAAGGCCTGTGTGCCCACCCCGTGGGGAGCAGGGGCTGAGTGTGCCCTGGGGGGTGCCTCACGGCTCCTGCCGGGCCCCTCATGGGGTCAGCCCCTTCCCCAGCTATGGCCGACTGGCTGGCTGCCCCCTGCACACCGGTCACCTCAGCACTCCTGTTGTGGCCCTCTGCTTCCTGTTTCTGGGGGGTTAGTGCCTGTGGCTTCTGAACCCCGCTATGTCAGCAGAGATGTTCTCTCTTTTACTGGAAAAGCAGATGGACACGTTCCATCTGCCGGCTTACTCCCCAGTCGAACAGGTGAGGCTGGGCCAGGTGAAGCCAGGAGCCACAGGGCCACAGGAACCCAGCCACCGGCGCCATCCGGCACCTGGGGCCTCCAGGGAGCGCCTTAGGAAGCTGGGGTGGAAAGTGGGGCTCTCCGACACGGCATGTGGGTGTCCCCAGTGAGAGCTAACCTCTGCTCCAAAGCCTGCCCCTCCTTACTGGCCTTTTTTTTATTACTATTTTTAAGGACTTATTTATTGGAAAGGCACTTACACACACACACCCATCCCCCACCTGCTGGCCCACTCCCCCAGAAGTCCACAGTGGCAGGGGCTGCTCCCCTGAGCTCCTCCAGTCTGCTCCGTGGGTGCAGGGGTCCAGGCACTCGGCCATCTTGTGCTGCTCTCCCCGGCACACTGGCAGGGAGCGGGATCCCCGTGGGGTGAGGCTCGCGTGGGACGCCCTGGGGCCTCCCTTGCTGCCAGGAGGATCCCGAGTGCCGGCCTGGACCTCTCACTCTTGCACATGCCGCTTCCTCCACCCGCGCAAGCAGGCACGCGCGGGGCACTCCCGCCTTCCTCAGGACGCCACACGCGGCGGCGGGACACCCGGACCCCATGCCGGACCCCATGCCGGAGCTCCTAGCTCCCGGCCGCCGACCCAGCTTCCTGCAGGTGCGCGCCCCGAGCAGCCGCAGTAATGGGTCCCCGCCACCCACGTGGGAGACCCGGGAGGCTTTGCTCGGGCCTCCGGCTCCTGCTGGCTCTGTGGGTCTCTCAAACAGGAGGAAATCGAGTAAGCTAAAAACATCTAAAAAGTCCAGCTCACATGGACGATCACCCGCCCGGAGGGCCGGGCCACAGCAGCACCATCGCCCCGCGCCGCCCGCCCCGCCCCTCCCGAGCGCGCCGCCCGCCCCGCCCCGCCCCGGCGGCCCAGGCCCCGCCCCGCCTCCCATGGGGCACCGCGGCTTCCGGCTCTGGGCCGCGCGGGCCGGAAGTGTAGCGTTGCCATGGAGAAGGCCGGGCGCGGGGCCCGCCCCCGCGGCACCGAGGAGAGCGAGCTGCAGACCGCCCTGCGAGGGAGATGAGACCGGGGCAGCTGCCGGCGCGAGAGCGAGGTGAGGCGCGGAGCTCCGGGCCTGCGGCGGCGCGGGGCCGAGGGCCAGGGGGCGGGGCGGGGGCCCTGTCCAGGCCGGAGGCGGCCGAGCCGGGCCCAGGTGCGGGCGCTGGGGAGATGGGTCTGGCGGGCCCCGCCCGGGCGTCGGCGGCCCGTGGAGGCCGCCGCGAGGGCGCTGCTTCTGTCCGAGTGTGAGGGGGTCTGGCCCCTCGGTCGTGGAGGTCAGCTGGGCTTGCCTTGCCCGGACGTGGCTGTGCCTGCGGCCTGCGGCGCGCTAGAGCCTCACACTGACCGCGGGCGTGGGCGCCCGGCGGCCCCTGTGGGCCGGAGCCGGGGCGTGGGCGCAGCGGGGAGGTGTCGCGAGCCAGCACCGGCCCCGCGCTCTCCGTCGCTTCTGAGCCCTACCTGGGCGCGGGGCCGCGTCCTGCCCGCAGCACCTGGCCCTCTGGTGCCCATCAGAGTCAGCGCCGCCCCGGCCCAGCGTGCACCCGTTTCCCGAGGGGGCTGCCTGCGGGGACCTCCTGGTCCCTCACTGTGACGGGTGTCCAGGGCTCCCAGTGGTCAGCTGCCTGCCCCTGCCTCAGGCCGCCCGCCCAGTCGTGCTCAGAGCTGGGGTGCAGCGGGGAGTTCCTCCCCTCCGCCGACGCCCCGCTGGACGCCCACTCTGCCGGCTTTGATTGGCCCGTCTTGGCCTCATCCCTCACCTGTCCCCACAGGGCTGCCTGGGCCAGCAGACGCCTAGCTAGGGGACGTGGGCATCTTTGGGCCGCACCTTGGGGAGCTCTGGGCGGCGTCACGGGCCACTTCCTGTGATGTCTGCACTGCAGGCGGCTCAGGTGACCCCCTCTGCCTGTGGCCAGAGCAGGGTGTCTGGCTGTTTGCTCACCTCCAGGGTCTTCGGGAGCCTCCTCTGAGCGTCCCTGGCCCAGCTGTGTGCGGGCAGGGCGAGAGCCTGGCCAGGGGCAGGCCGGCCCTGTGTCCGGGTCTCCTCGGGAGCTGCGCTGCACACTCAGCAGGTGGTCAGCTGTTGGCTCTTTCCTGGGGTCAGCACTGCGTGAGGTCTGAGGGTCAGCAGGGGAGCCCACAGTAAAGGACTCGTGGCCCAGCGGGTACAGCCTCTGCCTGCGGCACCGGTTCCAGTCCCGGCTGCTCCACTTCTGATCCAGCTCCCTGCTGATGGCCTGGGAAAGCAGCAGCAGATGTGCCCATGTGGGAGACCTGGAAGAAGCTCCTGGCTTTGGCCTGGCCCAGCCCCAGCCATTGTAGCCACTGGGGAGTGGACCAGGGGATGGAAGACCTTTCTGTCTGCTCTCCTTCTCTCTAACTCTGTCTTTCAAATAAACTTTTAAAAAATTGTATACGTTCATAAGAATGTCGAAACAGGGTGGAGACGTGAGTGACAGGAGCCGCCACGTGCCCTCGGGTACTAGAAGGTGACGGGAGGAACAGGTGATGATGATGAGGGGTGGGGGCTGCAGGCGGCAGACGTTTTCAGCTTTGCTGGCCAGGTGGCTTCCGCAGAACACCGCGTCGTGCTGCTGTGTGGAGCCGAGCAGTGGCAGGCGATACAGATGAGCTGTTTCAACAGAACTGTAGCGTTTGCGAGCACTAAGATGTGAACTCCGTACCCCGTAATGTGCCATGGAGCATTGTCCTGTTACTTTTCTTCCTGTAGAGAGGGTGCTGAGCCCTGGCTCACTGCCGCTCCAAGCCCCTGGCCTCCCCAGGGGCCCAGTGTGGGAGCGGAAGGCACACCAGGTTCAGAGTGGGGCAGCACTCTTGGGTTATGTTCTTTTCTTTATTTTTAAATTTTTAAAAAAAAGATTTATTTATTTATTTATTTGAAAGACTTACACAGAGAGGAGAGGCAGAGAGACAGAGAGAGAGGTCTCCCATCTGCTGGTTCACTCCCCAGATGGCTGCAACGGCCAGAGCTGTGCCAATCTGAAGCCAGGAACCAGGAGCTTCTTCCAGGTCTCCCACGTGGGTGCAGGGGCCCAAGGACTTGGGTCATCCTCTGCTGCTTTCACAGGCCATAGCAGAGAGCTGGATCGGAAGTGGAGCAGCTGGGACTCGAACCTCTGCCCATATGGGATGCCTGCACTTCAGGCCAGGGCTTTAACCCAGCCCCTCTTTTCTTTATTTTTTAAGGATTTATTTTCTCTTATTCTTTGGAAAGGTATAGCTACTGAGAGGAAGAGAGAAGTCTTCCATCCTGTGGTTCACTCTCCTGACTGCAACAGTCAGGTCTGGGTGAGTCCAAGGCCAGGAGCTGGGAACTTCTTCCAGGTCTCCCACGTGGGTGCAGGGTCTCTGAGCACTGGGGCCATCTTCTGCTGTTCTCCCAGGCGTGTCAGCAGGGAGCTGGGTTGGAAGTGGAACAGCCGGAACTCAAACTGTGCCCATGTGGGCTGCTGGCATGGCAGGCAGCGGCTTTACCCGCTGTGCCACAGCACCCCCCTCCCCCGCTTTCTGCACCTGCTTCTGTCGCAGTTGGTGTTGTGCAGGTTGAGGTAGCAGTGGCTCGTGCGTCCGCTCGTTCCTGCTGGTGTGGCATTGTGCTGAGTGCATACATCCGGTGTCCTGTGTCAGGAGCACGCGTGTGGATGGGCAGTCCGCGAGTCCGCGTGTGAAGCATCTTTGGTTCTCTTGGGTAGTGGGTACGGGCCACTCTGAGAGGCCTGTCCTTGTCCTCCCAGCACACGTCTCCTTGACAGGACGGCCACCTTTCAGGCCTTGTTCTCGGGGGTGTCTGTTGTAGCTCGTTGTGGTTGTAACTTGTGTTAACTTAAGCATCTTTTTTTTTTTTTTCTTAAAGATTTATTTATTTATTTGAAAGTCAGAGTTACACAGAGAGAGGAGAGGCAGAGAGAGAGAGAGTCTTCCATCCGATGGTTCACTCCCTAATTGGCCACAACAGCCGGAGCTGAGCCGATCTGAAGCCAGGAGCCAGGAGCTTCTTCTGGGTCTCCCACATGGGTGCAGGGGCCCAAGGACCTGGGCCGTCTTCTACTGCTGCCCCAGGCCACAGCAGACAGCTGGATGGGAAGTGGAACAGCCGGGTTTTGAACCGGCACCCATATGGGATGCTGGCACTTCAGGCCAGGGCGTTAACCCATTGCGTCACAGTGCTGGCCCCAATTTGAGCATCTTTTTTGGCGTTTATTCTATTGGCTACTTGTGTATTTTATTTTGTGAAGTGTCCAAATTTTTTTCCCTCAACAAATGGGTTACTTATCAGATTTTCAGAGTTCACAGAGCCAATGTTGTGGCATTGCAAGCTAAGCCTCTGCCTGCAGCATGGACATCCCATGTGGTCACCAGTTCAAGTCCCGGCTGCTCCTCTTCTGATCCAGCTCCCTGCTAATGCACCTGGAAAAGCAGTGGAGGACGGCCCAAGTGCTCAGGCCCTGCACTCATGTAGGAGACTGAGAAGAAGCTCCTGGCTCCTGGCTTAGGATCGGCCCAGTTCCGGGCATTGCAGCCATTTGGGGAGTGAGCCAGTGGATTGAAGACCTTTCTCTCTCTCTCTCTGCCTCTGTATAACCCTGCCTTTCAAATAAATAAATAAATCTTAAAAACACAAGTGATGCTGGCACGTTTCCTTGTCTCTTACAGCTTTGTTAATGTACCTATTTGTTCTCATAACCCTCTTGTGGACTCCTAAGTATTTTTTTTTTTTTTTAAGATGTATTTATTTGAAAGGCGCGCGGGGGGGTGGGGGTGGGGGTGGGGTGGTCTTCAATCCGCTCGTTCACCCCCGAATGGCCGAAGCCATGTCAATCTGGAGCCAGGAGCCGGGAGCTTCTTCCGGGTCTCCCACATGGGCACAGGGCCCGAAGGACTTGGGCCGTCTTCTACTGCTTTCCCAGGCCACAGCAGAGAGCTGGATTGGAAGAGGAGCAGCTGGGACTTGAACTGGCTCCCATGTGGGATGCTGGCACTGTAGGCAGCGGCTTTACCCGCTAGGCCACGGAGCCGGCCCCGGCTCCTCTAAGTATTTACCCGCTAGGCCACAGCGCCGGCCCCGGCGCCTCTAAGTATTTACCCGCTACTCCACGGTGCCGGCCCCGGCTCCTCTAAGTATTTACCCGCTAGGCCACGGCGCCGGCCCCGGCTCCTCTAAGTATTTACCCGCTAGGCCCCGGCGCCGGCCCCGGCTCCTAAGTATTTACCCGCTAGGCCACGGTGCCGGCTCCTCTAAGTATTTACCTGCTACTCCACGGCGCCGGCCCCGGCTCCTCTAAGTATTTACCCGCTAGGCCACGGCGCCGGCCCCGGCTCCTAAGTATTTACCCGCTAGGCCACGGTGCCGGCTCCTCTAAGTATTTACCTGCTACTCCACGGCGCCGGCCCCGGCTCCTCTAAGTATTTACCCGCTAGGCCCTGGCGCCGGCCCCGGCTCCTCTAAGTATACCCGCTAGGCCACGGCGCCGGCCCCGGCTCCTAAGTATTTACCCGCTAGGCCACGGCGCCGGCCCCGGCTCCTCTAAGTATTTACCCGCTACTCCACGGTGCCGGCCCCGGCTCCTCTAAGTATTTACCCGCTAGGCCCCGGCGCCGGCCCCGGCTCCTAAGTATTTACCCGCTAGGCCACGGCCCCGGCTCCTCTAAGTATTTACCCGCTAGGCCATGGCGCCGGCCCCGGCTCCTCTAAGTATTTACCCGCTAGGCCATGGCGCCGGCCCCGGCTCCTCTAAGTATTTACCCGCTACTCCACGGTGCCGGCTCCTCTAAGTATTTACCCGCTACTCCACGGTGCCGGCCCCGGCTCCTCTAAGTATTTACCCGCTAGGCCATGGCGCCGGCCCCGGCTCCTCTAAGTATTTACCCGCTAGGCCATGGCGCCGGCCCCGGCTCCTCTAAGTATTTACCCGCTAGGCCATGGCGCCGGCCCCGGCTCCTCTAAGTATTTACCCGCTACTCCACGGTGCCGGCCCCGGCTCCTCTAAGTATTTACCCGCTAGGCCATAGCGCCGGCCCCGGCTCCTCTAAGTATTTACCCGCTAGGCCACAGCGCCGGCCCCGGCTCCTCTAAGTATTTACCCGCTAGGCCACGGTGCCGGCTCCTCTAAGTATTTACCTGCTACTCCACGGTGCCGGCCCTGGCTCCTCTAAGTATTTTCCGCTAGGCCACGGCGCTGGCCCCGGCTCCTCTAAGTATTTACCCGCTAGGCCACGGCGCCGGCCCCGGCTCCTCTAAGTATTTACCCGCTAGGCCATGGCGCCGGCCCCGGCTCCTCTAAGTATTTACCCGCTAGGCCCCGGCGCCGGCCCCGGCTCCTCTAAGTATTTACCCGCTAGGCCCCGGCGCCGGCCCCGGCTCCTCTAAGTATTTACCCGCTAGGCCACGGTGCCGGCCCCGGCTCCTGGTATTTTCTGTGCATGCGATCGGGTCTTCTGTGGCTGAGGAGCTGTGTCCTTGCCGGCCCCTGACTTCCAGCTTTCGCGCCCTGGCGAGTCTGGTCCCGCAGTGGTGAGGCCGAGCCTGTGGCACTGACTCTCCCCGAAGCAGACTGCAGCCACTCAGAGCCACCGAGACCCCCCAGAGGGGCCTGCCCTGGGGACAGAGAACTGTGGCACCCAGACTCGGGCCTCGATGGCTTTCCCTCCAGTCTCTGCATCCCCACAGACCCTTTGAGCTTGCAGACGATCGGCCACGGGGAGGGTGTGCCAGAGAAGCCGCCTCGCGCCCTCTGTTTGCCCCGTGGTAAGCCAGTGCCTCCCTGAGTTCTTGGAGCTGCTCAGGCAGATGACTGGGGCCCAGGGTGGGAGTGTGAGAGCCCCATGTGTGGCTGGCCGGGCAGCAGCACGTGTAACAGCCGGGGTGGGGGGGGCTGTGCCTGACCCTGAGGGCCGTCTGGGCCCCCGCCTGTGGGGTCTGGCTGGTAGTCAGTGGTCAGCAGCACGTGTAACAGCCGGGGTGGGGGGGGCTGTGCCTGACCCTGAGGGCCGTCTGGGCCCTGAGCCCCCGCCTGTGGGGTCTGGCTGGTAGTCAGTGGTCAGCAGCACGTGTAACAGCTGGGGTGGGGTGGGCTGTGCCTGACCCTGAGGGCCGTCTGGGCCCTGAGCCCCCGCCTGTGGGGTCTGGCTGGTAGTCAGTGGTCAGCAGCACGTGTAACAGCCGGGGGTGGGGGGGGCTGTGCCTGACCCTGAGGGCCGTCTGGGCCCTGAGCCCCCGCCTGTGGGGTCTGGCTGGTAGTCAGTGGTCAGCAGCATGTGTAACAGCTGGGGTGGGGGGGGCTGTGCCTGACCCTGAGGGCCGTCTGGGCCCTGAGCCCCCGCCTGTGGGGTCTGGCTGGTAGTCAGTGGTCAGCAGCACGTGTAACAGCTGGGGTGGGGGGGGCTGTGCCTGACCCTGAGGGCCGTCTGGGCCCTGAGCCCCCGCCTGTGGGGTCTGGCTGGTAGTCAGTGGTCAGCAGCACATGTAACAGCCGGGGGGGGGGGGGGGAGGCTGTGCCTGACCCTGAGGGCCGTCTGGGCCCTGAGCCCCCGCCTGTGGGGTCTGGTGCCCCCTCCAGGCAGATGGTGGCCGAGCCCAGCTGGCGTCTGTGCTGCACACAGAAGGATTGGTCACGCTGGTGGGGGACACTGTGCACCCTCAGGTCAGAGCATCTTCTATGTGGGTGTGGGGTGTGTTTCTTTTTTTAAGGTTTATTTATTTATTTGAAAGGCAGAGTTAAAGAGACAGGGAGAGAGAGAGAGATCTTCCGTCTGCTGGTTCACTCTCTAAATGGCTGTAACGGCCAGGGCTGGGCCAGGCAGGAGCCAGGAGCCGGGAGTGTCTTGCGTGTCTCCCACGTGGGTGCAGGGCCCAAGCACTTGGGCCATCTGCTGCTGCTTTCCCAGGTGCGTTGGCAGGGAGCTGTGCACTCGCCCTGCGTTTCCCCTCCTCCACCTCTGGTGACTTCTGCCCGTGTCCCTTTCAGTGCCTGTCTGACACATGTCTGTCTTTTCTGTCTGATGTGCTTGTAGCATGTAGCAGAATTGCATGCCTTCTGGTGGCTGTGTGCGTGGGCTGTCCCCACCTTGCAGCTGCCGTGGGTGGTGCACAGTGCTGCGTCCCAGTCTTCCTCCCGTGGGGTCTTCCGTGTGTATGTGCAGTGTGGTTGACAGAGCTGCAGGCATCGTGACCCCGGCCTCCGCCGCCGGGCCGGCGTCCCCACCGGCCACAGGGGACGGCCAGGCTCAGAGCTGACTGCTGTGTTGTGTGCGTGTGTCGTGTCCCCTTCTGCCTTCTCTCTGGCGACCTGCCCAAGCCACGTCCTGCACGCTGCTGGCTCCCTCCGTTCTTCCCTCCGGCTTCTCGGAACTTGCTGGCTGACTGTGTGCTCTCTTGCCTGGACCTGGCTCCTCCTCCCAGCCTCTGTCTGTGGGGTCTCAGACATGCCTGGGCCTCGGCCACACTTGTTACCGTGTGGGGGCTGCTCCCCCGGGTGGTCTGGATCAGGGTCTCTGAGGCTGTAGTCACACTGTCAGCCCCGGCTGTGCCAACTGAAGGCTCCCCCGTGTCCGAGACGGCTCAGGGCTGTGGCTGCCGCCCAGGACCCACCCAAGTGTCCTGAGACTTGGTGGCTACTTCCTGCTCCCAGAGAGGGCTGAGAGGACGCTGCCGTGCCATTACCTGTGCACCTTGGCATCAGGTACCAACCCTCCTGCCATCCTGGACTGTGCGTGGGGCAGAGTCCAGCCCTCACGGATGGCTCCGCCTCTTAAAGGAGGCCGTCACAGGATCTCCGAGGCCACTGCATCGCACTCGGCATTCACGTGACACCAAGTACTTGGCTTTACAAGATAACGGAGTGGGGACGGCGCTGTGGCACAGTAGGTAAAGGTGACACCAGCATCCCGTATGCGCGCTGGTTCAAGTCCAGCTGCTCCACTTCCCATCCAGCTCCCTGCTAATGCACCTGGGAGGGCAGCGGAAGATGGTCAAGTGCTTAGGCCCCTGTACCCATGTGGGAGACCTGAAGAAGCTCCTGGCTCCTGACTCCAGCCTGGCCCAGCCCTGGCTGTTGCAGCTATTTGGGGAGTGAACCAGCAGATGGAAAACTTCCCTCTATGACTTTCAAATAAATAAATAAATTTTTAAAAAAGAAGATAATAGAGGAAATTCTTTGGAAAGATGCCTCACCTTGATTCTCAGATAAGCAAATGGAAACCACAGGGAGATACCACTAACCTTGTGTGGGGCTGGCACGGGACACATGTCCCTATAGATGTAAATGGGGGAGTTCAGATGGCTGCATCCACTGTGGAAGGCTGTTTTGTTTAGTTTTAAAGATTTATTTATTTTATTTGAAAGAGTTGCTTTTAGAGGAGAGAGAGAGAGGTCTTCCGTCTACTGGTTCACTCCCCAAAAGTGGCTGCAATGTCTGGGGCTCAGCCAGGCAGAGCCAGGAGCCAGGAGCTTCCCCTGGGTCTCCCACGTGGGTGCAGAGTCCCAAGGACCTGAGCCATCCACTGCCCTCCCAGGTGCACCAGCAGGGAACGGGATCAGAAGTGAAGCACCTGGGATGCTAACTGGCGCCCACACGGCTGCTGGCACTGCAGGCGGCAGCCCCAGAAGGCTGCTGTGGTACTCACTGGGCACCAGGACTCAAGGGCAGGACATCCTAGCTCTGGTCCAGGCAGGAAGTGCCCTGGTGTCCATCCCAGGTAGGGGTGTGAGTAAGGAGAGCCATCGTCAGTTTCTGGGAGGAGACTCAGGAGCCCATGAGCAGGTGAGGGAGAGAACGGGGTGATTCCTGCTGCGGGAGGCGGGGCCTTCACCTGTGAGCTCTGGGAGAGCCATAAGAAAACCAGGGTGGGACTGCTGTCCTGCGGTGTGGGCAGGGCTCTCGGTGTGGGGTGTGGGGAGGGGTTGCTGACATGGGCTGGGTGAAGGTCCTGGCATGGGCTGGGCAGTGGCCTGCAGGTGGTCTGTGTGCTGGTCTCGTGGTGTTGTGTTGGAGGCACTGTGTGCGTCTGTGGCCTACGTCACAGTGACAGGGATGTTAAGGGGGCAATGCTGATACCCTGGGGGAATTTGGGGTGCCTGTCCTGCACCTACAGAGGCAAGACTCCCAGGGCTAATGTGTGGTCACCTGGCCAGACTTGTGGGACAGGCCCTTTTGGTGGGGGCACAGGGCAGTGAGGAGCTTGGGCCATCTCCAGGGCTGACGTCAGCCGTCCACACGGGGGCACTAGAGGGTGCCCATGCCTGTGCTCTTGCCCCTCGGCCTCCAGGGTCTCTTCCCTCCACCTGTTCTGATGGGCTGTGTGGGGCGTCCCCAGGGAACCTGCGCTCCTGGCACCTGGGGCGGGGCCCCTTCTGCCGCCCTTGGGCCTTGTTCCTCATCCACTGCAGGGCCGTTCTGTCTTGGGCCCAGCTCCCCTCCCGAGGGTTGCCTCCTGCCCTACATTGGTTCTTGGTGGTGGAAAGTGGTGTGTCATACCGTGGCTTGCATGGTCATTCTGCGGAGGTGGCCGTGGACTCATGGAAGCAGCGAAGATGGCCCGAGTGCTTGGCCCCGGCACCCATGTGGGAGAGCAGATGCAGTCCTGGTTTTGGCCTGGCTCAGACCTGGCTGTCGTGGCCATCTCAAGGATGAGCCAGCAGCAAGAGCCCTCTGCCTGTCTCTGCCTATCAGAATACATGAATGAATACTTTGTTCTGAAAGGCAGAATCAGGGCTTTGGCACTGTGTAGGTCGCCCCTCGGGGGGCCTGTATCCTCCACAGAGCCCGCGGTTCTGTCCTCACTGCTCGCTTCCCGCTGGCGCACACCCTGGGAGGCAGCCGCGGCTGATTCTGCCTGCTGGGTCCCTGCCGGCCACGGGGGAGGCGCATCTTCAGTTCCAGGTTCCCTGCTTTGCTCTGGCCCAGCCCCAGCTGCTTTGGGGGTTTGGGAAGTGAACTGGGACATGGAAGCTCCCTCTGTCTCTCTGCCTCTCAACATGAGCTCCAACAAATTCAAGGCAGTTTGTAGGTGATGATCCCGGCCGTGTACGGGGGCCTGGAATTCCGCCATGTCCTATGTTACAACTGCAGGGAGAGACGCTTTACAGTCTTGCTAATCAGAGAGCAGAAGTCCCGGGAGCCAGACCAGGGCCTGGGAACTTCCGTGTGACCATCGGGAACGCCGGAGTGTGGCCCTCCGCTCAGGGGTGTCTTCCCTGTGTGCTGAGGCCGTGCCGTGCTCTCTGGGGTGTCTCCCCTGTGTGCTGAGGCCGTGCCGTGCTCCCTGGGGTGTCTCCCCTGTGTGCTGAGGCCGTGCCGTGCTCTCTGGGGTGTCTCCCCTGTGTACTGAGGCCGTGCCGTGCTCTCTGGGGTGTCTCCCCTGTGTACTGAGGCCGTGCCCTCCTCTCTGGGGTGTCTCCCCTGTGTGCTGAGGCCGTGCTGTCCTCTCTGGGGTGTCTCCCCGTGTGCTGAGGCCGTGCCGTGCTCTCTGGGGTGTCTCCCCTGTGTACTGAGGCCGTGCCGTCCTCTCTGGGGTGTCTCCCCTGTGTGCTGAGGCCGTGCCGTGCTCTCTGGGGTGTCTCCCCGTGTTCTGAGGCCGTGCCGTCCTCTCTGGGGTGTCTCCCCGTGTACTGAGGCCGTGCCGTGCTCTCTGGGGTGTCTCCCCTGTGTGCTGAGGCCGTGCTCTCTGGGGTGTCTTCCCTGTGTGCTGAGGCCGTGCCCTCCTCTCTGGGGTGTCTCCCCTGTGTACTGAGGCCGTGCCGTCCTCTCTGGGGTGTCTCCCCTGTGTGCTGAGGCCGTGCCGTGCTCTCTGGGGTGTCTCCCCTGTGTACTGAGGCCGTGCCCTCCTCTCTGGGGTGTCTCCCCTGTGTGCTGAGGCCGTGCTGTCCTCTCTGGGGTGTCTCCCCGTGTGCTGAGGCCGTGCCGTGCTCTCTGGGGTGTCTCCCCTGTGTACTGAGGCCGTGCCGTCCTCTCTGGGGTGTCTCCCCTGTGTGCTGAGGCCGTGCCGTGCTCTCTGGGGTGTCTCCCCGTGTTCTGAGGCCGTGCCGTCCTCTCTGGGGTGTCTCCCCGTGTACTGAGGCCGTGCCGTGCTCTCTGGGGTGTCTCCCCTGTGTGCTGAGGCCGTGCTCTCTGGGGTGTCTTCCCTGTGTGCTGAGGCCGTGCCCTCCTCTCTGGGGTGTCTCCCCTGTGTACTGAGGCCGTGCCGTCCTCTCTGGGGTGTCTCCCCTGTGTGCTGAGGCCGTGCCCTCCTCTCTGGGGTGTCTTCCCTGTGTACTGAGGCTGTGCCGTGCTCTCTGGGGTGTCTTCCCTGTGTGCTCTCTTTCTCTGTGTCTCTTTTCTGTGTAACTCCTCAAATTAATAAACACATTTAAAAAAAGGAGAGAGAGAGATTAGCCACGTCCCCAAGATGGTGCAGCACGCGGACGCAGTGGTCGGCCCTCCTTGTGAAGTGCGGCTGTTTTTGCACCTTTTGCTGCCTAGAATGCAGCTTTGAGCTTTTACGATTCCGCTGACCATTTTCTAAAATGCACAAAATGTGGTGTGGTTCTAATCCAAGGTAGGGATTTATATAGCCCTGCCACTATAGCACCCTTTTGTTGACGCATCTTTGTATGGTATTTTATCACCTAAAATTTTCTACAACCTTGGTTGTATAGCACTTTCTCAAGAGCTCTGTCAGTATCATACAAAATAATTTTTTTTTTTGACAGGCAGAGTGGACAGTGAGAGAGAGGGAGAAAGGTCTTCCTTTGCCGTTGGTTCACCCCCAACGGCCGCTGCGGCCGGCGCACCGCGCTGATCCAAAGCCAGGAGCCAGGTGCTTCTCCTGGTCTCCTATTTGGGTGCAGGGCCCAAGCACTTGGGCCATCCTCCACTGCCCTCCCGGGCCACAGCAGAGAGCTGGCCTGGAAGAGGGGCAACCAGGACAGAATCCGGCGCCCCGACCAGGACTAGAACCCAAGGTGCCGGCACCGCAGGTGGAGGATTAACCTAGTGAGCCACGGTGCCGGCCAACAAAACAATGTTTAAAATGATAATGGTATTCCTGTGGGTGGCAGGGACCCACACACTTGGGCCGTGTTCTGCTGCCTTCCTGAGTGCATTAGCGGAGAGCTGGACTCTGATGTCGATGTTGGCATTGCTGGTGGTGGCTTGACCCACTGTGCCGCAAGGCCAGCCCCTCAGTTGATGTCTGCTGTTGCTTGTTTTTTTTTTTTTTTTTTTTTAAAGATTTATTTTATTTATTCGAAAGGCTAAGTTACAGTGAGTAAGACAGATCTTCCTACAGCTGGTTCACTCCCTAATGGCTGTAACAGCCAGGTCGAAGCCAGTATCTTCATCCAGGTGGGTGCAGAGGCCCAAAGACCTGGGGCATTTTCCACTGCTTTCCGAGGTGCATTAGCAGGGAGCTGGATCAGAAGTGGAGCAGCTGGGTATCAAACTGGTGCCCATATGGGGTGCAGGTGGCAGCTTTACCCGCTACGCCCACAACACCGGCCCTCTTCCGTTTTTACCAGAATCCATGTTGCTCTGGGAGGGACTCTGTTCAAGCACTTGACCATCTTCACTGCTTTTCCAGGTGCATTAACAGGGAGCTGGATCTGAGGTAGAGCAGCGGGGGCTTGAACTGCCGCTCCAGCCTGGGCTTAGCCTGCTGTGCCACGACGCTGGGCTCTGCATGTTCTAGATAAACTGCCCGGCTGCTTTCCTGATGGCTGTCCTGGCCTGCACCCCACCAGTAGCAAGTGGGCCTCTCTGGTTCCCCCCCTGGCCTGGAGGGGTGGCTTGGGCCTCTTCGCTTCCTGCCTGTTGGCCTATTTAGTGGAGCGCCCTTCACATCCTTGCCCGTGCTCCAGTGGGTGTTGGTTGTTATTAGAACGGGGGAGAGCGGGTCCAAACCCAATGCTGGTCTCCTGTATGATTGGAGGAACTGATCACCCTGGCGGTCACTGCTGCCTCTTGGCGTCGGAAGCCAGAGCTGGAACCTCAGGCCAGGCGTGCTGAGGCAGGCGCGTGTTCCCAGGGGGCCTGGAGCTGCCGCACACCTGTGAGGCTCCCCCGGGGCTGGGGTTGCTTCCTAGACACTCGTGGTCTCCAGGGTGTGTCTGTGATGCCCAAGGGCTGTCTGGAGTGCAGAGGGAGCGCGGGGCCCCTGCCCACCCCTGCCTCTTGGGTCACCTCCTGGGCCTGTCCCCGGCTGGCCTCCCCTCTCATCTTCCGCCTGCTCCTCAGTCCAGCGCTCTTGCTTTGGGGTGTGCAGGCCGCAGTTCCTGCAAGGAGGTGTTGCAGGGTCTGCTCACCTGTATCCTTGTTCCAAGAGCCTCCTGTGGTCCGGGTGGCCTGCTGGGCAGGAGATTCTGTGTGCTCCCCCGGGTGTCAGGGCTCTTGTGCTCCCTCGTGCGTGCTTGCTTTTCCAGGGTCTGACCTAAGGTCACCTGCTGGCCCCAAGCAACTCTGGCTCTGGAGAGTTGCTTCCCAGGGCTCCCGGTTGGACAACCCTGAGGGCCCCTCTGCCCTGTCCACACTTCCTTGTGTGTGGTTTTTTCTTTTCAAAGATTGTTTTATTTGAAAGGCAGAGAGTGAGGGAGAGACAGACAGGGGTCTTCCATCTGCTGGTTCACTGCCCAGATGGCTATAGTGGCCAGGTCTGGTCCAGGCTGAAGCCAGGAGCTTTATCTGGGTCTCTTGGGCCCAAGCACTTGGGCCATCTTCTGCTGCTTTTCCCAGGCTATTAACAGCGAGCTGGATCGGAAGTGGAGCAGCCAAGACTCAAATAGGTGCCTGTATGGGATGCCAGTGTTGCGGGAGGTGCCTTACCTGCTATACCACAACACTTACCCAACCCCCAACCCCAACACCAGGTGCTTTTAAAAATTTTATTTTCATTTTATTTGAAAGGCAGAGAGAGAAGTCGTCTGTCTATTGGTTCACTCCCAAATTCCTGTAACAGAGCTGGCCAGAGTCAGGAGCTGGGCCCCCGCTGGGTCTTGCATGTGGGTGGCAGGGGCTCAGTACTGGAGCTGTCACCTGCTGCCCCCCAGGGCTTGAACCAGGCACCCCCGTATAGGACACCCGTGTTCTGGTCGGCGGCTTCATGGCTGCACCACATGCCAGGCGCCTGCTTAATTGAATCATTTGTTTTTAAGATTTGAAAGGCAGGCCGGCGCCGTGGCTCAACAGGCTAATCCTCCACCTGTGGCGCCGGCACACCGGGTTCTAGTCCCAGTCGGGGTGCCGGATTCTGTCCCAGTTGCTCCTCTTCCAGGCCAGCTCTCTGCTGTGGCCCGGGAAGGCAGTGGAGGATGGCCCAAGTGCTTGGGCCCTGCACCCCATGGGAGACCAGGAGAAGCACCTGGCTCCTGGCTTCGGATCAGCGCGGGGCGCCAGCCGCGGCGGCCATTGGAGGGTGAACCAACGGCAAAAAGGAAGACCTTTCTCTCTGTCTCTCTCTTTCTCTGTCCACTCTGCCTGTCAAAAAAAAAAAAAGATTTGAAAGGCAGATGGCAGAGGGAACATGCACTTCTGTCCGCTGATTTTCTCCCTAAATGCTTGCAACAGCTGAAGCCAGGACCCCAGAGCTCCATCCTGAGTTCTCACGTGGGTGCAGGGGCCCAAGGACTTGGAGCGTCGTCCCCTGATTTCCCAGGTGCCTTAGCGGGAAGCTGGACTGGGAGTGCGGCAGCTGGGTCTTGAACCAGCGTTCTGATGTGGGATGTGGGCGCCCCCAGTGGTGGCCTAGCCCCCTGTGCCACAGTGCCCATCAGGCCTGTCTGTGAGATCCTTGGTGGACATTTAGGTCATTTCCAGTGTTTTGTCATAGACGTGGCCCTGGTATCGAGTGGCCAGAGGGTATTTCAGGTGTTATGTGTGGATGGAGCTTTAGGATCCCTCCCTGGGGCAGGCCAGGCCAGAGCCACAGTGGTGAGGGTCGGCCTGCACCGGCTCCCTGAGCAGCCGCCACCCTGCCTCCTGGGCTGCAGAGCCGCAACTTCATGCGTGTCTGAGGTCCCAGGGCCTCTTGCGTCTTGAGTGGACCATGCAGACCACTGGGAGTCCTGGCCCTGAGCTTATCCACGCCTTGGCTGGGCTGCGTTGTGCCTGCCTGTCCTCAGACACACGCAGGAGGCTGAGATGCGGAGTGTATCCTCAGCAGACCTGCTGTTTAGTGGGGAGACAGGCCGGGACAAAGAGCACCCTGGAGCCCAGCCACCCCCACCTTGCCGGACACTGTGTCCCTGTCAGGGACATGAGTGGCGGAGTGTTTGGAGGTGATGGGAGAGGGGATGGCTAGCAGTCGGCTGCAGGCGCCTCCTGTCTAGCCCTTCAGACTGTCTGGGAATGGTGACCCTGGTGGGAGGTCGGATGCTGGGCCTTGCTGGTGAGGCCTAGTGCGTCCCCTGTTTCCCTGTGTGGAGGAGGGTGGGGCTGCAGCTGCTCCGGGTGCAAGGCGAGGTGTGTCTGTCCTGGGGCTTTGAAGGCCACTGGCCCTGCGTGCAGACGGAGGGCGTGGCCAGAGCCTTTCAGCATCCCACATTCCTGCGGGACCCCCTGGGCTCAGAGCTGAGGCGTGGAGTCCATGGGCCAGATCTGCCTGTCCAGCACTGTAGGGGTCTGGAGGGCGGTGGGCGAGCTGCCTGTGCACTTGCTGGGACTGTGGCCACTGACGGGGCCTCCCGGCTCTGTGCTGTGTGTGTCTGTCTTGCGGCTGGGAAGCCATCCTTGGTGAAGTGTGGGCAGGTAAGCATGAGGTGGTTTGGCTGTCCTGTCCCCGCTGGGGCTGGCCCTGGTCAGCGAGGCCAGGCAGGCCGAGTTTGGGGAAGCTGGTCCCTGAGGCTCGCCATGGGGTGGGCCTAGCCCTGCCTGGCCCTGCCTGGGCACCTTTGCCGTCAGAGCAGGCAGTGGGCCCCAGAGCGGGGCAGGGGCCGGCGCAGGTTCGTGTGGAGTGTGCTTTCAGGCCGCTCCCACCAGGAGTCTCGGAGTCCAGGTGCTGCTCCTGGCATTTCACAGGTGCCTGCCAGTGTGGAGGTCAGATCAGAACACAGCGGGGCTGTGCCTCGGGGTGCTCTATGTACGGGGTGCTGTGTGTGTGGGTGCTCCATGTACGGGGTGCTCATGGGAGGTGCTCTGTGTGTGGGTGCTCATGGGGGTGCCCTGTGCGGGTGCTCCGTGTGTGGGTGCTCCATGGAGGGTGTTCCATGTACAGGGTGCTTTGTGTGATGGTTGTGAAGTCCTGCTCTTCCCCAGCTGTGGCCAGCGGTGGGTGCTGGGAAGGGGCAGCGTGCCCTGCTTTGGGCTTGGGCTCTCCCTGGGAGGGGTAGGGCGTGGGGGCTGCCATCCAGGTGGCTTCCCTGGCAGGCCCACAGCCACCAACAGCTGAGAGGTGGAAGTCCCACCTTGCCAGCCCGTGGGGAGGAGGGGTGTGCTGTGGGCGGCAGCAGGGAGGGCACCTGTGCTGGGTGGGTCTGTGGTGTGACAGCAGGCCTGCAGAGCCTGGCAGGGTGTGGGCTCCGGGGTGGGGCAGGGGCGCACCTCACGTGGCACAGGGTGGGGCAGCGGCCTTGCTGGCCCAGTCCCGAGAGCCTCTGAGACCAGACTTGTGGAGGGGACCAGGTGTCGGCAGGTCGCACCTGTCAGGTGAGCTCTCCGGTAGACTGGGGCACCTGAGCAGGACGGACCTGGCCTGGGTCAGGCCCCTTCCTGGAGGAAGGGGGCCCTCGCTGCGACCCCTGCCGGCTCCCCTGGTAGGCCTACATGGGCAGCCCAGTGACCATGCCCTGACCTCTACTGTAGCCCCTCGTGGAGAAAGCATGGACTGGCCTGGTGAGGAAGACAGCAGATGCCAGTCAGGGCGGGCCGAGGCCGGGAGGCTCCTGGCGGTCCTGAGGGGCCAGGGAGGGGCTTGCCCAGTCCTGGGCAGGCCTGGCCCTGGAGGGAGGGTGGCCTCGTGGGGAGGTGTGTGGCTGGGCTCTCGCAGCTGCACAGCCCTTCTGGAGAGAAGGTGGGGGAGCGCGAGAGGCCCCTCCCTCGGCCCTCTGCTGTGTGGGGGGCAGGTGGGGCACACAGGTGGGCTTCACCCGGAGCCGGGCCCTGGGCGCGGCCCTCATGTGCTCCCTCGTCCTTTGCTTCTCAGGTGTGTGCTGCTGCTGCAGGGACGGCTCTGCTGAGGACGGCGCAGCGGGCCACCTGTGCCCAGGAGCCTGGCTTCCCAGCTCTGCGGCCACGCCTCCCCACTAGGACTGTGGCACTGACCGTGGGAGGCAGGCCCGGGAGGCAGGCGCTGACCACGGCTGCTGCCGGCTTCCAGCCGGGCCCCAGAGGCTCTCGGGCTCGCTGCCGATGGGCCCTGCCCTGCCTCCTGCCCGGCACGGTGCCAAGAAGCTGGGACTTCGTTATCTGGGCAATTAGCTTGAGACCCTGGACTGCGGCCGGCCAGGTCTTGGGGCTGTGCACCCTGACCCCAAGAGGACGGCAAGGTGCCGCCCTGCACAGGCCCTGCAGGTTGATCAGCTGACGTGCAGGCTGGGCTGGGGGGCGGCTGCGGGCGCCTCCCCCGTGCTGCTGGGGCTGTGCCCCCAAGGTTGCCGGTTCCTGGTCACAGTGTGGGGTCTTCCCGACCCAGCCTTGCCGGGGCAGAGGGCACCAAGCCTTGGCAAGGGGATGCCCTCAAGGGTGCCCGTGCAGCCAGCTGCCCCACCTCTCAGGCCTGGCCTGGCCCCTGGGCCCCCTACTCTGGTGCCCCACGCAGCCCCGTGGGCAGGCAGCCCGTGCCATGGCCGAGCATCTGGAGCTGCTGGCGGAGATGCCGCTGGTGGGCAGGATGAGCACCCAGGAGCGGCTGAAACACGCGCAGAAGCGCCGAGCCCAGCAGGTGAAGATGTGGGCCCAGGCAGAGAAGGAGGCCCCGGGCAGGAAGGGGCCGGGGAAGCAGCCCCGGGAAGAGACAGCCGGCCAAGGGCCCCGGAAGCGGGTCCTCTTCCCTCCCAGTGTGGCCCTGCTGGAGGCCGCTGCCCGGAATGACCTGGAGGAGGGTGAGTGTGGTGGAGCTTCGGGCAGTGCAGTCCGTGGGAGGCCACTCCTGCCCATCTGAGAGTGGCCCGGCTGCCTCGGCCGTGGGTGCCCCGAGTGTGTGCCGGCCCACACAGAGGTCCCGGGGCGAGGCAGCCGAGTTGCTGGCGGCAAGGGCACAGGTTGGGCCGTGGGAGCCTGCAGGAGACCCTTGTGCTTGGCTCGGCTGGGTGCGGGGTGGGTGCTGCGATGCCAGGACAGTCTTGTTCCTGCCCACGCTGGGAGGCGGGGTGGGCCTGAGCTTGCCACCGGCTCCCTGCTGCGGCCACAGCTGTATGGGCTCAGGCCCCTCCCGCTGCCTCCAGGGCCCATCCTGAGGGGCCTGGAGGCCGGGTGAGGAGGTGCTGGGGGTGGGCCCCAGGCCGGGCAGCGAGGTTCCGAAGGCTCTGGGTGCCGCCTACACCTGCAGAAGGAGCCGGGGGCAGGGAGCCAGGCGTGGGCTTGTGGGCAGGCTGCTGCACGGCAGGGCCCCTGGGCTCTGAGGGGCGGGAGGGGGAGGGGCACGGTGCTCCTGGGCCTGAGTCGGCGCCTCTGCTGTCCTCCTGCTGTCCTGCTGTCCTCCCCTTCCCGCACCCCTGGGGCCTGAGCAGGCACTGGAGAGCCGGCCTGACGTCACGTCCCCTTCGTGCAGTCCAGCAGTTCCTCAGTAGCGGGGTCAGCCCTGACCTGGCCAACGAGGACGGCCTGACGGCGCTGCACCAGGTAGCGCGCGGTGGGGGCGGCGTGCTGGGTGGGGCGGGTGCCGGGCCGTTCTCGTTGCTCAGGCTCCCCACCTGCAGTGCTGCATCGACGACTTTGGCGAGATGGTGCAGCAGCTCCTGGAGGCGGGGGCCGACGTCAACGCCTGCGACAGCGAGTGCTGGACGCCCCTGCACGCTGCGGCCACCTGCGGCCACCTGCACCTGGTGGAGCTGCTCATCGCCCGGTAGGGCCTACGCTGTCTGCGTTGGGGCCGGCTCTCCCCAGCACCCTGGGGAGTTGGGATGGGTCCTGCGTCTGTGGAGAGATGCTGTTGTGGGTGGCACTGGTGAGCAGGCAGGTGGGAAGGGACCTGGGCACAGTGAGGCTTCGGCTCTTTGCCAGGGTCCGCACCCCTCCGGTAGGACAGACTCGGGGGCTCAGGTCTCCTGGGAGTGCTCCAGGCCAGGGTGGTTGGGTGTGGTGGGCGGCAGCCCCCATCACTCAGGGCCTCGGGGGAGGGGTGCACCAGGTGCTCCTCAGGCAGCCCTGGCTCTGCCCCCCCAAGCACACGGGCCCGCTCCCCCACAGCTTCCGTAGCCTGGTCTCTCGACTCCTGCACCCCTTAGCAGGTGGGCCACGTCCCCTGCTTCTGGGGACCTGGAGCCCAGATGGAGACTGCAGGGTGGGCTGTGTGGCTTTGTGCCAGGGTGGGTGCAGGCAGAGGGGAGCCGGAGAGCTCCAGAGGCAGTCCCTCCCCTGGGCCTGGGGGAGGGGCCTGGTTTTGTGGACGAGGGTCCCAGGACCAGCAGCCGCTCCGTCCCCCTGCAGTGGTGCCAATCTCCTGGCCGTCAACGCGGACGGGAACATGCCCTACGACCTGTGCGAAGATGAGCGGACGCTGGACTGCCTGGAGACTGCCATGGCCAGCCGTGGTGGGTGCTGCCTGTGCCTGGGGGCGGGGGTCCTGGGGACGCCCCCTCTGAGCCTGGTGCCCCACAGGCATCACCCAGGAGGGCATTGAGGAGGCCCGGGCGGTGCCGGAGCTGCGGGTGCTGGAGGACATTCGGAGCTTGTTGCGGGCTGGGGCCAGCCTCGATGGGCCTGTGGACCATGGGGCCACGCTGGTGAGGACCCAGCTGCCTAAGCGGGGGAGGGGGAGCCTGCCGGAGGGGCCAGGACTCAGCGCTGGGCCTTGCCTGTAGCTGCACGTCGCGGCCGCCAACGGGTTCAGCGAGGCAGCCGCTCTGCTGCTGGAGCATGGAGCCAGCCTGCACGCCCAGGACCGTGACGGCTGGGAGCCGCTGCACGCCGCGGCCTACTGGGGCCAGGTGGGTGCTGCGGCTGGGGGCAGGGGGCGGGGGGCACACCCTGCTGCAGACCCCTCAGCAGCCCGGCTGGTGGCCCACAGGTGCACCTGGTGGAGCTTCTTGTGGCGCACGGGGCCGACCTGAATGCAAAGTCCCTGCTGGATGAGACGCCCCTGGGTGAGCTGGGGGCTGCCTGCACCTGGCAGGGGCACCGGGAGGGCTCCCGTGACACTGCGCCTTCTCCACAGACGTGTGCGGGGACGAGGAGGTGCGGGCCAAGCTGCTGGAGCTGAAGCACAAGCATGACGCCCTCCTGCGCTCCCAGGGCCGCCAGCGCTCCCTGCTGCGCCGGCGCACGTCCAGCGCAGGCAGCCGTGGGTGAGTGGTTGGGCTGCCGGCCGGCAGGCAGGGCACCGGCAGGGGCTCAGGCCGAGTAACCCTCCCTTCCCCTGCCCTCCTGTGAGCAGGAAGGTGGTGAGGAGGGTGAGCCTCACACAGCGCACCGACATGTACCGCAAGGAGCACGCTCAAGAGGCCGTGGTGTGGCAGCAGCCGGCGCCGCCACAGGACGATGAGGACCGCCGGGCGGACGCCGAGCTCCAGCCAGCGCCCTTGGAGGTGAGCGTTCCCTGGGCAGGCCCGGTAGACGGCCTGGGCTGCGACCTGACGGCAGGGGCCCTGCCATCCCCAGCGAAGGCTGGGGCAGGCCGGAGGGCCTCTCCTGACAGCCCGGCCCCGCCCACAGGACAACCCCCAGGTGCTCCGGCCACACAATGGCCGAGTAGGGGGCTCTCCAGGGGGCCACCTGTACTCCAAGCGGCTGGACCGGAGCGTCTCCTACCAGCTCAGCCCTCTGGAGAACAGCACGCCGGAGGCCCCAGCCCGGGACAAGGCCCACCACACCCTGGCAGAGCTGAAGCGCCACCGAGCGGCTGCCAAGCTACAGCGTCCTCCAGCCGCCGGGCCCGAGGCCCCGGAGCCCCCGGAGCCCCCGGAGCCCCCGGAGCCCCCGGAGCACAGCCTGCCTGCCGACGCTGAGAGCCCCCAGCCCGACTGTGGCGTCGGGGCCTGCAGGGACCCGCCCCTGCTCAGGCTCACCGCCCCCTTGGAGGAGGCCCCCGTGGAGAAGCGGCCGTGCTGCCTGCTCATGTGAGGGCTGCCTGCCCTGGCTGCTGGCGCCCTGGACGGACCTGGCCAGCCACGCCCGGGGCTTCTGGCTGCAGACTGTGCTGGGATTCTGATAAAGGGCTGCTTGGCCAAGGAGCCTTGTTGTGTGTCTCACCTGGGCCACCGTCCCCACAGTGGGAGCAGGTGTGCTGCTCTGCCGGGCACGCCCGTCCCGACGAGCTCGGGAAGCCTGTGGGTGCGTGCCGGGGCCCGCACGTGGCAGTCCCGGTGCTCGGGGAGGGGGCCCACAGCCCTGGGCAGGAAGCCTCAGCACTCCCTCCCTGAGTCCTGCCTTCTGGAAGGAGCAGGGCGCTCTGGGGGGCCACTCCTTGGGGGCCAAGGCTGAGGGTGGCCATGCCAGGGGCCCGGAGACCCCAGCCTGGAACGGGAGGTGGTTTTCCCAGGACTCCTGGGCCCGAGCCAGAGGGGCAGAGCAGGCACAAGGCTGGCATTGCACACTTCCCTGGGGGAGGGGGCGGGTCCCTCGTCGCTGGCGTGTCGCCCTGGTCCTGGCTGCCAGCTTCCGCCTGGGGTGGGACAGGGGACAGGCAGTTGGCCACTTGGGCTCCGAGCTGGCTGGGCACAGTGTGCCAGGGTGAGAGGGGCCCCTAAGGGGTCTCAAGAGGGAGGGCTGAGGGCACTGCCAGTCCATGTCCATGGCGGTAGCTTTGCACACCCGCCGGTGCCGGGGAGCATGGGTGTGAGCTACTGGCCTCTCCCCCTATCCCCTGCTGGGCACTGACTGGGTCAGCCCAGTGTCCTGAGGGCCCGCCCTTCTCCTGGCACAGTGGTTGGAGAGCTGCTGTCCTTAGGTCTGGGGGAGGGCCAGGAGCTGGCTGCCGGTTAAATTTAGTGTGTGGGGCGGTCCAGCTGCCCAAGGTCCACCTGCCTTGCGGCTGCCACTTGGGCCGCACTGCCAGGAGGCGGGCAGGGGCTGGCTCTGCCTGGGCCAGGCCACGTTAACCTGTGCTCCAGCCCGAGGGCCAGGTCTGCACGGGGAGGCTGTGGCGGCAGGGAGGAAAGGTGCAAGGTGAGAGACAGGTGGGCCAGCCCCGCAGGGAGGGATCCTGACGGCCTCTCTGCGCCGGCTCCGGGCGCCGGCCTCCTGACCCTGCTGACCCTCCTGTCAGGCGCCTGGCTGTGCCATCCTGGCTGTGCCCCTGGGCCTGTGGAGGTGGGGCTTCGAGGACCTATCCCGACAGGCTTCCTGCGCTCTCCACCAATCAGGGGCAGGAGAAGGGAAACTTGGGTCACCTCTGGCCCCGGGTGTGGCCCAAGGGCAGCCCGGCTGGTGGCTGGTGAAAGGGCAGCCCCAGGGTGGAGGGCCCCCGGCGCTACCAACCCTTGCCGTGCTGACTGGGGGACCAAGGTCCAACCTTGTGCTCCCGCGGCCTCTGCCGTGGCTGCCAGCTCCGCACCCCCTCCCCCAGTGCCCCCCAGGATTCCTAAGGCTTGGCTCAGTTACCTAGGAGACGGGTCTGCTGGCCCGAGCAAAGATGGGGTTGCCAAGAGGACTAGGCCTTGGCCGGGCCCTGCTGGGGTAAACTTCCATCCTCCCTGGACCCGCTGGGCCCGGCCCCCACCCCTCAGCTGTGGCTCCTCGGCTGTCCCTACCCCCTATGTGGGTCTCCTGCTCCCCTGCCCCGGGGATGCGGGGCGGGCACTGGGCCTGGCGCCAAGCCCCGCCTGCCGCCTCACCCACTCCCTCTGGCTCCCTGGGGCAGAACTGCGCCCTGACGGATGGGGCGGGGCCGGGCAGCCCCAGCCCCTTCAGCCGGGCTCCAGCAGAGTGGGCGCCCCTGCCAGGCTCCACCCTCCCAGTCCTGGCCTGCGGAGCCTGGCAGCCGCCACTCTACCCACTTCTTGGTCCTGCCGCCTTCTGAGCTGCCTCCCCACCTGGTCTGAGCAGGACCATGGCCTTGAGAGCAGGTGACCAGAGCAAGGCCGCAAGATGCGGGCTGAAGGAGAAGGTGCTGACGCTGGACACCATGAACCCCTGTGTGCGGAAGGTGGAGTACGCCGTGCGCGGCCCCATAGTGCTGCGCGCCTTGGAGCTGGAGCAGGAGCTGCGCCAGGTACGGTCCTGCGGGCTGCGCCTGCGCACCAGGGTCGGCGCACGGGGCTGTGGGGCCCGACCTGCCTGCTCCCCACTCCTAGGGTGTGAAGAAGCCCTTCACCGAGGTGATCCGCGCCAACATCGGCGACGCGCAGGCCATGGGTCAGAAACCCATCACCTTCCTGCGCCAGGTGAGGCTGCTGTGTGGCCGCTGCCCCCGGCCGCCTGCCCCTCCCCGTGCCCCGCGCTCAGCGCCTGTCCTCCCAGGTGCTGGCCCTGTGCGTCAACCCCGACCTCCTGAGCAGCCCGGACTTCCCCGCTGACGCCAAGAGGAGGGCAGAGCGCATCCTGCAGGCGTGCGGGGGCCACAGCCTGGGTGAGGGCTGGTGCCGCACGGAGGTCTGGGCGGGCAGGTTGCAGGGGGCTCGGCCGCCCTCACAGGCCTCTGTCTGCGTCTCGCCCCGGCCCCGGTCCAGGAGCCTACAGCATCAGCTCCGGCATCCAGCTGATCCGCGAGGACGTGGCCCGGTACATCGAGAGGCGCGATGGAGGGATCCCCGCCGACCCCGGCAACATCTTCCTGTCCACGGGCGCCAGCGACGCCATTGTGGTGGGTCAGGCCAGGGGGGACACGCGCATGGCCGACCCGGGGCAGGGCGTGGGTGCGGCCCGGGGCCCGCCAACCCCGCCTTCTCCCTGTGCCCGCAGACGGTGCTGAAGTTGCTGGTGGCCGGCGAGGGCCGCACGCGCACGGGCGTGCTCATCCCCATCCCACAGTACCCGCTCTACTCGGCCGCGCTGGCCGAGCTGAACGCGGTGCAGGTGGACTACTACCTGGACGAGGAGCGCGCCTGGGCGCTCGACGTGGCCGAGCTGCGGCGCGCGCTGCGCCAGGCTCGTGACCACTGCTGCCCGCGCGCGCTCTGCGTCATCAACCCCGGCAACCCCACCGGTGCGCCGCCCTCCCCTACATGCGCCCGGCCCCGCCCTGCACGCCCCCGCCCGGCCTCGCCCCGCCCGCCGTGACGTGCTCCCTGCCAGGCCTCGCCGCCTCCGCCACCCCTACGTGCGCCCTGCCCCGCACGCCCAGTCTCTCCTCGCCCCGGCCCGGCCCCGATGTGCGCCCTGGGCTGACCCTGCGCGCGATGTTTTCCCCGCACCCCAGGGCAGGTGCAGACCCGCGAATGCATCGAGGCGGTGATCCGCTTCGCCTTCGAGGAGCGGCTCTTCCTGATGGCTGATGAGGTGCGGGTGGCGGCGAGAGCCCCGGGGAGGGTGGGCTGGCTGCGGCCCCGCGTGACGCCTGCCGCCCCGCAGGTGTACCAGGACAACGTGTACGCCGAGGGCTCGCAGTTCCACTCCTTCAAGAAGGTGCTGGCGGAGCTGGGGCCGCCGTACGCGACGCAGCAGGAGCTCGCCTCCTTCCACTCGGCCTCCAAGGGCTACATGGGCGAGTGCGTGCGGGCCCGCCGGGGGTGTGGGCCGCGCCCCGGCTCAGCTGCCCTCCTCGACGCCCGCCCTCTCCCCCGCAGGTGCGGGTTCCGCGGTGGCTACGTCGAGGTGGTGAACATGGATCCCGCAGTCCAGCAGCAAATGCTGAAGCTCATGAGCGTGCGGCTGTGCCCCCCGGTGCCTGGCCAGGCCTTGCTGGACATGGTGGTCAGCCCGCCTGAGCCCTCCGACCCCTCCTTCGCGCAGTTCCAGGCGGTGAGCGGACGGGGCAGCAGGCGGGGATCGGGAAGACGCCGCGCCCCCGGCCTGCTGCGCTGACTGCGCGTCCCTCCGCGGCCGCAGGAAAAGCAGGCTGTGCTGGCCGAGCTGGCGGCCAAGGCCAAGCTCACTGAACAGGTCTTCAACCAGGCTCCGGGCATCCGCTGCAACCCGGTGCAGGGCGCCATGTACTCTTTCCCGCGCATGCAGCTGCCCCCGCGCGCCGTGCAGCGCGCCCAGGTGGGCCGGGGCCGGGCAGGGGCGGGGCTGGGCGCGCGGGGGGGGGGGGGGAGGCCGGGGCCCTGCCCCTGACCCGCGCTGGCCTCCGCAGGAGCTGGGCGTGGCCCCCGACATGTTCTTCTGCCTGCGCCTGCTGGAGGAGACCGGTATCTGCGTGGTGCCTGGGAGCGGCTTCGGGCAGCGCGAAGGCACCTACCACTTCCGGTGAGGCCCTGACCATCTCCCCCCCCCCCGCCCCGCCCCGCCCCGCCACTGACGCCGCCCCTTTCAGGATGACCATCCTGCCCCCCATGGACAAGCTGCGGCTGCTGCTGGAGAGGCTGAGCCAGTTCTACGCCAAGTTCACGCGGGAGTACTCCTGAGGGGCCCTGGCCGCGCTGGCCGGCGGGGGCTGGGCCCCTCTCCTGTGGGTCCCCAATAAAGCACGCGGCAGCCTGCCCTTCGGAAGCTGTGTGCACGGCTCCGCCTTGTCCATCCTGCCTGTCTCCATCCCGCCGGCGGCCACCTGCCCTCCTGGGCTGGGTCTCCATCGTGGCCTCACATGGAAACAAGATACCCAGTGAGGGGTGCACAGGCAGTGCAAGACCCCCAGGCAGCCACAGCCATTTCCTGAGAGAGATGCAGGTGTGCCGGCCTCACGCCTGCACCTGCACCACGGGTGCCCCGCCTCATGTGTCACGCCTCTATCACACCTGCACCATGTGTGCCCATGTCTACCTCATGTCTCCTGTTCGTGCCTCAACCCCAGCTGGACAGGGCGGCCAACCTGACAGGGACTTGACTTGCCTATATATATATATATATATTTTTTTTTTTTTTTTGACAGGCAGAGTGGACAGTGAGAGAGAGAGAGACAGAGAGAAAGGTCTTCCTTTTCTGTTAGTTCACCCCCCAGTGGCCGCTACGGCTGGCGCCCCGTGCTGATCCAAAGCCAGGAGCCAGGTGCTTCTCCTGGTCTCCCACGCGGGTGCAGGGCCCAAGAGAGCTGGACTGGAAGAGGAGCAACTGGGACAGAATCCGGCGCCCAATATATATATATTTTTGAAAGGTAGAATTACAGAGAGGGAGACAAAAGTCTTCTGTTCCCTTGTTCACCCCCCAATGGCCGCAATGGCTGGAGTTGGGCTGATCCAAAGCCAGCGCTCCATCTGGGTCTCCCATGTGGCTGCAGGCCCACCCCCCCGCACTGGGGCCGTCTTCACGGCTTTCCCATGTGCATCAGCAGGGAGCTGGATCCGAAGTGGAACAGCTGGGACTTGAACCAACGTCCATGTGGGATAAGGAGCTGCAGGCAGCGGCTTCGCTGGCAACACAGCGTCAGCCCCTTGGCTTGCCTCTTAACTAGAATAGCGGTGGGCCCCACCTGGGGAGGCGGCAGGGGGAGCCCCCCCAGCATCTGAGCAAGCTTGTCTAGGGGAGGGGCAGGCCTGGGGACACGGGTGGGGGCCTACTGTGTGCAGGGAGGGCACGTGGGCCAAGGACACGCCCAGACAGGAGACCTGGTCAGCGCTCCAGCGGGGGTGGGGGTGGTGCTGGGCTCCACCGCCCGGGCAGCAGAGGCTGCAGGGGTGCCCCGTCGGCTGGGCTGGCCAGGCGCGTCCGGCCTTGCCGCGGGACACAGCAGAGCGCCGTGGGCAGCACCCGCACCTTTCCCGCAGACGCCTCCCGTCCCTGTGACCACTGCCTCCGGGAGGGGCTGGGCCGCCGACTCCTCGGGCTGCGGCGGGCAGGGACACGATTAGGCCCTCCGGGCGGACCGTGCAGGGCCTTCGCGCACGCGGGCTGGGCGGCCCCGCCCCCAGCCGCTTCCGGAAGCCGCGCAAGGCTTGCTGGGAGTCGCAGGCGCGCTGTCCCGAAAGCCGGCTCGTGTCCTTCCGGTCCCCGACGCCCCCCGCCCCAGCCCAGCCCCGCTGCAGGTGTGACCGACCAAGCCGATGGGCTCGGCCCGACCATGCGGGGGAAGCTGCTGCTTCTGGCCGGTCTCTACCTGGTGCAGGGGCTGCCCTACGGGCTCCAGTCCGGCCTGCTGCCCATCCTGCTGCGGGCCCGCGGCCTGTCGCTGACGCGCGTGGGGCTGGCCAAGGCGCTGTACGCACCGTGGCTGTTCAAGCTGGCGTGGGCCCCGCTGGTGGACAGGCGGGGCTCCCCGCGGGCCTGGCTGGCGCTCAGCACGGCCGCCCTGGGCCTGGTGTGTGGGCTGCTGGCCGCCCTGCCTCCTGCCCAAGACGGCCAGGCCGCGATGCCCATCCCCGTGGCCGGGCTGCTGCTGTTACTGAACCTGGCTGCGGCGGTGCAGGACGTGGCCCTGGACACACTGGCCGTGCAGCTCCTGGAGCCCACGGAGCTGGGGCCCGGCAACACCGTGCAGGTGGTCGCCTACAAGCTGGGGGCGGCACTGGCGGGGGGAGGGCTGCTCGCCCTCCTGCCCACACTGTCCTGGCCGCGGCTCTTTCTGCTCCTGGCCGCCACCTACTGGCTGGCCGCTGCCCTGGCATGGGCCGCCCCAGCCATCCGCCCGCGGCCGCCGCCTCAGCTCTCAGAGCCACACCCCCCCGGGAAAGCCGCCCACCTCCTGCAGGGCTTGCTGGCTGTGCCTGGGACCGTGTGGACAGCAGGCTTTGTGTCCACCTACAAGCTGGGTGAGTGAGGCCTCAAGTCAGGCGGCAGGGCTCCCTGTGCGGCGCGGGCTGCTGCAGCTCAGGGTCTCCCGCAGGTGAGCAGGGCGCCGGCAGCCTGCTCCCCCTCCTCCTGCTGGACCGCGGCGCCTCCGCCCCCGAGCTGGGGCTCTGGAACGGCGTGGGCGCCGTGGCCTGCTCCATCGTTGGCTCTGCCCTGGCCGGGGCCCTGCTAGCCAGACACTGGTGAGAGCCCTGGACAGCCCCCCCACTCCCTCCACTTGCTCCCCCCCCCACTGGCTCCATGCCCCCCCATCCCAGGCGGCCACTGTCCCTGCTGAGGTCACTGCTGCGGCTCCGCCTCGCGGGCCTGGCCTGCCAGACCGTCCTGCTCTTCCACTTGGACTCCCCAGATGCCAGCGTGGGCCCTGCCTCCGTCCTGAGAGGTACGGGGCTGGCCTCGGGGAGGGAGGGCACGGAGCCTGGGGCCCTGTGACCAGTCCCCCCCCCCCCCCAGGTGCAGCCGTGCTGAGTCTCTGCCTGCAGCACTTCCTGGGAGGCCTGGTCACCACCGTGACCTTCACCGTGATGATGCGCTGCAGCCAGCTGGCGCCCAGGGCCCTGCAGGTGAGGGCGTGAGGTGGGGGTGCCCGGGGCCGCTGGCTGGGCCGCTGTGCAGGCTCTGACCCGCCCCCACCACAGGCCACGCACTACAGCCTCCTGGCCACGCTGGAGCTGCTGGGGAAGCTGCTGCTGGGGGCCCTGTCTGGAGCCCTGGCCGACGGCCTGGGCCTGCGGCTCTGCTTCTCTCTGCTGCTCGCGCTGTCCGCCCTGCCCCTGCTGGACCTTGGCCTGGCACCCAGCTCTCTGGCCTGAGCCAATAAAGCAGAGCGTGCCGCGGCCCGAGTGCTGTGTCTGGACGTGTTGGGTGCTTTTTATTCTGCACTTTGCAGCCTGCCTCCCCCCCCCCCCCCCCCGGCAGTCAGCGGCATGGCAGCAGGAGCTCCTCTGTGGCCAGGCGGATCAGCCCGTGGAAGTTCAGGTGCAAATACTTCCTCCAGAAGCGCTGGTCCCGCCCATACACCTGGGCTGGGTAGCAGGGGCTTCCTGCGGGGGAGGAGCGCGGAGCCTGAGCCCCCGAGCCAGCCCCAGCTCCGGCCCAGCCCCCCCGGCCCTAGGCTGCCTTGCGTCCTCACCGATGCCGTGGAAGATGCGGGCCAGGGCCCTGCCCGAGAACCTTTCCTCTGGTCGCAGGGACAGGAGCAGGCGGATGTCGCGGCGGACCTGGTCTTCCCAGTCCTGCAGCTGCGGGAGGGCGGGCGGGCACGTCAGTCTCCTGAGGTCCCCTGGCACCGTGGCTCACACAGCCAAGGCCCAGGGTGGCCTGGGAACCTGCAGCCAGGCTCACCCAGTCTGGACTCACTCTGGCCTGCCCCAGCTCCGGCACCTGCTGGTCCTCTAGCCCCAGCTCCTCGGCCCCTCCTCCTTCTTCCTCGAAGTAGCGGCCGAGCAGGGCCTTGAGCCGAGCGCTGCGCTCCTCGTCCGCCTGCTCCAGGCAGGGCCCGCAGCTGGGGAAGGCCACGCTGCAGAGACAAGCCTGTCAGAACCGGGCTCCGCAGATGGTCCGTCCCCAGCTCTGGCCATTCTCCCACCTGCGAAAGGCCTGGAAGGTCTGGCACAGACGAGCCAGGGCCCTGCGCTCACGGGCCTGCACGCAGTCATACAGGAAGTCGCAGATCTGGTCCATGTCCTCGGCCCTCAGGTCCCCGGGGCTCCGCAGGTGGAAGGCCGGCTCCTTGAACTCCACCAGCACACCTGTGCCCCTGGGCGCACCTGCCACAAAGTCCATCAGTCCCAAGCTGGCAGCCAGCAGGGCCTGGGCTGGGCTGGGGGGGCTGGGCTCACCTCTCCTGGACTCTGGGTCCCACTGCAGCTGGCGGAGAGCCCGCTGCACAGAGACCACCTCCCAGCCGCTCGCGTCCACCAGCTCCAGCAT
Source organism: Lepus europaeus (assembly GCF_033115175.1). Lineage (NCBI taxonomy): Eukaryota > Metazoa > Chordata > Mammalia > Lagomorpha > Leporidae > Lepus > Lepus europaeus. The sequence continues at coordinate 296,552 of NC_084830.1, read as the reverse complement.
GTCCAACTCCACAGAACTGCGGCTGTGCCTTGGGTCCTCAGGTGACCACTGGGCGAAGTGTGCAGCCAGAGGGGGACACCTGTGCCCGGGGTGGGGGGTGGGAACACACATAAGACCAGCAACCCCTTCCTCTGTCCCCGTCCCCAGCCTTGGGGGGGGGGGTGCTCACCTATGGGCGAGGGCCTGGAGCTGAGCGGGGCCCCCAGGGCAGCGCAGATGGCAGCGGGCGTGGGCGGCAGGCAGCAGCTCCAGCCAGTGCCGAGGGTGCAGCTCCAGGTAACACAGCAGAGTCTCTATGGCTAGGGCCAGAGCAGGGCTCAGGGCACACAGGACGGGGCCCTCCTCACACCCCAGGCCCTCCTCCGGGTTCCTCACCCTCCTCCGGCATGTCCAGCGCCTGCACTGTCTGCTGTGCTGGGAGCAGCCGCTCGTGACCAGAGCAGGCTCTCCTGCTGGACGCGGGGGCTGCCTGCTGGCCGTGGTGCCGCTGGGCCTCCTGGGAAGGGGGGTCTGCCGCGGGCCTCTCGCTGCTCACACCTCCCTCCTGGGCTGGGAGCGGCCGGGAGCAGGTGCAGGGCGCAAATGCCCGCTGCACGAGCTTCTTCACGGCCAGGAAGTCCGTGCCGTCGGCGTGCACGTGTCTGCGCAGCTCCCGTAGGTCTTCGCCCTGCACGGCACAGTCGTGAGGAACGGCCAGGGTGGCGGACACCCCCGCAGCCAGGAGGGGGACCAACCTGGGGCTGCAGGAAGAGGTGGCAGTGGGCAGGCTGCCCGTCACGCCCAGCCCGGCCCACGGCCTGCACGTAGCTCTCGATGCTCGGGGGCAGCCCCAGGTGCAGCACGGCCCGCACATCCGGCCGGTCCAGCCCCATCCCGAAGGCCACCGTGGCCACCACCACGCGCAGCTGGCCCTGCATGAATGCCCGCTGCACGCGCCGCCGCTCCTGGCTCAGCATGCCAGCGTGGTAGGCCTGGGCCACAGCCTCTGGAGAAGGCAGACAGGCAGCCGATGGCACGAAGGCACTGGGGCCCAGGCTGAGTCCACAGGGGCGCTGGCCCTGCCACGCCTCACCTGCGGGCCCCAGACCCCGAGCCCCAGGCAGGCAGGTGCGCAGGAGCGCGGCGATCCGCTCCGTGTCCTCGCGCCGGATGCAGTAAACGATGACGGAATCCAGTGCCCGGAAGCGGTCACCCTGCAGCAGCGTCACCACAGCCTGCCAAGCAGCAGCGTCAGAGCGGCCGCCTGCAGGGCCCCGGGCCCCCGGGGCTGTGCACACCCACCTGCTCGGGGTCCCTGTCCATGGACACGGAGAGATGCAGGTTGGGGGGGATGGCAGCTGGCCCGCCGAGGCCCAGCTCCTCAGCTACGCCCAGGTGCTGGGCCACGTCACGGGCAGTGCTACGTGTGGCGGTGGCTGTGAGGCCCAGGAAACAGCGCACGCCCATGCGTTCCCGAAGCACCTGTGCCAGAAGTGGGTGGAGGCGAGGTCACTGAGCCTGGGGGGCCCTGGCCCGCTCACCCACTCGGACCCGTACGCGGCTCACCTTGCAGACACGCAGGTAGCAGGGCCGGAAGTTGTGAGACCACTGAGACAGGCAGTGAGCCTCGTCGATGCAGGCGAAGGCCACGGGAGGCAGCTGGGCGGCCAGGGGGAGGCCGGCAGGGCCCCCGGCCCCCACCAGTGCCTCGGGGGACAGCATCAGCACGTGTACCTGGGCTGCGCGCACCTGAAGCCGACACAGTCAGGGCGCGACCCGGGTGCCTGCCCACCGCTCCCCTTCCACGAGGCGCCTACCTTTTGCAGGACAGCCTCGCGCTGCTTTCTGGTCATGCCCGAGTGGAGGCAGGCTGCCCTGAGACACGGGGGCAGGCCTGACACCTGCAGACGGGGGCACAAGGCTCTCACGGGCCCCCCCGTCCTCCCAGAACTGCCTTGGGGACAGCACTGCTCCCTGGGGGGTGGACTCCCACAGGGCCAAGGACAGCTGGGAACCTTGCAGCTCCTGTTTGGGGGGTGTGGTTTTGGAGAGGAGTAGCAGCCCCTCGATGGCAACATGTGCTGAGGGGTGTGGCTCACACACCTGGTCATCCATGAGTGACAGCAGGGGAGAGACCACCAGGGTGAGGCAGGGACTACGCCGGGCGAACAGCAGGGCCGGGAGCTGGTAGCACAGGGACTTGCCGGCCCCTGTGGGCAGCACCAGCAGGGTGGAGATGCCTGGGCAGACGACGCCAGCAGTGAGGCTGCCGGCCTGAGCCCCTGCCCCCAGCTGCCCGTGACCGTGCTCACCAGACAGGATCCGCATGACAGCACGCTCCTGCCCAGGGCGGAAGGCTCGGTGACCAAGCTCCTCCAGGGCCTGGAACACCTCAGCCGGCGTCTCTGTGGATATGCATGCTGGTCACCACAACCCGCTTCGCCCCTGCTCCTCGGGAGGGGCTCTGGGGCAGGGGACGCGTGCTTACCGGCCACCTGCCCCGAGGGCCCCAGGGGGTAGAGTGGCAGCACGGCGGGAGGCACCTGCGGCTCAGGCTCCATAGGTCGTGCGTCCTCATCACCTGGGAGCCACACAGGAGGGGGCTGTGTCGTTGTGTGGGAGACCCCCCGATGGGCTGAGGTCACTCCAGTCACTGAGCACAGCTGCCTCACCCACCTGGGAGCGGGCACTGGGCAGCGCGAGTCCTCTGGGCCACTTCCTCCAAAGTGAGAGTGGGCGGGACTTCCTCCTTCCCCTGGAGGGCTGGGGTAGGGCCTGTGCCAGGTGGGGACCTGTAGGGCCTTTGGCTTGGGCCGCAAGTGCCCCCCAAAGCGGCACCGAGTGTCGGCCCAACTCGCCCCCCAGTGTCGAGGCCTCACCTGGCTGGGGGCACTGAGACATCCAGTGGCCGAACTGCCCACACCGGAAGCAGGAGTCCTTGGCTGTGGAGCTGGGCCTCCCCCCACCAAAACATTCCCCTTTCTTCAGCCACTTCTGCTTCCGAGCCTGGAGAGGGCCAGCAGGGAGGTCACAGTGGGGAGACACGGGGCGAGGGGACGCCCGCCCTGCCCGGCTCACCTGCTCGCGCAGGCTCCTGCCGCGGAGGGCTGCGCCCCGCACGTAGCGCTTCCGCTTCATGCTGAGCCGGACGTAGTTGCCTCTGTCCAGGACACCCGGCCTGGGGGGGCCCTGTGGGGCGGCCGTGCCCTCTGCCTCCCCTGTCCAGGCTGCTGCGGCCCCGGCCCCCTCAGAGCAGGGCCCCCCTTGACAGCCGCCCTGCTGGGCCTGGGCCGCCCCACCCCCAGGCTCCTCACTCTGGCTTCCGCCCTCGCTGGGCCGGGGGCTGCCTGTGTCAGCCTGGGCCGTCTGCGGGGCTGCAGCCTCTGGCCCCCATGAAGGTGCCTCAGAGGCAGCGCTGGGGTCAGGGCCAGCCTGCTGGCCCGAGGTCAGAGCTTGCAGGCCAGGCCTGCAGCCCTCGGGGGCCCCCTGGGGATCTGGGCCCCCACTGTGGCACCGCTGCAGCCAGCCAGGGTCCAGGGAGCCCAGCCGCAGCCTCAGAGACGTCCGAAGCTGCTGCAGCCGGCCTGGCCCTGCCCGGGGAGGCTCCACGCCGACTTCCTCTGGAGATGCGGGGGCAGCTGCTGGGCCAGGCAGCCGCGGCGCAGGCTCGTCAGGGCTGGATTTTGGTGGAGGCCGGAGTCTGCGGCCAGGGGCGGGCCCAGCCTGGGGGAGGGAGGATGGACGATAAGCAGGCCTTCGGTGGGCCCCTAACAGCCAGGCAGGGCCGCAAGCCCCGTGCAGGAGATGCGCCCACCTGTGAGAGCTGGGAGGGAGGCTGCCCCTGGCCACCGGGCCGGCCCATCTCGCCCCTCAGCTGCAGGTTGGTCTTGAGCCTCTTCCCGTAGTCCTGCCCAGGCTCCTGGCTCCGCCCTGGGGCAGGCTGGGAGCCCCGGGCCACAGCCCGATTCAGCTGGGGGCCCCAGCAGCTGGACTCCGGGGCCTGCAGGAGGAGACAGGGGCGCGGGGCAGGGGAAGGGCCGGCTGGCGTGGGGGCCGCGGTTCCGTGTCCCAGGGGCCGACAGGGAGGCCGGGCGGCGGGGCTTGGGTACCTCCTCGGCCGCCGCAGGGGGCGACTGCGCGGAAGTGCGGGCCTCGCCGCCGGCCTGGCTCTGGGCCTTCTTCAAGACGCGGTACCGCCTGTAGAGCGCTGCACGGGCGGGCCGGGGCCGAGGTTAGGGTGCGGCGCGGGCCCCCCAGCGGCCCCGCCGCCCCCGGCGCCCCGCTCACCGCGGATCTCCTCGGACGCCGCCGCCACGTCCTCCTGCGGGAGAAGCGCGTCAGCCACGGCGTGGCGCCCGCAGCCCCAGGCCCCTCGGCGACCCGCACCTGGCCGGGCCGCCGCCCGTGCTGCCGCCAGAAGGCGCGCTCCCACGCCTGCAGCCGCGTCCGCACCCCCTGCAGCCCCTCCATGGCGCGCGCCGCCCGGGCCGCCGCGCCCCGCGAATCTCCCGCGGCCAGGGCGACATCCGGCCGCCGGCCAATGGGGGCGCGCGGCAGGGCCGGGAGGCGGCCGCGGGGCGGGATCAGCCAATCCGCCGGGAGCCGGCCAATGGGCGGCGCCTGCGTCATCGCGGCGCGCCACGGCGCGGGGCGGGGCGCGGCGGCAGGCTGAGGCGGGGCCGGCGGCGGCGGCGGCGGCTGTGGGGCCGGTGAGCGCGGGCTGCCGTGCGGGGTTCGGAGCGGGGCGGCGCGTGCCCCGGGCCCCGCTAGGGCCGCGCGGGGCGTGGCGGAGGCCCTCGGGGAGTCCTGTCTGGGCCGCGCGGCGGCCGATGCTGAGTGCTGGGCCGGGGGCGGGCGCCCCGGCGCTGCGGCCCCCCGCGTCCGACAGGGCGGCTGTGGAGCCCGGCCGGCGACGCTCCGGCCCGGAGGAGCAGGCTCTGCCCGGGAGGCGGGGGTGGGGGCGCCTCCCGCGCTGCCCTAGGCCCCGAGGAGCCGGGCGGGGCCGTCTCGCCGGGGCGGAGCGGCCTCGGAGCCCGGCGTTCGCCCCGGCCGCTCTGTTTCTTTCGTGAGGGGCGCGGGGGTCCCGTCGGGGAGGCACGAGCCGTCCTCGCGAGATGTGATCACGAGCAGAGCCGGGCTGAGGGTGGGCTTCCGCAGGACCCGGTGCCTGTTGGTGGGCAGGGCGCGGGGTCCAGGGCGCCCTCCTCCCGCTGCCGCAGCCCCACGTGCGGGGTGACCTTGGGCAGGGCCCGGGCCTTGGCTTTCCAGCCTGCGGAGGTGTCCTGTGGGCTCGGCCCGGGTGCCACCGTGGCAGCTGTGTGTCTGGCCTGAGCCTCGCAGACTTAGGCCTTGGCCTGCACGCTGGTTTCCCCGGGAAGAGAGAAATGTGTGGACACGTGGCGAGCACTTTGCAAGGCGGGAGCATTGGGGTCTCCATGCCTGGTGACACCGCGGCGAGGTTCATCGCGGCGTCATCCGGGCTCGCGGTGCTCTGGGCCTGGGCCCTCCTGCCCGCCCTGGTGCTCGCTGCTCTCCCTGTGCCCGGGTGCCCGCGAAGGCCGGTGGGGAGGGGCTTCTGACTCTGCTGTAGGCTTGGGAGTGCCCGTGGCGGTGGGGGCGGGGTCCCGGTGTGTGTAGGGCCCAGCCAGCGCCAGGCCCCTGGTGGCTGCTCCCGCTCGCTGCTGGCTTCGCCAGGCCTGGTGTCGGGAGGGGGCGCCGGCCTGCAGCTTCGCCTTCCCACTGAGGCCTCTCCTGCAGGGCCCAGCACCATGCACACGCTGGTGTTCCTGAGCACGCGGCAGGTGCTGCAGTGCCAGCCGGCTGCCTGCCAGGCCCTGCCGCTGCTGCCCCGCGAGCTGTTCCCCCTGCTGTTCAAGGTGGCCTTCATGGACAGGAAGACGGCCGTGCTGCGCGAGCTGGTGCACTGCTGGCCCTTCCCGCTGCTCAGCTTCCAGCAGCTGCTGCAGGAGTGCGCCCACTGCAGCCGCGCCCTGCTGCAGGAGCGGCCCAGCACCGAGAGCATGCAGGCCGTCATCCTGGGGCTGACCGCCCGGCTCCGCGCCCCCGAGGCCGGCACACAGCCCCTCTGCAGGTAGGGGCTTGCTTGGGGCAGGGGCAGGCACCTTGCTGTGGCCCCGAGTGGCCGCAGGGGGTGTGAGCACTGCTCTCTCGGCCCCCCCCCCCCCAGGAAGCACGTGCTGCGGGTGCTGGACATGACGGGCCTCCTGGACGACGGCGTGGAGCAGGACCCCGGCACCATGAGCATGTGGGACTGCACCGCGGCCGTGGCCCGCACGTGCATCGCCCAGCAGCACGGTGGGGCGGTGCAGCCGGGGCCCGCCCCCGTGCCCGTGGAGGTGCGCGTGGACCTGCGGGTGAACCGGGCTTCCTATGCGTTCCTGCGCGAGGCACTGCGCAGCAGCGTGGGCAGCCCGCTGCGGCTGTGCTGCCGGGACCTGCGGGCGGAGGACCTGCCCATGCGCAACACCGTGGCCCTGCTGCAGCTCCTGGACGCGGGCTGCCTGCGCCGTGTGGACCTGCGCTTCAACAACCTGGGCCTCCGCGGGCTGTCCGTCATCATCCCGCACGTGGCCCGCTTCCAGCAGCTGGCCAGCCTGCGGCTGCACTACGTGCACGGGGACTCGCGGCAGCCTTCCGTGGACGGCGAGGACAATTTCCGCTACTTCCTGGCCCAGATGGGCCGCTTCGCCTGCCTGCGGGAGCTCAGCGTGGGCTCCTCCCTGCTTTCCGGGAGGCTGGACCAGCTGCTCAGGTGAGCAGCCCCCCCCCCCCGTGGACGCTCCCCTCCCCGGGCCCTGCCGTGACCCCTCTGTGGCCCGTGTCCCCACAGCACGCTGCAGAGCCCCCTGGAGAGCCTGGAGCTGGCCTTCTGTGCCCTGCTGCCTGAGGACCTGCGCTTCTTGGCACGGAGCCCCCACGCTGCCCACCTGAAGAAGCTGGACCTGAGTGGCAACGACCTGTCCGGCAGCCAGCTGGCCCCCTTCCAAGGCCTGCTGCAGGCGGCCGCGCCCACGCTGCTGCACCTCGAGCTGACCGAGTGCCAGCTGGCCGACCCTCAGCTGCTGGCCACGCTCCCCATTCTGACCGGCTGTGCCAGCCTGCGCTACCTCGGCCTCTATGGCAACCCGCTGTCCATGGCCGGCCTCAGGGAGCTGCTGCGGGACTCGGCCGTGCAGGCCGAGCTGCGCACCGTGGTGCACCCCTTCCCCGTGGACTGCTACGAGGGCCTGCCCTGGCCGCCGCCGGCCTCCGTGCTGCTGGAGGCCTCCATCAACGAGGAGAAGTTTGCCCGCGTGGAAGCCGAGCTGCACCGGCTGCTGGTGGCCTCGGGCCGCGCCCACGTGCTCTGGACCACGGACATCTACGGGCGCCTGGCCGCGGACTACTTCAGCCTATGACGGCCGGGCTCGGGGAGAGGCCGGCTGGTGCGGGGCCTGGCCGCGGGGTCGGCCTTGCTCCTGGGTGCACCGGCTCCCTAACCGGCTGACCCATGGGCCCCAGGGCCGGGCCTGGCCGCTCTAGGGCCCTGGCCTCCTTGGAACTCCCTGCCCCGGCTGGGAGCATCTTCGCTCCTGGCCAAGGCAGGCTACTGCGCGCACCCCGTGGGCTTTGGGCGGGCGGCTGTCACCGAGGTCCAAGAGCACAGTGTCTGGAACTCGCATTTGTGGCTGTCCTTTTGTGGCTCATGGAGAGTGACCGCCCCCCTGCTGTGGCCCTCAGCAGGGCCGCCCCTCCCCCTGGCTGGACCAGCGCGGCGCCCCCGCCCCACACACGGCCAGGCGCTCGGTACGGCTTCCACCTTTACTGAGCGAGCATGCGCGGGGGCGCGCGCTCAGCAGCGGAGCTCGTAGGTGCGGCGCGGCCCGGGCGCCGCCTCCTCGGCCGGGCCGGCGAAGAGCGGCTTGGAGCGGTCGATGACGAACATCGCGTGCCCGCGCTCGCCGCGGAGCTCCTCCAGCTGCGCGAAGCTGCAGGGCCCGTCCGAGTAGTCGTTGACGAACAGCGCGCCCTCGCCCGGCGGCCCCGCGGCCTTTTTGCGCCGGCGCCGGCGCCGGCAGATCATGGCGGCCAGCAGCAGCGCCGTGAGCGCCAGAAGCGCTATGGCCGCCGCCACGGCCGTCTGCGTGGCCAGGCCCAGCGCACGGAAGGCCATGCTGCCCGCCTCGGGCGGCGGCTCGCGGCCAGTGGGGCGCGCGGGCGGAGGCTGCGGCCGGGACGCGTTGACCAGCAGGCGGAAGGGCACGCGGGCGGCGCCGCCAGCGTTGGCGGCCTCGCACTCGTACCGGCCGGCGTGCGCCAGCGTGATGTTGGTCAGCAGCAGCACGCCGCTGCCCGTGTCTGGCACCGCGCCCGCGCCCGGCTCCGCGCCGTCCACCCGCGCCTGCACCGGCGGCAGGGCCTCGCGCGCCAGGGGTGCCTTCCGCCAGGTCACCAGGGGCTGCGGGTAGCCCGAGGCCTGGCAGGCGACGCGCAGGTCCTCCCCCAGGTTGGCCGTGAGCTCCAGCGGCTCCACATGCACAGTGGGCGGGAGGCAGACGAGGCTGTTGCCCGACACGTCGAGGAGGCTCCGGAGCGCCAAGCGCGGGGGCTCGGCACACACGACCCTCTTGTCCCTGGGGCCGAGCAGCCGCCGGCCGCCCGCCTTGATCCACGCGCCCAGCCAGTGCAGGGCACAGTCGCAGCGCCACGGGTTCTCTGCGGGCAGAGCAGGGCCAACGCTGAGTGAGACCCCGCCCTGGGCATGCGCCCCCATCCTGATGGCCCCCCGATGCTGAACCCCTCCTCCTCCGTCGGCGGGCAGGCGGCCGTGGCACGGACCCTCGGCCCCAGGACACGTACCTGTGAGGCGCAGGACTTGAAGGCTCGCCAGGGGCTGCAGTGTCTCGCGGCTAATGGTGCCCAGCTGGTTCCTGCTGAGGTCCAGCAGGGCCAGCGAGGACAGCCCGGCCAGGGCCTGGTCCTCCAGCAGCTCAATGCTGTTTTCTTGCAGGTGCAGCTCCTGCAGGCGCTGAAATGGGAACAAGGCTCTGGGAGCCGGCCCCGACCCGCAGCCCGGGGGCGGCGCGCTGGTTTGGACGCTGGCGCTCACCGGCAGGTGCAAGAAGGTGAAGTCCAGGAGGCGCGCCAGCTGGTTGCCGGCCAGGTAGAGGACGCGTAGCTGGGCCAAGCCCACGAAGGCGCCGCCGCGCAGGCCCCGCAGGCGGTTGCGGGTGAGCGCCAGTTCGAGCAGGCAGGGCTGCGCGCGGAAGGCGCCGGCCTCGAGGGCGCGCAGGCTGTTGTTGTGCAGGTAGAGGCGGCGCAGCGCGGCGAGCGGCGCCAGGGCGCCCGGCTCTAGGCGCGTGATGCTGTTGTCCTGCAGGAACAGTGTCTGCGGGCCGGGCGCGCCGCTCACCGCGCTGTGGGCGGCGCCCGTCCCCGCACCCCGCGGGCACCCCCGGCTCCACCCCAGCTCCAGGGCCGGCGGCCGCACGCGGTGCCCACCTGCGTCCCCGGGGGGATTCCGGGCGGCACGACGCGCAGCCGCAGGGCGCCGCACTCCACCGTGGCGCTGTAACAGCGGCAGGCGGCCGGGCAGCCGGCGGCGCGGGGCGGGAGCCCGCGCGGCGGCGGCAGCAGCAGCAGCGCCAGCAGCGCCAGCGCCCCCGGGGCCATGTCCCAGAGGCCGGCGGGGACCACGCAGTGCGCGGGGTTTCCGCAGCGCGGGCCGGGTCCGACTCGGGAGGTGACGTCAGCTCCAGAAACTGATGAATAAACGCTCTCACAAAGATGCGGGATGTGGCTTGGGGGGAGCACTCCGTCCTGGCCGTGCGGGGCCCCTGGCGGGTGGCGGGGCTACAGCTACTGCAGGACTGGGATGGGGAGGGGGCTGTGGTCCTCGCCCTGAGGTCGGGCTCCAGCCCCCAAGGCCCTCACGGGGTGGGCGTGGCTGCGCCGGCGGCCGTAGCACACCTGTGCCCGGCCTAGGTGGGCGGGGCTTGTCCTCAGGTAACTCGTAGGGGCCCCCGGGCTGGGGCAGTCCGGGGAGCCAGTCCCTCGGACACGAGCCTCCCTGGCCGGCGCGCGGGAAAGCGGGGTCCCGGGGAAGCCGGGGTCTGAGCGCCCTGGGGCCGCCTCCTGAGCGGCCTCTGCGATTGGAGCAGCGTTTTATGGCCTGCGGAGCGCGGCCCGCGAACCCGGGACCCGGAGACGCACGGATTCAGTGCGGGCGCGAAGGCGGGCCCTGCCGCCCCCACGCCGTGCGTGCCGCTCACGCCACTGAAAGCACTGGAGATGAGGTCAGCGCGCAGCCAAGTTTAATGGAGCTGCTCCGGCTCGGGTACAGCGGCTTCCCCGCGAGCAGGGTGAGCGGGCCCGGCCTCCAGCAGCGAAGCTCACGCAGGGGAGGCCCTCGCGTCGCGGGAACGCGAGGGGCGGGGCGTCACGCGTGGACCCCGCGCCTCCCTGGAGCGCAGTGCGGGAGATGCGATGCGCCGTCCTCCTTCCCTGGCCCCGACCCCCACGGCCACCCGCCCCGCCAGGCCCAGGGAGGGCGTGGTCTCCGCGGCCCCGCTCCCGCCCCGCGCCCGGTGACCTTGGGTCGCGAGCCCCTCACCTGACGCTCGGCAGCCGGCGGCTCCCCGCGGCGCTCGGGCGGCCCGCGCAGGCGCGCCGGGTCCGCGCCGCTCGTCCGGGGCTGACGTCGCGGGCACGGGCCAATCCCTGGGCGCCCCCGGCGGGCGCGGGGAGAGGGGCGGCCGCCGGGCTGCGGGGCTGCGGCGGCACCACGGACAGCTCCGGCGGGAGCGGGGCGGGGCGCGCCTCCGCGGCGCACGCGCGCTGGGACAGCGGGGGGGGGCGGGGGGCGGAGGCGCCGGGGGCGCGGGGGTCCTCCTAGGCGGGCGGCTCGGCGAGCAGCAGCGGGGCCAGGTCCATGGTGAGGGCGAGGCGGCGGCCTTGCCAGTGGATGTGCGAGGGCACGGCGGGGGCGCCGGGCGCGGTCTCGAAGGCGGCGCTGAGCTCCTGGGCCAGCGCGGAGCGCACCAGCCCCACGCCGCCCGCGCGCTCGGGCGCGGGGTGGTACAGGCGCCCGTTGGCCGCCAGGGGCAGCAGGCGCGCCGGCTCGAAGGGCACGGTCAGCGCCTCGCCCCCGCCGCAGTAGGACAGGCGCGCGGGCCCGCGGCCCGGAGCCAGCAGGTGCGTGAAGACCACGGGCCGGTCGTCGCAGCGCAGGAAGTTGCGCTCTCGGCCGCAGGGCGACAGGAAGGGGAAGGCGGCCTCGTAGCGCCCGCTGCGGTTGGGTCTCAGGCGGGAGAAGAAGGTGACCAGGAACTGCGGGTCTGGGAGGACAGAGGCGCGGCCGCTCAGCTCGCGGGCCCGGGCTGCGGGCCTGCGGCGGGGCGCGGCGGGGGCGCGGCGGTACCTTTGAAGCAGGTGGTGAAGTTCTTCATTTTGGAATCGTCCAGGAAGAGCTGCGGAGGGACGGGCCGCGGACACGCGCGGTTACGGCCGGGACCCGCACCTACGCCGCAGCCTGGCCGGCCGCGCTCCGTGTCCCTGGGCCCCGCCCCCAGGTGTGTGGCCAGCAGTGCCGCCGCCTCCGCGAAGGCCGCCCGGCCCGCCTCCCGCCGACGGAGACGCGGCCCGGACCCCGCGCACCTGCCCCTGGTGGTCCACGTAGTAGAAGTACTCGCGCGTGCGGGGCTCGGGGCTCTGGCCCTGCGTGTAGGAGGCGCCCCCGTCCCTGCTGCAAGCCCCGGCCCCTCGTGACTGCGCCTGCACCCGCGCCCAGCTCCGGGCCACGGCCCGCAGCGCCCCGCACGGCGGCCACATCCTCCCTCCACGCCGGAAGCGGCCGCAGGTCCCGCGAGGGCGGTGCCGCGCGAGCACGGGTCCCCGCGCGCTCGGCCCGGCGCTCTCCGTTCCGCGGCGGCCGCGTTCCCGCCCCGCCCGCCGCCGCCGCCGCGCGAGCCCGGAAGGAAGGCGAGGAGCGCGGGGCGAGTCCGGCCGCTTTATTCACTCCGCGGGCCTCGGCTCCATGCGTCGGGCGAGCCCGGGCCAGCGCGGAGTCCTCGGGTAATAAATAAAGGCTCGACTCCGAAAGTCCGCGTAGAAAAGGCGGCCCGCAAGGCACTTGCCCGCGGCGGCGCGCTACAGCACGCCCTCCATGAAGCCGGTGTCCAGGTGCTGGATGAGCACGCGCAGGAAGGACATCTCCTTGCGCGTGTTCTCGAAGATGACGCGCGGGTCGTCGGAGCGGCAGCGCAGGCAGTTGGGCGCCATCACCATGGCCAGGTTGCTCACGTCCATCTTGGTGGCCGCCACGTTGGCCGGCTGCGCGAACACCTGTGGGGAGCCGAGGGTGGGCCGGGGCCGCGCGGGCGCGCGTGTGCGCGGCGGGGCCCCCGCGTACCTGCAGGAATCGGATGAGGTAGCAGAGCACCATGCGGTTGATGCGGGGCAGCGCGTGCACCACGGCCACGGCGGCCTCGGGGCTCTCGTAGTGCGCGATGCACTGGTCGTAGAACTCGTGCGGGATCAGGGGCTCCTCCAGCTCCCGGTACCACAGCTTCAGCAGCGACGCTGCGGGCACAGCGAGCTCAGCGGGGCGGGGAGGCGTGCAGGGGTGGCCCGCGAGTGAGGTGGCTGGGCCAGGGTCGGCAGGGGTCTGCAGTGGGCGGGGGCTCCTGGCGCTAGGGGTGGGGGTGGAAGGGGGCCTGGAGATGCGGCCACACGAGAGGGAGTGGACAGAGGCCTCGGCCATGGCTGGCCAAGCTCTGGGGCTCTCGCACCACTGCGGGGCCAGGCCTGCCCTGTCCTGCCACTGGGTGGCTGGGGCTCACCGGGGACGTGGGGGTCCTCCAGGCCGGTGGGCACCTTCCACTGGTCCACCTGCAGCTTCAGGGCGTTCACCTCGTCGATGTCCCCGGGGACCCTAGCAGCATGAGGTCGCAGTGCAGGTCAGCTGGCCTCCAGGCCCTGCCCCTCCCTGGGCCCTCTGCAGGGCCACCCTTGCAGGCTTCTGTCCCCTGGTCCAGTGGGGTCAGCCCCCGGCCACAGGCGGCAACTGTGCCTGGCTGCTCCCCCAGGCCCTGCCTCTGGCCGGCTGTGCTGTCCTCAGGACCAGTGCCTGCACTGCCTCCCGTGGCCTGCCGGGTCCGCATGCCCCTCCCCCCCTTTCTGCGGTGAGGCAGGGGCACAGAAGCAGCCCCACCCCCAGGCCAGGGACGCCGCAGCACCTGAAAATGCCCTCGGTCTGGTCACCGTTGAGTGCCAGCACCTCCTCGGAGAGCCGCGTCTGCACCCAGGGCAGCTGCCGGTCGGGGTAGCGCTCCTTCTGCATGCTCAGGACCTCCTGCAGGGCGCTGCCGAACATGGACGGGCTGAACACCGCGTTCTTGGCGTGCCGGATCTCCTCCACGTTGGGTTTCTTCAGCCCCTGTGGACAGAGCACAGCCCCCACGTCCCAGGTGCTTGCCCTTGGCTCAGCTGCCTCCCTGTGAACCCCAGGCTTCTGCCCAAGCAGAGCCAGGAGCAACCACAGCTTCCTGGCCGAGTCCCGGCAGCCGTCCTGCAGGGCCAGCCCAGGGCTGCAAGTAGCCCTCTGGTCACGGTCGGGGGTGGCCAGTCCTGCAGGGCCAGCCCAGGGCCGCAAGTGGCCCTCTGGTCACGGGTCGGGGGTGGCCAGTCCTGCAGGGCCAGCCCAGGGCTGCAAGTGGCCCTCTGGTCACGGTCAGGGGTGGTGGCCAGTCCTGCAGGGCCAGCCCAGGGCTGCAAGTGGCCCTCTGGTCACGGTCGGGGGTGGCCAGTCCTGCAGGGCCAGCCCAGGGCCGCAAGTGGCCCTCTGGTCACGGGTCGGGGGTGGCCAGTCCTGCAGGGCCAGCCCAGGGCCGCAAGTGGCCCTCTGGTCACGGTCGGGGGTGGCCAGTCCTGCAGGGCCAGCCTGGCATGTCAGGCTAGCTGACCTGGGCCGAGAAGGAGCCTGGGGCAGTGCACCTCCAAGTCTGCGGCAGGGCCAGGGCCCGGGCCCTGGAGGTGGGGCAGGAAGTGGGGCAGGTGCAGGGGCGCATGGCTTCCTGCGTGGGGTGGGGGGGAGTTGGCTGCTGCAGTGGCCAGGGCCGTCAGGCCGGGACCCAGGTCTGGGGCTGTGGTGTGTCGAGATGACAGGAGCAGTGTGTGCTGTGGGGCGTGGGGTGAGGAGGCCTTGGCCTGTGGTCCCCAGGGGACAGAGCTTTTTCTGCGCCTTTGGGCACGTGCCCCCCTCCACCACCACCCTCGGCACTGCTGTACCTTCTTGGCGCCCGTCAGGGCCGCCTTCTGCAGCTTGTGGTAGCAGTACTTGGCGTAGGTGCTGATTGCCACCCCTGGAAAAGAAGGGGCGCGGGTCAGCCTGGGTGGACACACCCCGCTCCAGGGCTGAGGCCAGGGTGGCTTCCCCACTTCCGGAGGGGGGCCACCCACCCTCCCGTGGCCAGGCAGGAAGGGGAAGGGCCGAGACTGTCCCAGGCACCTCCCTGGCAGGAGCATGGAGCACACAGCACAGCACAGCGCGCCAAGCTCTGCAGTCCAGGGCTGCCCGGGGAGGTGCCCACCGCCTCCTAAGGGCAGCAGGCAGCCAGTAGAGGGCCCAGCCTCCTTTCTCAAGGGAGGGGCTTTCTGAGGCTCAGCCCCCACCCACAGCAGGGCTCTAAGGCGGCCTTGGAGCCTGCACCTGTGGACTCATGAACCTGAGGCCGAGGCCCTCCAGGCACCAGGGGTGGGGGGAAGGGGAGCTGGGGACAGCCCTCCTGGGTGGGTCCCGGGTGCGGGTGGCACCTTCAGGGCTTGGGCAGGGAAGGTGAGGAAAGTGGGCACTGTCCCAGGCCAGGGGACACCTGGGATCAACCCTGTGCTTCCAGGCAGCAGCCCCACCCCCCACCCCGGCCCCCGCCGGGCGTCTGGACTCCCATGGGACCCGGACCATCTGCCCTGGGAGGGAAGCAGGTCCAGCAGAGCATTTCTGTATCCAATGAAGAGGTTCTGGGCTCTCAGAATGGTCTTGGCCAAGCTGCAGCAGGTCCTGGGAGAAGACCCTGGTTCCAGCCTCAGCCAGGTTAGGATGCAGAGCCCAGAACTTCTGCCACGCACCAACCTGGCCGCTCTGGGCACCCTTGAGGCTCCCTCACTTCTCCACAACGGAAGACACTTAACCCAACGGGAGCCAGACCATTCCCTGGCCGCCCTGAGCCTGTGTGATGCAGGCATGGCTGGGACTCTGTCACTCGGCCTGTGCCTATGGGCGTGCTGGCCCTGTGGGTTCACCGGGAACCGTGAAGCCCTGACTCAGCAGACAGTGGGCACCCATGGGTGTCTGAGCACCCGAGGTGGGAGCTCTGCTCGGAGCGCACCTCCCCGACCTGGCCTCTCCAGGCCCGCTGGCCCTTGCCTGACCCACCAGAGGGGCCAGTGCCAGCAGCACAAGGCCAAGGCCATGGGTCTCTGGGTGCAGACCCTGCCAAGGCTGGTACCGCTCTCCCTCCCTCCCTGGCAGACGTGGGCTGTGTTCTGCTCCGCCCCATCCCAGGCCCATGGGGAGGACTCCTGTGCAGCTGGCATGAGCCAGCCAGGCAGGCAGGAGCCGAGCTGGGTGACGACGCCTGCGTCTGCGGTGAGGACCAGGCCCCGGCGCTGCAGCTGCCCACCCACGCAGGCCACACCTACAGGCCCTCGACCTGGGTCTGGGCCCCCACAGAGGGGCTTCCCAGAGCAAGGGGGGGCGAAGCCAAGAGGGTGGGGAAGAACTGGTGGCAGGGAGGACAGCTGGAACCCCAGGGCGCCTCAGGGGCTGGGGCTGGGGGAGGGAGGAGATAGCAAGGGGGCCATGGTGTGGGCAGGGGAGAGCCCTGAGCTGGTGGCTGTGCTGGGGCTGCAGGATGCCCCCTTACCCCTCCCCACCGGTGAGCCCAGCGAACCTGGGGCCACCAAGGAAGGAGTGCGGAGGCCCCACCTCTCCAGGAGCCTCCTCCCCGCTCAGGAGGCCGCAGGGCTGAGGTTAGTGTCCCACCCCCAGCCCAGAAGCGGTTAGAGAAGAGGAGGCGGCCAGGCGGCCGAGGCTGGAGAGCAGAGCTGGCAGAGGCAGCACCCAGGGCTGCGGGAGAGACCCTACCATCCGGCTCTTCAACATAAGGCTTGGGTTTCTTTCTCAATTTGGACTTCTTCTTAGCATTCCTTTCCAGGAGCTCTCTCATGTGCTGTGTCACTGGGGAGCAAACACAACGGTGAAGGCCGCGGAACACAACGCCAGGGACAAGCGCCGGTGCAGCCCCTGCACCTGCCGAGAGCTGACACGCCGGGGGCAGGGGCACACCGGGCTGCGTGTGGTGCCGGGTCCTCCTGAGTACTGTGCGGCCCGACCGTGGATCTCCCCAGGCCGGAGGGTCACAGGTGTGGGCTCCCAGGCCGGGAAGGTGTTCACCTGCTGGGAGGCCACGGTGCAGATCTCCAGGGCCCCGTGCTGCGCCCAGTCCGGCCCACGCCGAGGCTGGGAGTTCGCTCCCTGGCCAACCGCACCACCTGCTCCAGCCACGTCAGGATGGACTCGGGCTCCTCTCAGCCATCAGCTCTGCCCTCGGCGACTTCCCCTAACAGCACTCGCCATCTCCGCCTCCTCTAGCACTTCTCCACATCAAAACCAAAAAGCAGAAAGCAAGTCTGGAGCTGGTGCTGTGCTGCAGCTCAGCCACCACCTGAGTTACTACATCTTGTAAGGGCGACGGTTCCAGTCCCAGCTGCTCCACTTGCGATCCAGCTCCCTGTTAATACGCCCAGCAAAGCAGTGGAAGATGGCCCAAATGCTTGGGCCCATGCCCCCTTGTGGGAGACCCGGAAGAAGCTTCTGGCTCCCCAATTCAGCCTGGCCCAGCCCTGGCCATTGCAGCCACTTGGGGGAATGAACCAGTGGATGGAAGACCTCTGTCTCTCCTCCCTGTAACTCTGCCTTCAAATCAATATATAAATCTTGAGAAAAATTTAAAGTCTTATGTATTCATATATCTGAAGGCAAAGTGACACAGAGGGATGTGGGGTGGGGACGGAGACAGGCATCTTCATTGGCTGGTTCACTCCGCAAACGACAGGGCTGGGCCGAGCCAAAGCCAGGAGCCTGGAACTCCATCTGGGTCTCTCCCAGGGATGGCACGGCCCAAGCACCTACGCGATCCTCCGGTGCCTTCCCATCGCCAACAGGGAGCTGGATCGGAAGCAGAGCAGATGGGACTTGAACCAGCACTCATGTGGGACGCTGCTGAGCGGCTTAATCCTCCGCAGCACCTTCCCCGACACCGCGCACACTCCCTGCACCAGCCCCACACCAGCCGTTTCTCAAGGGCAGTCTCCACCAAAGGCCTGGGTGTCGGGAGTCCTTGCCTCTGGGTCCGCTCAGCGGAGGCAGGAGACGGACATGGCCGTCACCACCGTGTGTCTATTTCTCCACGCAGCTGTAGGTATCTGTATGTACCTTCTAGCAGACCTATCTGAAAGGCAGAGCAGAATGACCGGGACAGAGAGAATCTTCCACCTGCTGATTCACTCACCAAGTGTTTCAACAACCCAGCATCGTCTCTCACGTGGGTGGCAGGGACCCAAGTCTTGGAGCCATCACCAGTGCCTTCCCAGGCACTGCAGCTGGAAGCCGGATTGGAGGCGAGGAGGCAGGACTGAAACCAGCGCTCCAGCATGGGAGTCCCAAGCCACTGTGCCACAATGCCCACCCTCCATCTGTACTTTTAAAAATTATTTTCCTTTTATTTGAACGGGAGACAGATAGACAGCGACAGAGACATATGGATCTTCCATTGCTGGTTCACTCCTCAACTGGCTGCAACAGCCAGATGTGGGTCAGGCTGAAGCCAGGAGCCATGAACTCCGTCCAGGTCTCCCACATGGGTGGAAAGAACCCAAGTACTTCAGCCATCATCTGCATCGCCCAAGTGCATTAGCAGGAAACTGGACTGGAAGCAGAGGTGGGATTTGATTCCAGCATCCCAAGTGGTGGCTTACCCGGCTGTGCCAGCACACCTGCACCCAGTCAGGACCCCTTTTACCGTCCATGACTTAAGGGCCTGGCCAGGACCTCCAGGGTGCTGGGAGCAGATGTGGTGCCACTGGAGGGCCTTGCTTGTTCCTCATGTGAAGGGGAAAGCGCTCAGGTTTCTCACCCTTAAGGATGATGTCAGCTGCACACACACACACACGTTTTTAATTGTGAAAAAGCATTAGCTGTTCCTAAAGTACAACCCAGTGGCATTAACTTCCTTCACAATGCTACCCAAGCATCACCACGCGCCCAACGTCTGTCTGAAGTCAAACTCTGACCCGCTCAGCAGCATTCCCCGATCCCCACCCTCCCAGCCCACCTGCTGCCTGGGAACCTGCCTGTCCTGGATGCAGGCAGAACCATGCTCTGTCCCCGTTGACAGGCTTTCCAGTCCATCCCTGCTGTCGCGGGTGCTCGTCTTGCTGTGTTCACGGATCAGTAACGCTCCATTGCAGGGCCCGCCATGTTCTGTCCACCCCTTCACTTGCTGTGGACACTTGGGTAAGTTTTGTGAACAGTGCGAATACTGGTGCCCAGGCACCAGTTCTTGAGCACTGCAGGTTGTCTGGGTATCTCTTAGCAGAGTGATACGGTTCCCTTCTACTCCTAATTTGCTTGGAGTTTGCCAAGTGTGGAATGTCGAATCTATCAAATGCTGTTTTTTTTTTTTTTTTTTTGAAGAGGTATTTATTTATTTGAAAGGCAGAGTTACAGAGAGGCAGAGGCGGGGGAAGAGAGAGAGAGAGAGAGAGAGAGAGAGAGAGAGAGAGAGTGAGTCTTCCCTCCACTGGTTTACTCCCCAGATGGCTACAACAGCCAGAGTTGCGCTAATCTAAAGACAAGAGCCAGGAGCTTCTTCTGGGTCTCTCACACGGGTGCAGGGGCCCAAGAAGTTAGGCCATCTTCCACTGCTTTCCCAGGCCACAGCAGAGATCTGGATTGGAAGTGGAGCAGTCGGGACTCAAGCCGGTGCCTATACAGGACGCCAGCACTGCAGGCGGCAGCTTTACCCACTACACCACAGCGCTGGCCCCAAATGCTTTCCCTACACCTGTGGTGATGACCATGTGGCTTGCCTCTTTTTACTTTAAGGATATAGTGTTTTACATTGATTGGCATTAAAAACCAACCAACCTTGCACTTCTTGAATAAACTCTACCCAGGGAAGGTGCTACGGCTCTGCCATGCTGGATCAAACTGCTCCCCATCCGTGTCCGTGCCGTTCTGCTTTGCTCCGCCCTCTCCCAGCTCGGGTGTGGGTTCCGTCAGGAGGACGCCCTCCCCTTCAGTTCCGGATTTCCCAGAGCCCATCTGGGCCTGGAGCTTCCTTTTGGAGAAGGCTTTAGAGTACAAGCCCCAGCTCTTCAATGGGAGTGTGCCTGTTCAGCCACATAGGAGTTTGCGTGTCGTCCTGGCGCAGGCCATGCTCCTCTCCTCCACGTGGGTCCAGTGTTAGAGCTGCCCAGGCGCGCGCAGGCACCTGCCTCTGACGGACCGATGTTCCCCATCCTAAGGAACTTGCATGTCTCAACGCTGACAGATACACCCCTTGTCCTCCCAGCACCACGGAGCCTGCACTCTGTGGTGCTGTGAGCTCTCAGCCATCTTCTTTGTCCATGACAGTACGGATGAGGGTATTTAAAAAAATATTTATTTATTTATTTGAAAGTCAGAGTTACACACAGAGAGGAGGAGAGAGAGAGAGAGAGAGAGACAGGTCTTCCATCTGCTGGTTCACTCCCCAATTGGCTGCAATGGCTGGGGCTGGGCTGATCCGAAGCCAGGAGTTTCTTTTGGGTCTCCCACCCGGGTGCAGAGGCCCAAGCACTTGGGCCATCTTCTACTGCTTTCCCAGGCCACAGCAGAGAGCTGGACTAGCAGTGGAGCAGTTGGGTCTTAAACCGGTGCCCACATGGGATGCCGGCACTGCGGATGGTGGCTTTACCCGCTGCACCACAGTGCCAGCCCCATGGATGAGTTTATGAGTTGCAGCGCTCTCTGGAAGAATCAGCTCTTGCTTCATCCATGTTGTCCCTGGTTTTCTGTTTGTTTGTTTGTTTTTTCCCCATTAATTTCTACTCTGACCTTCATGATTTTCTTTCTTCTGTTTATTTATTTTTGTAAAAATTTATTTACTTGAGAGGCAGAGTCACAGACAAAGGAAAGAGAGAGAGAGAGAGAAAGAGAGAGAGAGCGAGCGCGCGCTTCCATCTCTGGTTCACTTCCCAAATGGACACGACAGCTGGAGGTGAGCTCATACAAAGCCAGGGGCTTCCTCCAGGTCTCCCACATGGGTGCAGGGGCCCAAGCACTTGGGCCATCTTCTACTGCTCTCCCAGGCCATAGCAGAGAGCGGGATTAGAAGTGGGGCAGCTGTGACTAGAACTGGAGCCCACACAGGATTCCGCGCCACAGGTGGAGGCTTAGCCTACTATGCCACAGCACTGGCCCCCAGGTTTACTTTTCTGGGGTAGGCATTTGATCCAGCAGTAAAGACGCCACTTGGGACTCTCGCATCCCATTATCTGAGTGCCTGGGTTCGGATCCTGGCTCCGTGTCCGACTCCAGCTCCCAACTAAAGTGCATCCTGGGAGGTGGCTGGTGATGATTCGAGTGCCTGGACCGCTGTCCCCCAGGTGGGAGGCCCACATGGAGTTCCTGGCTCCAGGAGCTTGGGGAGTGAGCTAGCGGATGGGAGAGCTCTCCATCTACCTTTCCAAGAAAGAAAAGCAAGTGAAAGCTGCTCCGTGGAGGCCGAGGCTGATCTGAGCTGCTCCACCCGACATACGTCGGGTGCTGGAGATGTCCCTGTCAGAGATGCTGGGGGTGCACCTCAGTCTTCATTTTTTTTTATTTTTATTTTTGACAGGCAGAGTGGACAGAGAGAAAGGTCTTCCTTTGCCATTTGTTCACCCTCCAATGGTCGCCGCGGCCGGCGCACTGCGGCCAGCGCACTGCCCTGATCCAAAGCCAGGAGCCAGGTGTTTCTCCTGGCCTCCCTTGCGGGTGCAGGGCCCAAGCACTTGGGCCATCCTCCACTGCACTCCTGGGCCACAGCAGAGAGCTGGCCTGGAAGAGGGGCAACCGGGACAGAATCTGGTGCCCTGACGGGGACTAGAACCGGGTGTGCTGGTGCCACAAGGTGGAGGGTTAGCCTGTTGAGCCATGGCACCAGTCTTCACTTCTCAACACTGACCTGACCCTTGGCTGCTCACTGGATGTCCTTGAGTTTTCCAACACTTCAGGATCTCCTGACACCTCCGTGTCTCCGATGCTACAGTGATTCACGCTCACAACACTGAGACTCAGCCTGCCCTGCTGCTGCAGCTGGGGTCCAGCCCAGATGGTCCGGATGCACCCTGCACTGTGCAGACCTGGAGGAAGCCCCTCCCACTCCTGTGCCGCGTTTGCTGGAGCCATTCTCCACCTGCCCAGTCAGCTTCCCACCACTGTCACATGCTTTCCTGCTTGAAAACAGGTCTTCTTCCTTTTCCGTTTTTCTGCCTTTGTGTTTTAAGTATGGTAACATAAATACAAGACTGCATTTGCCATGTTAGCCGTTTCTAAGGGAGCAGTTCATTGGCACTGAGTGCGACCGTTATCATCACCCACCTCCAGAACCAACCATCTCCCAAGCTGGGCATCTGTGTGTGCTGGGCACCAGCTCCTCATGCCTGCCCAGGCCACCCTGGGCGCCTCACAGTCGTGGTCTCCCTGTGACTGGCTTCCTTCACCCAGCTCGATGGCCTCGAGATTCAGCTGGGCAGTGCAGCTCGGGGCAGGACCTCCTTCCTCTGCAGCTGGGCAGGGCAGCTCGGGGCAGGACCTCCTTCCTCTGCAGCTGGGCAGTGCAGCTCGGGGCAGGACCTCCTTCCTCCCCAGCTGGGCAGGGCAGCTCGGGGCAGGACCTCCTTCCTCCCCAGCTGGGCAGGGCAGTGCAGCTCGGGGCAGGACCTCCTTCCTCCCCAGCTGGGCAGGGCAGTGCAGCTCGGGGCAGGACCTCCTTCCTCCCCAGCTGGGCAGTGCAGCTCGGGGCAGGACCTCCTTCCTCTGCAGGTGGGCAGCTCGGGGCAGGACCTCCTTTCTCCCCAGCTGGGCAGGGCAGTGCAGCTCGGGGCAGGACCTCCTTCCTCTGCAGCTGGGCAGGGCAGCTCGGGGCAGGACCTCCTTCCTCCCCAGCTGGGCAGGGCAGTGCAGCTCGGGGCAGGACCTCCTTCCTCCCCAGCTGGGCAGGGCAGCTCAGGGCAGGACCTCCTTCCTCTGCAGCTGGGCTGGGCAGGGCAGCTCGGGGCAGGACCTCCTTCCTCCCCAGCTGGGCAGGGCAGCTCGGGGCAGGACCTCCTTCCTCCCCAGCTGGGCAGGGCAGTGCAGCTCGGGGCAGGACCTCCTTCCTCCCCAGCTGGGCAGGGCAGTGCAGCTCGGGGCAGGACCTCCTTCCTCCCCAGCTGGGCAGTGCAGCTCGGGGCAGGACCTCCTTCCTCTGCAGCTGGGCAGGGCAGCTCGGGGCAGGACCTCCTTCCTCTGCAGCTGGGCAGTGCAGCTCGGGGCAGGACCTCCTTCCTCCCCAGCTGGGCAGGGCAGCTCGGGGCAGGACCTCCTTCCTCCCCAGCTGGGCAGGGCAGTGCAGCTCGGGGCAGGACCTCCTTCCTCCCCAGCTGGGCAGGGCAGTGCAGCTCGGGGCAGGACCTCCTTCCTCCCCAGCTGGGCAGTGCAGCTCGGGGCAGGACCTCCTTCCTCTGCAGGTGGGCAGCTCGGGGCAGGACCTCCTTTCTCCCCAGCTGGGCAGGGCAGTGCAGCTCAGGGCAGGACCTCCTTCCTCTGCAGCTGGGCAGGGCAGCTCGGGGCAGGACCTCCTTCCTCCCCAGCTGGGCAGGGCAGTGCAGCTCGGGGCAGGACCTCCTTCCTCCCCAGCTGGGCAGGGCAGCTCAGGGCAGGACCTCCTTCCTCTGCAGCTGGGCTGGGCAGGGCAGCTCGGGGCAGGACCTCCTTCCTCTGCAGCTGGGCAGGGCAGCTCGGGGCAGGACCTCCTTCCTCCCCAGCTGGGCAGGGCAGTGCAGCTCGGGGCAGGACCTCCTTCCTCCCCAGCTGGGCAGGGCAGTGCAGCTCGGGGCAGGACCTCCTTCCTCCCCAGCTGGGCAGGGCAGTGCAGCTCGGGGCAGGACCTCCTTCCTCCCCAGCTGGGCAGGGCAGTGCAGCTCGGGGCAGGACCTCCTTCCTCCCCAGCTGGGCAGGGCAGCTCGGGGCAGGACCTCCTTCCTCTGCAGCTGGGCAGGGCAGCTCGGGGCAGGACCTCCTTCCTCCCCAGCTGGGCAGCTCGGGGCAGGACCTCCTTCCTCCGCAGCTGGGCAGCTCGGGGCAGGACCTCCTTCCTCCCCAGCTGGGCAGTGCAGCTCGGGGCAGGACCTCCTTCCTCCCCAGCTGGGCAGCTTGGGGCAGGACCTCCTTCCTCTGCAGCTGGGCAGGGCAGCTCGGGGCAGGACCTCCTTCCTCCCCAGCTGGGCAGCTCAGGGCAGGACCTCCTTCCTCCCCAGCTGGGCAGCTCGGGGCAGGACCTCCTTCCTCCCCAGCTGGGCAGTGCAGCTCGGGGCAGGACCTCCTTTCTCCCCAGCTGGGCAGCTCGGGGCAGGACCTCCTTCCTCTGCAGCTGGGCAGGGCAGCTCGGGGCAGGACCTCCTTCCTCCGCAGCTGGGCAGCTCGGGGCAGGACCTCCTTCCTCCCCAGCTGGGCAGGGCAGCTCAGGGCAGGACCTCCTTCCTCTGCAGCTGGGCTGGGCAGGGCAGCTCGGGGCAGGACCTCCTTCCTCTGCAGCTGGGCAGGGCAGCTCGGGGCAGGACCTCCTTCCTCTGCAGCTGGGCAGTGCAGCTCGGGGCAGGACCTCCTTCCTCCCCAGCTGGGCAGGGCAGTGCAGCTCGGGGCAGGACCTCCTTCCTCCCCAGCTGGGCAGGGCAGTGCAGCTCAGGGCAGGACCTCCTTCCTCCCCAGCTGGGCAGGGCAGCTCGGGGCAGGACCTCCTTCCTCCCCAGCTGGGCAGGGCAGTGCAGCTCGGGGCAGGACCTCCTTCCTCTGCAGCTGGGCAGGGCAGCTCGGGGCAGGACCTCCTTCCTCTGCAGCTGGGCTGGGCAGTGCAGCTCGGGGCAGGACCTCCTTCCTCCCCAGCTGGGCAGGGCAGCTCAGGGCAGGACCTCCTTCCTCCCCAGCTGGGCAGGGCAGTGCAGCTCGGGGCAGGACCTCCTTCCTCCCCAGCTGGGCAGGGCAGCTCGGGGCAGGACCTCCTTCCTCCCCAGCTGGGCAGGGCAGTGCAGCTCGGGGCAGGACCTCCTTCCTCCCCAGCTGGGCAGGGCAGTGCAGCTCGGGGCAGGACCTCCTTCCTCTGCAGCTGGGCAGCGTCCCACTGCATGCCGGCACTGGGCTTTGCCAGCGTGCACCTGTCCTCTTGGACACAGTGAATAGCCATCCACACAGGGGACAGGTATCCAGGGGAGCCTGTTTCCTTTAGGGTGCAGAACTGCTGGACCCCGGGTCCTCTACTCAGTTACCGAGGAACCGTCACACCACGCTCCAGAGTGGCCGCACCATTTCGTCCCTCCTGAGAGGACTTCTGCCTTTAACATACTCCTTCATGACTGGTCATCAAGAGCAGACACGCATGCTCACTGGGCATCTCCGGGCGGGAGCACTGAAGGCTGATGGGGGCAAGGCTCCAGGCCCCCAGCCTCCCAGCTCTGGCGCGCGTGTGTCCACAGCCGAGCCTCCCTCCATGTCCCTACCGGGGCCTGTTGGAAGAGGTCCTGGGAGAAGCTGGGAGGCCCCTTGGGGCCAATATGCATGCGACACAGCCTAGCTGGGACGGGGCTCCCCACGGCACCCTGGTCTTACATGGTGGGGGCCACACAGACGCTGGTGGGCAGCTCAGGGCGAGGTGCCTGCCCCGCCCACATGCCTCACACTTCCGGGCTGCAGCTTCCTCTCGGGAATGACTGGGCTGCCGGCGTCTGCAGCACCCATATTCCTGACCGCCCTGGAAGGCGGTGTTGCTAGGATAAGAGCTGGCTGGGAGGCAGGGTAGGGCATGGGGCTTGCTGGAGAAGGTGTGGCCACCTCAGAGGCCCAGCCCACAAGGTGCTGTCAGATCACCTGTGGCTGCCTGGGGGACTGGAAGCCGAGGCCTCAGGCTGAACTCAACTGGGCAACTCCGCCTCCAGGCCCTGGGGCAGGGCTCTGTGACCTTCAGCAGCGTCCTGAGCCCCCTATCCCCACCCCATGGCACGGATCCCTGTTCCGTGCAAGGCAGGCCCTGGATGAGATGCTAGGACGAGAGCATGCACATCTCTGTGTGAGCCTAAGCGGGGCCGACAGCACCAGCTCCCAGGACGCCTTGTCCTGTGGGAAGGGCCCAGGGAGCCTCTGGCCTTTGGCTGTGCCCACCCACCCCTTGGCCACCTTTTCCAGGCTGGATTCTCCCCCCTGTGCCAGTCTGGGGCGTGTCCAGATGTGGCTTCCGTGGCTGTGCCCCACCAGCGCCTGAGTGTGTGCAGACGGGCCCCGCCCACCAGTCAGGGGCCTGCGGCCGTGCTGTGCGCAGCGGGGACACAGATCCACAGCCTGCAGTTCAAGGCATGTTTCAGGCCCCTTCGGAAGCCAAGGAGGTGAACCACGAAGTCAATCTGCGTGCAGCCAGGGAAGGTCCAAGGGAACCGAGCACTGGCTCACCGAGGCCCCTGCTCGGCACCCCAAGCCCTTGTCTCTGCTGGGTGACATGTATCTGGGGAGTGGGCTGCAGAGCTGCCCCCACACGTGGCTGAGGTGCTGTCAGACCAGTGCCCTGCAGCCTCTGGCCCCAAGCCTGGGCTGAGGAGAGGCCCAGCCAGGCCCTGTGGGGTTCGGCCTGGGGTTCAGGCTGCGCGGGCGCCATGGCCGAGCCAGGCACCTGTGCCCGTGTGTGTCCAGGTGTGGCTTCCGTGGCTGAGCCCCGCAGATACCCGTGACAGCGCTGTGCTCACGGGCAAAGCCCAGGGCTCTGATGGGGACAGTTTGGTCACGACAGACCCAGAGCGTGCACTCTTGGAGCCCTCTCCATGGCCCTTCCTATGGCCGGCGGCAGAGCTGGGGGTGCCACGGGCCGTGACCAGGTCTTACCTTTTGTGTCGTTGACGGGATCCATGTGCCGGTAGATGTAGCCCTCCAAGTAGGAGTGGAACTTGGGCGTGGGCGGGAAGAAGGCCAGGCAGATGGCCATGAGCTCCCAGCCGCGGGCCAGGCTCTCGAGGCGGAAGTTCTCGGTGGTCTGCCGGCACAGCTGGATGTACAGCTCGTCCCGCAGGCCCTGCACGCTCCAGCCCTTGGTGGCGATCTCCAGCGCCACGTGCAGCGGGTCCGCCTTGGCCCGCCGGTCGCCCATGTACATCTGGATCAGCTTGAAGACCTCGCAGGCCTCCTTCTTCACGTGCCGGTCGCTGGTCACAATCATGGGCTTCTTGATGGACTCGCTGCTCCAGGCCAGCATGTTGGCGATGGACACCTTCCGGCGGAACAGGCCCTGGGTGTGCCTGTTGAAGTGCTCGCAGGCCCAGTGCTGGATGTCGGTTTCCGAGGACGGCTTGCGGAGCGCGAAGGTGGGGAAGACACAGCTGGAGCTGGGCACCACACTGCGGTTCTGCCGGCTGCTCTCAGACTGGGCACAGGCACCAAGGTCCTCGGACTGAGAAGGACACGCGAGACCGGGCCATCAGGGCCGGGCAGCCAGGCACACCTGGACTGCAGCCTCCAGTGGTGTGACCCGGGGTCCCACGCGACCCAGCCAGGTGACTGCTAACCACAGGCTGCCTGAGGGGGGAGGCCCGGCTATGGGTCAGGTAACCCAGGCAGAGAGGGTGATGGGCAAGGACGGACAGAGGGAGGGAGGGGGCAGCCTTCCCTGGGTGCCCCCAGGTGGAGTTGCTGCTCCTGCTCTGCCACCCGCCATGGAAATGCCAGGCGTCCAGTTTAGGTGGGAAGCTGCAACTCTCAGGGGGCCAGCCTGGTGTCTGACCCCCAAGGGCCCCTCTTCTCTGTCACCCATGTGACCCAGTGCTGACCTGAGGCTGGTCCTTTATCCAACCCTTGCTGGGGCTCGGGGCTCGTTCCCTGGGAGCTGAGTGTGGCTTTCCCTCTGCTCCCTCGCCTGGGCCATCACCCCCTCTGTCCCAAGTGATGAGCCCACAACGGAAAGCAAAGCCATGAGGTGGGGGTAGGGGGCTCAGGACGCTGCTGAAGGTCACAGAGCCCTGCCCCGGGGCTGGAGGTGGAGTTGCCCAGTCCAGCTCCAGGGTCATTGCAGGGACCAAGCCGAGGCCAGCCCCGCCCTTCACCCTGACACCTCTCCAGGAGGTGCCCAGCTGCTAGACAGAGGTGCAGGTGCCACCGGGAGGCCTTGGCTGCGCTCCTGCTCAAGGGACCTGAGTCACCACTGCCCTTAGCTGCCGGGGCCTCCTCCACGTTCCAGCCCCCAGCTCCCAGATGGCCAGAGGCTAAGGACATCCCTGTCGTGTCACGGAGCCCCCAGGGCCTCAGGCTCAGAGGAGGCTTGGACGTGGCACCCGCGGTCCGGCATCCCTGGGGCCTGCCCAGCCCGTGTGCTGACTCAGGGGCTCTCAGCCCGGCCCTGGGCCCCCGGTGCCCACCTGTGAGGGGTGGAGGTAAGGCTCCGGGGAGGCCAGGTTCGTCTGCACGGAGATGCTCTTCTCCAGCAGGATCTGGGGGAAGCCGAGCTTCTCGAAGGTGCCCCTCTTCCAGTGCTTGCTCTCCTGCTGTGCCAGGGCCTCGTCCTCGCTGAAGGCACGCACCACGGGCCCCGGCATGGGCAGGGGCACAGCCCCGTCGCTCTCGTAGCCTGAGCCGTCCTGCTGCGAGTCCCAGCTGCTCCTCTGCTTCATGTGGAAGTGGGCCTGCTGCGCCTCCCAGGCCAGCCGCGCCTGCGCCAGGAAGGGCTCTGTGGCGCCCCGCACACCCTCCACCTCGCCCTCCGCCCGCTTCACCTGGGCCAGGCCCGGGACGTGCTCCTCTGCCAGGGGCTGCTCGCTGAGCAGGTCCCCAGGGCCCTCGGCAGAGGCAGCACTGGGGGCCTGGCACAGGGAGGGCTTTCTGCTCTTCCTCTTGCGTGTGCCCGGGGAGTAGCCCGTTGAGGACATGGTGTCCTGCTGGCTGGACCAGGACATGGCGTCCTCCTGAGCCCGAGGCAGCGGCGTGGACGGCTGCCCGTGGCGGGGCTCGGACCCCTCCATGGTGCTGTAGTCTCCAGATCGGACCCCCAGGCGCTGGTCCCTCAGCAGGCAGGGGCTGGGCTGCAGGGAGAAAGAGCCGCCCACGGGGTTCGGGGCGTACTTGTGCCGGGGGCCTGCACGCAGCTTGGGGCTGGCGCTGGCCTGCTCCACGTACACCAGCTGCCGCACGTACTCCTTGCCCGCAGGGCTGTACTCCAGGCTCATGAAGCGCTCAGGGCACTTCTGTTTGGTGAGCACCAGCTGCTGGCAGGGCGAGGTGGGCGCCTGCCTGGACGCGGGCAGGAGGGGGCGGGGCTTGCGGCCGGGGGACCTCTGCGGGGAGCTGGCCTGATGGCTGCCGCCGGCCTCGTACTGCATGTCCATGGGAGGCTCGTCATAGATGGGGGCCTGGTACTCCACTGGGGGCTCCTCGTAGAGGGGGGGCTCATAGCCATAGCGCGGGGAGGAGGGCTGTGAGTCACTGGAGGGCTTCCGGGGCTGGGTCAGCAGCGGGGAGCAGCTGCCCGCGAGCTCGGCCCTCTTCAGGAAGGGGGACGGCCTCCTCTCGGGGAAGAAGACGGTGCCGTCCGCGTCCGGGCTGAACGTCTGCAGGCTGGGCGAGTGCTGGCTGCCCGAGGGCCTGCGGGAGCGCGCCCCGGCCTGGCTGTCGGAGGGGTAGCCGTTGCCCTGGGCGGCGAGGAAGCTGGGCTCCCGGTCAGCGACCTTGATGAGCACGCGCTCCTTGGTGCCCGAGTTCCAGCGCAGCGAGGAGGTCCTGCGGGGTGTGGACAGCCGGTCAGCAGGAGCCCTCGGGGCACTCTCGCTAGGCACTGGGACTGTCCCCGGGGCAGTGTGGCCCTGACCTGCTGCCCCTCACACAGCTGCTGTCTCAGCCTTGCTCTGCCCCTGGAGGTGGCTCCCAGGCCCCAGCACACCAGAGAACTGGCGGCTGCTCTCCTAGGGACTGGGAACCCAACCCTGCTGCAGGCCTCCCTCCTAACCCACAGTCCCGGAGTGCAGGTGAGCCCAGCAGGGCGCAGCGTCAGCATCAGGGCCTGCCTCTCCTA
Organism: Lepus europaeus; assembly: GCF_033115175.1. NCBI lineage: Eukaryota > Metazoa > Chordata > Mammalia > Lagomorpha > Leporidae > Lepus > Lepus europaeus. Next base: position 267,198 of record NC_084830.1, on the reverse strand, counting down.
CAAGAATGCCCGCCCCCCTTGTCTCCACCCCCCCGGCAGGGGAAGACGGGCGCCCCAGAGGGTCTGCCTCTCCTACAAGAGTGCTCGCTACCTTCGTCTCCACCCCCCCGGCAGGGGAAGACGGGCGCCCCAGAGGGTCTGCCTCTCCTACAAGAGTGCTCGCTACCTTCGTCTCCACCCCCCCGGCAGGGGAAGACGGGCGCCCCAGAGGGTCTGCCTCTCCTACAAGAGTGCCCGCCACCCTCGTCTCCACCCCCCCGGCAGGGGAAGACGGGCGCCCCAGAGGGTCTGCCTCTCCTACAAGAATGCCCGCCACCCTCGTCTCCACCACCCCCCCCCCGGCAGGGGAAGACGGGCGCCCCAGAGGGTCTGCCTCTCCTACAAGAGTGCCCGCCACCCTTATCTCCACCCCCCCCCGGCAGGGGAAGACGGGCACCCCAGAGGCCACTCAGCCCCATCAGGCCGCGCGTGCCCACGGCGCTGGGTGACCCCGACGCTAGGCTGCACTACGGCGGACGGGAATGCCCACACGCACTCCATTCCACTCCACAGCGGCCCGGGTCGGCACACACCCGCATCCCATGGCCGTGCCTCCACCCCAGCAGACCTCGTCCCTGAGGTCCACTTCCTGCCTCTCTGGCCTGACAGAAACCCCTGGCACTACCCAGCATTCCTTTCAGTCAGTTTCCCCTCCTCTGGGAGTCCAGACGGAGCCCCACCCACGGGGCCCACGGCGTACTCCGGCCTCTACACGCAGAGCGGACGCCTTCCGAATTACGAACTGTCTACTCCGCTGTGCGTAAGCTGTGCCCACACCCACTGCAGGCTGCGCCACAGCCCGAGTTTGCTCACAGAGTTCTGGGGGCAGAGTGGTAGGTGCCAGCACCCTGAGCACATCCGCCGGGCCAGCCTCGCCACCGTCAGCTGGTATGAGATTCCACTGGGAAAGCTCGGGAATCCAGAGATGACAGTCACCTCTAACCCCCGGCTACAGAGCCTGGGACATCATCACCACGCTTCTGTCTGGAATCGAAGGCGACACGGCACCCAGGGTCACCTGTAGCTCCTCACCAGCCCCCCCACAGCCTGACTGGGCCCGGCAAGCACTCAGGAGCCCCAGGACCTTGCTTCTACACCAGGGGCCGAGGGAAGTGTCACCAGCTCCACAGACCTAAACTGGGTAGTGAGCTGGGCCTGGGCCCTGGGCCTTTCCTCAAGGGCTGGACACTGCACCACTGGGGGCTCCTGCAGGTGCCTCAGCGCCGACCCACACCCTCCGAGCAGCAGCAGGTGCGCCTGTGACATGGGTGCTACCTGTAGTGGAGGAGCTGGCCGTCTGTGCCGTAATCCCGGCAAGCTTCATAGTCCTTCTCGAGGAATACGCCTGGTGCAGCGCTGAAACAACACAATGAAAAAGAGACATGGATGCAGCAGCAGGAATTCAAAATACCCGGCCCTTCCCTGACACCCCAGAAGGCAGGGCTGGGGTCGGCGCCATGGAGGGGCAGGTGAGGCCGTCACTGGCAATGCTGGGATCCCCTTGGCTCTGATACAGCTCCCGGCTAATGCGTCTGGGAAGCAGTGGGTGATGGCCCAGGTACTTGGGTTCATGCCACCCAGTTGGGAGACCCTGATAGAGTTCCTGGGTGCAGCCGGGCCCAGCCCCGGCTACCGCAGCCATCTGGGGAGTGTACCAGCAGATGGGAGTTCTCTCGTCTCTTCACCTTTCAGATAAATAAATCTTAAAGAGGGGGCACAGGGTTGCCCAGGAGTGTCAGTTTTCCCAGGAGCGACAGGGGTCCTCACACCTGCCCACGAGCTGTTCCTGCCATCGGTTCAAACAGGGGCACCTCTGCAGCCCCAGGCCCCGGGCCTTCCAGCAGGCACAGTGCCGAGGGCACAACCACGGGGTTGTGAGCATCACAGTTCCCCAGACGGCGGTGTGGGCTACTCAAGGAGGGTGGCTTGGCGCACAGTATGTGTGGAGTGAAAGCTGGCGGGCAGGCAATCACCCTGACAGACATTCAAAAGGCAGGTGAGCCAGCTGCCACCTGCTCACCGCGAGGAACTCGACGTGACCCGGGCAAGGACTTCCCACGCCGAGCAGCGGCAGGCACGGCCACCAGGTCGGGGCCAGGCACCTGCTCACACCTCCAGGGGACGAGATCTGGAGGCGCTCGCCAGCACAGCACAAAGAAACGGAGAGAGATGTGGACTTGAAAGACAGAGAGAAAACTATTGCTAGTTGTCAGCCTGGAAAACCAAGAAATCGGCTCAACAGCTGCTATTTGAGCTGAGACTAGCGGCCACGCCTCACATCCTGGCTTCTGTACTCCCGCCACCAGTCAGAAACCACGCTCACCTCCACAGCAACAGGCACAAAAGCAGGACGCCAAGGCCACGTGTGTCCACGACCAGCGCAGAGGCATGCAGGGCCCGAGCACAGGACCCGAGTCACCCCGGCAGACCCCAGCAGGAGTGTGTCTGGGACAGAGTGTCCCGCACGTGCTCAGCACAGAGCACGCTGTGCCAGCCAGATCAGACGGCAGAGGACAGGGGCCGGCGCTGTGGTGCCGTGGGTGAAGTCTCCGCCTGCAGCTCCGGCCACTGCAGCCAGCTGGGGAGTGAACCAGTGGATGGAACCTCTCCTCCCTGTCTCTCCCTCTCTCTGTCTGTAACTCTATCTCTCAGATAAATAAATAACTAAAAAAAAAAAAAAAAAAAAAAAAAAAAAAAAAAAAGAACAGTTCAATACAAGCTCAAGAAATAACTAGTTTGAAAACATGGAAGGGGCCTCTGAGAGGGACCAGGTCGGCCTAGAGCGACATGAAGGCTGGAGCCGACAGCTGCCGTGTGCAGAGGCTCTGTCCCCACCGGCACTCACGCCAGGTCACACGGCTCCGCCTGCCGGTTGGTCAGCGTGGGGGATGGTTGCAGGGCGTCCCCTCTTTTCTGTCACCAGGGCCCTCGTGAGAAGCCGAGCACAGGCTGGCACCAGGCTCCAGGACTCTCAGAACTACGAGGAGGAAATCTCTTCTCCTGGGCATGACCCAGCCTCAGGCGTTCGGTTACAGCCGCACGGCAGGCTGAGGGTTGCAGAAAACAAACCTGTCAGAATGTTGTAGCAGAACACATTTTAAAAAAGACGTGCCTTCCAAATACAACGCCCCAGGATTACAGAGAGGGAAAAAGAGAAGAGGCAGAGAGAGAGGGCGAGAGAGAGTATCTTCCACCTGCTGGTTCACTCCCCAAATGGCCACAGGGGCTGGGGCTGGGCCAGGCTGAAGCCAGGAGCTTCTTCTGGGTCTCCCATGTGAGTGCAGGGGCCCGAGGGCTCGAGCCATCGTCCACTGCTTTTCCCAAGTGCATTAGCAGGGAGCTGGGTCAGCCGTGGAGCCCGCGGGGGCCACTGTGTCACATGGAGACCCCAGGGCTCCACGCAATTCCAGCTCCCTGCTGCTGTGCAGCCGGAAGGGCTGCAGTGACAGCTCAGGTACCTGGGTACTGGTCAATGACAGGGAGACCCCAACAGAGTTCCGGGCTCCTGGCTCGGGCCTGGCCCACCCAGGCTGCTGTGGGTATTTAGGGAGTGAACTAGTAGAGGGAGGGTCTCTCTCCACTTGTCTCTTTGCCTTTCAAATAAATTAAAAAAAAAAAATCACATCACCAATGTTAAAAAAAAAAAAAGCTTTCCAATAAAGTGTTTATATATATATATATATATAAAAACACTTATTTATTTGAAAGCCACTATGGAAGACAGTTTGGAGCTTCCTCAGAAACCTGGATACAGCCTTACCACACAACCTAGCCATCCCACTCCTGGGAATTTACCCAAAGGAAATTAAATTGGCAAATAAAAGAGCTATTTGCACCTCAATGTTTATTGCAGATCGATCCACAATAGCTAAGACCTGGAATCAACCTAAATGCCCATCAACAGAAGACTGGATAAAGAAATTATGGGATATGTACTCTATGGAATACTATACAGCAGTAAAAAATGCAATCTGGTCATTCACAACAAAATGGAGGAATCTGGAGAACATCATGCTGAGGGAAATAAGCCAGTCCCAAAGGACAAATATCCTCTGTTCTCCCTGATCGGTGACAACTGAGCACCTGAAAGGAAGCCTGCAGACGTGAACGGGCACCATGAGAAGCAGTGACTCGATCAGCTCCTGTCCTGAGTGCTGAGGAGCAGCTGTCTTTACTCCTTTTAGTATTCTTTTAGTTCTAATTAACACCGCTGGTTGAACTCTGTAATTAACACACAATTATTCTTAGGTCTTTAAATTTAACTGAAAAGTCATCCCTGTTAAAGCTAAGAGTGGGAATAAAAGAGGGAGGAGATGGACAGTTTGGCACATGCTCACTCGGACTTGCCCCTAATGGTAGAGCTGGAAACGTGCCAGGGGATTCCAAATCAATCCCATCAAGGTGGCATGTGCCAATGCCATCTCACTAGTCAAAGTGATCCATTTCAGTTCATAATTGATCCTAATGATAGGATTACGTGTCAAAGGCATCACATAAACAGGACTAGTGTCTGCTAATAATAACTGACAGAATTAAAAAGGAGAGAACGATCCAACATGGGAGGTGGGATACACAGCAGACTCATAGAATGGCAGATGCCCTAAGCAGCACTCTGGCCTCAGAATCAGCCCTTAAGGCATTTGGATCTGGCTAAAAAGCCCATGAGAGTTTCTTGGGCATGGAAAGCCAAGACGCTGTGGCAAAAAATGACCTAAATGAAAGATCTCTGTGAGTGAGATCCCGGTGGAAAGAAGGGGCCATCAGAGAAGGAGGTACCATTCTCTGAAGGGAGGAGAGAACTTCCACTGTGATTATGGCCTTGTCTAAATAAGGTCAGAGTCTGTGAACTCAAGAGCCTTCCATAGCCTTGGCAGCTCATGACAAGAGCCTCGGGTGATTACTGACATCATAAATAAGACTGTCAATTGTTAAATCAACAACAGGAGTCACTGTGCACCTGCTCTCCATGTAGGAGCTCTGTCCTTAATGTGTTGTACTAAGAGAATTAACGGTAAAACTAGTGCTCAAACAGTACTTTATACTTTGTGTATCTGTGTGGGTGCCAACTGTTGAAATCTTTACTTAGTATACACCAAGGTGATCTTCTGTATAAAAGATAATTACAAATGAATCTTAATGAAGAATGGGATGGGAGAGGGAGTAGGAGATGGGATAGTTTGTGGGTGGGAGGGTGGTCATGGGGGGAAAAACCGCTATTATCCAAAAGTTGTATTTTCAAAATTTATGTTTATTAAAGTTTTCTAAAAAATATTTATTTATTTAATTTGAAATGCAGAGTTACAGAGAGAAAAAGAGACACAGAGAGAGGTCTTCCATCCTCTGGTTCACTTGCTAAATGGCAATGGCTGGAGCTGAGCCAATCCAAAGCCAGGAGCTTCTTCCAGGTCTCCCACGTGGGTGCAGGGGCCCAAGCACTTGGGCCATCTTCTACTGCCCTCCCAGGCCACAGCAGAGAGCTGGATGGGAAGTGGAACAGCCGGGACTCAAACCAGCACCCATGTGGGATGCCTGCCCTGCAGGCAGCGGCTTTACCAGCAACACCACAGCGCTGGCTCCCAGTGTGTGTGTGTGTGTGTTTTTTTCTTTTTAAAGTTTATTTTGAAAGACAGTTACAGAGAGAGGTAGAGCGAGCGAGAGAAAGATCTTCCATTCCACTGGTTCTGTGTGTGTGTGTGTGCGGATGTGTGTCTGCGTCTATGTGTCTCTCCCTGTGTCTGTCCCTGTATGTCTGTGTCTCTGTGTGTGTGTGTGCCTCTATGTGTCTCTCCCTGTGTCTGTGTGTGTGGATGTGTGTGTTTGTCCCTGCTATGTGCATCTGTGTGTATTTTAGAATGTTTTAAATAAATATATTTTAAGATTTATTTATTAATGCGAAAGAGTTACAAAGAGAAAGAGGTCGATCTTCCATTTACTGGTTCACTCCCATGATGGCTACAACCGCAGGGCTGGGCCAAGCAGAATCAAGGAGCCAGGAGCTTCCTCCAGGTCTCCCACGCGGGTGCAGGGGCCCAAGCACCTGGGCCACCTTTTGCTGCTTTCTCAGGCTGTCAGATCACCGGATCGGAAGTGGGTTCAGCCAGGACACAACCAGCGCCCACACAGGATGCTGGCACCAGAGGCAGTGGTTTTACCTGCTTTGCCACAGTGCTGGCCTCGATGCATTACATTTTACAGCCTAGGGTCGCTGTGTCTTTCATTGTAGTGGCTCTGCCTTGAGTTACGAAAACAGCCAAGCTCGAAGGCTCGGGCTCAGCCAGCTGAGAAGCCAAGCAGCCTGGCTGTCCCGGCTCACCGCTCAGCCCGCACAAAGTGTCTCTTGGGCTGTTTTCAAGCCGGGAGAAGACTGGAATTTTCTGAGAAAACCTCCAAGCACCGCGTGGCTTCAGAAACTACTTTTCTTGCACACTTGATGTTTCTTAGTGAACTCAACCTGAAGTTACAAGGCAGGCAGTGTCTCCTACACAGAACTCACACGCAGTGGAGACGGCTGTGACAAGTGGTGGCTGACCACACGCATGTCAGAACTCACACGCAGTGGAGATGGCTGTGACAAGTGGTGTCTGACCACACGCATGTCAGAACTCACACGCAGTGGAGATGGCTGTGACAAGTGGTGTCTGACCACATGCATGTCAGAACTCACACACGTCAGACTGCTTGATTCCCGTAAGGAGAAAGGTTCCTACTCCCACTCCCAGCTGCAGGTAGACTTTCCAGAATTTTCCAGACTCTGATGTGAGCATAAGTGTGAAGGAGACCCCTGTCCCTAGTCTGTTTATCAGTGAGGGGCTACCAGCTGCCCAGCTGCGGTGGCGAGGGGTTAACCTGGGGATGGACATGGGGCACAGCAGGGGAGACACCACCTGGGACACCCACATCCCTGTCAGAGAGCTGGTTCAAGTCCCAGCTCCACGTCCAACTCCAGCTCCCTGCTAATGCACCCTGGGCGGCAGCCGTGATGGCTCAAGGACTTGGGTCCCTGCACCCACATGGGGACCAGGCGGGGCTCTGGCTCCTGGCTTCCGCCTGGCCCAGCCCCAGATGCTGGGGGCGTTTGGGAAGTGGCTCAGCAAGTGGAGATGTCTCTCTGTCCCTGCTTTTCAAGGAAAATTTAAAAGCACTGAGAATAGAACTATTTTTTTTTAAAGATGTATTTATTTACTTCAGAAGCAGAGTTAACAGAGGGATCTTCCATCCACTGGGTCACCCCCAAAACGCCGGCAACAGCCATCGCTGGGCCAGGCTGAAGCCAGGCGCTCCATCCAGGTAGGGGCCCATGGGCTCGGGCCATCTTCCGCTGCCTTCCCAGGTGCATTCATGTTGCTGTGGATTTGTTCTGAGCGGAGGAGTGTGGCGGGGGCAAGAGGCGCGGAGTCACCACACAGACCCAGCACATGAGTAGGAAGCTGGATTGGAAGTGGAACAGCCAGGACCTGAAGCAGTCCTGCAATCTGAGGGGTCGGCACTGCAAGGCGTGGCTTCGCCTGTGGCACCACAATGCCCGCCCACGTCGTGAGTGACGCCGGACACCGTGCAGCTGGTCTGACGCCCACCCATGTCGTGAGTGACGCCGGACACCGTGCAGCTGGTCTGACGCCCACCCATGTCGTGAGTGACGCCGGACACCGTGCAGCTGGTCTGACGCCCACCCATGTCGTGAGTGACGCCGGACACCGTGCAGCTGGTCTGACGCCCACCCATGTCATGAGTGACGCCGGACACCGTGCAGCTGGTCTGATGGCAGGGGCACCCTCCGTAGGAGCAGGTTCCCCTCAAATCCAGCGCCACTTGTTCCTGCGGGATCAGGCATGCGGCAAAAACTCAGGCAACTGAACCTCACCAGAGCTGACCCAGGGTGGGATGAGGGATGAAGGCTGCATTCCACGCTCAAGAGCTGCGAAGGCTAACATGCAAAGGAGACACAGGAAAGAGATGGCAGGTTCCAGATCAAGGTCTAGAGACAAATACTGGAAACATCTGGGGACCGATGCTCCACTTCTGATCAGCTCTCTGCTGTGGCCTGGGAAAGCTGTGGAAGATGGCCCAAGTGCTTGGGTCCCTGCACCTGTGTGGGAGACTCGGAAGAAGCTCCTGGCTCCTGGCTTCAGAACGGCTCAGCTCCGGCTGTTGCAGCCATCTGGGGAGTGAACCAGCGGATGGAAGACCTCTCTCTCTGTATCTCCCTCCCTCTCTCTCTCTGCCTCTGCCTTTCAAATAAGTAAATAAATCTTACAAAAAATACATGGACAGGAGCTCCTGAAGAACTGAGGCTGTGGAGGGCTGTGGAGGGGACCTCAGCAGGTTGAAACAGAACAGAGACCGTCCAACAAGAACCAGAGCTGCAGCCCGAAGGCCGGCGTCTGTGAGGGGGACGGCAGTGGGTCGGGGGTGCGGGAGGGGCCGGGAAAGGACTCGGCATTCCCTAAGCTGGGGGAGGCCTGAGCACAACATGGGGAGCTGCCCCCAGCCTGGCGGCTACCTCCCTGCAGCCTGTTGGCTTTGTTCACCTGAGGGAGGAGCAGAAAGACACATTATCTAAGGAAATACAGCAATCCTGGGGAGCGGGAGGTGAGGGTCACTGCCAGGGGGTGTGTGTGTGTGAAGTCTTATTTAAATCGCTATTTAAATCTCTTTAAAATATAACTGACTGCTTAAAGCCGCACTGAGTCTGAACTGAGACACTCATGACACCCAGCGACAGAGCTGTCTGGGAGGAGAGGGGAACTGAGCGGCAGGAGGGGTGCAGGGTCGCTGGGAGGACACCCCTCGTCCACACTGCAGCCCCGAGACGAGCTGTGGTCAGGCCCAGGATCCAACAGGGAGAGACCGGCTGGAGTAAAAAGATGTGGCCGTCGCCCAGAAGCAGACTGAAGGAGGGAACCAGGAACAATGAACAGATGGGACAAATAAACAGCAAAATGGCAGATCTGAACCCAGCCACGCATAATCGCGTTCCACGTTACTGGCCTAAGCCCCTCAGTGAAAGGCCAGGGCCTTGGTGTGGGCACTGCCCGGTGGCTGAGATGTTGTTGGGGTCTGACCCCCAGCTGCTCGTGTGCAGGCTGGGCGGCAGTGGAGTCCCGGCCATCGCAGGCCTCTGGGGAGCCCACCAGCAGACGGGAGGCCTCTCTGCTCTCTGTAGGAAAAATCAGGATACGGACACACACAGAGGTGGGGAGACTGAAGCGCGGGCACCATGCTGACCTGGACTCCGGAGAAAGCCACAGACAGCTGCTCTGAGCTGCCATCCCGGCCGCTGCCCACACCTGTGGCTTCCCATGGGGCAGGGCCAGGCAGAGAAAGCCAGCAGCGTCCCCTCGCAGACCCTGAACTCAGCCTCCCTTTCCCTCTCGGGGAACAAAGTCAAAAACGAAACTAAGCCTCAGGTGGGCATTTGGTGCGGTGGTTGAGGCCACATTAGGGCCTGGGACTGGTCTCAGCTCTGCTCCCGACTCAGGCTCCTGGGTCCCTGCTACCCACGGTCCTGGCTCTGGCCTGGCCCAGTGCTGGCCATTGTGGCCACTGGGGAGTGAACCACCAGATGGAAGACCGCCCCCCCCCCCCGCTCTCACTCTCTCTTTCTGTGTAACTCTGACTTTCCAAACAAATAAATACATCTTTAAAAAAATCCCCTACAGATCTGACAAAGAGGGAAGCAGTGGAGGGGAGGCAGGTGACGTGGGGCCTCAGAGCAGAGACACCGAGAACAGCTTTCCCCAGTGTATTCGCAAATTCCCATAAAACAGACCACAGATAGCTTTTATAAAATTTGATTCAGGACACAGGCAGCCTGAATGCTGTTGTGGTAAGCATTAAAGAAACCATGTCAGGACCTGAGATCGGCCCGGCAGCCCAGGGCCAGGTGAGACCTCAGAGGCCAACAACGCCGAGATGGAAAACGCCCTGGGCGAGACTAGTAGCTTGAATCTATTTTAAAAGACGAACTGCGGAATAAGTATCCCCAGGGCTGCCACGCAAAGCACCGGGCTGGGGGGCGGGTCCAGCGAGCCGTGTGGAACACTGCTTCCGTGTCCTTCTGGGCTCAGGAGCCCTGTGGCCGTGGGACATCCCCTCGACCGGGCCCTCCAGCACAGACCCTGCCTCTGGGGGACGGCACGTCCACGGGGCCTGGGGGCTCAGCTTCGGCCCTGTTCCGAGGAGCCCGATGCAGCCCGCAATGCTGGTGTCAGCACAGTTCATGAAGCAGGCTTGGTAAAACCTCGCTCCCTTGAGGCGGGCCTGTGGGGAGATGGCAGGGCCAGGCTCAGCGCCAGGAGAAGCCGAGCTGCTGGTCCTCCGGCTCACTCGGCCTCATCCGTCAAGTGCCCCCGGTGTCACGGGCAACTGTGGAGGGACCTTTAGGGCCAATGATGGCGCAGCCCAAGTGTGAAAGCAAGACCAATGTGAGAGCCCACCGGCAACAACACAAGAGGACTCTTAACACAGACGTAACTGCTAGCGTCATGAAGTCCACAAAGCCCCTGGACACAAACCCGGATCCTGTGGGAATCCACGTGGGAGGAACACGCAGCACCCGGTCAGGGGAGACTTCTGTCAGAAGCGGCCACCTCCTCACACCAATCCGCAACTCCACACATGACTCCTGGCCCGTCAGCCCACCTCACCACAGAGCTCGGCGGGACCCTGGGTGGGCAGAGCAGAGCAGCACCGGCCCACAGGCTGGAGGGCGAGGGACGCATGTGGGAGACAGCAGTACAGAAAGAAGCCGGGCCCTTACCTAATCCGATAGAGCAGTCAAAGCCAAGCAAGAGTTCGAGGCCATCGGTGCCCTGGCAGCCAACCGGGGACCCCCACGCGCCGGGCTCACCGACAGCCCTGCCTCACGGCTTCATCGGCCACAGGAGACACTACGGCCACTTTCCCACTGAGCGCCCTTGCGAGCTCACCTCCTTGAGCAGGTGAGTCCATCTTTGCAGGCCCTGGCCCCGGAGGCCTGACCTGGGTGTGGCTCGGCTCCTCCGCACGTGCGCACAAGGCTCACTCAGGACAGCTCAGCGCAGGGGAGTCAGCCCATCAGGCAGCACACCCACGGACAGACGGGAGGGAAACACACCCAGCAGGTGCAGGGGCCGCTTCTGACAAACTCCAACAGCCCCCAGGAAGGGAAAAGAACAGAGTACTGAGAAAACACCCACAGCTCATACCACCTCGAGGTTAGACTAGACTTCCGCCAGAGGCCAGCAGCAGGACGAGGACGCCCACGTCCAGCACTGGCCTGGGTCCTGGCTGTGCACTGAGCAGAGAGAGACAAACACAGGCACCTACAGCACAGGGCCGAGCCCCCGGCGGAGGACCCCAGAGGACACAGGAAGCCCCCAGGGCTCCACAGATGCCAGAGCACAGGGTATCAAAGAAGATTCAGCGAAAACCCACCCACAGTAGCGTCTGAAAGAATAAACAGCATTATATTAACGAGGAAGGAAAAAGACTGGTTTACTGAAAAATATAAAATACTGCTGAAAGAAATCAAGTAGGACATAAATAGATGAAAAGAAGTTGTAAGTTCACGGATTCCGACTTAATGTTCAGAGGACAATACCAGGAGGCCAGCACTGTGGCGTAGTGGCCTAGGCCTCCGCCTGCAGCACCAGCATCCCATGTGGGCGCCGGTTCATTTCCCGCTGCTCCACTTACCATCCAGGTCCCTGCCTATGCCCTGGGAAAGCAGTGGAAGATGGCCACACGGGAGACATGAAGAAGCTCCTGGCTCCTGGCTTTGGATCAGCCCAGCTCTGGCCATTGCGGCCATTTGAGGAGTGAACCAGTAGAAGGAAGAACTTTATCTCCCCTCTCTCTGTCTGTAACTCTACCTCTCAAGTAAATAAATAAATCTTAGAAAAAAAAATACTATCCAAAGCAATTCACTAATTCAACACAGTCCCTTTCACAATTCCAATAACTTTTTAAGAATTTATTTATTTGAAAGGCAGAGTGATGGGAGACATGCACACACACAAAGAGAGAGATTGTGTATCCACTGATTAATTCCCTCATGGCCACAAGAGCCAGGGCCGGCCAGGCTGCAGCCAGGAACTCCAGGGAGAGCCAGAGGGGCCCAAGCGCTCGGATCACAGCTTCTTCTGCCTTCTCAGGCTGTCAGCAAGAACCAGGCAGCAAGTAGAGCAGCTGGGACTTGAACCAATGCTCATACGGGATGCTGATGTTGCAAGTGGAGCCAGCACCTGCTACAGCCCAACACCGGCCCCAACCTTCAGTCCTGAAGAACTCACACTTTCCAGTTTCAAAACTTATTACAGGTATCGCACAAAAGCACGAGCAAAGGAAAATCTGACAAACCCGGCTTCGTCCAAATTAAAAACCTTCACCGCGAACGCTACCATCAAAGGAAAGAACCTCTGCAGGCCGTCTGTGTGGGGAGGGACTTGTCTCCAGAACACCCAGCTCAGTGGCAGAACGAGCGCCCGACACGTTCCGAGGCAGTGAGCGCTGAGCAAATGCAAACCAGAACAGAACAGCGCCACCTGGAGGCGCAGGAGGCCGTCCCCAGGGAAGCAGGCTGGCCCTCCCCCTCCAGCCAGCCCAGCACAGGGCCTCCTCCCCCACCTCCCTGCACCCCTCTGCCTGCTCCTGGGCGGTCCAAGTGCTGGGCCCCTGCCATCCACATGTGAGACCCACATGGAGCTCCAGGCTCTGGCTTCGGCCTGGCCCAGCCATGGCTGCTGCAGCCACCGGGGGAGTGAGCCAGTGAGTCTCTATCCCTCTGTCTTTAATAAATAAAACCCCTGGGCCTAGACCCACCAGTCCGTCCTGCCCACGGAGGGCCGAGGGTCCGAGTAGAGTGTGACTGCTCTCCCGGCACGCACTGTCCCCAGTAAAACCAGCTGGCCTCACACCCGGTCGGGGCGGCCTCTGCCGGGGACCGTCCCTAGGCTCCGCTGCACAGGTTCCTGTGCATCTTCCCAGCGCGCACTACGGGGGGCCCTGCAGCCAGACGCCGACCACAGGTCTCTCCGGCCTGCAGACGGCCCAGCCCTCACCCGCCCCGCCTCACCTGCTCTCCTCCTTCACCGCCGCGAAGGCGCCCTGCTGGGCCCGGCCCGCCCTGGACAGCTCCTGCGGCCGCTCTGCGTCCTCAGGCTCCAGGGAGGAGCTCGTGCTGCCCTCGCGGCTGACGCTGCTGCCGCGGCCCGGGCTGCTGTCGGCGGAGGCGCGCGGGGACTCCGTGTTCTGCTTCAGCGTCTGCAGCTTGGCCAGCGGGATGATGTCGCAGTTCTGCGGCCGGTGCCACACGGTGCGCTGCGAGCTGGCGTTGTAGTAGTAGAAGCGCGACGTGTTGGGGTCGAAGAGCTCCCACCACTGGTTGTCGCTCGTGCGCTTGATGCGCACGCCGGCCGGCGGGTCCCACACGCACTCGCCCGAGACCAGGTTGGCGTACATGCGCTCCCGCGTCCGCGGCTCGATGATCTCCACCCACTCGAGCCTGCGGGACAGGGCGGGGATGTCCTGCGGGCACCGTCCCCAAGCCCTTCTTCGCAGCCAACATACCCTGGGCTGGGGGCAGGTGGCGCCCCCCACGTGGGAGACCCCCCTACTGCGGGCATCTGGGGAGGGAACTAGCAGATGAGAGATCTCACTCTGCGGGTCTCTGCCTTTCACATAAACAAAACTTAGTAACTTGGCCGCCGCCGCGGCTCAACAGGCTAATCCTCCGCCTTGCGGCGCCGGCACACCGGGTTCTAGTTCCAGTGGGGGCTCCGGATTCTGTCCCGGTTGCCCCTCTCTGCTCTCTGCTATGGCCCGGGAGTGCAGTGGAGGATGGCCCAAGTGCTTGGGCCCTGCACCCCATGGGAGACCAGGAGAAGCACCTGGCTCCTGCCTTCGGATCAGCGCGGTGCGCCGGCCGCAGCAGCCACTGGGGGGTGAACCAACGGAAAAGGAAGACCTTTCTCTCTCTCACTATCCACTCTGCCTGTCCAAAAAAAAAAAAAAAAAAACCTTAATAACTTGGAAAACAATGTCAATTAAGGGCGCCCTGAACAAGGGGACAGTATCCCTGGGCTGGGCAGGGGTTGTTTCCCCAGGGAACCGGCACTAATGTCCAGGGTGCAGAGAGAAGGGGCGGGGTCCTGGCCTGGGGAAACCAGTCTCATGTCCGGCCAGGAAACAGACACTGAAAATGGCCCACATGGGCAGTGCCTCCCTCTGGCTGAACCAAGGTGCTGCAGGTCATGGAGTGGACAGCAGAGGTCAGGAGCTGAGTGAAGCTGGGACCACGCAGGGCGCTCTGAGTCACCGAGGGCTCCCAAGAGGGGCCTTGGCCAGGTGTGGCTGGGCTGAGGCCTGCCCTGTGGACACCCATCGCTGGCCCTGGAAGGCAGCTGATGGCATCCCGTTTCCTCACAGGGGCTCCAGCGCGGATGCCTGGGCTTGCTCGGGCTCAGACCTGCTCCCCTTCCTCTGAGTGGGGCCAGGTGCCCAGACCCCAGACCCAGGGAACACCCAAGTCCTGGGGGAGCTTGGAGTACAGGGCATGGGGCAGCTCATGCAGCTGTGCACATGCAAGGCGCACACACGGCACCCGCCTCGCCGCCCTAACTCCACGTCCACCCCGGGGCCCGGGGACGCTCCCCCTTCTTGGCGCCAGTCAGCACATCGGGCAGCCTAGGGGCCTGCGGGGGGCTCTGTTGAGGCCTTGGCTCTTCCAGAAGTCTCCAGGAAGCGGGAGGGACAGGTGCTGAGGACAGAAGCACCGGGGACCCGTGCACATCCAGGCATGGGTGTCTGCCCCACCTCCCAGTGTGTCCCCTGCAGCTGGCTGCCCTGCTGCACTCACTCCACGTCCATCCCACACATCAGCCACCGTCCACGGCCCAGACCCCAAGTGCCACCCCCTCAGGGGATCTCTGTCTGGCCATGCTGAAAACCAGCTCAGCTGGACAGGTGTTCGGGGGACACCAGAGACACAAAGGACACAGGACTCACGGAGCAGGGCTCAGCCTGGGTCCTCTCGGGCAGCAGCATCCCCACCCACCAGGCCGCTCTCACCTCTGAGGCAGAGAGAACTTCCAGACCTGGCACCGGGCCTCGCGTCCCCACTCCTCACCCTGGCCAGGCTCGCTTCATGTTCAAGCCCTTGGCCTTCCTGGGTCCTGGAACAGCCAGGCAGGCCTGGGGAGTGAGGCCAGAGGCTGGCCCAGGTGGACGGCCCCTGTGCTCTGTCTCTGTGGCCCCAGCACGGCAGTGACAGCTGTGGCCATGAGCACTAGAGCAGGCTTCAGAGGAGATGCGCCGCTGACGGAGGGATGGGCAGGACGAGCCTTCACCCAGCTGAGGACAGGCGTGGGCAGGGGCCCCAAGTAGGCACCTGCAGCAGAGACCAGGGGAGGCCGCTGTGGTCCAGAAACGCAGCTGGGGGCGGGGAGGTGGGCTCTAGGGCTTTGCTGGGTCTGGAGTCAGACTCAGCACGGACACTGCCTGGACACGCAGCTGAGGCCAGTGTGGTGAGAGCAGGGTGCCCAGGGCCACAGCCTGGACTCATCTGTGGACCAGGGTGGGGTGAGGGACAGACAGCCGCCCTGCCCTCACCCCTGCTACGTCAGATGGCACTGCTATTCCCCAAGGAGCTCCTGTGGGCAGAGCGGCTCAGAAAAGCCCTGGGAGAGGCAGCAGCGACCGTCACGTTGAAAAGCCAGCTTCACAGAGACGTGCAGGCAGGTCCGTCTCCAGGGACACTGCACCTTCCTCGTTTTCAGTGTGCCCTGGGTGTGGGGGGGGCAGGATGCCCCCAGACACGGGACATGCGCTACATGGGACAGGCAGACACGGGACACACACTACACAGGACAGGCAGACACATGTGCTACATGGGACAGGCAGACATGGGACACACACTACACGGGACAGGCACTCAGACACGGAACATGCGCTACAGGGGACAGGCAGACATGGGACATGCACTACATGGGACACACACTACATGGGACACACACTCAGACACGGGACATGCGCTACATAGGACACACACTACAGGGGACAGGCAGACATGGGACATGCGCTACATGGGACACACACTACAGGGGACAGGCACTCAGACATAGGAAATTCATTACATGGGACACACACTACATGGGACACACACTCAGACACGGGACATCTACTACACGGGACACGCAGTACATGGGACATGCACTCAGACATGTACTACACAGGACACACACTGAGACACAGGACATGCACTGATGCGGGACACACACTGAGACACAGGACACACACTGAGACAGGAGACACACACTCAGACACGGGACATGCACTACATGGGACAGGCACTCAGACACGGGACATGTGCTACATGGGACAGGCACTCAGACACGGGACATGTGCTACATGGGACACACTCAGACACAGGACACCTACTACACAGGACACACAGTACATGGAACATGTACTCAGACGTAGGACACACACTATACGGGACACACACTGAGACACGGGACATCACTCAGACACGGGACACCCTCAGACGAGGGACACCCTCAGACACGGGACACCCTCAGATACGGGACATCACTCAGACACGGGACATCACTCAGACACGGGACACCCTCAGACACGGGACATCACTCAGACACGGGACACCCTCAGACGAGGGACATCACTCAGACACGGGACACCCTCAGACGAGGGACATCACTCAGACACGGGACATCACTCAGACACGGGACATCACTCAGACACGGGACACCCTCAGACGAGGGACATCACTCAGACACGGGACACCCTCAGACGAGGGACATCACTCAGACACGGGACACCCTCAGACGAGGGACATCACTCAGACACGGGACACCCTCAGACGAGGGACATCACTCAGACACGGGACATCACTCAGACACGGGACATCACTCAGACACGGGACACCCTCAGACGAGGGACATCACTCAGACACGGGACACCCTCAGACGAGGGACATCACTCAGACACGGGACACCCTCAGACGAGGGACATCACTCAGACACGGGACACCCTCAGACGAGGGACACCCTCAGACACGGGACACCCTCAGACACGGGACATCACTCAGACACGGGACACCCTCAGACACGGGACATCACTCAGACACGGGACACCCTCAGACACGGGACATCACTCAGACACGGGACACCCTCAGACACGGGACATCACTCAGACACGGGACATCACTCAGACACGGGACACCCTCAGACACGGGACATCACTCAGACACGGGACACCATCAGACGAGGGACATCACTCAGACACGGGACACCCTCAGACACGGGACATCACTCAGACACGGGACACCCTCAGACACGGGACATCACTCAGACACGGGACACCCTCAGACACGGGACATCACTCAGACACGGGACACCCTCAGACACGGGACATCACTCAGACACGGGACATCACTCAGACACGGGACACCCTCAGACACGGGACATCACTCAGACACGGGACACCCTCAGACGAGGGACATCACTCAGACACGGGACACCCTCAGACACGGGACATCACTCAGACACGGGACACCCTCAGACACGGGACATCACTCAGACACGGGACACCCTCAGACACGGGACATCACTCAGACACGGGACACCCTCAGACACGGGACATCACTCAGACGAGGGACATCACTCAGACACGGGACACCCTCAGACGAGGGACATCACTCAGACACGGGACACCCTCAGACACGGGACATCACTCAGACACGGGACACCCTCAGACGAGGGACATCACTCAGACACGGGACACCCTCAGACACGGGACATCACTCAGACACGGGACACCCTCAGACACGGGACATCACTCAGACACGGGACACCCTCAGACGAGGGACATCACTCAGACACGGGACATCACTCAGACACGGGACATCACTCAGACACGGGACATCACTCAGACACGGGACATCACTCAGACACGGGACACCCTCAGACGAGGGACATCACTCAGACACGGGACACCCTCAGACGAGGGACATCACTCAGACACGGGACACCCTCAGACGAGGGACATCACTCAGACACGGGACACCCTCAGACGAGGGACATCACTCAGACACGGGACACCCTCAGACACGGGACATCACTCAGACACGGGACACCCTCAGACACGGGACATCACTCAGACACGGGACACCCTCAGACACGGGACATCACTCAGACACGGGACATCACTCAGACACGGGACACCCTCAGACACGGGACATCACTCAGACACGGGACACCCTCAGACGAGGGACATCACTCAGACACGGGACACCCTCAGACACGGGACATCACTCAGACACGGGACACCCTCAGACGAGGGACATCACTCAGACACGGGACACCCTCAGACACGGGACATCACTCAGACACGGGACACCCTCAGACGAGGGACATCACTCAGACACGGGACACCCTCAGACGAGGGAAATCACTCAGACACGGGACACCCTCAGACACGGGACATCACTCAGACGAGGGACACCCTCAGACACGGGACATCACTCAGACACGGGACATCACTCAGACACGGGACACCCTCAGACACGGGACACCCTCAGACACGGGACATCACTCAGACACGGGACACCCTCAGACGAGGGACATCACTCAGACACGGGACACCCTCAGACACGGGACATCACTCAGACACGGGACACCCTCAGACACGGGACATCACTCAGACACGGGACACCCTCAGACGAGGGACATCACTCAGACACGGGACACCCTCAGACACGGGACATCACTCAGACACGGGACACCCTCAGACACGGGACATCACTCAGACACGGGACATCACTCAGACGAGGGACACCCTCAGACACGGGACACCCTCAGATACGGGACATCACTCAGACACGGGACACCCTCAGACGAGGGACATCACTCAGACACGGGACACCCTCAGACGAGGGACATCACTCAGACACGGGACACCCTCAGACACGGGACATCACTCAGACACGGGACACCCTCAGACACGGGACATCACTCAGACACGGGACACCCTCAGACACGGGACATCACTCAGACGAGGGACATCACTCAGACACGGGACACCCTCAGACGAGGGACATCACTCAGACACGGGACACCCTCAGACACGGGACACCCTCAGACGAGGGACATCACTCAGACACGGGACACCCTCAGACAAGGGACACCCTCAGACACGGGACACCCTCAGACGAGGGACATCACTCAGACACGGGACACCCTCAGACACGGGACACCCTCAGACACGGGACACCCTCAGACACGGGACACCCTCAGACGAGGGACATCACTCAGACACGGGACACCCTCAGACAAGGGACACCCTCAGACACGGGACACCCTCAGACGAGGGACATCACTCAGACACGGGACACCCTCAGACACGGGACATCACTCAGACACGGGACACCCTCAGACGAGGGACATCACTCAGACACGGGACACCCTCAGACGAGGGACATCACTCAGAGGGGCCACATGAGGGTGGCCTGTGATGACAGAGGTGAAGGCGGCGGCAGTGACCTGGCCAAATGCACACAGACCTCGGGCCAACTCTTGGTCTTGTGGATTTTCTGTAAGCAGAGCCGCCTTCAGATGAGAAGCCAAAAACCGGGAATGACAGGCGATGGCCCCCTGGTTCTGGAACCGACCAGCACAGGGGCATGAGGGCTGGGCTGACCCCCGGGGGAGGCCCAACTGGGAGAGGAGAGGGGGACGTGCCAGGCTCCAGAGCAATCTTGGCAGGCAGCGCAGTGGTGAGAGCAAGCTGCTGGGGCCGTGCTGAGGACTGGGCATCCACCCGGAGCGAGCAGCTCCAATCACAGGTGCAGGCCCACTGCTGGCCACGCCCCGCCCAGTGCCTCACACGTGGCGAACAGCAGGACCCCCAGCCCCGCACCCTCCCCGTCCTCACCTAGTGCTCGACCCTGAAACCCGGGATTCCTGCCCGTCCGCATTGTGGCTCCGGCACTCGTAGTCCTGTGCCTGGGACATGGCCGTCTGCTCCGCAGGTGCAGGATGCCAGCAGGCGGTCAGGCGGGAAGGCACTGCCCTGCAAGACACAAGTGTGCGGTTATAGCCCAGGCCGCCTCTCGGGGCGCACCTCCTGCCACAGCCAGACCGTCCCAGCGTGGGGCTGTGGTGGGCACAGCGGGTACCCTGGCCAGGGAGGGGTCAAGGACACCGTGCAGCAATCCGGGAGGTCCCGAGTTCCTGCACAGGCGCTTCGTGCATGACCCCGGACAGACTGGGCCTCTTCAAAACAGCCCGTGTTGTCCAGATGAATATGGGGGAGGGGATGATCCCTGACCTCTACATAAAACTTAATTATTCATCTATTTGAAAGGCAGAGAGAAAGAGTTAAAGAAATATCTCCCATCCAATGGTTCACTCTGTAAATGCCCACAACAGCAGTGGCTGGGCCAGGTCAAGTCAGCCAGGAACTCCTCCAGGTCTCCCACGCAGGTGCAGGGGCCCAGGCATTTGGGCAGTCTTGTACTGCTCTCCCAGGTGCCTTAGCAGGGAGCTGGATTGGAAGTGGAGGAGCCAGGACTCGAACCGGCACCTGACAGGATGCTAGCATTGCAGGCAGTGGCTTTACCTACTATGCCACAGTGTTGGCCCCATAACTTAATTCTTGAAAACTTATATTGGCCGTCGCCACTGCTCACTAGGCTAATCCTCCACCTGTGGCGCCGGCACTCCGAGTTCTAGTCCCGGTCAGCGCACCGATCCTGTCCCGGTTGCTCCTCTTCCAGTCCAGCTCTCTGCTGTGGCCTGGGAGGGCAGTGGAGGATGGCCCAAGTGCTTGGGCCCTGCACCCGCATGGGAGACCAGGAGAAGCACCTGGCTCCTGGCTTCGGATCAGCGTGGTGCGCCGGCCGCAGCGGCCACTGGGGGGGTGAACCAACGGAAAAGGAGGACCTTTCTCTCTCTCTCTCTCTCTCTCTCTCTCTCTCTCTCACTGTCCACTGTGCCTGTCCAAAAAAAAAGAAAAGAAAACTTACATTGTGTGTAATTGGAGATAGGACCACACCAAGACATACAAATGACTGCTACAAATAAATCAGAAAAACAGATCACACCGTGAGAGAATGAACAAGACATGAACACACTTTACACACCCGTGAAGACGCGCCCGGCGTCGCCTGTCCTCAGGGGAATGCTGATCAGAAGCAGGTGAGAGCAGCACGGGTGACAGACGCCTGGCAGGAGGAGGGGCGAGGTGTGGCCCGCCCGTCACGGGGACACGGGCGCACAGTCGCCGCCTGGCTCCCTCTCACAAAGCTCCAAACTGCCTTCTGCCCTCAGAGATGGGCCTCGGCCGGCTGCACCACCACCCGCGTGTCTCACACCCAGCACGGGGTCCTCCCAAGGAGTCCAGCCACACCGACTGGACTCAGGGAGATGGGGCGGTGCTCACAGCCGAGGACCGGCTCCAGTCCTGGCTCCAGGCCCCACCCTCTCCGCCCCCGGAGAGCCACACAACCACTTAGATGCTGGGGACTGCCGCAGCGCTAGTTTCAAAGTGAAGCTACAGGACTTCCACCATCTCGCCTGTCTGGAAGAAAGCTGAGCCGTCTGCAGCAAGAGCGGCACCCCATTCTCCACCTGCTGGTCTCCCCTTTCAGGCCGGCACGGAGAGCCAGTGCAGACCCCATGTCTCGACGACACCCACACGCCCTGGACTCAGACCAAGTAGGTCAGTCTGTCAGGCATTCCTGAGGTTGTTTTATTTAGTTCCCATCTTTTGCATTTCCATATGGAGTCCAAAATCCACTTCTCAATTTCTTTGTTTTTAAAGGTTTATTTATTTACTTCAAAGTCAGAGTTACACAGAGGGAGGAGAGACAGAGAGCGAGAGGTCTTCCATCCACTGGTTCACTCCCCAATTGGCTGCAATCGCAGGAAATGTGGCGATCTGGAGCCAGGAGCCGGGAGCTTCTTCTGGGTCTCCACGCAGGTACAGGGGCCAAGCACTTGGGCCATCTTCTGTTGCTTTCCCAGGCCACAGCAGAGAGCAGGAACGGAAGTGGAGCAGCCGGGAGTTGAATCGGCGCCCACATGGGAAGCCGGCACTGCAGGGGTGGCTTCACCCCTACGCCACGGCGCCGGCCCCCTTCTGTTTCCACCAAACAAACAGGGGTGGCTTCACCCCTACGCCACAGCGCCGGCCCCCTTCTGTTTCCACCAAACAGGGGTGGCTTCACCCCTACGCCACGGCGCCGGCCCCCTTCTGTTTCTACCAAACAAACAGGGGTGGCTTCACCCCTGCACCACGGCGCCGGCCCCCTTCTGTTTCTACCAAACAAACAGGGGTGGCTTCACCCCTGCGCCACGGCGCCGGCCCCCTTCTGTTTCCACCAAACAGGGGTGGCTTCACCCCTGCGCCACGGCGCCGGCCCCCTTCTGTTTCCACTAAACAAACAGGGGTGGCTTCACCCTGCGCCACGGCGCCGGCCCCCTTCTGTTTCCACCAAACAAACAGGGGTGGCTTCACCCCTGCGCCACGGCGCCGGCCCCCTTCTGTTTCCACCAAACAGGGGTGGCTTCACCCCTGCGCCACGGCGCCGGCCCCCTTCTGTTTCCACCAAACAGCTTGCTGGGGTCTTGACGCAGTCGTGTTGAATCCACGGTCAACATGGAGGAAGACGAATGAGCTCCCACCCACAGACACTGCATCTCTCTACCCACTTAGGTCTACCTTCAGCAACGTTCTGTAATTTCTAGTGTAAAAATCTCACAATTATTTAGGTACATTTAGCCATAGGGGCCGGCGCCGTGGCTCACTCGGTTAATCCTCCGCCTGAGGCGCTGGCATCCCATATGGGCGCCGGGTTCTAGTCCCGGCTGCTCCTCTTCCAGTCCAGCCCTCTGCTGTGGCCCAGGAGTGCAGTGGAGGATGGCCCAAGTGCTTGGGCCCTGCACTCGCGTGGAAGACCAGGAGGAAGCACCTGTCTCCTGGCTTCGGATCAGCGCAGCTCCTGCTGTAGCGGCCATTTGGGGGGGTGAACAAATGGAGGGAAGACCTTTCTGTTTCTCTCTCACTGCCTAACACTATCTGTCAAATAAATTAAAAAAATTTTTTCCATAATTATTTCATATTTAAAAAGATTTGCTTGAAAGCCACAGTGACAGAGATAGAGAATGACAGAGTGAGCTTCCCTCTACTGGTTCATTCCCCAAATGGCAGAAACAGCCAGGCTGAAGCCAGAAGCCTGAAAATCCATCTGGGTCTCCCATGTGGGACTAGGGGCCCAAGCACTCAGGCCATCCTCCACTGCTTTCCCAGGCCATCAGCAGGGAGCTGGATCGGAAGTGGAGCAGGTTGGATTAGAACTCAGAACCAGTGCTCTGTCTTGGGATGCCAGCACCTCAGCAGCAGCTGAACCCACTGTGCCACACCACCAGCCTCTTAGGACGTTTTCCAAGTGACTGGTGGCTTCCGTCCCTGGCCTGTTCCAACAAGGGCCAGCGGGCAGGGAACTAGCAGCACATGTCACACAGGAGAGGGGACGGGTGGCAGAGGCAGAACCTCCAAAGGCCCGAGTTGTGTCCGGTGTCAGCTTGCCGGCTGGGGCGGCTCAACGGGAGCCGAGTCCCAGGAATGAGACCTGCTTTTGGCTCACAGACGCTGGAGGGCAGTGCCGCCACAGGGAGCTCCCCATCTCACCCCTCAGGAGTCTGGATCTTACAGATCAAGGTGGGGCCCCTTGGCCTCGAACCTTCAACCTGTGGCTCCCCGGCCTTAGCAGAAGCCCTGCTGTGCCCCAGCTCCACTCCTCTTCCACCCCAAACTCCCTCCCCCCGTCGGCCACAGCCACGCTGCAGATCCCATTTCTCATTGAGTTGCAAGGAGGGAACCAGATGAGCAAGTCCTTCTTCGCCCGCACTCCCAGAGGCCCGTGCCCTTCTCAATGTGCTGTTGAGAGGCTTCCAAGTTCAGAACAATGGGCTATCTCATGCTCCAAAGGTCGGCTGTGAGCGCCTCCGCCAGCGGGCGGGAAGGGCGCGCCTGGTTCACCCCCCTCCGGAGCTTCCTCTCCAAAGACCATGGAGGTGCTCAGATCTATAGGTCACGGGTTCAACCAGACGTGCAGGCTGACTCTGGGAGGGTGGGTCCTGCACCGGTGATGGGCGACCCCCTGGGGACACGTGGGCAGCAGGGCCCGGCACCATGACCCAGCAAACAATCTGGTGCAGCACCTACTTGGAACTTCTCCACAAGCTGCTGTGTACAGGGTCACCGACGCTCAGCACCGCACCCTGCTGCCTCCCGAGAGATGGCTCAAGGCCAGACACACCAGGGGCTCCGGGCTCCTCTGCCACGGGCCTGCCCAGCACTAAAGGCCAGCACAACCACGGCCTTTCACATGAGACCCCTGTCTCGGCCCAGGTACCGGGCAGCCACACATGCGTGATCAGACAGTGCTGCTCCACACGGTACTGCACACTCACACAAGCGTGATCAGACAGTGCTGCTCCACACAGCACCACACTGACAGGCATGATCAGACAGCTCTCCTCCACATAGCACCACACACTCACACACGCGTGATCAGACACAGCCCTCCTCCACATGGCATCACACAATACACGCATGGTAAGAAGCACTCACACGGCACCGCACACTCACACTCATGTGATCACACAGCACTGCTCCACACAGCACCACACCCACACACGGCACCACACATACACACAGGCGTGATCAGACACAGCCCTCCTCCACATGGCATCACACACACATACATGCGTGATCAGACAGTACTCACACGGCACCACACACATGCACATGCATGATCAGAGACAGCATGTACACGGACCACTCACACACGTGTGATGAGACACAGCCCTCCACATGGCACCACACACACACACACTGCTCCACATGGCACCACACACACACATACATGCGTGATCAGAGACAGCCCTCCACACGGCACCAGACACACACATGATCAGAGACAGCACTCACATGGCATCACACACTCACACACATGTGATGAGACACAGCCCTCCACACGGCACCAGACACACACACACACACACACATGATCAGAGACAGCACTCACACGGCACCAGACACACGCGTGATCACAGTGCTCCTCAGGCCAGTGAGAGCTGCTGAAAGTCCGATAGGACGTGGAGCTGACGGGCGGAGCAGAACTGTGCCTGGCCCTGTGCTCCCCAGCAGAGCCCCACGCACTGGGTTGAAATTCTACTTCCAGGACAAGGGAATGGAATGTTCTGACAGCAACCCCCACCACATGCCTCAGAGGGTCCTGAGCTCTGGTCTGCCCCATGCCTCCCCTCACACGGCCAGGCAGGCCCCCAGCAGGGCAGTCCCTTCTCCTGCTTCCCTGCGCGTGGGCACGAGGCCCCAGATTCCAGCCTCCCACGAGCAGTTCTGAACAGAGGACGCTCTGTGCTGGCTCCCAGTGGGGCTGTGTGGAGAACGAGCCAGAACGAGCCCCGGAAACAACTGCTCACAGTGCCAGACCCGGGTCTCCGAGCCACTGGCTGCACAGCCTCACCTGCTGCACGGGCACCTCCCTGCCCGTGTACATGTGTGTGTGTAGAGGAGGGCTGTGTGTGGTGCTGTGTGGAGGAGTGTGTATCTGATCACAGCGCCTGTGTGTGGTGCTGTCTGATGGGCTGGCCATCTCTCTCAGGACCTGTGGCCCCAGGCCAGGTCTCAGACCACACCAGGCCAGCGTGCCCCCTCACTTCTGCACCTGTAAACTGCAGACACTGGACAAGACAAGGGGCTGTGAGGATGCCCAGTGGGGACCCATGTGACTAAGAAGAAGCTGACATGACCGGTGCTGTGGTGGAGCAGGTGGAGCCTCTGCTTGTACAGCCCGCACCCCACATGGGGGCCGGTTCAAGTCCCGGCTGCTCCACTTCCCTTCCAACTCCCTGATGATGCACCTGGGAAAGCAGCAAACAGCCCAGGTCCTTGGGCCCCTGCACCGACGTGGAGATGTGGATGAAGCTCCTGGCTTTAGCCCTGCCCAGCCCCGACCATTGATCCTATTTGGGGAGTGAACCAGTAGGTGGGAGACCTCTCTTTCTCTCTCTCCTTTTTCTGTCTTTCAAATAAATAAACATTAAAAAACAAAACAAAACAAAAACAAAACAAAAAAACACCTGAGGCCTGGTAAGCCCCAAATGAGAAAGGAAGAGCAGTCTGCAGACAGGGGCGGGGGCATCGCAGGACAGTGCCAGCACCCCCCACCGTCAAGGCCTGCTCTGGGGCAGGGCTCCCGTCTGAGCAGCTGCTCAGGGTGAAGCCCAGCAGGCGGCCACAGCACCCTGCGGTGGTAATGAACCGAGGCTGTCCAGTGGGGCTGGGGTCTGGGGGCCCCTTCGACGCAGGTGCAATGTCTCCACAAGCAGGCCGCCAGCTGACAGGAAAGCGTCTCCCCCACTAACAGCTTCTCGTGCTGCCTGGGCAACCTTGTGGTTTAGATCTCACCTCCAGGTGGGGGCAGTCTCCCACCCAGAGCCGGCAGGGGAAGGGGCGCGGGGAGTCGGACCGGCTCCAGGAGACCCGGCTGCCTGGGCGACCTTGTGGTTTAGATCTCACCTCCAGGTGGGGGCAGTCTCCCACCCAGAGCCGGCAGGGGAAGGGGCGCGGGGAGTCGGACCGGCTCCAGGAGACCCGGCTGCCTGGGCGACCTTGTGGTTTAGATCTCACCTCCAGGTGGGGGCAGTCTCCCACCCAGAGCCGGCAGGGGAAGGGGCCGCGTCCCTGCGGGGAGTCGGACCGGCTCCAGGAGACCCGGCTGCCTGGGCGACCTTGTGGTTTAGATCTCACCTCCAGGTGGGGGCAGTCTCCCACCCAGAGCCGGCAGGGGAAGGGGCCGCGTCCCTGCGGGGAGTCGGACCGGCTCCAGGAGACCCGGCTGCCTGGGCGACCTTGTGGTTTAGATCTCACCTCCAGGTGGGGGCAGTCTCCCACCCAGAGCCGGCAGGGGAAGGGGCCGTGTCCCTGGTGGGGAGGCGGACCGGCTCCAGGAGACCCGGCTGCCTGGGCGACCTTGTGGTTTAGATCTCACCTCCAGGTGGGGGCAGTCTCCCACCCAGAGCCGGCAGGGGAAGGGGCCGTGTCCCTGCGGGGAGTCGGACCGGCTCCAGGAGACCCGGCTGCCTGGGCGACCTTGTGGTTTAGATCTCACCTCCAGGTGGGGGCAGTCTCCCACCCAGAGCCGGCAGGGGAAGGGGCCACGTCCCTGCGGGGAGTCGGACCGGCTCCAGGAGACCCGGCTGCCTGGGCGACCTTGTGGTTTGGATCTCACCTCCAGGTGGGGGCAGTCTCCCACCCAGAGCCGGCAGGGGAAGGGGCGCGGGGAGTCGGACCGGCTCCAGGAGACCCGGCTGCCTGGGCGACCTTGTGGTTTAGATCTCACCTCCAGGTGGGGGCAGTCTCCCACCCAGAGCCGGCAGGGGAAGGGGCCGCGTCCCTGCGGGGAGTCGGACCGGCTCCAGGAGACCCGGCTGCCTGGGCGACCTTGTGGTTTGGATCTCACCTCCAGGTGGGGGCAGTCTCCCACCCAGAGCCGGCAGGGGAAGGGGCGCGGGGAGTCGGACCGGCTCCAGGAGACCCGGCTGCCTGGGCGACCTTGTGGTTTAGATCTCACCTCCAGGTGGGGGCAGTCTCCCACCCAGAGCCGGCAGGGGAAGGGGCCGCGTCCCTGCGGGGAGTCGGACCGGCTCCAGGAGACCCGGCTGCCTGGGCGACCTTGTGGTTTAGATCTCACCTCCAGGTGGGGGCAGTCTCCCACCCAGAGCCGGCAGGGGAAGGGGCCGCGTCCCTGCGGGGAGTCGGACCGGCTCCAGGAGACCCGGCTGCCTGGGCGACCTTGTGGTTTGGATCTGTCACCCAGAGCTAGCAGAGGAGGGGGCTGAGCCCCTAAGTGGGAGACAGGCCGTCTCCAGGAGACCCCCGCTACCTCCATGAGCCCCGAGCCAATCAACATAGGTATGTGAGCCCCGCTCCTGTCCCATGGGCACCCCCCTCCCCCCAGAATGACCCAATGGACAGACAGCAATGCCATAAAAGTCCAGGACCCTGCCTCAAGGCCAGCGTCCTTCTCGGGCACTCCCTGCTCTCCTCTCCACCGCCCGCTGTCCTGTCCCCTGCCAATCAAAGTCTCTTTTCTGTCAAATAAAAGGTGTTGCCTCGTTGCACTGAGCTGAGAGAAAGCAGCCACGGGACTTGCTCCAGCAACTGGAACTGCGGCCATCCCGCAGGGCTCAACTCTGAGCCCCCACGCTCTTTGCCATCCCCCCAGGCTTTAGGCCAAAGACACTTCTAAGATGCAAAGCCTGCTACTTCAGCAGTGGGAAAGACCCCAGGATCACCGTGAAAACAGCGAGGTCCCCAGGATTCCGCTGGGGGCTCTGGGGCTAGGAGGCGGGGCTTCGGGAACGCAGAAAGATGGGTGCCCGTCATTGACCAGAGCTCATCTGCAGTGTTTCACAAGGGAAAAAAACCAGAGTTTTAGGCAAAAACGTGATGGGGTTGGTTCGGCCAGGAAACAGGAGTGCTCAGTCTTTCTTGCAAGTGCTGAGAAATTAAATGATGCGTAACTGCCCCTCGTTAGCAGACTGAAGGCTGACATGTGATGGACACAGGGCTGAGGCCAACCACCAAGGCCACCAATCACTGCAGGAAGAGCTGGTGGCGGCAGCAGCTGGTACCCACCCCGCAGGACGCGGGAAGACGAGGAGGAAAACACGGACCAGATCCAGGCTCACACGCAGCTGTGGCCGGCCCAGGGGGCAGCTGAGAAAGCCGCTGACAGCCTGAGACGCTGGACGCCCCCCGGGTCAGCAGTGTCGGGGACCACCTGTCAGAGGCAAGGCCAAGGCAAAACACAAGTGGCAGGGACCCCCAGAGCCAACAGCTGGGTGGACAGGGCGTTCCAGAAGAGCTGCGGTCGACCTGCGAGAGCTCCCATGGCCCCAGCAACAACTGGACACCAGTGTTGTGAACACCTGCACCCGTGAGAGTAACAAACTCCATAGCTTTGGCCAGCTCTTTAATGCAGAACAAACAAGCGCTACTCCAGATAGAAGTTTATAAAAAACAAACTGCTGAAACCTACTGGTCGAGTTGGCAAGAAAGAGCAGAACTTCAGAGGGCAAAGCTGTGATAAAGGAGGAACCCCCAGAAATGAGGGAGCCACTTGCGGTGGGCTGGCCGTGGGAGACCTGGCCTTGGGCTTGCGCACCCATAGGAGATGCCAGAGTCGCAGGCAGCGGCTTTACCCGCTACAGGTGCAATGCTGGCCCCTGGTCCAGATGTTAACCAACTCCAAGGAACAGATCCAGGAGACTTTAAGGGGAACTCAAAAGGGGGCTGGAGTCCCACTGTGAGGGGCTGCAAGAAACCCCAGTGGAGCCTTTCTGGCCCCAAGTAAGGCAGAGACAAGCAGTGGCCCGGTGCAGGCCAAGACACCCAGGGTTAGAACCAAAGTGTCTGGGGCTGGCTCTGTGGCACAGCAGGTACAGCCGCCGCGTACAGTGCCAGCCTCCCAAATGGGTGCCAGTTCAAGTCTTGGCTGCTCCACTTCCAATCCAGCTCTCTGCTATGGCCTGGGAAAGCAGTAGAAGATGGCCCAGGTCCTTGGGCTCCTGCACCCACATGGGAGACCCGGAAGAAGCTCCTGGCTTCGGCCTGGCGCAGCTCCAGCTATTGCAGCCAATTGGGGAGTAAACCAACGGATGGAAGATCTTTCTCTCTCTGCCTCTCCTCTGTGTAACTCTTTCGAATAAATCAATAATAATAATAAAAAGAACCAAAGTGTCTACATCTATGCTATTTGTGGGAGGACAAAAACACAGATCAATTTTAAGTGTGGGGGCCAGCTCTGTGGCACAGCAGGTAAAGCCACTGTCTGCAACACTGGCCTCCCACAGGGGCACCTGTTCGAATAACAGCTGCTCCACTTCCAATCCAGCTCCCTGATAATGTGACTGAGAAAGCAGTGGAAGATGCCCAAGTGCTTGGGCCCCTGCACCCATGTGGGGCACCCAGATGAAACTCCTGGCTCCTGGCTTTGGCCTGGCCCAGCCCTGGCTGTTGCATCCATCAAGGGAGTGACCAGTGGATGGAAGATCTCTTTCTCTGTCTTTTCCTCTCTCTGTAATTCTGAATTTCAAATAAATAAGTAAATATTTTAAAAAAACCTTTTAGATGTTGATAAATTAATTCTGGATGTTAAAATATCCAGGGCAAACACTATGGAATTTGAATGAATAACTTCCAATCTAGGAGGAGAGAAAAGGAAACAAAACATAATAACCAACCCAAAAGTAGTTAAGAAAGATAGGCCATCAGCCACTGCCTCTTGAATTCCAGTTTCAGATAACGTGCAGCAGCCAACGGCCCGTGAGCGCGAGCGGTTTGAGCTGGCGTCCCACAACAGAGTGCAGTTTGAGTCCTGGCCGCACTACTTCCGATTCAGCTCCCTGCTCATGTGCCCGAGAAGTCCTCGGGCCCCTGCCACTCATGTGGAGACCAGGATGGAGCTCCAGGCTCCTGGCTTCAGCGTGGCCCAGCTCTGGCTGTTGGGGAGTGAACCAGAAGACGAAGCTCTCTCTCTCTCTCTCCCTCCCTGTCACTCTTCTTTTTGAATAAGTGAATCTTTAAAAAAATGACAGGTTGTCAGAAAAGATTGTTTATGTTTAATTTGAAAGAGAGACAGAGATCTTCTGTCTACTGGTTCACACCCCAGATGCCCACAACAGCTAGGGCCGAGCGAGGCTGAAGTCGGAAATCCAGAGCCCAGTGGCAGGGACCAAGTACTGGGCCGTCACCTGCTGCCTCCCGGAGCGCACACTAGCCAGACACTTGAGCTGGAGGCGGAGCTGGGCCCTGAACCCAGGCACTCAGCTATGAGACGCAGGCGTCCTGAGCAGCATCTCCACCACAGCGGCAAACACATACCGCTGTCAGAAAGGCTCCAAGCTCCAGACGCACGCTTTAGGAGGGTCTGGAACTCTGGGTCGAGGGTGGAGAATGAGCTGGCGACTCCACTGGGGTTGGCACTCGGACCCCCATGGTAAACCCAATGAGGGCCCATGGCCAGACACATGGCCTCACGGTGGGGAAGCAAGCTGGACAGCAGTGGGGGAACAAAGGGCCAGCATCCATGAGGGCAGAGAGGACAACACAGCAGCCAGACCTCGTCTCAGGCTGCAGAGCGCTGCACCAGGAAGCAGAAAACACTGACTCTTTCAGCCACCGTGGAACATTCTGGACCTGACCACATGCCAGGGCAAAGAGCAAGTTCCCAGCAAATGTCAAAGGAGCGACCCAGGAGAGTGGGCAGCCAGTACGGACAGCGGCCACGGAGACGCCGACTCAGTAAGAGCGAGAACGCGGATGCTGGGTGCTCAGAACTCCGTGAAACGCTGAGGAAGGGAAAGAGGTGTGCGCCAGCTTCGCTGCTGCACTTCAGACTGGAGCTGCAGGCACAGAGCGCGCGTGGCCAGTGCCAGGGTGGACAGGCCCGGGTCTGTACGTGTGCACAGACTGAGGGGCTTGGCACAGCCCACAAGGAAGTGCTTACCCGCCTGGCTCCTGGCTTCACATCAGCCCAGCCCAAACGTGGTCATTTGGGGAGTAAACCAGTAAACAGAAGACCTCTCTCTCTAACTCAGACTTTCAAATAAATAAAATAAATTTTAAAAAAAGAGCGAGAGATGTGCTCATCACGCTGCAAAAAACTCTTAGCAGTTTCTCATAATACGCATCTTCTGTTTCTTTTTCAAGATCTCCTTGTACGTGTGGATTTCAAAATGATTTTCAACCACAATAAATTGATCTTTTAATGCCATGGTTGCAGGTGTCCTGGGAAACAGGGCACCGCTGTGAACCGCACTGCTCTCCTCGTGCACCCAGCTGCTCCCGGGCCCAGGGCTTCCCCATCCACCCCTGCTGCACCAGGCACTCTTCTCCCAGTTCTGTCTCCTGACTCTCAGCTGAGCCCAGTCAATTCACACACTCTCTCAGTTGTGTAAGACCAGACACTTAAACTTGGTTGAAAAATTTTTAAAAAGGTTTATTCATTTATTTATTTGAAAGGCAGAGTTACAGAGAGGCAGAGGCAGAGAGAGAGAGAGAATCTTCCATCCACTGGTTTACTCCGCAGTTGGTGCAACAGCTGGAGCTGAGATGATCTGAAGCCGGGAGCTTCTTCTGGGTCTCCCACGCGAGTGCAGGGGCCCAAGCACTTGGGCCATCTTCTACTGCTTTCCCAGGCCACAGCAGAGAGCTGGATCAGAAGTGAAGCAGCCAGGACTTGGACTGGTGCCAATACGGGATGCCAGCACCACAGCTTTACCTGCTACGCCACAGCGCCGGCACTGGTGCCTCCTAGTGTCGACTGGAGTGTTCCGCTCTCCCCACTGCCAGCACACAGCCATTTCCCCGTCTGCTCTCCAGCATCTGGAGCGTCAGTGCCACTGTACCCATCCTGTGGCTGTGCTGTTCATTTGTTAGGTGTCTGGGAGAGTGTGAAACGCACAAGTGCGTCCAATCTGCTTTCTTCAAAAACTGCCTTCAGCAGTGGGCACCTGGCAAACTGGATGAGACACCCCGATCCACATCCGAGCGTCTAGATTTGAGTTCAGCTCCACTTCTGATCCAGCTTCCTGCTGCTGCACACCCTGGGAGGAGCACGTGATGGCCCAAGGACTAGGGGTCCCACCACCACGTGGGAGACCGGGTTGAGTTCCAGGGTCCTGGCTTCACTAGCTGTTGTGGGCATTGGGGAACTGAACCAACAGATGGAAGATCTGTCACACTGCCTTTCAAATAAACAAAAATAAATAAATAAAAACTACCTCCAGCATAAAAACATTAAACTAGACTCCAGAAAAAAATTTGAATTTATTTAAATTTCATTTCTACCACATAAATTCTTTCCGTGAATAAAGAAGTAGCATCTGCACCATCATCTGTTAGCACTGCTCACACCACAAACCCAGGCACACCCACATCTCCCGGGCAGATTTCTCACTTCGGCTAGGTCCACAGACTGACTCTCACAGTCTGTACTTCCATTTACGACTGAATTCTGAAACCTTCATTGGCATTTTATGAAACAATGTGCAGAGAAAGCCACACCACAGGCCACGGGCACCAGCAGACGAGTGCTGAGACCACAAAGGCCTGGCAGGGCTGCACAAGGCATCCACACAGGAACACGGCGGCGTGCTCCTTAAAAATGATGGCTCATAGGTTGTTGTAATCTATTTTGTAAAATGTTTATGTATTTTCATCTTTTTTTTTTTTTTTTACAGGCAGAGTGGACAGTGAGAGAGAGACAGAGAGAAAGGTCTTCCTTTTTGCCGCTGGTTCACCTCCAATGGCGCTGCGGCCGGTGCACCGCGCTGATCCGAAGGCAGGAGCCAGGTGTTTCTCCTGGTCTCCCATGCGGGTGCAGGGCCCAAGGACCTGGGCCATCCTCCACTGCATTCCTGGGCCACAGCAGAGAGCTGGCCTGGAAGAGGGGCAACCGGGACAGAATCCAGCGCCCCGACCGGGACTAGAACCCGGTGTGCCGGCGCCGCAAGGCGGAGGATTAGCCTGTTAAGCCACGGCGCCGGCCACTTTCATCTTTTCTGAAAGAGAGAGAAAGACAAAGAGATATCTTGCATCTGCTGGTGTGCTCCCCGAATGCTCAGAACAGCCAGCGCTGGGTCAGGCTGAAGCCAGGAGCCTGGAACTCAATCTGGGGCTCCCAGGTGGACAGCAGGCGCCCAGGTCCTCGAGCCAGCACCTGCTCCTACCAGTGTGCACAGAAGCAGGAAGCTGGCAGCCGGGCAGCCAGGACTCAAGCCAGGCACTATGATGTGGGCGGGATGCAGGGGTCCTAAGCAGTGCCTTACCCACAGCACCAAACACCCACCCTGACCATTTGTTGTTCTAGGAAAGCCAGAGCTGGGCAGATCCAAAGCCAGGAGCCAGGAGCTTCTTCCAGGTCTCCCAACTGGATGCAGGGGCCCAAGCACTTGGGCCATTTTCTACTGCTTTCCCAGCCCATCAGCAGGGAGATAGATGGGAAGTGGAGCAGCCAGGACAGAACCGGTGCCCATATGAGACACCTGCATCGCAGGTGGCAGCTTTTCCCCCTACGCCATAGTTCTGATTCCACTTTCTGCTGATGTGCACCTGGGGGACAGCAGGTGAGGTTCAAGTACTTGGGCCCCTCTATTCAGATGGGAGACCTGGACTGAGTTCTAGGCTCCTGGCTCTGGTCTGGCCTGGCCCCAGCTGTTGTGGGCATTTGGGGAGTGAACCAGTGGATGACAGGTCTCTTGTCTATATGGCTCTCTGCCCTTCAAATAAAAAATTTAAAAAGTTTTTAAAAAATTAAAGTTTTGATTTCATACTGTTGTCAATTTTAACATCTCCAAATGTTCTGTTCTAGTTGTTCTCATTTCTTTTTTTTTTAAATATTTATTTATTTATTTGAAAGAGTTACACAGAGAGAGGAAAGGCATATAGAGAGAGAAAGAGAAAGAGGGAGAGAGAGAAAGAGAGTCTTCCATCTGATAGTTCACTCCCCAATTGGCTGCAATGGCTGGAGCTGCGCCGATCCGAAGCCAGGAGCCAGAAGCTTCCTCCAGGTCTCCCACATGGGTGCAGGGGCCCAAGGATCTGGGTCACCCTCTACTGCTTTCCCAGGCCAAAGCATAGAGCTGGATCGGAAGTAGAGCAGCCGGGCCTTGAACTGGCGCCCATGTGGGATGCCGGTGATCGGCTGAGGCCAGGCGTTAGCCCGCTGATGTGTGGCTGAGGCCAGGTGTTAGCCCGCTGCACCGGCGCGCCAGCCCCTAGCTGCTTTCATTCCATCAGACCCAGCACACAGAAACGTACACTATGGTGAGCCCATTCTTTGTCTACACTGGCACTGTTCTTGTTTTTCCTTTCTCATAAGAGTTCACTTCACACACAACTAGATAGCTTTATCTCAGTAATCTCTGCATCCATCCGATTATGTTAAGAATTCAGACTATGAGTCTCTTAACAAGGCTGTTTACTTTTAGGCATTAGCGAGATCTGTGGGCGATGGAGACACCCCCATGAGGCAGCGTGCTGTCTCCACATGTCTGGGGCTCCCTTGGGAGAGCACCAGTGGACCAGAGGTTTCCACCGAGAGGTGTGCGAGAGGCTCTGAGGGCCTGTCTATGGCAACACACAGGCAGGAGGGGGAGGTGTGGACGCATGGGCTGCAGGCCGATGAGCCCACTGCAAGCTGGAAGCACACACCCCCACCCCAGGTTTCTTTCCAAAGCAGATTCGAGGACCTCAGGACCCTGGGTTTGGAAAACTCTCCTGGGGTCTGGTGCCACAAAGCATCCACAGCACTGCTCTACTGACTATTCCCATGGTGCCAGAGGAGTCAGAAGCACCTGTGTACCAGGCTCTGTCTAAAACAATCAATCAAAAAAGCAAAGACACCTCTTATTTAATTAAAATTCATTAAGCAACAGCGGACTTTGCTTACCCGGTGGACTAGGAAGTCAAGCATTCTTAGACAGTAACATGGATTAGCAGAGACAACCTGCAGTCACCCTCTCCCACTTGAACCAACTAAAAAAAACTTTTCTAAAGATGTATTTATTTGTTTGAAATGCGGATTTACACAGCGAGGGAGAGACAGAGATGTCCACCTGCTGGTTCACTCCCCAGATGGCCACAAGAGCCAGGGCTGGGCCAGGCTGAAGCCAGGAGCCAGGAGCTCCCTCCAGGTCTCCCATGGGGGTGCAGGGGCCACAAGCAGGGAGCTGGAATGGAAGTAGAACAGCCAGGACATGAACAGGCGCCCATGTGGGATGCTGTGTCACAGGCACCAGCTTCATTCGCTATGCCACAACGTCGGCCCTCAAAATTATTTTATGCAGTAAAAAACAAACAAACAAACAAAAAAAAAACCCTAAGATGAAATTTCACTTAGGGGTGAACGGCCTGCTGGTTAACAGGGACAGCTGGCCGAATCCCACCTGGCGCCTGGCTTGGAGGCCTGGCTCTGCTTCAGATTCTAGGTCCCTGCTGATGCAGGGCCGGGGAGGCAGCAGTGACAACTCAAGTACCTGTGCGCCTGCCACAGGTGGGAGATCGGGTGGAGGTCCCAGCTGCTGGATGCTGCCTGGCCATCCCCAGCTGCTGTGCACATCTGGAGAGTGGGCCACCAGACGGGAGACCCCTGTTTGCCTTTCAAATAAATATTTAGAGAAGAAATCCATTTAATACACCTGACTGACCACACCTAGGAGCTTGGCAACACAGTGGTGCCAGCTCTTCTCACCATGATTGGGGCGCTTTCTGCTGCCCAGTTCACACGACAGCACCAGGCACACACTCAAAGCAGTACTACTGGGCGCACACCACTTCTGTGGACCAGCGTAGGTCAGGGACCGTGAGCTGCACGCCGGATCTACTGGGTGGGAACACGACAGCAAAGAGGGAAGTGACACCTGTCCCCCGACCAATTAGCCTGGGAACATGAGCATATACCTAGACCGACATCTACAACCAGATTCCACATCTGTGACCAGTCTACATAGACCTCACACGGTGACCATCTACACAGACCTCACACGGTGACCACTCTACACAGACCTCACACGGTGACCAGTCTACACAGACCTCACACGGTGACCACTCTACACAGACCTCACACGGTGACCATCTACACAGACCTCACACGGTGACCACTCTACACAGACCCCACATGGTGACCAGTCTACACAGACTCCAAACCTGTGACCAGTCTACACAGACCCCACACTTGTGACCAGTCTACACAGACCTCACACGGATGACCTCACATCTGTGACCAGTCTACACAGACCCCACACTTGTGACCAGTCTACACAGATCCCACATGGTGACCAGTCTACACAGACCCCACACAGTGACCAATCTACACAGACCCCACACCTGTGACCAGTCTACACAGACCTCACACGGATGACCTCACATCTGTGACCAGTCTACACAGACCTCACACGGTGACCACTCTACACAGACCCCACACGGTGACGAGTCCACAGAGACCCCACACCTGTGACCAGTCTACACAGACCCCACACAGTGACCAGTCTACACAGACCCCACATGGTGACCACTCTACACAGACCCCACATGGTGACCAGTCTACACAGACCCCAAACCTGTGACCAATCTACACAGACCTCACACGGATGACCTCACATCTGAGACCAGTCTACACAGACCCAACACGGTAACCAGTCTACACAGACCTCACACGGTGACCACTCTACACAGACTCCACACGGTGACCAGTCTACACAGACCCCACATCTGTGACCAGTCTACACAGACCCCACACAGTGACCAGTCTACACAGACCCCACACGGTGACCAGTCTACACAGACCTCACATGGTGACCATCTACACAGACCTCACACGGTGACCAGTCTACACAGACCTCACACGGATGACCTCACATCTGAGACCAGTCTACACAGACCCCACACGGTGACCAGTCTACACAGACCCCACACCTGTGACCAGTCTACACAGATCCCACACAGTGGCCAGTCTACACAGACCCCACACGTGTGACCAGTCTACACAGACCTCACACGTGTGACTAGTCTACACAGACCTCACACGTGTGACCAGTCTACACAGACCCCACACGTGTGACCAGACTACACAGACCCCATGCGCAGAACCAGTCTACACAGACCTCACACGGATGACCTCACATCTGTGACCAGTCTACACAGACCCCACACCCAGGACCAGATGGTCACATCCACCAGGACCTAGTGCCTGTGAGGTCGGAAGCAGTTTCGGTCCCTACAGCCTGTCTCCAAGGTGTGCACCCAGCATCGTAGCCGAGCCCTGGGACCCAGCTGTGCGGTGGCTGAGCCCAGGCCTCCCGGTTGTTCAAGAGCCTGCTGCTGCCACCACCTCCCCACCCCTGGCTTCTGGCAGCACACAGAGGAACGGAACGTGGCAGAACCACACCCCGGCCACTGAACTGAACGTGGCCGATGGCTGTGGTTTGATTGCTCAAATGTGTAGTGTGTTTGGTGGTGACGGAAAACAACCACACACATCTCACTGCTCCCGAGGGCTTACGCGGCCACTCGGTTTTGTTTCTCCTGTACAGGGGAACCTCTGCTGGCAGCCTGCAAATGCACGCTGGCTGGTGCCACATTCAACATCCCGGGTGGCCACTTCGCCTGGCGGTACAGCCGCCACGTGCCACAGCAAGCGCCTGGCTCCAGTGCACAGCTCCTGGTCCTGACTCCAGCTCTCTGCTAATGAGCACCCCGGAAGGCAGCGTAATGGCCCAAGCAGGTGGGTCCCTGCCACCTACGTGGGAGGTGGAGGTCCTAGCTGGATAGAGCTCTTGCTCCTAACCTTGGCCCTGGCCTGGCCCTGGCTATTGTGGGCATCTGGGCAGTGAACCAGCAGATGGCAGATCTCTGTCTTTGTTTGCGTCTCAAATTAATAAAACATTATATTCATTAAATAAAAGTTTAATAAAAAAACTATTTTTTTAAATATTAAAAAAAAGACTCCAAGATATTGCTTCCTTGGTCAATCAGCTCCTCCAACTCCTTGTCCAGAACCTGGTCTACACCAATTCCATGCCCACTAACACCTGAACCCTGGCAATACTGGCTACACCCCGTCCGCGTGGACTACCACTGGCTCTCGAGCCCACACGCTCAGCACGAGACAAGTGCTGAGTCTCACTGAAGGGCCAACGCTTCTGAGATGCAACACGCAAGTCACATGTACAGGAGAAACAAACGGTAACCCAGACCACCAGAACCCAAACTCACGCTTCAAAACTGTCCACTAGGGAAGCAAACAGCAAGCTGCAGACAGGCAAAATCGCAGGAGTCACATACCTGATAAAGACCTTGTAACTACAGCACATAAAGAGCTCACACAACTCAGCCACGCGAAGAGGGACCAACAAATCAAAGCCAGGGAACGGGGCCGGCACTGGTGCAGCAGGTGAAGCCACTGCCTGTGACACCAGCACACCACCAGGGCGCAGTGCAAGTCCACCTGCCCCACTTCTGATCCAGATCCCTGCTAATGTGTCTAGGAAGGCAACGGACGATGGCCAAAGTGGTGGCCCTGCACCCACGTGGGAGACGGGTGGCGCTCTAAGCTCTGGGCTTCTGCCTGGCTGCTGGGGTCAACTGGGAAGCGAACAAGCAAATGAAGATGCTTTGCTCTCTGTCGTTCTGCCTCCAATTAAGTTAAGTTCAGACAAGCAAATACAGCAATGAGGCAAAGCTTTCCCAGCCAGTGCTGAGTGAAGGGCATCGCTCAGGGCAATGGACGCAAACTCGCAAGACCAGGGCAAGAGAGCCCCAGGACAAGTGGGAGCACCACTGGCACTGCAACTGGCCCCTGCTGGCCCCTGCTGCACAAACTCCACGCCCTGAGGCCCCGAGTGTGGTCTACTATCACCCCATGAGCCCTGGTGACCCTGGTACAGAGGCCCTCACTGGCCTGGCCCACAAAGAGGGGGCCAAGCTGACTCCGAGGAAGAAGAAATCTTAAATAAGAAACAACAAAAAGAGTGTGCAAAAGAAATCTGAAGAGATGGCTGGCGCTGCGGCTCACTTGGCTAATCCTCCGCCTGCGGCACCGGCACCCTGGGTTCTAGTCCCGGTTGGGGCGCCGGATTCTGTCCTGGTTGCCCCTCTTCCAGCCCAGCTCTCTGCTATGGCCCAGGAGTGCAGTGGAGGATGGCCCAAGTGCTTGGGCCCTGCACCCCATGGGAGACAAGACAGACAGGAAGGAAGGAAGGAAGGAAGGAAGGAAGGAAGGAAGGAAGGAATCTGAAGAGAGAAAGGCCAGACCAGCAGACTTCTGGAGGAGTGCGAAGCAGGGTGGGCTTCCTGGACACACCAAGCCCAGGCCAGCAGGCCGAGCAGATGCCGTGAGCTGAGTTCTATCTGGGGAAAATCAAGGCCTGGAACAGCAGGTAACTCCCTCCCCCCTGGCTTAGCTCTCGTAGCAAGGTGTTCACAGGGGTGAGACTTGGCCTAGAGCTCCTGCCAGTGCACGCCCTGGCCGTGAGGATGGTTCAAGTAACTGGGTTCTCGCCACTCGTATGGTAAACCTGGGTTGCGCTTCTGGCTCCCAGTGTCAAGTCGGCTGATCTTTGGCCACTGGGTGCATTTGGGAAATGAACCAGTGGATGGCAGCTCTCTTTCTGCCTCTCACGTAAGTTTTTAAAAATCTTTTGAAAAAGCTGTTTTTCATTTTATGTCCTACCAAAAAAAAAAAAAAAAAAAAAAAGCAAAACAAACCAAAAATCCTGAGCAAAGGATCTGCATTACCATTTCCAAAGAAGATACACAGCTGGACAGGGCAGTGGAGACGCTCCGTGTCGGGTCACAGGGGCTGCCAGATCCCACATCACAGCCCCAGCACGGCTGTGCACAGCAGGAGCCCTCACGGCCAACGATAAACCAAAGCACAAAAATCACTTTGGAAAACAGCTCAGCAGTTCCTCCAAAAGTTAAATCTGCCACACAACCAGCCAACCCACTCCTGGGAATCCACTCAAGGGAGGGGACACGCGCTCGCCTGGGCACAGGTGTCAGTCTGGGCCCCAGCAAGGAGAGGCAGGAGATCAGAGCCCACATCGGTGCGATTCCTTTCACCGGGAACGGCCAGAAAAGGCAACTCTGCAGGCAGACCGCGGCAGCTGAAGCGCCGAGGAGCCGGTGAGCAGATGAACTGGACGGTGATGATGGCTGAGCCAAGTGAGGTCCTGCACAAAACTGCACCTCAGCAGACGCTCCACCATCACAGAACAGTTTCTGCCGTGCGTGCTGGGCTCCATGCCCCTTGCTGCTGCAGGAGGCCTCCCCACAGGCGCCCGGAAGGAGCTGTCAGCGAGTCCCACTGCCCACCATCTCAAGCATGTCCCATCCTGACTCGAGATGCTGCAGGGGCCAATCCCCCACCCATGCCTGCTGCCTCCCCAGAGCTCAACTCTACCCAGTGGATTCTGCCCCAGAGTCATCAGATGTCACCAATTCAGCACCAGCAGCTCACACTCCGTCCCCATGTGGCAGGTGACGGGAGGACAACGGCCAGCAGGGGCACTCAGCATGCCACGTCGTCGGCCAAGTGTCCACCATTATCCCCGTTTTACAATAAAGAAGCATCAAGGAGAGCACACCCAGTTTGCCCGTGGATGAACAGGCTCCGAGCAGCCGCCCAGCCCAGTGCCCGGCAAGGATCCAGGATGTGCGGCTGTTCCTGCCGGCCCAGCACCACCCCAGAGGGCCCCAGGTGACAGGGCCCACACCAGTAGCCTGTACTGCCTCCAGCCCATGTTCCCTGAGCACGCTCCACCACGCTGTCATCCCCTCACCCCACATCTGGATGCTGACCACACAGTGGGCCACGCAGCTCCCCCCCCACCGTCATGACCACAGAGGCCCTCCCTCAGTTGTCCTCCCTTGGCCTCTGGCCCCTTCCCTCTCTGCAGCAGGAGGCCTCACGCCTGGTTCCAGCCTCAT
This sequence comes from Lepus europaeus, assembly GCF_033115175.1. NCBI lineage: Eukaryota > Metazoa > Chordata > Mammalia > Lagomorpha > Leporidae > Lepus > Lepus europaeus. The sequence goes on along the minus strand of NC_084830.1, from coordinate 225,579 downwards.
CTGCACCTGGGCCCATTCTCTGGCTCACGTGCAACATATCCAACCTGCACGCCACACTTCATCCACGTTGCACCACCTGAACTCTACCAGGAAATCTTAATCAGTCAGCTTCAGAATATGCCCAGGGTCAGCGCTGTGGCACAGCCAGATAAGCCACACCTGCCCCACCAGCAGCCCATGTGGGTATTGGTTCCAGTCCTGGCTGCTCCACTTCTGGTCCAGCTGCCTGCTAATGTCCGGGGAAAGCAGTGGAGGATGGCCCAAGTGTTTGGGCCCCAGCATCTGTGCGGGAGAGCTAGAAGCTCCTGGCTTCAGACTGGTCCAGCTCCGGCTGTCACACCCATTTGGGGAGCGAGCCAGTGGATGGCTGTAACTCTGCCTTTCAAATAAATAGATCTTTAAAAGAAAAAAAATCTAAAGAATGTTAAGATAAATGAAGAATATAAAAAATAAGACCATTCCCAGATTCCAGAATCTGTTGGCTCCAAGATGATCACCCTGGTGGATCCCTTGTCTGGGCAGCAGCAGTGAGCTCCTAACTCCCAGTGAGACCCCAAGCCCCAGTCTATTGGCCACAGCAGCCACCAGGGTCCTTGTGAAAGAGGCGCAGTGGCACATCCCCCCAGCCCACACTGCCCTCCTCCTGCTGTCCCCAGCCCACACTGCCCTCCTCCTGCTGATCCCCAGCCCACACTGCCCTCCTCCTGCTGTCCCCAGCCCACACTGCCCTCCTCCTGCTGATCCCCAGCCCACACTGCCCTCCTCCTGCTGATCCCCAGCCCACACTGCCCTCCTCCTGCTGTCCCCCAGCCCACACTGCCCTCCTCCTGCTGTCCCCAGCCCACACTGCCCTCCTCCTGCTGTCCCCCAGCCCACACTGCCCTCCTCCTGCTGTCCCCAGCCCACACTGCCCTCCTCCTGCTGTCCCCCAGTCCACACTGCCCTCCTCCTGCTGTCCCCCAGCCCACACTGCCCTCCTCCTGCTGTCCCCCAGCCCGCACTGCCCTCCTCCTGCTGATCCCCAGCCCACACTGCCCTCCTCCTGCTGTCCCCAGCCCACACTGCCCTCCTCCTGCTGTCCCCCAGTCCACACTGCCCTCCTCCTGCTGATCCCCAGCCCACACTGCTCTCCTCCTGCTGTCCCCCAGCCCACACTGCCCTCCTCCTGCTGTCCCCCAGCCCACACTGCCCTCCTCCTGCTGTCCCCCAGCCCACACTGCTCTCCTCCTGCTGTCCCCCAGCCCACACTGCCCTCCTCCTGCTGATCCCCAGCCCACACTGCCCTCCTCCTGCTGATCCCCAGCCCACACTGCCCTCCTGCTGATCCCCAGCCCACACTGCCCTCCTCCTGCTGTCCCCCAGCCCACACTGCCCTCCTCCTGCTGTCCCCCAGCCCGCACTGCCCTCCTCCTGCTGATCCCCAGCCCACACTGCCCTCCTCCTGCTGTCCCCCAGCCCACACTGCCCTCCTCCTGCTGATCCCCAGCCCACACTGCCCTCCTCCTGCTGTCCCCAGCCCACACTGCCCTCCTCCTGCTGTCCCCAGCCCACACTGCCCTCCTCCTGCTGATCCCCAGCCCACACTGCCCTCCTCCTGCTGTCCCCAGCCCACACTGCCCTCCTCCTGCTGATCCCCAGCCCACACTGCCCTCCTCCTGCTGATCCCCAGCCCACACTGCCCTCCTCCTGCTGTCCCCCAGCCCACACTGCCCTCCTCCTGCTGTCCCCAGCCCACACTGCCCTCCTCCTGCTGTCCCCCAGCCCACACTGCCCTCCTCCTGCTGTCCCCCAGTCCACACTGCCCTCCTCCTGCTGTCCCCCAGCCCACACTGCCCTCCTCCTGCTGTCCCCAGCCCACACTGCCCTCCTCCTGCTGTCCCCCAGCCCGCACTGCCCTCCTCCTGCTGTCCCCCAGCCCACACTGCCCTCCTCCTGCTGTCCCCAGCCCACACTGCCCTCCTCCTGCTGATCCCCAGCCCACACTGCCCTCCTCCTGCTGATCCCCAGCCCACACTGCCCTCCTCCTGCTGTCCCCCAGCCCACACTGCCCTCCTCCTGCTGTCCCCAGCCCACACTGCCCTCCTCCTGCTGTCCCCCAGCCCACACTGCCCTCCTCCTGCTGTCCCCCAGTCCACACTGCCCTCCTCCTGCTGTCCCCCAGCCCACACTGCCCTCCTCCTGCTGATCCCCAGCCCACACTGCCCTCCTCCTGCTGTCCCCCAGCCCGCACTGCCCTCCTCCTGCTGATCCCCAGCCCACACTGCCCTCCTCCTGCTGTCCCCCAGCCCACACTGCCCTCCTCCTGCTGATCCCCAGCCCACACTGCCCTCCTCCTGCTGATCCCCAGCCCACACTGCCCTCCTCCTGCTGTCCCCAGCCCACACTGCCCTCCTCCTGCTGATCCCCAGCCCACACTGCCCTCCTCCTGCTGTCCCCAGCCCACACTGCCCTCCTCCTGCTGATCCCCAGCCCACACTGCCCTCCTCCTGCTGATCCCCAGCCCACACTGCCCTCCTCCTGCTGTCCCCCAGCCCACACTGCCCTCCTCCTGCTGTCCCCAGCCCACACTGCCCTCCTCCTGCTGTCCCCCAGCCCACACTGCCCTCCTCCTGCTGTCCCCAGCCCACACTGCCCTCCTCCTGCTGTCCCCCAGTCCACACTGCCCTCCTCCTGCTGTCCCCCAGCCCACACTGCCCTCCTCCTGCTGTCCCCCAGCCCGCACTGCCCTCCTCCTGCTGATCCCCAGCCCACACTGCCCTCCTCCTGCTGTCCCCAGCCCACACTGCCCTCCTCCTGTCCCCCAGTCCACACTGCCCTCCTCCTGCTGATCCCCAGCCCACACTGCTCTCCTCCTGCTGTCCCCCAGCCCACACTGCCCTCCTCCTGCTGTCCCCCAGCCCACACTGCCCTCCTCCTGCTGTCCCCCAGCCCACACTGCTCTCCTCCTGCTGTCCCCCAGCCCACACCGCCCTCCTCCTGCTGATCCCCAGCCCACACTGCCCTCCTCCTGCTGATCCCCAGCCCACACTGCCCTCCTGCTGATCCCCAGCCCACACTGCCCTCCTCCTGCTGTCCCCCAGCCCACACTGCCCTCCTCCTGCTGTCCCCCAGCCCACACTGCCCTCCTCCTGCTGTCCCCCAGCCCGCACTGCCCTCCTCCTGCTGATCCCCAGCCCACACTGCCCTCCTCCTGCTGTCCCCCAGCCCACACTGCCCTCCTCCTGCTGATCCCCAGCCCACACTGCCCTCCTCCTGCTGTCCCCAGCCCACACTGCCCTCCTCCTGCTGTCCCCCAGCCCACACTGCCCTCCTCCTCCTGTCCCCAGCCCACACTGCCCTCCTCCTGCTGTCCCCAGCCCGCACTGCCCTCCTCCTGATGATCCCCAGCCCACACTGTCCTCCTCCTGCTGTCCCCCAGCCCACACTGCCCTCCTGCTGTCCCCAGCCCACACTGCCCTCCTGCTGATCCCCAGCCACATTGCCCTCCTCCTGCTGATCCCCAGCCCACACTGCCCTCCTGCTATCCCCCAGCCCACACTGCCCTCCTCCTGCTGTCCCCAGCCCACACTGCCCTCCTCCTGCTGTCCCCCAGCCCACACTGCCCTCCTCCTGCTGTCCCCAGCCCACACTGCCCTCCTCCTGCTGTCCCCAGCCCACACTGCCCTCCTCCTGCTGTCCCCCAGCCCACACTGCCCTCCTCCTGCTGTCCCCCAGCCCACACTGCCCTCCTCCTGCTGTCCCCAGCCCACACTGCCCTCCTCCTGCTGTCCCCAGCCCACACTGCCCTCCTCCTGCTGTCCCCCAGCCCACACTGCCCTCCTGCTGTCCCCCAGCCCACACTGCCCTCCTCCTGCTGTCCCCAGCCCACACTGCCCTCCTCCTGCTGTCCCCCAGCCCACACTGCCCTCCTCCTGCTGATCCCCAGCCCACACTGCCCTCCTCCTGCTGTCCCCAGCCCACACTGCCCTCCTCCTGCTGTCCCCAGCCCACACTGCCCTCCTCCTGCTGTCCCCAGCCCACACTGCCCTCCTGCTCTCTGCAGCTCTGGACAGTGCCCAGTACCACGGCTCCTTTCCCTGACAGATGGTTCCACCACTGCAGCTCTGCTACATGCCTGGGCTGTCAGAGAGGCCGCCTCCACCAGGCCGGCCCCGGGCAGGGCCTCGGCCTGTCTCCTCCAGCATGCAGAGCAGCTTCTCAGTGAACAGTGGGACTGCTCACAGGCAAATGTCCTGAGACTCCCGGGCTTGACCGCTGGCCATCCACTGCTGTGTGCTCCCTGCTGCCTCGGTTTCCTCATCCAGTGAGTCACCCAGAGCGTCCAGAACGTGGGCACCAGCAGGAGCAGGCCACGTTCGTCTCCCGGCTCCTGCTCCTGACAAGTGCTCCAGGAACTCAGGCGCGCAGCAAACACCAGAGAACACTTCGCTCTCCGGAAACCCACCGACGGACGGACGCTCGTATACGTCTTATTTTCTCCAGAAAGGACTTTGTAATGCGCGCATGAAAATGTTTCAAATGTATAATCTGTATTGCTCTTTAGAACTATCAACCAAATGGGGAAAGGACACACACGCAGTCGAGCCCCGGCCAGAGCGCGCGTCCAGGTCTGCCGGCTGCCTGGACACGCTGGCGGAGGGCGGAGGGCTCTGCACTGTGCCCCCCACTGCCTTCAAATCTGGAACAGCTGTTCAAACATTTAAGAGAAAGTGAAAAAAAATTTAAAATACTCACTAGCAATAAAAAATCTGAAAATAAAATTAACAATTCCATTTATAACATCAAAAAATTTCAGGAATAAGTTTAACAAAAGACTTTACCTCGAGAGCCTATAAGGCAGGGGCCAGTGCTGTGGCACAGGAAGCTAGGCCACCACCCACGATGAAGGCACCCTCCATTACAGCGCCAGTTCAAGCCTTGGAGCTCTGCTTCCAATGCAGCTCCCTACTAATGCTCCTGGGAAGGCAGTGACGATGGCCCAAGGGCCTGGACCCCCGCCACCCAGAGGGAGACCTAGACGGAGCTCTGGGCTCCTGGCTGCAGCCCGGACCAGCCCCGCCCATGAGGTCATTTGGGGAGTGAACCGGCAGATGAAAGATCTCTCTTTTCCTATCACCCCTCTGCCTTTCAAATAAATAAATAAATCTTTAACAAGACTATAAAAATTGATGAAGTAAATTAAAAACAACCTAAATAAATGGTAAGACATCACATGTTCATGAAATAAAAAGCTTTACTGAGAAAGCAGAATGCTCCATATTAACTTACAGACTCAGCAGATCTCTATTAAAATGAGCTTTTTTTCTTTTTTTAACGGAAACTGGGTGATCCAGAAATTCATTTGGAAGTTTGAGACCCAGAGTAGCCGTAGCACTCTCAACAGAGTGGGAGAGCACATGGCCTGACTCGCTGTGAAGCCACAATAGGCAGCCACGGGCGAGAGGCGAGAGAAGCCCTCCAGCTGCTGGGTCAGGCGTTTTGCACGAGGCCAGCGGTCTCTGCTGTCCCATGGACACCTGCAGAGGAAGGGAGTCGAACCCTCCCCAGCACCTTTTTTTTTTTTTTTTTTACAGGCAGAGTGGACAGTGAGAGACAGAGCCGTTGGTTCACCCTCCAATGGCCGCTGCGGTAGGCGCGCTGCAGCTGGCGCACCGCGCTGATCCGATGGCAGGAGCCAGGTGCTTCTCCTGGTCTCCCATGGGGTGCAGGGCCCAAGGACTTGGGCCATCCTCCACTGCACTCCCGGGCCACAGCAGAGAGCTGGCCTGGAAGAGGGGCAACCGGGACAGGATAGGCCCAGCACCATTTACAAAAAGTAGCTGAACAGCCGGCGCCGCAGTAGCTCAATAGGCTAATCCTCTGCCTGCGGCGCCGGCACACGGGGTTCCAGTCCCAGTCGGGGCGCCGGATTCTGTCCCGGTTGCCCCTCTTCCAGGCCAGCTCTCTGCTATGGCCCGGGAGTGCAGTGGAGAATGGCCCAGGTCCTTGGGCCCTGCACCCGCATGGGAGACCGGGAGAAGCACCTGGCTCCTGCTTTCGGATCAGTGCGGTGCGCCGGTGGTAGCGCGCCAGCCGCAGCGGCCATTGGGGGTGAACCAACGGCAAAAGGAAAACCTTTCTCTCTGTCTCTCTCACTGTCCACTCTGCCTGTCAAAAAAAAAAAAAAAAAAAAAAAAAAAAAAAAAAAAAAAGCTCAAAACGGACCACATGCCTAAGGCGACAATATACAAAGATCGACACCACAAAGGGACTTCAGAAAGGAAGTGAAAAATGGAACTAAAAGATGAGCTTATTTTGCTGCAAAATTGTGAAGTCCGTGCATACAAAGGGTCTTCAAACTTTCATGACAACTGTGCATTATGAAAAAACCATGCCTGGGTTTCAAACACGTTCATGTCAGAACAAATTCATCTTTTAATTTCATTTTCCACAAACTTTCCAAAGCACGCCCGTAAAGAAAGACACAAGATCACCAGTCAGTGCAGGGACGAGCATGAGAGGCAGGGCCGGCCGCTCTGGAAGCTTCCTGTCTCTGGGGACAGACAGGCAGGGACCCCACAGGTCTGCAGCCTACAAGCTCAAGCCCTCAGATGCAGACAGGACCCAGCAACAGGGAAACACCTGTGTCCAGCAGTGAAGGGAGTCATGGAAGCGCAAAGACCACCACCACACCACAGGCACCCAACCAGGTACACCTGGTATGAAACTAACCACACATGGGGCCTGGGATGTGGCATAGTGGGTAAAGCTGTTGCCTGTGGTGCCGGCATCCCATATGGGCACCGGTTCGAGACTCGGCTGCACCACTTCCGATCCAGCTCTCTGCTGTGCCCTGGGAGAGCAGAAGATGGCCCAGGTCCTTGGGCCCCTGCACCCACTTGGGGGACCTGGAGGAAGCTCCTTGCTTTGGATCGGAGCTGTGCCATTGAGGCCAACTAGGGAATGAACCAGCGGATGGAAGACCTCTAACTGTAACTTTCAAATACATAAATACATCTTTTAAAAGAAGCCACACAAATGCAGCTCGGGGACTACCAGCCACCGGGAAACTAAATGATCACTAGGTGGCAGCTGTGTTTATCATGGGACAACACTTGTAGCTTGCAGCACAAGCACTATGTCAAGGTAAAATTTCATATTTTGAAATCATTTATTTGAGAGAGACCTCTCCTATCTGTTTACTCCCCAAATGCTTCCAACAGCTGGGCCTGGGCCAGGCCAAAGCCAGGAGCCAGCAACTCCATCTGGGTCCCCCAGGTGGGTGGCAGGGACCCGACCACTCGAGGCATCACTGCCTCCCAGGGTGTGCATCAGCTGGGATGTGGAATCGGGAGAAGATCCAGGGCTCAAACCCAGGCACTCCCAGAGGGGGTGTGCACTTCATTCCTGGAGTCTGCTGTGGCCTGGGAAAGCAGTGGAAAATGGCCCAAGTGCTTGGGCCCTGCACCCACGTGGAGACCTGGAGGAAGCTCCTGGCTCTGGATCGGTGCAGCTCTGGCTGTTGACGCCATGTAGGGACTGAACCAGTGGAAGGAAGACCTTTCTCTCTGTCTCTCCCGCTCACTGTCTGTAACCTCTCAAATACACAAAATCTTAAAAAAAAGAACGTGTGAACACTGCAAACTCAACTAAGTAAAAAGGGAGACAATAAAAGTGGGGGAGGACTCAACAAAACAGACACATGGCCGGCGCCGTGGCTTAACAGGCTAATCTTCCACCTTGCGGCGCTGGCATACCAGATTCTATCCCGGTTGCCCCTCTTCCAGGCCAGCTCTCTGCTGTGGCCTGGGAAGGCAGTGGAGGATGGCCCAAGTGCTTGGGCCCTGCACCTGCATGGGAGACCAAGGCTCCTGGCTTCGGATCAGCGCAATGCGCTGGCCGCAGCGGCCATTGGAGGGTGAACCAATGGCAAAAAGGAAGACCTTTCTCTCTGTCTCTCTCTCTCTCACTATCCACTCTGCCTGTCAAAACAAAACAAAACAAAAAACAGAGACACAGACACGAACCCCACAACCCCGCCCAGGGGGAGAGATGAGCAAAACCAAAGGCCACTTTTGTGACAAGAGGGGGATGCACTTGAGGCAAAACCAGCTCCGGGAGGCAGGCCGCAGGCTGGGCAGCTCCACTCTCCACGCCCCCCACCAGAGCCTGGGCTGAGTCCTGGCTCCATTCTCATTCCAGCTGCTGGCCAGCAGCAGGTGAAGGCCCAGGAACTGGGGACCCTGACCCCGAGGGGAGACCCAGATGCAGTTCCTGGCTCCTGGCTTCAGCCTGACACGGCTGTGGCTATTTGGGGAGTGAACGGAAGCAGACAGATGTCTCTCTTTTCCTTTCAAACAAACAAGAAATACAGAAATTTTGTTGTTGTTTATGGGATGCAGGCATCCAAGCAGTGTCTTTTTTTTCTTTAAGATTTATTTAATTATTTTAAAGGCAGAGTTAGAGAGAGGCAGAGGTGGAAAGAGAGCTCTTCCATGGGCTGGTTCACTCCCCAAATGGCTGCAATGGCTAGGACTGGGCTGATCCAGAGCCAGGACCCAGGAGCTTCTTCTGGGTCTCCCATGAGGGTTCAGAGCCCCAAATACTTGGACTATCTTCAGCTGCTTTCCCAGGCACATTAGCAGGGAGTCAGACTGGAAGTGGAGCAGTCAGGACTTGAACAGGTGGCCATATGGGATGCTGACTGCAGGCGGTGGCTTAACCCGCTATGCCACAGCACCAGCCCCCAAAAAATAAATCTTAAAAAAAAGGCTTGCAGGGCCGGCGCCGCGGCTCACTAGGCTAATCCTCCACCTGTGGTGCCGGCACACTGGGTTCTAGTCCCGGTCAGGGTGCCGGATTCTGTCCCGGTTGCCCCTCTTCCAGGCCAGCTCTCTGCTGTGGCCCGGGAGTGCAGTGGAGGACGGCCCAAGTCCTTGGGCCCTGCATCTGCATGGGAGACCAGGAGAAGCACCTGGCTCCTGCTTTCGGATCAGTGCGGTGCGCTGGCCGCAGCGCACCAGCCAAGGCGGCCATTGGAAAGTGAACCAACGGCAAAAGGAAGACCTTTCTCTCTGTCTCTGTCCACTCTGCCTGTAAAAAAAAAAAAAAAAAAAAAGGCTTGCACACACATAAGCAACTGTTGTTGCTTAAAAACGACCCAGGTGTCTGCATGGAAGAATGGACCAACAAACCAGGGCTTTTATTTTTGATTTTATTTGATAAAATTTTATTTTTCCAAATGTACAATTCACTAGACCTGGTCAGGCAGGGTCACCAGTAGCTACGGCATCTCCACCCTTGCTGTCTCTGGTGTGAGTTAGTTGGGCTCTGTGCTTTGAAACCAGTTTGAGAAATCCTTTACTCAGGAGCTCTGGAAGGCGGCCCTGGCCTGGGCCCCACAGCTCCAGCCGCTCCGGGGCCACAGCCAGAGTCAGGAGCCATGAGTGTCGGCGGCGGCTTGTCAGACAGAACCAGGTTACACAGCTTGTCCCACACTCTGCCCACACATCTTCTGTTGGCCTCCAGAGCTGTGCACGGGGTCTTTATCTTTCTTTCTTTCTTAAGTATTTTTTAAAATTTACTTATTTGAGAGGTAGAGTTACGACAGAGGTCTTCCATCTGCTGGTTCACTCCCTAAACAGTTGCAATGGCTGGAGCTGCGCCGCTTTGACGCCAGGAGCCAGAAGCTTCTTTGGGTCTCCCATGCGGGTGCAGGGGCCCAAGGACTTGGGCCTTCTGCTGCTTTCCCAGGTCACAGCAGAGAGTTGGATCAGACGTGAAGCAGCCAAGACTTGAACCAGTACCCACATGGGATGCAGGTGCCACAGGCAAAGGCTCAGTCCACCTGTGCCACGGTGCCAGCTCTGTCTTGTGATAAATATATATATATATGTAATATGTATATATATATTTTTTAATTTATGTGACAGAGTTACAGAGAAAGGTAGACAGAGAGGGGTCTTCCATCCACTGGGTCACTCCCCAAATGGCTGCAACAGCTGGATCCAAAGCCAGGAGATTCTTCCGGGTCTCCCACACGGGTGCAGGAGCCCAAGGACTTGGGCCACCTTCCACTGCTTTCCCAGGCCACAGCAGAGAGCTGGACTGGAAGTGGAGCAGCCGGGACTGGAATGGGATGCCGGTACTGCAGGCTGGGGCTTTAACCCACTGCTCCACAGTGCCGGCCCCATCCTTGTTTTCCTTGGTGACTTGCTGGCGCCTGTCTTCTTGATGTCCTCGGCGGCAGGGCAAGGTGCAGAGCACAACAGAGACCACCTCAGCCTTGCCAGATGTCGGACAAAAAGAAAACAGGGCATGGAGTCCTGGGGAGCAGTCTCAGCACCTGAGACCGGGTGCCTGTGCCAGTGGCTCGCGACGCCCCCGCCCCGCCCCGCCCATCTCTCTCTACATCCAGCCCACGGAGCCCCAGGGCCACCCCCTGCTCCAAGGGAACTGTGTCCGCACTTCTCATCTCCTGGCCAGGTCACGACACAGAGGCCTGGGCGATGCTTCAGAAGCACAGTGTCTCAGGTCAGCCCTCGGCCCAGCCTGGCTGCCTCCCTGCCCACTCTCCTGTGTCCCTGAAGCTCTGCCCTCCAGCTGCCCCAGGGCTGCCCTGTGAGCTTGTCTCCCCAGGCCCTGGGCTGCTTGCTCCCAGCCTGGTGCCGGTCCTTCAGAGCACACACCAGACTCAGGTCTAAGAGGCAGGGGTCTCACCCTGCACTGCCAGCCCCCAGCACTGGCACTCCCGCAGAGACCATGGAACAGTCGGGAAAGGCAGTTCCAAGGTGCACCCTCCTCCCAGGCTCCCAGGAGGGACTGCGGTGTCGCCACCGGCTCCCAGTGCCAGGCGAGCTCACGGCAGCCTGTGTGCTTCAGAGCCGTGAAATGATGCCCCTGCCGAGTGACTTGCGCCTGTCAGGGCCCAGCTCGTCTGCGGCTGCACTTGAGGCTCTGATGGACACTGCTGGAGCCTCTGCCCCTCCAGTTACCAGGGTGGGCACCAGGCAGCCAGCCTGGAGTCTGCAAACGATTTAGCGCTTAAAGTACACCAGAAGGCATCAATGGGTTCTTCGTGTAAGTTCTGGGGTTTTCTGAAAAGCAAGTGAACAGAAAAAGCTGGAGCCAGGAAGCTGCAAAACACCTTTCTCTTTTGTTTTTCAGAAGTTACCCTACTTATTTGAAAAAGAGAGTAGTGGAGAATCTTCCATCTGCCAGTTCACTGCCCAGGGGGCCAGAAAGCCAGGGCTGGGCCAGATGGAAGCCAAGAGCTTCATCTGGGTCTCTCCCATGGGGGCAGGGACCTAAGCACTTGAGCCATCCTCTGCTGCTTTCCTAGGCCATTAGCAGGGAGCCAGGTCAGAAGTGGAGTGGCCGGGACTTGAACCAACACCTCTACCTGCTAGGCCACAGCGCCGGCCCCACCTCTCTTCTCACCTGTGTCCGGAGTCACAGGTGGGACTTTCAGCTGCGAAACGCCTCTCGCTGGAGAGACAGGCCACGTTCTTCATGTTGCAGGCAGCACACTGCCCTCCCAGCTCCAGGACACACGCTATCTGGGTCCTGCCTCACGCTGCCCCTTCCTCCCGAGGTGCACTCATCTGGGGCCTGGGCAGCAGCCCTCCAGGCCCAACTGCCAGCACCACACCTCCCTGATCCCTAAGAGTCTGCCTAGGACCCCAGGCACACTGCCACCACTGCACCACAGGGCATCAGCACGGCACATCCACTCCGCGGCCACCTCCACAGGTCTGGCCTGTCTCCATCTCCAGGGCGCTTGATGGGCAGGTGGCTGGCCCATGGCGGATGACAGGGGACTGGGAGTGGGATGAGGTGTCTGGGTCCAGCACACACAGAACCAGGCAGAGCCAAACCAATGGAGGCGGGATCTGCCCCCAAGAGCTCCATGCAGGAGCTGTGCCTTTCCTGGACCCGGGCGGCCTGTTCCCGACACATCCTGTGGTTCCTGCACTTCCTGTGACAGCCCCACGCCAGGGCCTCTGGGCCTGCGGCGTTATCCCCACCCAGTTTCTAGGAGCCAGAGGCCACTTTTCAGAAGCAACAGGAATTTTCATAGCAAACGAATCAGAGTCCAACACCACCGGGGTTATCATCTAGCTCTGTCCAAGCTGCCAATGCGCCCTGTCAGCACGCAGCCCAGCACATCGGGGACCTGAGACTGTGGGCTGCCTGACTGCCGAGAAACCCCGGCAGCAGGCCCGGGGACGAGAGACACTGCCCACAGCCCCGCCACAAGGAAAGCCAGTCCCTGTCCCCGCTGAGGCCTCCACTGGGAAGGCGGAAAAGGTGGAAGGAGCACGGCACAGGACAGAGAGGGGCGGACGGAGGCTCCTGTCCGCGCCCGGTGCTGCGGCCGCTCTCCTGTGCACATGGCGCTCCTCGTCTGAGCCCAGCCTGCACGCGGTGGGCTGTGCCGGAGACAGCAGTTTGGCACAGCACCCTGTCCTTTCCCAGTGCCTGGCTCAGGTCCCAGCTCCACTCCCGACTCCAGCTTCCTGCTATGGGAACCCTGGGAGGCAGTGGTGATGGCTCAAGTACCTGGACCCTGCCGCCCTTGTGGGAGACCTGGAGTAAGTTCCTGGCTCCCCTGTGGCCTCTGAGCCCCAGGTCTCTGAGCCCTGGCTGCCATGAGTATTGGGAGTAAACCAGAGGATGTGAGCTCTCTCACTGCCTCTCAAATAAACACATTCTTTAAAAAAATACATAAAATTTTAATAGTTTTAGCATACTCACAGATATGTGCAATATTCATCACAGTGAATTTCAGGGCATTTTCATTCCCATACCTCTTAGCTGTCACCCCCCAGCCCTGGGAAACCACAAATGTGCTTCTCTCCATGCAGGTCCTGTTCTGGACGCTTCATATAACCCAACTGTGCAGTGTGTTCCTGGCTACTCTTACTCACTGTAATATTTTCAAGGTCACTCACATTTTAGCATAAATCAGTAACTTCTTTCGTTTTGTTTTTATTTGAGGCAGTGCGACAGACAGGGTGGGGGAGGGGGGAACGAGCTCCCCAAATCAAATGCCTGCAATGACTGGGGATGGGCCAAAGCTGGAGCCAGGAGCTCAGAATGCAGCCGTGGTCGCCCACAGGGGTGGCAGGAGCGAATCATCTGCGCCCTCGCCGCTGCCTCCCAGCGTCTGCATTGCGGGAAGCTGGACTCAGGAGCTGGAGCGCGAAGGGAAATCCAGGCACTCCCACGTGGGACGAGGGCGTCGAACTGTTAGGCTAAACCCCCGTCTCAGCTTTTTTTTTTTTTTTTTTTTGGAAAGTCAGAGTTACAGACAGAAGGAAAGGCAGAGAGAGAGAGAGGGAGAGAGGGAGGGAGGGAGGGAGGGAGGGAGGGGTCTTCCATCCGCTGGTTCACTCCCCAGGTGGCTACAGTGGCTGGAGCTGTGCTGACCCAAAGCCAGGGGCCAGGAGCAGGTGCAGGGGCCCAAGGACTTGAGCATCTTCCACTGCTTTCCCAGGCCAAGCAGGGAGCTGGTTCAGAAGTGGAGCAGCCGGGACTCAAACCGGCACCCACATGGGATGCTGGCACTCAGGCGGTGGCTTTACCTGCTACGCCACAGCGCTGGCCCCTCAACTTACTTATTTTATTGCCAAACAGTATTCCGTTATGGCCACAGCACGTTCACCACTGATGGACACCTGGTGCTGTCACCCTCAGTCACTGCGCGCTGCGAACACGCGTGGACAGGCCTCTGTGCGGCGTGTTTCCCCGGCCAGTCTTCACCAGGAGAACATACAAAAGGCAGCCGATTCCCGCTGGGAATGCCCTTTCATCCGCCAACCGTGCTGTCTGCAGTACAGACGGGGGATGTGGAGAAACAGACGAAGAAAGCAAGTGCAGTCAGCAGCGAAACCTGACTCGGCAGAGGTGCTGTTCCCAGGCGGCTCCCACAGGCACCCAGGACACGGCTCCTGAGGCCCCCGGCGCAGCAGCCACCCGGGGGGCCGGCCGGACAAACTTCATCCCCCATTTGGGGCCAGACAAGGAAGCCACGGCACAGAATCACCAGGAAGTGTGCCGTACCGAAGGGCCTCACAAACATGGCCGAAAAGGCAAGGTTCAGAAACTTCCAAAGGCGGAGGCCAGGAAGGCACAGCGCAAGCCTGCCTGCCTGGTTACAACGCGGCTCTCCCAGAGGGTACCAGGGAAGCCAGGCTCCCAGGGAGAGGCCTGAGGGGCGGGCCCTGCCCCGCACCCTCTGTTCTGAACCGTGCGGCCACGTTATCAGCTCATAAACATCAAAGCCTTTAAGGAAGCAGAAATAGAAGAGAATGTTCTCCCTTTGAGAACGGAAGAAAAAAAAAAAAAAAACCTGCACTCAAGAAAGCCAGGAGGCTGGCACTGTGGAGTAGCAGGTGGAGCTGCTGCCTGCAGCATCCCATATGGGCGCTGGTTCATGTCCCAGCTGCTCCACTTCTGATCCAGCTCTCTGCTATGGCCTGGGAAGGCAGTAGAAGATGGCCCAAGCCCTTGGGCCCCTGCACCTGTGTGAGGGACCTGGAAAAAGCCCCTGGCTCCAGATCAGCACAGCTCCGGCTGCTGCAGACATCTGAGGAGTGAACCAGTGGATAGAAGACCTCTCTCTCTCTCTGCCTCTCCTCTGTGTGTGTGTATAACTCAGACTTTCAAATAAATAAAAAGAAAGCATGCAAGCCAGGGAGGAGAGGCCCTGGGTAGCTGGAAACAACCAATGTGGAGGAAATCAGTAGATGGGGAGTCCGGCCCGCAGGGTCGATCACCCCCTGTACCGGCAACTCCGCAGGGCTGACCTGCCTCCTCCCTGAGGCCAAGGCCGAGCCAGGGTCGGGGAGCTCAGAGAACCACAGGGGCAAGAGCATGCCTTCTGGGCTCCTTACAGAATGTCCACAACACTAGAGGGACACACGAGACCCACAGCCCACGGCCACAGTCAGTGGACAGGCTGCTGAAGCGAGGCCATCTGCTGTGGGGAAGCCGCCGCCTGCACTGCCAGCACCCCATGTGGGTGCTGGTTCGAGTCCTGGCTGTTCCACTTCTGATCCAGCTCCCTGCTCATGAGCCCGGGCCCCTGCACCCACGTGAGAGACCTGGAAGAAGCTCCTGGCTCTTGGTTTCAGATCGGCTCAGCTCTGGGCGTTGCAGCCATTTGGGGAGTGAACCGGCAGATGGAAGACATCTGTTTCTACCTCTCTGTAACTCTTTCAAATAAATAAAATAAATCTTTAAAAAAAAAAAAAACAGAACGTACTTCAGGAAAACCTGCTTCTGGT
Organism: Lepus europaeus; assembly: GCF_033115175.1. Lineage (NCBI taxonomy): Eukaryota > Metazoa > Chordata > Mammalia > Lagomorpha > Leporidae > Lepus > Lepus europaeus. The sequence goes on along the minus strand of NC_084830.1, from coordinate 210,310 downwards.
AGCACCACGGAGTCAGCAGGCCACGTGTGCTGAGCTGTGACTGAGCTGTTCAAGGACACGCCACGTCTCCACGTGGCAAGCCTTGCACAAGAGGGGGCCAGACCCGAGGAGGTTTCCCGCTCGGTTCTGGAGCAAGTCAAGTCTGTTCGCTTCCCGCAGTGTAGCTGGGCAGGTGCCACAGCCTAATCCGAGTTCTCCCTCCCTGCCGGCCGTGTCCTGAGTGACACAGGACAGCACCGCGAAGCCCGCGGCCTGGGCGGCTCACTGCACACGGGGCAATGTCGAGGAACTGCTCCAAGCTTCATTTCTCCGTTCACAGCTCCCTGACCCAGGACGCCGGTCCCTCAGGCCCCGGGAGCGCTCCCCAGAACAGGTCACACACGCCGCACTCTTCAGTTCCGTCCAGATCTGTCCCTCCCACAGGTCTGAGTGCAGAGCCGCAAGGTTCGGGTTCGCTCGGCACCGGGATGGAGCCAGCGAGCCCCCCCCCCCCCCCCCCCCCGCACCCTGGCCGGCCGGCCGGCCTTGGCGGCAGTAGCCATTCCTAACTTTCTAAAGCACAACCCTCTACAGGTCGCGAGTCCCGCAACACCTCTGGGACCGACATCACGAGGGTTCCCATTTCGCGGATGAGGAACCAAAGGCAGGGACCTCGCCCAGGACCGCAAAGCCAGCGAACAGGAGTCACGCCTCGGCGGCAGGCGTCCCCCGCCCGGCGTAGGCGCTGGGCACCTGCTGCCACACCGCCGCCCGGCCGCACACCTTGCGCTCGCGGGAACCACCTGCTGTTTACCGGCGGCGCCCGGGACGCGGCGTTCAGCCCCCGCCCCCGCTTCCAAAAGACAAATGTCGGCATTGTCTGCGCCGGGGGAGGAACGCGAAGCCTGCAACTGTGGGTTCTCTGCAGAGGTCACCGGAGGCTCGGCGGGGCCCGCACGCCGCCCAGGGGGAGGGGCCTCCCGCATTTCTGCCGCCGAAGGCTGCGCAGCGCGCACCGCAGCTGCTGCGGGAGCCGCGCGAACACACCCACAGCTGCCGCGCCCCGCGCCGGCTGCGCGCGCCACAGCAAAGGCGCCCCGGGCCTCCGACGCACGTGCCTCGCCGCGGCCGCTGCGGACCCCTCCGGGGCGCCCGGCGCCAGGGCCCCCAGCCCGCGCCTGCCGCAGGGCCCACGGCGGGCAGCCGGGCCCAGAGACGCCCCTCGGAGCCCCGCCCGGGTGGGCAGTGCGCGCCCGGCGCCCGCTCGGCCCGCCCCGCCCCGGTCGCCCTTCAGGTCGCCCGCGCCGGCCCCACCCGCTGCCCCCGCGACCGGACCGCGCCCCCGGCCGCCTCAGGAGGGGACACCGAGCGCTCACACGCACCCCAGTCCGGCCCCTCGGCCCGCGCCCTGCCCCCTACGGCTTCGGCCCCCGCCCCGCCCCGCACCCTCGGCCTCGGCGGGCCCGGGTTCTCTCGCGCCCGGGCCGGGGGCCCTCGCTGAGGCCGGGCCGGGGCCGCAGCGCCGGCCTCTCCGCCATCTTCCTGGCCCGCGCCGCCCACCGCCCGCGCACTCACCGGCCGGCTGCGCGCGGGCTGCGCCGCCACAGCCTTTCATTCCGGCCCGCGCACCGCGCCCCTCGCGTGAACTGCCCGCGCGGTCCTCGGCCGCCGCCGCCGCCGCCAACAGCTCGCGCCGCCCGTGTCCGCCGCCGCCGCCGCCGCCGGCCCAGTGCGCGGCGACCGCGCGTCCTCCCGTCACCAAGCGCAACCCCCCGCCTCCGGCTCCGCCCCCGCGCTGGCGCCGGCCCGCCGCCAGGGGGCGCCGCGCGGGGCTCAGTGCGCCGGCGCCGCGCACGGCATGCTGGGACCGGGAGTCCCGCTCGGGGCGCGCGCGGCACGCCGGGAACGCCCCGAGGTTTCGGCGCGCGACGGTCTACACTGGCCGCGTCGTGGGGGGTTGTGTGTGGCTTTGCCGACTTGAGTCACGGGGCTGACCGAGCCCGCACCTCCGCTCGGCGTCCCTGCCTTCCCGGCTGTCCGGGCCGCCGGTGTCCTCAGCCACAGCCGCGCCGGCTCGGGCGCCCCGCGGCCCCTGAGGAAATGCAGCCCGGGCGCCCGGCCCTGCCCGCTGACCGGGCTCAGTCCGGGCAGGCGTGACTGCCCCAGCTTTGAAGGTTTACTTAGGTGCAGGCAGAGGGACGGGGCCGAGGCAGGACAGGGGTGGATCTTGCATCCGCTGGGTCACTCCCCGGATGGCCACACGGCCCAGCCGGAGCCAGGGCCCCCGCCCCGGGCGCTTAACCCGCACGACTTCCCCGAGGAGACCGGAACTGATCGCCAGGGCCCCACGTCACGCACATGCAGACGGACCGAGGACGTAGAGCAGCAGGCTGGCGGGAGTAATGTGGATAGGGGCGCGTTGGAAAAGGGGAAGGGCCTCCATCGAGAAGGGGCCCAGGCTCGGCTGACCTGCTGCCTGGACACCCTGCCAAGCCGCGGGCCACCAGCCGCACCCTCGAGCAGGGACCCCTTTCCTTCCCTGACCGTGAGCGAAGACCCAGCCACTAGGCCCGGGCACCAGCCTCGGGCCGGGCCGGGCTCGCCCAACCGGCGTTCGTGGCCCTGGCTTTAGGGTCCTGGGCAGGACACTCCCGCCGCCGACCACTGGCGCCAGAGCAGCGCAGGGACGGAGGCCAAGCACCCCTAAAGGGGGTCCCGCTGCGCCAAGCCGCCCGCTCCCCACCCAACCTCCGCTCGGGCCGCGCCCTCCCGCGGGGCCCCGCCCATCGGCCCTGCCCCGCCCACCCGAGCGGCCCCCGCCGGCGTAGAGCCACGCCCAGGCCCCACCCAAAGCAGCCCGGACGGCCTACAGCCACGCCCCTCTGCTCTGCCCCGCCCAATGTCGATCGGCCCCTGCCGGCATGTAGCCACGCCCACCAAAAGCCACGCCCTCGGCTCCTCCCACTCGACCTGCCCTGTTCAGCCGAGAGCCACGCCTCCGCCGGTCACCGCCTCAGGGCGCGGATGTCGCCTGAGCGGCTCCCGCCGCGCGCTCCGCCGCCCTGCAGGGCCCAGGGCCGCGTCCCCGCAGGCCTGGCTGTGGGCGTCGGGAACACGCACGGTGCAGCCCTTCGTAGCCGTCGCAGGTGTGCGTTCAGGACGCGGTGCTCGCCGCCGTCCGCCGCTGCGGGGAGCGAGCCGAGCCTTTGCGGCTGCGGGACGTCGCGGGCGCGCCACGCCGAGCTCGGGCGTCGGCGGGGTCCCCCAGGCGAACGTCCTCGCCCTTCCGTGGCCTCGTTGGGCAGGGGTCTGCTGAGTGTGCGAGCTGCTCGCGTGGGGACGCGGGGCTCCGGGGCGGGGAGCACCTGTTTAGGTGTTCGCCGACAGCCGCCGCTCGCGCTCTGCCCAGCCCGCAGGGCTGAGCGTCCGAAACGTGCGGCCCGCCTTGCGCCCGTCCTCTGACGTCACTGCCCTCCCCGTCGTCATTCCCGCACTCCGTTGCTTTTCCACGGCAGTGCCCCGCGCAGCCATGCCCGGTGTCCCCGAGCGCTCTTCTTTTAAGGCTGGTTTATTTCATCAGCAGAGTTACAGAGGGGAGAGGAGAGAGAGCGTCCGTCCACCGGGCAGCTCCCCCGATGGCCATGCCCCGGGAGCCCAGAGCTGCGCCCGACGCCAGCGCGGGTGCGGGGCCGGACGCGGGGCCTTTAGCGAGAGCGGGCCTGGAAGTGGAGTGGCCGGGACTCGACCCCGAGCCAAGTGCTCCCCCAGAGCTCTTCTGCGCTCCGCGTCCACTCCATGTCCACCTGAGCCTGGACGGTCGCGGAGAGCCTGGGCTGGCGTTCTTGGGTCACAGGTGGGTGTGTGACGGAGGAGGCTGCGGGGCGTGGCGACCCCGCTCACAGGTGGGTGCGTGACGGAGGAGGCTGCGGGGCGTGGTGCCCTCGCCTGGCTGCCCGCAGAGGAGGCTTTGCTGTCCACGCGCTCCCCGGTTGCTGTCCCTGGACCTGAGCGGCTGTTCCGTGGCCGTGGGGACGCGTTGTCACCCATCAGCGACAAGGCGCGGGCTTGGAGAATGGGTGGCGCTGCGCCTGCCTTCCGCCCGGTGTTCGTCGCCGCGGCATGTTTGCAACCCCCGTTTTCTGCCCTGGTGCAATACACAGGACCATGAGTTTGCCATCCTAGTCATTTCCTGTGTCCGTTGCTAACGTGGCGCCTTCCCTCTCCAGGCCGTCCTGCAGCGCCCCGCCCCGCTGTGCTGGGGTGGCCTGACCCCGTCATGGGGTGACCCCGCAGGTGCTGCCGGACGGGAGGGGCGGTCTTCCCCGGGCCGGCCTGTCAGTCCGCGGTACCATCAGGGCACCTCAGGGCAGATGGGGGCGACGCTACCCGAGGGACCCTGGGGGTCTGGGGACCCCCGCGGCCGTGACAACAGGGTTCAGGTGCTACAGTGAGCTGCCCAACGCCTGCAGAAACACGGGACAGCCCCCCACTCACTGAGCCCGACGGGGCAGCTGAGAACCGGAGGCACGCGCTAACGGTGAGGCCCACTCACGTCGTGCTCAGTGCCCGTGTGCGGAGTCGGCCGCTGTGTGCCCAGACGGTGCTCCTGCCCAGGACAGTCACCCGGGCTGCAGTCCCAGGGACAACGCCAGATGGCACCTGCGGTCCAGGGACCCGCAGATTGGAAGAAGTTGCAGGCATGCTTTGTGCAGCGAGCGGTCAGGGGTGCCTGCTGCTTCTATCCAGAGCTGTGGGCGGATGCCACGCGGGAGGGATCCTCATTGCCTGTTCTTTGATGGGGAGAGACAGGCAGAGCTCATGGCTGCTGCTTCCCTCCCCAGAGGTTCACGACAGGCTGGGGCGAAAGCCACAGTCAAGGGGCCAGTGCTGCGGTGCACCGGGCAAAGCTGCCTGCGATGCCAGCATCATATCCATATCGCCATTGGGTTGAGTCCCGGCTGCTCCACTTCCAGTCCAGCTCTTTGCTAATGCACCTGGGAAAGCAGCAGAAAATGGCCCAAGTACCTGGGCCCCTGCACCCACGTGGGAGACCTGGAGGAAGCTCCTGGCTCCCAGCTTCAGATCGGCCCAGCTCAGGCCATAGTGGGCATTTGGAGAGTGACCTAGCAGATGGAAGACCTCTCTCTTGCCACCCACTGTCCTATTACTCTGCCTTTCAAATAAATGAAATAAATCTTAAAAAAAAATAAAGGCCACTGTCTGCAACATGCATCACAAATTCAAAGATACTAAAATGTGAAAAAAAATACGTGCATATAAGGGTTGACCAAATATGGCCGAGTCAGGTGAGGCTAGGACGCGCTGTAGAGTCAGCCCTCACGAGGGTCCGCATCATGAAAGTTTGTTCTTGGGGCTGGCGCTGTGGCACGGCAGGACACTAGTTTGAATCCTGCCTGCTCCACTTCCTATCCAGCTCCCTGCTTATGGCCTGGGAAAGCAGCAGAGGACGGCCCAAGTGCTTGGGCCCCTGCACCCGTGTGCAAGACCCCAGGTTCCTGGCTTCGGCCTGGCCTAGCCCTATTGTGGCCATCTGGGGAGTGGACCAGCATTGGATAATCTCTCTCTCTCTCTCTCTCTCTCTCTCTCTCTCTCTCTCTCTCTCTCCATCTGCCTTTCAAATAAATAGGTAAATCTTTAAATTAAAAAAACAACAACTCTTTATTCTTGCAAACTCTGATGTAGGCTGGGGAGGGCTTCTCAGTGGCTTTCTGCCTAGTGGAGACTCAGGGACCCAGGCTGCTCCGACCAGACGGCCACCACGCATGAGGAGTTCAGGGGGTTGCTGTGGGTGTCCCTAGAGACTGGAAGTGCCACCAGGGCAGCCCCATCGTTAGGACCTGGTGAGACTGGAGAGGCAGAGAGAGGACTGATCATGTGATAAGCCAAGAGCCGTCCCCTGTGACGTCACCTTCCACGGGTGAGTCCCAGTGACCCGGACACCTCCCAGTGGGCCCACCTGTAAGACACCAGAAACCCAGCCGTTGTCCACTCGTTAATCCGTTGACCACTGACATGAGACTTAGTGGCTTAAATCTCTGCTTGATTCTGGGGAGCCAGGTCCTGTTCGAGCTGTAGCAGAGGTGGCCCAGGGCGCCTGAGGCCAGGCTGGAGAACTCGAGGCGAGCTGGGACAGCTGATGACCTAAGTGACATCAGCCCTGGTGATGCTGTGCTTTGAGGTGATGAGCTGGGCCTCACACACGGGCACGTGGAGCTTAGCAGTTTCCCAGGTTAGGACCCAGGCAGTCTGGCCACAGCCTGCTGTTTCAGGACCAGGTGTCTGCTGGAGCCCAGAGCCCTTTCCACAAGGGCAGGCCCCAGACTTCTGTTGCTTCCTGTTCCTAAATTTGGGCTGATTTCTTGGTGTCTTTTTTGTTTGTTTTTTTGGGAAGCAGAGGGAGAGGAAGACAAAGAAATCTTCCAGCTGCTGGTTCACTCCCCAAATGCCCACAACAGCCAGGGCTGGGTCAGGCCAAAGCCAGGAGCCTGGAGCTCCATCGAGGTCTCGCACATGGGTAGCAGGGGCCCAAGTACTTTAGCCGTCAACCTGCCACCTCCTAGGCATATTAGCCAGAGGGTAGACGGAAGCCAAGGAGCCGAGACTTGAACCAAGCATTTCAATATGGATGCAGGGGTCCCGAGCACGGGCTTGGGAACTGACCTCAACAGATCTGGCCATACTGGATTTGCCCATGTACGCCAGTTGCTCCTGTCCTCTGTGCTTGTCTGTTTTCTCCTCTGACACTGTGGGTTTCAGACGTGTACCTGTGCCTGTCACCACGGTGGGCAGGGGTGCCTCTGCCCTGTCACCTTGTGCCCAACGAGGGGTGCCTCCTTCAGGGCTAGAAGCCGTCTTTCTACGCTGCCTTGGAGGACACCCAGCCTGTGTGGGCCTCCTTTGTCTAGGAAGGAGAGCACTGTGGACAGACAGGATGACCCTCGTCTTCCAGGGCGGGACTCGCTCTGGAAATGCAGGGGACATCAGCAAGTGGACGTGAAGACAGCAACGGGGGCTCGTCTCCTTCTGCACCTCAGTGCATCCACAAGGACCAGTTCCCCTCTGCCCTCGACTTTCACGGGTCCCTGACAGTAACACCTGAACACCTCCACCCCTAGAGATACCCCAGTGTGACCGCACTGAACAGATCTTTCTTTTCCTTTCCATGTTCTGGTGAACAGAAGCTAGCTGCTGAGCTCGCAAGTCAACAAGTGCTCAATTCCACGCACACACAAAGCCTGCTGTGAACTCCAAGCCAGCCTTGGGAGAGCCAGCTGCAGCCGCAAAGGAACCCGGCCCTCCCCGGTCAGCATGACCGGAGGACTGAGTGGAGGCCGCAGCAGGTGTGAGCTCCAGGCTAAGTGGGCTTCGTCCACTAACGGCTCAGTTGTGCAGAACAGCTTGCCGCGGCCTCTCGTGATGATGTCATCATCCAGTTGCTCCAAGAAGTGCTGACGTCAGAGGTGTCCTGTGGTCGGACCACAGCTGGCTTCAGCAGCTGACCGTCCACTCAGACTTGCCATTAGTCCCGTGCTCGGCAGCCTGGCCTCCCATCTGCACCTTCAGAGCCCCAGGCCACACTCCTGAGTGGGATGGCAGTGCCACCTTCCTCCCCCACCGGAGGATTAAACTTCCTGCTTCCTTCGTTCTCAAACCTTGTCCTGGTTATTTGGATGTGGCACTGTTGACAAGGATGAACTTCCAGTAGCACCAGGTCACAGTCGGACCTTCGAAAGACTGCCAGGTCCAGGAAGGAGGGAAGAACGGGGGTGGGGGTACTGTCCCCCTCCCTCCATCACTCCCGCCCCAGCCAGGGACATGCAACTCCAAGGGCTTGGTCTTGCCCACATCCTAGAGCCACCCTGTGGATCTAGCTGGAGTCCCGCCGAGCACTGCCGGCCAGGTGGTGAGTCTGGCTGACTGGCAGCCCCTGGCACAGGGCTTCCCCATGGACATAGGCTGCTGGGGTAGCCAAGAGAGCATCGCCAGCCCTGTGAAGTCCACAGAGCAGCATGTAGGAAGGTGGGTTAGGGTCATGGGAGGCATGGTCTAAGGGGAAAGGTGGGGCTTATGTGGGTGTGGTGTGGTCACTGGGTGTGGTCTGAGGGGTGGGGCCCATGGGTGGGGGCGTGGTCACTGGGTGTAAGGGGAGGGGTGGAGGCATGGTCACGGGGCATGGCTACAGGGCATTGTCTAGCTAGGGTGTAGGTTTCCCAGGACAATGGGCAGTAAGCCTGCAGGGAGGTGCCAGTTCCTGGTCACTGGACACATTCTCGGCCCTGCCTGCCTCCTCACACATCCAGGAGCTCTTGGGACGGCCCCAGCACTAAGTGAACAGCAAGAGCTGGGGGTGCTGGGGAGCCTCTGCCTCTCGCCTCACATCCAGTGCCGTGGGCCATGCCTGCCCTCCATCACACTGCGCGGGGAGCAGGGGCCGGCTCTGGCTGGGCAGAGCGCCCCCCTGCATCAGTGGCTCCACATGTGCCATGGAGAGGTGACCCCAGCAGGCACCTGCAAGCTGAGGATGTGGCTGTCCCCACGGGTCCCCTGACGGCAGGTTCTGGCCTCTCCCCACCGTCTCCCGCCTCCACTTTGCTCTCTGCAGGAAGCCAGGGTAACCTTTTCTGTTTTCAACCACTTTTAATGAGAAATTTTTAAAGAGAGATTTTTAAACCCACAGAAAAGCTAGACTCCTGCAGTGAAAACCGCGAGCTCTGTCACACCTGAGAGAACGAGTGGCTCTCCAGCCTCGGGCCCTCGACCTGAGCCCTCACAGCTCACCTTTCCCCATGTCTCACGTGGCCTCAGGATTCTAGAAACATAGCTGTAAAAGACATTTTAGGGGCAGCTGTCCCTCTGCTGTGCCTGGGCGGGGGGGGGGGGGGGGCTCTGAGGCGGCAGTGGTGATCAGAACTGAAGGATGGGGGCCGGCGCTGTGGCGTAGCGGGTAAAGCCATGTGGGCGCCGGTGTGAGTCCCGGCTGCTCCGCTGCCGATCTGGCTCTCTGCTGTGACCTGGGAAAGCAGCAGAAGATGGCCCAAGTCCTTGGGCCCCTGAACCCACATGGGAGACCTGGAGGAAGCTCCTGGCTCCTGGCTTCGCATCGGCGCAGCTCCAGCTGTTGCAGCCATCTGGGGAGTGAACCTGTGGATGGAAGACCTCTCTCTCTGCCTCTGCCTCTCTGTAACTCCGCCTTTCAAATAGATAAATACATCTAAAAAAAAAAAAAACTGGAGGATGGACAGGTGTTACCTGGAGAGGACACACAGAGGACCCAATGCCCAGGGCAGCAGCCTAGAGAGGGAGGGGCTGAGGGCAGGTGGCAGAGTGCTGTGAGCTGAAACTGGGAACAGGGCAGCAGGGGACTCGGAAGATGGCCAGGAGGCTGTACCAACGCTGGCCCTGGGCTCCCTGGGTGACTGGCAGGTCAGGGAGGCACTTGGGGGATAGGAAGCAGGTGTGGGACTGCAAGGGTGGTGGTGATGGGAGGTGGGGAGAGGGGCCAAGCCAGGACCAGCTTCCTGGCCAAGGGGCGAGGATGGACAGTCACCCCCAGCCAGGTGCCTCTGGGAGGAGAAAGTGCAGGCAGGGCATCACTGCCCCGGGGGCTGCCCGGCTCCCGCAAATGCTGAAACTGAATGCCTTTCCTCCCATCCTGACGCAACTGCAGGTTCAGCACAGAGAGGGAAAACCGAGTCAGACCGTGGAGCGATTCCCAGGACGTGCAGTTGTTCCGTGGACCCCAGGGTGTGACTCAGCTGCCCGCTCCAGGCATGGACTTGAGGTGCCTTAGGGAGGCGAGTAAGCTGGCTCCTGGTGTGGTCCTGCTGGTGAGGAGCCAGGGCAGTGGACAGACCGCCAGGGGTGTGTGGTGGAAGGAACGGTGGAGACAGGTGGCAGACGGGACAGGGCAGATGGTGCTGCCAGGAGGTGTGGGGACATTACACCCTCGGAGTGCAAGAAGGGAGTGCAGTGTCACATTGAAACCTGAGCTCGGGCTTCCTGGCGGCAGTGCAGGCTCAGGGGAGGATGTACTTCACGATGGCCGAGGCTCCTCCCTACACAGCACCTGGCTCCCAAGGGTGTGGGGCTGAGCCTGCAGGCACCCTCTCGAGCCCCAAGCTTGCTGACCTCCCGCGTGGGAGTGGGTGCCCAGCAGGCCCCTAGCTCTGAGGACAGAGTCTTCTCTGAGCCAAGTCTGCCATGCTGGCTGCCCCTCCCACTGAGCAGAGCAGGGTGCAGGGCCCTGGGGGAGACCCCACAGACTCGAAGGCTCGGTATTTCCACAGTCACGCTTTCTCTTGCCCACCCTCCCCAACAGTCCTTTTCCCAAACATCTGCCTGGAAAGCCAGGTGTGCACACCGAGCCCCTTCCTGGAACCTCGGTCAGGATGTGTCCACCCCTCGGGCAGCGGGCGCCCGGGATTCCAGAACACAGAGATCCTGAGTGCAGCGGATGCTGTGAGTGATGGTGCTGGTGAGTTCCAGGAGCCTGCTGAGAGGAATGGCAGGCCTCACACGCCGCCATCCGCAATCAGGAGGCCCTGGACGCTGCAGGGACCACCCCCGACTGGACTCGGTGGTTCCTCCCGCCCCCTGCAGCGGCCCCTTTCCTTCGAAGACCCCTTTGCTGGCTCCTTGGAAGGAACACACACGTGTGATCCAGAGACCACTCTTCCCCCAAGACCGCGGTCTCTCTCACCAACGCTTGTCTCTGGTGCGTTGGCTGCCCAGCGGCGAGCAGCAGGGGCCTGACGATCTTGTCCAGTAACAGGAGGAGGGCCAGCACTGGGCCCCCGACAAGGAGCACTTCCCTGGGCATGATGCTGGAGAGACCCCACACCCCGCAGGCTAGGGGTGAGCGTCCAGTGTCCAGCTCTGAGCTACAGCAGGGGGAAATGCCGCGGGCCATGGCCCTGCCAAGAATGCCCTGTGGGCTGAGTGACGAGGCGTGATGTGTGGCGTGGGTGGCTGGGTGACCGCTGGCTGTCCCGTGCAGCTCCCTGCCTGCAGTGACACTCTGTGTGCTGCCCAGGGGGACGGACAGCTGTTTTCCACCAATGACCAGGCTCCCAGCTGGTGAAGGGATGGAGCAGAGAGTTCCAGGCACAAACAGAACTTCACATCGCGCTGAGATCTGGAACTTGACGCCAGCAGGAGCACCCTCCCGTGCTTTCGCGTGTCCGTTCACGGGGGTGCCTGGGTGCTGCCTGTGCAGGCTTCTGCCAGGCGCCAGAGTCCAGAGCAAGCCACTCCCGGCCTTGTCTCCCGGGATTTCCTCTTTGAAGAGGGACTATAACGGCTTCTCAAACCCGAAAGCCGGATTGGTGTCAGTCCCACCTGTGTGTGTGCGGCCCAGAGCCAGGAACCCGTTGCAGATGGCTTGCTGCTACCTCATACCTCCTCAAGTAATTAGTATTTAAATAATACACATCTTAAGGTCATTAAAGCAGAATTAAAAATAAAGGGTTGTAACAGTCCTGGAGAACAAGGGAACTTGAGTAATGGGAGTTTGTTGTTTACACGAATTGGTGTTGCAAGTCTGGTGTTAGATCCCCTCTGAGGGGAGGGAGTGACGCTCAGGGAGCCGGACTGCGAAAGGCACCCTCCAGCCAGCATGCGCCCGCCACCAGGCAGCGGCACGAGCTGAGTCGAGCACAACTTCTGCTTCAGAGACCTCCCCTTGAGAACAGAGACCAGCAGACAGGTCCACCCCCGTCCCAGAGGAAGGAGTAAGCTGTTGCTTCAAGGGGGCTTGGGGGTGCCGCGGCATGGTGGGGAAGCTGCCGCCTGTGCTGCTGACATCCCATACAGGCGCCAGTTTGTGTCCTGGCTGCTCCGCTTCTGATCCAGCTCTCTGCTATGGCCTGGAAAAAGCAGCAAAAGATGGCCCAAGTCCTTGGGTCCCTGCCACCTATGTGGGAGACCTGGAAGAGCCTCCTGGCTCCTGGCTTTGACCTGGCTGTTGTGGCCATCTGGGGAGTAAAACAGTGGGTGGAATCAATCTCTCTCTCTCTCTCTCTCTGCCTCTCCTTCTCTGTAACTCTGGCTTTCAAAAAAATTTTAAAAGAGAAAAAGCAAGGGGTCAGACAATTTGGAAACAGAGACGCTTGCCTCCTGCGCTGGAGAACCTGGCTCTGGCTGCTGACTCCTGCTGTCTGGGAAGGCGCAATGCCAGCACGTGGGCTCCTGCCACCTACATGGGAAACCTGGCTGAGTTCCTAGCTCCTGGCCTTGGAGACTGAACCAGAGGATGAAGTGCCCCTGCCTCCTGGTTCTGTCTTCCTCTGTATTACTCTGCCTCTGAAGTAAAAAAATAAATAAATACAAAAGATGAGAGAGTGGATCTGAGACCTGCTCACAACTCCATGCTCCTCACAGGGAAACTGTCTCTCATAAAAGGGAGCCAGGGCAGGTGCTGGCACACACAGGGGCTCCACGGGCTGCTGGCCTGCTCCCTGCGTCTGTAAGTGATGATGCCAATGCCTGGCCCCCAGCAGGTGCTCGTGAGTGGCAGGTGGTGTCAGTACCCAAGGGCAACAGCGTCTCTGTGAACTGAGTGCCCAGGAGGGTACCTGTGGCCCTCAGTTGTTGACAGGGACAAGAGGTCTGGTGCAGCAGCTAAAGCAGCCCACATCAGAGTGCCTGAGCCCGATCCTGCTCCACTGTTGATCCCAGCCTCCTGCGAGTGTGCACCCCGGCAGGCGGCACGTAGCAGCTTACGTGGTTGGATCCCTGCCACCCCATGGAAGACCCACATTGAGTTCTGGGCTCCTGGCTTCACCTGGCCCAGCCCTGGCTGCTGCCGGCGTTTGGGGAGGACCACTGGATGGGAGGTCTGTCTGTCTGCTTTCAAGACCCAGGTTCTGGCTGCTCTTGGACGCACAGCTGTTGAAAGACCGTCAAGCACAGCCATCCAGAAGCAATCCCAGGGATAACAAGAGTCCTTTCTCCTACCCCGATCCCGCAGCTCTCATTCTCCGATGGCGCTCAGCGACACTGCGTCCAGGTGCCCCAACAGGCTCACTGTCTCCATGTTCTCACAAACCCAAGAGGCTGGCTCTGCAGCAGCCCAGACCTTCGGGAGGCACGGTGGCACGAGGCCCTCTTTCACCAAGTCTCCGTGGGGGCCCCGTGGGTCCTCAGTCTGAGGCCACAGTGGGTGAAGGACGAGTGTCGGAGGCCACCGGCTCAGAGTGTGCGGGTCTGGGAGGGGGGCACCATGAGGACCTCTGGTGTCCTGGGAGAGGGAGCTGTTTTCATCTACCCGTGAGCTTCACGAGCAGAGCACAGCCTCGCAATTACACAAAGTGTGTTCGTGACACTGTGTCCCCTCCCCACGTCTAAAGCATCTGTTGCCTGTCACACGCTGGAGGTGACAAGGAGCACAGGACAAAGCCCCCGGTGGCACAGACGGCCCAGCACCCTGTGAACAAGGTGAGACGTGACTTGACCCACCGGTGCAGAGGAGCGGCGCAGTTCCGCTCTCTGAAGGGTGGGCTTCCAGGGCACAGGTGCTGGCATCCTTGTTAGAGAAAAGAGGCCTGGGGAGGTCAGACACTTCCCTGAGGCAGAGGGAGGTGGGGACTGTGGTGAGCTGTCCCCTCATTTCAGTGAGAGTTACAGAGAGAGGAAGACAGCGCTCTTCCTTCTACTAGTTCCCTCCCCAGATGGCCTTGGTTGGGGCTGGGCCAGGCTGAAGCCAGGATCCTGCGATGCCACCCAGGTTTCTCATGTGAGTGGCAGGGGCCCAAGCACTTGGGTCATCCTCTGCTGTCTCCTAGGCACATCTGCAGGGAACAGGATTGGAAGTGGAGCAGCTGGGACTTGAACCAGCACTGATAGGGATGCCAACATCCCAGCTTAACCCGCTGCACCACAAAGCCAGTCCCACCCCAGCGATTTTTCAAAATACTCAGTAGAGTTCTTTAAATACAACCTTATTGATCAAATCATAGCCGACAGAGAAGTACAAATAAAAACATACGACCACATCTCCACTAAAATGGCTAGAATTTTTAAAAAAAGACATCTATTTGAAAGGCAGAGTTACAGAGAGAAATCTTCCATTCACTGGTTCACTCCCCAGATGACCACAATGGCCTAAGCTGAGCCGATCCAAAGCCAGGAGCCAGAAGCTTCTTCCAGGTCTCCCACACAAGTGCAGGGGCCCAAGCACTTGGACCACCCTCCACTGCTTTCCCAGGCACAGCTGGATCAGAAGCGGAGCAGCTGGAACTTGAACCAGTGCCCATATGGGATGCTGGTGCCACTGGCAGCAGCTTAACCCGCTACATCACAGTATCGGCCCCATGGCTAGAATATTCTTTAAAAATTTGTTTATCTATTTGAAAGAGTGATAGAGGAAGAGACAGAGATCTTCCATCTGCTAGTTCACTCCCCAAGTGGTTGGGCCAGGAGAAGCCAGGAGCCAGGAACTCCATCCAGGTCTCCCACGTGGGTGGCAGGGACACAGCACTTGACTCGTCATCTTCTTGCTTCCCAAGCACATTAGCAGGGAGCTGGATCAGAACCAGAGCAGCCAGGGCTTAAACTGGCACTCTGATATGGAATGCTGGTGTTGTAAACGGCAACTGAACTCACTGAGCCATAACACTAGCCCCAGACAGAATTTTTTTTTTTTTAAAGATTTATTCATTTATTTGAAAGGCAAAGTCACAGAGAGGCAGAGGCAGAGAGAGAGAGAGAGATCTGCAATCCACTGCTGGTTCACTCTCCAGATGGCTGCAATGGCCAGAGCTGTGCTGATCCGAAGCCAGGATCCAGGAACTTCTTCCAGGTCTCCCACACTGGTGCAGGGGCCCAAGGACTTGGGCCATCTTCTACTGCTTTCCCAGGCCATAGCAGAGGGCTGGATTGGAAGTGGAACAGTCAGGACTCGAACCAGTGCCCATATGGGATGCCGGCACTGCAGGTGGTGGCTTTTTTACCCACTACACCACAGCGCCAGCCCCCAGAATTTTTTTTTTTTAAGTTAAAATACCAGGGCCAGGGGCTTGCGCCATGGCTCACTTGGTTAATCCTCCACCTGAAGCGCCAGCATCCCATATGGGTGCCGGGTTCTAGTCCCAGTTGCTCCTCTTCCTGTCAGCTCTCTGCTGTGGCCCAGGAAGGCAGTGGAGGATGGCCCAAGTGCTTGGGCCCCTGCACCTGCATGGGAGACCAGGAAGAAGCACCTGGTTCCTAGCTTCAGATCAGTGCAGTGCCGGCCGTAGCAGCCATTTGGGGAGTGAACCAGCAGAAGGAAGACTTTTCTCTCTGTCTCTCTCTGTCTATAACTCTACCTTTCAAATAAATTATACAAACACACACACACACACACACACCCCAGGGCCAGCAACATGTAAAACCACCTCCTGCAATGCTGGCATCCCATATTGGCACTGGTTCGAGTCCCAGCTGCTTCACTTCCAATCCAGCTCCCTGCTGATGGCCTGGGAAAGCAGTGGAGGATGAGCCAAGTGCTTGGGCCCCTGCACCCACGTGGGAGACCTGGATGAAGTTCTTGACTCCTGGCTCTTGGCTTTGGCCTGACCCAGCCCTGGCTGATGTGGCCATCTGAGGAGTGAGGTGGAAGACCCCTCTCTCTGACTCTTCCAAATAAATAAAGCTTTTTTTTTTTAGAAAACAAAAATACCAAGATCTACACCCTCATACCATGCCTTTGGGAATGCGACCTGGCAAAAGCACTTGGGAAGAGTTTGGCGGTTTCCTAAGAAGCAAGGAAGGCCTAGCAATCTCATGCCTAGCTACACATCAAAGAGAACAGAACACAAAGCAACCTGTGGTTCAAGGTTTTAGCAGCTTTACTCATAGCTGGCCAGACCAGCCTGTAGAGGTGCATGGGTAAACAAACTGGGCATCCATACAATGGAAAGCCACTGAGCAATGTGATGGTGCTGTGACGTAGCAGGTCACACCCCAGCCTGTGGCACTGGATCGCGAACCGGCTGCTCTACATCCAACCCAGCTCTCTGCTGTGGCCTGGGAAAGCAGTGGACAGTGGCCCAAGTGCTTGGGCCCCTGCACCCACATGGGAGACCCGGAAGAAACTCCTGGTTCCTGGCTTCAGATTAGCCCAGCTCCAGCTGTTGTGGCCATTTGGAGAGTGAACCAGCAGAAGGAAGACCTTTATCTCTCTCTCTGCCTCTCTGTAACTCTGCCTTTCAAATAAATTTTTTTTTTAAAGTGACCTGTTGAGACACACAATTGAGAAAGGTGCTGGAGAGAAACAGCTACACACAGTATGACTCTGGAAATGGACAAAGAATTCTGGGTGGAGATGGATGCTGCACCATGTGACTGGTGATGGTTAACACACAACTGTATTGTCAAAACCCATGGAATTTCACAGCAAAAAGAGTGAATTTTACTTTATTAAAATTGTATCTCAAAAAGTAAATAAATAAATTGTATCTCAATTAACCTGATTCTTAAAACCCTTACCATGGGCAGGCGTTTGGCGTAGAGGTTAAGATGCCCCTTAGGATGCCCACGTCCCATGTTTGAGTGCCTGGGTCTGGACCCCAGCTCTGCCCAGAGTGCTCCTTCCTGCTCATGTGGTGGAGGGCAGCAGGTGATGGCTGGAGTAGGAGGGTCCACAGCACCCACGTGGAAGACCTGGATTGCGTTCTGGGTCCTGGCTTCAGCCTGGCCCAGCCCAGGCTATCGTGAGCAGTTGGAGAATGAACCAGCACGTGGGAGATCTCTGCCTTCACATAAAGACATAAATTGAAAATTTGAAAATCTCTTACCAGTAACTGAAAATACTCAGAAGTGCAGCGACACAGCAGTGCCTGCTCTACTGGCCCGAAATTCCCTCCTCTGTGGACTGCAGAGATCCTCAGACCAAACCAACTTTCACTTCACAGGTGCAAGACTCAGGGCTCCAAGTGAGGGAGGGCTCCCCCGTGTGGCTGCTCTGGGGCGGTGACCCAGCCCATCTCGAGGGAGGAGAAAAAGCCCCGAAGCTGCCCAAAGGGCCCAGGTCCTCAGCGCCACCCTGGAAACAGATGTGGGACAGCTACAGGCCTGGGCATAGAAGGGGAGAGGTCAGGTGGCAGCCTGACCTGGGTGGACCTTCCATGCCCGCTGTTCATCCAGGCAACTGGGACGCAGCACCTGGGAGGGAACTCATGTGGCCTTTGTCGCATGCTCACTCCCAAGTTTAACGGCATCAGCTGTATCCAAGCTGCACTCAGACTCCTCATTCAACTTTTCAGGGATCTAGTGTCATGTGACTCAGGCCATGGTGCCCGCGGGGTAACCCTGGCACTCTCTCAGAATCCTGTGGCAAAAACCACATCATTAAGAGTCCACTAAGCGTCCTGTGCCAGGCACTGACCCTGGATCACCTGGTAACTGTTGCCTGAAATAAAGGAGCACCCCAGCTGGCCAGCGATGACCTCTGTCTGGCTGACATACGAAGCGTCTCCTCCCGCCTCTCCTCCTGTTTCTGCCAAGGTCCCTAATAAACGGAGCTCTGTAGCGCTCGACTTGTCTGCCGCCGGCAGCCAGTTCTCACAAACAGGGATTTCCTGAAACAAACTCGGATTCTCTCATCCCACCCAACATAAAATGAACGAAATGCAAAGTCATTTCCCACACTTCTCACATTAAAAATGTCTTTCTTGGAAAATCTTTCTGATGTGAATAAAGTATCTTTCAGATCCATCGTCTGAAGGGGCTTTTTCTCCAAGGTGAATCTGCTGACACTGGGTCAGCGCTGAGGCCGCACTGAGGCCGGGTCCACACTCTGGACGTGTACAGGGTTTCTTCCCAGAGTGGAGTTTTTCATCTCCAGTGGGTGCTGGGGTGGAACTGAAGGTTTTTCCAAGCTCATTATTGCCAAAGTGTTCCTTGCTGGTGTGAATTGTCCAGTGCAGAACAAGGCTTGCCCCATGGTTGACAGCTCTGCCACACCGGCCCCCAGCAGGAACTAGTCTCTGAGGGGCAGGGCTGGAGCCATGAGCGCAGGTGGGCCCACACTGCCTGCACTTGCGTGGGGTCCCTCTGTGAACCCTCTGATGCTGCGTGAGGGTGGACCTCCGGCTGAAGGCCTTCCCACAGTCACCACAGCTGTAGGGTTTCTCTCCAGTGTGGATGCGCTGGTGCAAGGTGAGCTGGGAGCTCTGGCTGAAGGCTTTGCCACACTCAGCGCACTGGTAGGGCTTCTCCCCAGTGTGCACCCTTCGGTGCTGAACGAGAGTGGAGCTCCGACTGAAGGCCCTGCCACACTCAGTGCACACATAGGGCTTCTCTCCAGTGTGGATCCTCACGTGCTCAGTGAGGTGGGAGTTGAAGCCGAAGGCCCTGCCGCACTCCCTGCACACATAGGGCTTCTCTCCAGTGTGCACCCTGTGATGGAGGAAAAGGCTGGAGCTCTGGCTGAAGGCCTTCCCACACTGACTGCATTTATGGGGCTTCTCACCCGTGTGGATCCTCTGATGCTGAATGAGGCTGGAGCTTCGGCTGAAGGCCTTCCCACAGTGACTGCACTCATGCGGCTTCTCGCCTGTGTGGATCCTCTGATGCTGAGTCAGCTGGGGGCTCTGGCTGAAGCCTTTCCCGCACTCATTACACTTGTAAGGTTTCTTTCCTGTGTGGATGATACGATGCTGAATGAGAGAGGAGCTTCGACTGAAGGCTTTCCCACATTCATTACACCCAAAGGGTTTTTCTCCTGTGTGGATTCTCTGATGCAGCAGGAGGTGGGAATTAAGCCCAAAAGTCTTCCCACATTCGTCACATTTAAATGGTTTCTGTCCCGTGTGAACGTGATGGTGCAAGGTGAGGCTGGAGCTGTGGGTGAAGGCTCGACCACACTGCCCACATTTGTAAGGCTTTTCCCCAGTGTGACGCCTCTGATGTCTCCGTAGGTCTGAATTGTACTTGAAGGTCTTGCTGCATATATCACATTTAAAGGCTCTCTCTCCTAGTTTATTTCTTTGAAGTCTTGCAGCATTTTGGCTCAAGTTCAAGTCTTTATCAACTGCACCACACTCCTGCGTCCTTTCTCCTGGAGCTCTCCCCCTACAAGTGACAGACTTTCCTCTAAAAACTCTTTTGTGAAGATGAGGTTTCTTCACACTCCTCCCAGGACAATCACCCAGCTTGCGGCCCCAAGCTTCCCGAAACTCACTGGCGCATGAATTAGCCCTGGAGAATCTTCTTGATATAAATTCTGGGTTTTTTACTTCTTCAGAGCATCGCTGGCTTAGAACTGACAGTTCCTTCTTAGTCCCAACCTCAGAATCTGTTACAAAAAACATAAATGAATTACTACAGAAAACCATCCACCAGGGATAATATTCACAGTGTGTCAAAGCTCCCATAAATTATACAAAAGGCAGACGCTCAAAAAAAAAAAAAAAAAAAAAAAAAGCAACAGGCAGAATTCAGAAGAGCCAATCAACCAAATAAAAAATATTCCAAGATTAAGGCAGGCATGTGCAGCGGGTCAAGCCACACCTGTGATTCCTGGATCCCAGACCGGGGTGTCTGTTTTGAATCCCAGCTACTCTGCTTCTAATTCAGCTCCCTGATAACGCTCCTGGGAGGCAGCAGATGATGGAGCAAGTGCTTTAGGGGAATGAACCAGCAAATGGAAGATCTTTCTCGCTGCCTTTTACATAGATGAAAATAAACATTTAAGATATTCATTATCCGGAATGGAAACTAAAACAAATTGTGATTTTTTTAGCTATTAAATTGGCAAACCAATCTACACAACAAATACTTAGGAGCAGGCACAGTCAAGGTAAGGAACACGGCAGAGTGGCCGTCACTGAGCTGATGTTCTGTTCTGGAAGGCGGAGAGTGACACAAGAAACGTGAGCATAAGCAGGAGGAACCCCATGCCATGAGCCATCAGGACTGCACCATGGGCTCCAGTCCGTCTACAAGACCAGAGGAGTGCAGCAGGAAGTGAGGCACGAGCTGGGGCTGAAGAGGAGTTGAGCAGTGGCAGATACAAAGGCCTGCGTGAGACCCAACAGACTCCAGCTCAAGAATTGAATTTCTGTGGGTATAACAAGAATTATAATAGGGGAGAGGCGGGGCCTGGGGAGAGGACATGAGGGGCACAGAAGAGAAGGATTTTATGCTGAACAGAAGACAATGCACGGCTCTGATGACAACTAAGAAGCAATCACTACCACGCACCATCGATGGGCCATCAGCAAGACTCTGAAGGCAAAACTGACACCAGGTACCCAAAGAATGAACACACCACACACTCTCTACAAAAGTACATGCTGGGATTTTATCCCAAGTACACAGTTCATAGGCACAAACAAAATGACCACTCTAACAGCCATTGAGAGCTCTGTTTAATTGGGGGAAACAAGAAAGAACCCAAATGTCAAAAAAAAAAAAACAAAAAAACAGAAGACTGTTTAAAACAATTACAGACTGCTTCTGTAATGGAATACCTTTCTGCCAATAGTTATATAATGGAAGAGTATATAAGCCAATGAAAAGTCTACTGTATGAGCTGAAAAATCAGGCTCCAAAGTTAGATGTATACATAAACAAATTTTTATTGAAAAAAAAATACATATATTTAGGATAGGTGTTATTTATTCCTTCAATGTTTGGTATAAGTTGGTGAAGCCATCTGGGCTCAGCATTCCCTCTGAGGAAAGATGATTAAATTACCACGTACACTTCGACACTTAAGCACAATGCACTAACTTGTTCGTATATCAGTCTTTTTTTTTTTTTTTTTTTTTTTTTTTTGACAGGCAGAGTGGATAGAGAGAGAGAGAGACAGAGAGAAAGGTCTTCCGTTTTGCTGTTGGTTCACCCTCCAATGGCCGCCGCGGCCGGCGCATCGCGCTGATCCGAAGCCAGGAGCCAGGTGTTTCTCCTGGTCTCCCATGGGGTGCAGGGCCCAAGCACTTGGGCCATCCTCCACTGCCTTCCCGGGCCATAGCAGAGAGCTGGCCTGGAAGAGGGGTAACCAGGATAGAATCCAGCGCCCCAACCGGGACTAGAACCCGGTGTGCCGGCGCCACAAGGCGAAGGATTAGCCTGTAAAGCCACGGCGCCGGCCCGTATGTCAGTCTTGATGAATCATATTTCTCCACCTTACCTTCATGTTCACGTTTTTTGGCATAAATGTGTTCAAAGTATCTTTCTGGAACAGGCGATAGCACCTGCATCACTGTCTGCTTTCCTCAAGCCTGGTTACTTGTTCCTTCTCTTATTCTTTCTTTAAAAGATTGATTTTATGTATTTGTCTGAAAGACAGAGTGGTAGAACAAGTGACAGGGGGAGAGCTAGCAGGGGACAGATCTCCCACC
Organism: Lepus europaeus; assembly: GCF_033115175.1. Classification (NCBI taxonomy): domain Eukaryota; kingdom Metazoa; phylum Chordata; class Mammalia; order Lagomorpha; family Leporidae; genus Lepus; species Lepus europaeus. The sequence goes on along the minus strand of NC_084830.1, from coordinate 188,987 downwards.
TGCTGGCTCACTCCTGACATGTTCTCAACAGCCAGGGCTGAGCTAGGCTAACCCAGGAGCCAGGAACTCCACCTGGGTCTCCCATGGGATGGCAGCGACCCACGCACGTGGTGATCTCGTGTGCTGTCTTCCAGGACGAGCACTGCCATGATGCTGGATCAGGAGCAGGCACTCCCAGCTGCGATGGGAGTACCCTAAGCAGGAGTTACCAGCTGCAGCACACGCCTGCCGCTTTACATTGTTAACTGAAGAAAGTGTGCTTGGGCCTCTGTGGTGGCGCCATGCTGGAGCACCACTTCAAGTCCTGGCTGCTGTTTCCCATCCAGCTCCCTGGTAACGCTCCTGGGAAGGCAGTGGAAGATGGCCAAAGTGCTTGGGCCTCTGCAACCCATGAGGGAGACCCAGATGGAGCTCTAGGGCCCTAGCTTTGGCTTGGCCCAGCATGGCTGTTGTAGCTTTTTGGGGAGTGAACCAGAGGATGGAAGATCTCTCTGTCCTCATTGTCACACTGCCTTTCAAATAAGACAAGACAGACAGACAGACAGAGGAAGGAGGGAGGGAGGGAGGGAGGGAGGCAGGCAGGCCAGCAGGCCTTTAAACACTTAAGATTAAGAAAGAGGGCCAGAGCTGTGGCGTAGCGGGTAAAGCCACAGCCTATGGCTGCTCCACTTCAGTGCAGGTCCCTGCTAATGCACCTGGGAAAGCAGCAGAAGATGGCCCAAGTTCTTGGACCCTTGCACCCTCATGGGAGACCCGGAAGAAGTTCCTGGGTCCTGGCTTCAGATTGGCTCAGCATTGGCAGCGGCAGTGTTTTGGGGAGTGAACCAGCATATGGAAGATGTCGATGTCTCTCTCTCTCTGACTCTGCCTTTCAAATAAATAAATAAATAATTAAAAAAAAAAACAGAAACAGTCCCTGTGAAACTGTAACATTTGTCACCACTGAAGATGGATTAAAAAAAAAAAAAGATAAGGAAAGAAGAGAAGTCTGAAGGAGCATAATCAGGACCGTTAAGAAAAATGCCTGGTTTCCATGGAAACCCTCACAAAACTGCCCCTGACAGAAGAGTGAGTGGGAGCACCATGTGCTGCAGCAGGGCTCTCTGGGGGCACGGAAGGGTGGCCATTCTCTCAGGGGGTGTCTTCCCTGTGTACTGAGGCCGTGCCGTCCTCTCTGGGGTGTCTTCCCTGTGTGCTGAGGCCGTGCCGTCCTCTCTGGGGTGTCTCCCCTGTGTGCTGAGGCCGTGCCCTCCTCTCTGGGGTGTCTCCCCTGTGTGCTGAGGCCGTGCCCTCCTCTCTGGGGTGTCTCCCCTGTGTGCTGAGGCCGTGCCGTGCTCCCTGGGGTGTCTCCCCTGTGTGCTGAGGCCGTGCCGTCCTCTCTGGGGTGTCTCCCCTGTGTGCTGAGGCCGTGCTGTCCTCTCTGGGGTGTCTCCCCTGTGTGCTGAGGCCGTGCCCTCCTCTCTGGGGTGTCTCCCCTGTGTGCTGAGGCCGTGCCGTGCTCTCTGGGGTGTCTCCCCTGTGTGCTGAGGCCGTGCCGTGCTCTCTGGGGTGTCTCCCCTGTGTACTGAGGCCGTGCCGTGTTCTCTGGGGTGTCTCCCCTGTGTGCTGAGGCCGTGCCGTCCTCTCTGGGGTGTCTCCCCTGTGTGCTGAGGCCGTGCCCTCCTCTCTGGGGTGTCTTCCCTGTGTGCTGAGGCCGTGCCGTCCTCTCTGGGGTGTCTTCCCTGTGTGCTGAGGCCGTGCCGTCCTCTCTGGGGTGTCTCCCCTGTGTGCTGAGGCCGTGCCATGCTCTCTGGGGTGTCTCCCCTGTGTGCTGAGGCCGTGCCCTCCTCTCTGGGGTGTCTCCCCTGTGTACTGAGGCCGTGCCGTCCTCTCTGGGGTGTCTTCCCTGTACGCTGAGGCCGTGCCGTGCTCTCTGGGGTGTCTTCCCTGTGTGCTGAGGCCGTGCCGTCCTTTCTGGGGTGTCTTCCCTGTGTGCTGAGGCCGTGCCGTGTTCTCTGGGGTGTCTCCCTCGTGTGCTGAGGCCGTGCCGTGCTCTCTGGGGTGTCTCCCCTGTGTGCTGAGGCCGTGCCATGCTCCCTGGGGTGTCTCCCCTGTGTGCTGAGGCCGTGCTGTCCTCTCTGGGGTGTCTTCCCTGTGTGAGAGGCTGTGCCCTCCTCTCTGGGGTGTCTCCCCTGTGTGCTGAGGCCGTGCCGTGCTCTCTGTGGTGTCTTCCCTGTGTACTGTGGCCGTGCCCTCCTCTCTGTGGTGTCTTCCCTGTGTGCTGAGGCCGTGCCGTGCTCCCTGGGGTGTCTCCCCTGTGTACTGAGGCCGTGCCCTCCTCTCTGGGGTGTCTCCCCTGTGTGCTGAGGCCGTGCCGTGCTCCCTGGGGTGTCTCCCCTGTGTACTGAGGCCATGCCGTGCTCTCTGGGGTGTCTCCCCTGTGTGCTGAGGCCGTGCCATGCTCTCTGGGGTGTCTCCCCTGTGTGCTGAGGCCATGCTGTCCTCTCTGGGGTGTCTCCCCTGTGTGCTGAGGCTGTGCCGTGCTGTCCTCTATGGGGTGTCTTCCCTGTGTGCTGAGGCCGTGCCGTGCTCTCTGGGGTGTCTTCCCTGTGTGCTGAGGCCGTGCCGTGCTCCCTGGGGTGTCTTCCCTGTGTACTGAGGCCGTGCCCTCCTCTCTGGGGTGTCTCCCCTGTGTACTGAGGCCGTGCCCTCCTCTCTGGGGTGTCTCCCCTGTGTACTGAGGCCGTGCCATGCTCTCTGGAGTGTCTTCCCTGTGTACTGAGGCCGTGCTGTCCTCTCTGGGGTGTCTCCCCTGTGTGCTGAGGCCGTGCCGTGCTCTCTGGGGTGTCTCCCCTGTGTGCTGAGGCCGTGCTGTGCTCTCTGGGGTGTCTCCCCTGTGTGCTGAGGCCGTGCCGTGCTCTCTGGGGTGTCTTCCCGGTGCGCTGAGGCCGTGCCGTGCTCTCTGGGGTGTCTCCCCTGTGCGCTGAGGCCGTGCCGTGCTCCCTGGGGTGTCTCCCCTGTGTGCTGAGGCCGTGCCGTGCTCTCTGGGGTGTCTTCCCAGGTGTCTTCCTGCTGTAATTGTGGCTGACGGTCTCAGAGCACTTCCTCATCAGCTAACATTAGCGTTCTGTGGTCCTCCAGAAACCAATAGAATGCCTTGAGCATTCAAAAAACTTGACGTCTTGACCTTTGCTCTTGACTGACCCTGTTGATTGGACCTAGTCCATCTCTGAATAGCCACTTACTTGATTGTGCTTAGTCTTTAGGATTGTACTGGTAAAACTACATGCTATGGTTTGAATATTTGGCCCCAAAACTCATGTGGAAGCTTAAACTTTGGGGCTGGTATTGTGCACAGGAGGGTAAGCTGCTATCTGTAATGCTGGCATCCAATATGAGCACAGGTTTGAATCCCAGCTGCTCCACTTCTGGTCCAGCTCTCTGCTAATATGCCTGGAGAAGTAACACAAGATGGCTCAAGTGCATAGGCCTCTTCCATTCATGTGGGACCCCTGACTGGAGTTCCAGGCTACTGGCTTTCAGCCAGGCCCAGCCCCAACTTTTGAGTCCATTTTGGGAGTAACCAGCAGGTGGAAGATCTGTCTCTCCCACTAATTCTTCCTTTGAAATAATTAAAAAAACAAAACAAAACCAAAAAACCCAAGAAGCTTAAACTCCAAAGTCACAAATTGATGGTATTAGGAGGGTAACTTGGCATTTGGAGGTGAGGCCTCTGGGAGGTGACCCGATCTGAACAGGTCAGCAGGTGGAGGCTCCGTGGCTGACCCTGCTGGTTTGATAAGGAGACAGATTTAGGCAGACTTGCATGCTCCATACCATACTGCTGGGTAGGAAGGTAGACATTAGCCTGTGTATGGAAGAGGACTGCAGAAAAGTAGGAAGTTCCTGTGTTTGCATGAGGGAAGAACCCATGAAGCCAGCAAAAGTCTTGCCAGTGTCCGGTATCCTTGTAGGGGATCCCAGCTCTGCTCTGGGGCCACCTCACAGGAATCTTCCCAACCACAAGATGGGCATGGGGTGGAGCAGGGATGGGGCTGAGGGTGCTATTTGGCCCAATGACACTGTGATGAGCTGCACACCCAGAAAGCCTTCCACCCTGCAATATTCCAGATGAACAGGGGTTGGGGAGGAGAAATGGTGGGCCCATGCCCACCTCCTCTGACTGTCCTGGGTGTCAGTTCTTTGTTGAGATGCCCTCCTGGCTGGCCAGGTGTGTTCTCTTCACTGAACACTGGAGCTTGCTCACTGCCAATCGTGCTCACGACTGCAGTTTTTTTCTCGTGGGCAGACCAGAGCCTCTGTTCCAGCCATCTCCGGTAACTGAGACTCTGCCAGAGAGAACGCTGGCACTGGAGGGTGAACCAATGGCGCCCACCTGATCCGGAGCTGTGAGCCTCCAGAATGTGAGACAAAAAGTACCAATTTTCATGCAAAATTAGGCTGCCGCAGGCATTTTGTTATTGTGACAAAACCTGAGTAACACAGAAAACTGCTGATGGGATTGCTACTATAACGACTCTTAGAAATGGAGAGGCGGGCCAGCACCACGGCTCACTCGGCTAATCCTCCGCCTCTGGCACCGGCACCCCGGGTTCTAGCCCCAGTTGCGGCGCCGGATTCTGTGCCGGTTCTTCCTCTTCCAGTCCAGTTCTCTGCTGTGACCCAGGAAGGCAGTGGAGGATGGCCCAAGTGCTTGGGCCCTGCACTCACATGGGAGACCAGGAGGAAGCACCTGGCTCCTGGCTTCAGATCGGTGCAGTGCGCTGGCCGTGGCAACCATTTGGGGAGTGAACCAACAGAAAAAGGAAGACCTTTCTCTCTGTCTCTCTCTCTCTCTCTCTCTCTCACTGTCTAACTCTGCCTGTCAAAAAAGAAAGAAAAGAAAAGAAGAGAAGAGAAGAGAAGAGAAGAGAAGAGAAGAGAAGAGAAGAGAAGAAAAGAAAAGGAGAGACTTTGAAGATGGCTGGTGGGCACATGTGGGGAGCTTGGAGAACCAGGCTAGGAAGATGCGATCAGCAGGCAGGCAGAGAACAGGGACAAAGCAGAGCCAGGACAGGTGAGCAGTCGTGACCAGGGCGCTCAGGCAGCTGCTGCTGGAAGTGGGCTGACGACGCTCTTGTCACAGCGGAGAGGGCCTGAAGGAACCGCAGGCACACACTGGAGCCTGTGGGAAGCTGAATTTACAGGTGATGAGCTGGGACCGTCTAGCAACAGAGCACTGAAGCAGCTCCGTGGCTGCTTTAGCTGCACAGTGGGACCTGGGTGCAGAGGCATGTGGACAACTGGAATACGGAATTAAAAGGGAGGCAGAAAGAAAGATTTGGAAAACTCACAGACTGGCCAGCGAAGAAGGTGAGAAAAAGCGTGCTTGAGATAAGGGTGGGCAGTACAGGAACTGTTGCAGGGAAATGCTGTCATCGGGCTGACAAGATGAGAAAGACTGACAGACCTCCGGGACGCTTGGGAGAAAGACCTCCAGGGCACGTTCCTAAGGCCTGCCGGAGCCAGGTTCCTTGCATTCAGCTGGCAGAGCACTCTGGCTGCAGCCACGGTTCATGCAGGTCTGGTGTCAGGGTCCACGTCACGCAGGACCTATTTGCAGCTACTTATTATGCAAACATCATGGGGTCATGGTGGCTTCCAACCATGGTTTCAAAGGATAGTGTGGGAAGCCAGGCAAAAATTTGCCTGCAGCCTCCGGGTAGCCACGTGGACAGAGACCAACAAAGGCATGGAGACCTCTACCTGGATGACAAAGGATGTCTTCATCGAGCAGTGGGCCCTGGCAGAGCCCCCAGCAGGTTAACGCCAAGCAAAAATGTGTGTTTGGAGGTGCAGCACAATGCCTGGTGGAACTGCAGAATGAGGCTCACGCTGTGAGAATGGAGCACAGGCTGTCTAGCAAGACCAGCAGGGTGGGGCCATCCCAACTCTTGGGAGCCCATTCCTTGCCAAAGTGTTTCCCAGATGCCAGGGTTCTGCTGGGTTTTTGGTCTTGCTCTGTGCCAATTATTCCTGTTGTCCCTTTGGAATGGGAATGTCACACATATAGCACTTGGACTTCTGAGCAGTACTGGGCCATTAAGACTTTGGTTCTCTTGGGAGTGGAATGAATGCATCTTGTGCTGACCTTCTGAGGCCAGGAGCGCATGCCCTGGTATGAGTGCCAAGTATCTCCCAAAGACCCATGTGTAAATGCTGGAACCCAGAGCGGCACCACCGGGAGGAGCCAGAACCATTAGAGGGTGCACCTACACGGAAGTCCTTAAGGCCATTCCCTTGTGTGGTCATGCTCCCGAGAGGTTGTTACAAAAGCCTGAGGCTGGACCCACTCATCTCCCTCTGCTCCCTGGCTCCCTGTGGATCCTGCTCTTCATTCATAAAGATGCTAAACAAGTATCTAGCAAAGAGAGCAGTAAACAGTCCTCCAACAGGGGCTGTCTTTCCCTTTCTCTGTTTCCTCTTTGATTTCTTTCATCAAAATTTTATAATTTCCAGTGTAGAAACAGTTGATTGCTTCGGCTAGATTTACTCATATGTTACTTATTTACTTATTTATTTACTCAATATTTTGGAAATGGGACTGCTTTCTTGATTTTTTTCAGATAATTTGCTACTGGTATATAGCAATGCTATTGATTGTTGCACACCGACTTTGTATCTTGCAACTTTGCTGAATTCATTTATTAGTTCCAACAATGTTTTGGTGGTATCTTTGGAATTTTCTATACATAAGATCATATCATGTGCAAAAAGTTACAATTTGACTTCTTTCTTCCTTTGGATGCCCATTATTTCTCTTCCAGAATTGCTCTAGATAAAACTCCAAGTACCATGTTGAATACAAGAGGGGAGAGTGGACATCCTTAATACTGAAAACAATTTACAGGTTCAGAGCTATCCCTGTCAAACAGCACTGAAAATTGGGCAGCACTAAAAAATATCCCAAATAGCCAAAGGCATGTTGAACAAGAACAGAGCGGGAACAATCGCACTGTTTGATTTAAAATATAGTTCAGGATGGGCATCTGGTGCAGTGCTCCAGACGCTGCCTTGGACACCTGCGTCCCACGTCAGAGTGCCCGAGCCAAGTCCCAGCTGCTCGGCTTCCAATCCAGCTTCCCGCTAATGTGCACTGGACACCTGCGTCCCACGTCAGAGTGCCCGAGCCAAGTCCCAGCTGCTCGGCTTCCAATCCAGCTTCCTACTAATGTGCAGCTGGGAGACAACAAGTGATGGCTCCCATATGGGAGACCTGGAATGAGTTCCTGGCTAATGGCTTTGGCCTGGCCAGGCCCTTCTGTTGCAGGCATTTGGGGAGTAAACCCACAAATGCAAGATCTCTCTCCCTTTCAAATAGAAATGAAAATAAAAATTTAGAAACACTATAAAGCTATGATACTTCAAACAATGTAGTATTTTTATAATAAATAGACATATGGACCAATGGACTAGAACAGAGACCGTTTATGTAAACCTACATATCTAATGTCACCTGATTTTTTGATAAAGGTGTGAAGAACATGCACTGGAAAAAGAAGTCTTTTAAATACATGGTGCTGGGGAAACTGGATATCACATTAAGAAGAATGAAACTAGACCCATATCTCTCACAATGCACAAGAGTCAACTGAAAGGGGATTACAGACCTAAATGTAAAACCTGAAACTTTAAAACTAGTATAAGAAAACAGGAGATACTTCAGAACACTGGAATGGGTAAGGAATTTCTGGATAAAGTCTCAAAAATATAGCAAAGGCACAGACAAATGTGATTATGTCAAACTAAAGAGCTTCCACACAACAAAGGAAACAGGAAAGAGAAAACTACAGAACAGGAGAAAAATTAGCAAGGGACACATCTGACACATTTAACAAAGGATTAACAGCCAGGACATATAAGAAACTCAACAACTCAACAGCAAAAGGAAGGAAGGGAGGGAGGGAGGGAGGGAGAGGGGAGGGAGGGAGTGGGAGGGAGGAAGGCAGGGAGGGAGGGAGGGAGGGAGTGGGGAAGGAGGAAGGGAGGGAGGGAAGGAGGGAGGGGGAAGATGGAAGAAGGAAGGAGGAGGAAGAAGGAAAGAAGGAAGGGAGGGAGGGAGAGGGGGGAGGAAGGAGGGAAGAGAGGGAGGAAGGGAGGGAGGGAGGGAGGGAGGGGGGAAGAAAAAGGCCTAAATCATGCAATTTAAACATGGTCAGGGCCGGCGCCGCGGCTCACTAGGCTAATCCTCCACCTTGCGGCGCTGGCACACCGGGTTCTAGTCCCGGTTGGGGCACCGATCCTGTCCCGGTTGCCCCTCTTCCAGGCCAGCTCTCTGCTATGGCCAGGGAGTGCAGTGGAGGATGGCCCAAGTGCTTGGGCCCTGCACCCCATGGGAGACCAGGAGAAGCACCTGGCTCCTGCCATCGGATCGGCGCGGTGCGCCGGCCGCAGCGCGCCTACTGCGGCGGCCATTGGAGGGTGAACCAACGGCAAAAGGAAGACCTTTCTCTCTGTCTCTCTCTCTCACTGTCCACTCTGCCTGTCAAAAATAAAAAAATAAAAAAAACATGGTCAGTAGATCTAAACAGATACTTCTCAAAGGGAGATATACAACCAACCAACGGGTATATGAAAAAATGGTCAAAACCACTACACACCAGGGAAGCCAACCCACAAGGAGATACTGCCTCACAAAAGAGAACCGTGCTGGTGGAGATGTGGAGAAGCTGGTGGGAACGTAAGGACAGCAATCCCACTCATGGGCATCTGCAGAAGGGAAGCGAAGTCTGTACTCACAACAGCCCAGCAATGGAAACACCCGACATGTCCATCTGTGGTGGAATGAGAAGGCCATGCCAAGATGGCCGCTGGCAATGGAGCCTGCCTGGCAACAGGCTATGATTGGTTAGGGCATAAACTGCCCCTTGACCGATTGGCTGCCTCGGCTATATAAGCTGCTGTACCAATTGAAATAAACAAGCCTGCCATCTGCTCACTTCTGGCCCACTTTCACCTGACTCCCAGGGTCTGTATGGTGACTCTTTGCCTCTTGCGCCCACCGTGCTCCTCCTCTCAGAAAGAATCCAGCTCAACATCCATTAGTACTCACAAAAGCCCAGTGATGGGAACACCCAGCATGTCCATCACCTGATGCACACGAGAAGTGAACGTGCTACATACACACAATGGGCACTTCCACTCTGTCACTGGCTGAGCATGGATGTGCACACGTGAAGAGAACGTGCTACATACGCACAATGGGCACTTCCACTCTGTCACTGGCTGAGCATGGATATGCACACGTGAAGAGAACGTGCTACATACGCACAATGGGCACTTCCACTCTGTCACTGGCTGAGCATGGATGTGCACACGTGAAGTGAACGTGCTACATACGCACAATGGGCACGTCCCACTCTGTCACTGGCTGAGCATGGATGTGCACACGTGAAGAGAATGTGCTACATACGCACAATGGGCACGTCCCACTCTGTCACTGGCTGAGCATGGATGTGCACACGTGAAGAGAACGTGCTACATACGCACAATGGGCACGTCCCACTGTCACTGGCTGAGCATGGATGTGTACACGTGAAGAGAACGTGCTACATACGCACAATGGGCACTTCCACTCTGTCACTGGCTGAGCATGGATGTGCACACGTGAAGAGAACGTGCTACATACGCACAATGGGCACGTCCCACTCTGTCACTGGCTGAGCATGGATGTGTACACGTGAAGAGAACGTGCTACATACGCACAATGGGCACTTCCACTCTGTCACTGGCTGAGCATGGATGTGCACACGTGAAGAGAACGTGCTACATACGCACAATGGGCACTTCCACTCTGTCACTGGCTGAGCATGGATGTGTACACGTGAAGAGAACGTGCTACATACGCACAATGGGCACTTCCACTCTGTCACTGGCTGAGCATGGATGTGCACACGTGAAGTGAACGTGCTACATACGCACAATGGGCACTTCCACTCTGTCACTGGCTGAGCATGGATGTGCACACGTGAAGAGAACGTGCTACATACGCACAATGGGCACGTCCCACTCTGTCACTGGCTGAGCATGGATGTGTACACGTGAAGAGAACGTGCTACATACGCACAATGGGCACGTCCCACTCTGTCACTGGCTGAGCATGGATGTGTACACGTGAAGAGAACGTGCTACATACGCACAATGGGCACTTCCACTCTGTCACTGAGCATGGATGTGCACACGTGAAGAGAACGTGCTACATACACACAATGGGCACTTCCACTCTGTCACTGGCTGAGCATGGATGTGCACACGTGAAGAGAACGTGCTACATACGCACAATGGGCACGTCCCACTCTGTCACTGGCTGAGCATGGATGTGCACACGTGAAGAGAACGTGCTACATACGCACAATGGGCACGTCCCACTCTGTCACTGGCTGAGCATGGATGTGCACACGTGAAGAGAACGTGCTACATACGCACAATGGGCACGTCCCACTCTGTCACTGGCTGAGCATGGATGTGCACACGTGAAGAGAACGTGCTACATACGCACAATGGGCACGTCCCACTCTGTCACTGGCTGAGCATGGATGTGCACACGTGAAGAGAACGTGCTACATACGCACAATGGGCACTTCCACTCTGTCACTGGCTGAGCATGGATGTGCACACGTGAAGAGAACGTGCTACATACGCACAATGGGCACTTCCACTCTGTCACTGGCTGAGCATGGATGTGCACACGTGAAGAGAACGTGCTACATACGCACAATGGGCACTTCCACTCTGTCACTGGCTGAGCATGGATGTGCACACGTGAAGAGAACGTGCTACATACGCACAATGGGCACGTCCCACTCTGTCACTGGCTGAGCATGGATGTGCACACGTGAAGAGAACGTGCTACATACGCACAATGGGCACGTCCCACTCTGTCACTGGCTAAGCATGGATGGACTGGAAGTCACTATTAATAAGCCAAGCACAGAAACAAATATCCCATGATGTCACTAGTATCTGAAACCTTCAAAAATCGACCTCATGGAAATTGGGACTATAATGATGGTTGCCAGAGGCTGGGGAGGGAGGGGGAGAGCAGGATGCAAACAGGCTGATTGATAGACATGCTGGTGACCTGGCACACAGCAGTGTGACTATAATGATAAATCATGTATATTTTTATTCAAAAAAAACTGGAAGCAAGGACTTTGTGAAGGTTTTCACCAGAAAGAAATCTTGAATGTCTGAGATATATTTACCTTAATTAAACATTATACAGTCTATAATACGTGTAATATATAGAAACAGCACAAAGTACATTTAAATGTACAATTTTTATGTCTCAATTAAAATATATTAAATGCAAGAAAAATATAAAGTAAGAATAGAACTACACATCAGTCAGGTGAAAACCAGACTTAATGAGTAATGTGGACAGCAGCAGGATAAAGATCAATTACAGGGCCCACACTGCGGCTCACTAGGCTAATCCTCTGCCTGTGGCGCCAGCATCCTGGGTTCTAGTCCCAGTTGGGGTGCCGGATTCTGTCCTGGTTGCTCCTCTTCCTGTCCAGCTCTCTGTTGTGGCCCAGGAGTGCAGTGGAGGATGGCCCAAGTGCTTGGGCCCTGCACCCACATGGGAGACCAGGAGGAAACACCTGGCTCCTGCTTTGGATCAGCGCAGCGTGCCAGCTGCAGCAGCCGCCATTTGGGGGGGGGGGGGTGAACCAATGGAAAGGGATACCTTTCTCTCTGTCTCTCTAACTGCCTGTCAAAAAAAAAAAGGTCAAAACAAAACAAAAAACCATGCACCGGCCCTTCATCAAAACCAGGAATGAAGCAGGGAGGAGGGGGGCATTTTTTCACTGCAGTAGAGATGCTACCTGACATGGCGACATCCCACATCAGAGTGCCTGGGTTTGAATCTCGGCTCCACTCACAATTCCAAGTATTTAGGTCCCTGACACCCAAGTGAGAGACCCAGATGGAGTTACTGGTTCTGGGTTTGGCCTCACCCAGACTCAGCTGCTGCAGGCATTTGGGAACCAGCAGATAAGAGATCATTTTGTCTGTCTCTCAAGCTTTCAAATAAATAAAATTGTTCAAAAATAAATAAAGAGGGGCTGGCATTATGGTGCAGTGGAAAAAGCCACCATCTGTGATGCTAGCAAGCCATATGGGAACCGGTTCGAGCCCTAGCTGCTCCACTTCTGATTCAGCCTCAGGCTAACGTGCCTGGGAAAGCAGCAGAGGATAGCCAAGCACTTGGGCCCCTGTACCCACAAGGGAGATCTGGATGCAGTTCTAGGCTCCTGGTTTCAGCCTGGACCAGCCCCAGGCGTTGTCATCACTTGAGAAGTGAACCAGTAGATGGAAGATCTCTGCATCACTCTGCCATTCAAATAAATCAATCAATTCTGGGGCAGTCATGGTGGCATGGGGGGTAAAGCCACCCCATGCAACACCAGCATCCCATAGGGTGCCAGTCAGAGCCCCAGGTGCACCACTTCCGATCCAACTCCCTGCTAATATCCCTGGGAAAGCAGAAGATGGCCCAAGTCCTTGGGTCCTGTACCCATGTGGGAGACCTGGATGAAGCTCCTGGCTCCTGGCTTCAGCCTGACCCAGCCCTGGCCACTGAAACCATTTAGGGAGTGAGCTAGTGGATGGGAGACCTGTCTCTCACTTTCGCTGTAATTCTGACTTCCAAATAAATGGATAAATCTTTTTAAAAAATGAAGAGTATTGCGATTGAAAAATAGGAGAAATGCAAATCACTTTAAAATAACATGCTTTATTTTGTAAAGAGCATGTTTGGGTTCAGGTATCAAGCAGATGGTACCAAGATCCCCACAGGTGCACAAGCTCTCCCAGGATTTGCTTCCTCCTGTGTGGCATGTGTTGCAGAGAGATGAGGCAGTACTGACCATCCCCACCTGGTTCACATCGGAGTTCACTCTTGGCGTTGTGCATTCTCAGGGCCTGGACACACGCTCTCCTGTTGTAGTGGAATGAGAAGGCCATGCCAAGGTGGCCACTGGCAAGCGAGCGTCAGTTAGTCAGGAATGGCTCTGGAAACTGCCTGGCGACAGGCTGTGATTGGATGGCTCTGGAAACTGCCTGGCGACAGGCTGTGATTGGTTGGGGTATAGACCGCCCCTTGACCAGATTGGCTGGTCTTGGCTATATAAGCTGTTGTATCAACTGTAATAAACGAGTCTGCCGGCTGCTCGCCTCAAGCCTGCTCTCACCGGACTCCCGGGTCTGTGTGTTGACTCCGCGCCTCTTGCCCCCACCACACTGCTCTTCTCAGAAACGAACCCACTGCAACATTGTGGAGAAATCAACTGCAACATCCTGTGGCTTCGCCCGGGTCAGTTCCCAGCCCAGATCCTCCATGCTGCGTCAGTGATCCCTCACCGCTCTCCTGGGCAGACACTGATCTTTTCCCTGTCTCCAAAGTTTTGCCCTTTCCAGTGTCCTATAGTCTGAATCATACCATATACAGCTTGTCAGAATGGTTTCTTTTTCTTTTTCTTAGCAATGTGCTCTCAAGAGTTCTTTGTGTCTTTCTATGACTTGATAGCTCATTTTTAGCCCTGAATATCATTTCATTGTCTGGGTGACCAGTTTTATTCACCCATTCATCTACTGAAGGGCATGTCAGTCGCTTCCAAGTTTGGACAACTATGAAAAGGCCCTACAAACATCTGTACACAGGTTTTTGTGTGGACATTTGTGTAAATAGCCAGAGTGCAACTGCTGAGTCATATTATACGAATTTGCCTAGTTTTGTAGGACACTGCTAAATGTTCCAAGTGGGTGCTTCCTTTTGCATTTCCACCAATGGTGAATGAGAGATCCTGCTGCTCCCCATCCTTGCCATCACTGTGGTGGACGTTGGCCATTCTGCAGGTGTGTAGTGGGGCCAGTGCTGTGGCATAGGTTAAACCTCCACCTGTGGTGCCAGCATCCCATATGGGCACCAGTTCAAGTCCTGGCTGCTCCCCTTCTGATCCAGCTCTCTAATGGCCTGGGAAAGCAGAAGATGGCCCAAGTGCTTGGGCCCCTGCAGCCATGTGGGAGACCTGGATAAAGCTCTTGGAGTCAGATAGACCCAGCTCCAGCCATTGTGGCCATTTGGGGACTGAACCAGTGGACAAAGACCTGTCTTTCCCTCTATCTGTGACTCTGCCTCTCAAATAAACTTTTTTTTTTTTTTTTTTGACAGGCAGAGTGGATAGTGTGAGAGAGAGACAGAGAGAAAGGTCTTCCTTTTTGCCATTGGTTCACCCTCCAATGGCCGCCACAGCCGGCACATCGCGCTGATCTGAAGCCAGGAGCCAGGTGCTTCTCCTGGTCTCCCATGCAGGTGCAGGGCCCAAGCACTTGGGCCATCCTCCACTGCCTTCCCAGGCCATAGCAGAGAGCTGGCCTGGAAGAGGGGTAACCAGGATAGAATCCAGTGCCCCAACCGGGACTAGAACCCGGTGTGCCGGCGCCACAAGGCGAAGGATTAGCCTGTTAAGCCACAGCGCCGGCCATCAAATAAAACTTTTAAAATTTTTTTAAATTAAAAAAATGGAGGGGCTGGTGCTATGCCCCAGTGGGTTAATACCCTGGGCCTGAAGCATCAGAATCCAATATGGGTGCTGGTTCTAGTCCTGGGTGCTCTCTTCCGATCAAGCTCTCTGCTAATGGCCTGGGAAAGCAGAAGATGGCAAAAGTCCTTGGGCCCCTGCACCTGCATGGGAGACCTGGAAGAAGCTCCTGGCTCCTGGCTTTGGATGGGCACAGCTCCAGCCGTTGCAGCCAACTGGGGAGTGAACCAGCAGATGGAAGACTCTTCTCTCTCTCTCCCTCTCCTCTCTCTGTGTAACTCTGACTTTCAAATAAATAAATCTTAAAAAAAAAAAAATAGAAGGTTCATTGTTCTTTTACTCTGCAATTTCTTAGTGGCACATGGTGCACATTTTCATATGCTTTCCTGTCATCTACGTATCTTCTTCAGTCAGATGTCCGTTTAGGCCTTTCCCCTATCTTCTAACCAGAGTGCTGATTTTTTTTTTTTTTTTTTTTTGACAGGCAGAGTGGACAGTGAGAGAGAGACAGAGAGGAAGGTCTTCCTTTTGCTGTTGGTTCACCCTCCAATGGCCGCCGCGGTAGGCACGCTGCAGCCGGCGCACCGCGCTGATCCGAAGGCAGGAGCCAGGTGCCTCTCCTGGTCTCCCATGGGGTGCATGGCCCAAGGACTTGGGCCATACTCCACTGCACTCCCTGGCCACAGCAGAGAGCTGGCCTGGAAGAGGGGCAACCGGGACAGAATCTGGTGCCCCGACCGGGACTAGAACCCGGTGTGCTGGCACCGCAAGGCGGAGGATTAGCCTAGTGAGCCGCGGCGCTGGCCTTATTTTTTATTTTTTAATTGTTATGTTTTAGATAGCATATATCAGATGTTCTCACTGCAAGTATTTTCTCCAATTCTACAGACTATCTCCTCATTCTCTTGATGTTGCCTTTGGCGGAACAGAAACTTGTCAACTATTTCTTTCATGGATCATGCTTTTATATCTAAAAATTCATCATCAAATCCAAGGTCACTCAAACTTCCTGCTGTGTTATCACCTAGGAGCTTTACAGGTTTGTTTTCACATTTAGGTCTATGCTTCGCCATGCTACGTTCAGAACTCTTAGCCACCAGTGTCATCAGGAGATAGTGCCTTTGAGGGGTCATGAGAGTCAGTTCTTGTGATGGAACTGCTGCACATCAGAGGTATCAGAAAACCTGCTGTTTTCCTCTCAGTCAAGTACAGAAGGCAGCATCTGTAAACCAGGAACAGGCACTCACCAGAAAATGACATGCTGGCATTATGACCTCAGTGTTCAGAACTGTGAGAAAACACGTTTCTGCTGTTTCAGCACCCAGTTTGTCATTTTGTTACAAAAGTAGACTAAGTCACTGCAGACTAACACACACTGAGTAAACTTTTCAAAGGGTGTCCAGATTATTTATTTTTTGCATGTAGATGTCTAGCACCATTAGCTGAAAACTGTCCTTTGTCTAGGCAAATGCCTTTGTTCTCTTAGCAAACATCAGTTGACTACTGATAAGAGAACTACAAACAGCTTGAGGAGAAACAGAATTAAGAGATAACCCTTCCAGGAAACAGGTTAAGACACTAGCACCCACACTGGAGTGCCTTAGTTCAATCCCATTTCCTAACACTGGTTTTCTGCTGATGCTGGGAGGCAGCAGTGATACTTACACACAATGGGCTGTGACACGAAAGTCAGAGACCTGGACTATTCCTGGGTATTTGCTCCAGCACTGGCCCAGCCCAGGCTGTTGCAGACTGTGTGTATGTGTGTGTACGTGTGTATCCATACTTGTCTCTCAAATATAATAATAATTTCTACAGATGTTTATTGCAGTGCAAAAACAATTTTGAAACTCATTAATAATTTTTTCATAACACACATTTTCCATGAACTTTTTTTGACAGGCAGAGTTAGGCAGTGAGAGACAGACAGATAAAGGTCTTCCTTTCCGTTGGTTCACTCCCCAAATGGCCACTATAGCCGGTGCGCCGATCCGAAGCCAGGAGCCAGGTGCTTCCTCCTGGTCTCCCACACGGGTGCAGGCGCCCAAGCACTTGGGCCATCATCCACTGCCTTCCCGGGCCACAGCAGAGAGCTGAACTGGAAGAGGAGCAATTGGGACAGAATCCAGTGCCCCAACCGGGACTACAATAAAGGGTGCTGGCGCCGCAGGCAGAGGATTAGCCAAGTGAGCCGTGGCGCCGGCCTTCCATGAACTTTTAAAAGACTGTATGTGTTGGGGTTAGTGCTGTGGCACAGGTTAATCCTCCGCATGTGGTGGTGGCATCCGAAATGGGCACAAGTTCGAGTCTCGAATGCTCCTCTTCCCATCCAGCTCTCTGCTATGGCCTGGGAAAGCAGTGGAAGATGGCCCAAGTCCTTGGGCTTCTGGACCCACGTGGGAGACCTGGAGGAAGCTCCTGGCTTCTGATCGGCCCTGCTCTGGCTGTTGAAGCCATTTGGGGAGTGAACCAGCGGGTAGAAGACCTTTCTCAGTTTTTCCCTCTCACTGTCTATAATTCTACCTCTCAATTTAATACATAAAAATCTTTACCCTCCCCCCCAAAAAAAGACTACATGTGGGCTTATCCTGGGCCTCTCTATTCTGCTTCATGAGCTGTCTTGATCATGTAGGTTTTTAACGTTGTGAAATTTGGCAGAGCATTTCTTCTTCAATACTGAATTGATTATTCTATACTATATTTAACTATTCTTTTCTAAAAAAAAGTTATTTGAAAGGCAGAGTTAGAGTTGAGAGAGAGAATCTTCTATCTGCTGGTCCATGCCACAGTGACCAGGACTGGGACAGTCTGAAGCCAAGGCTCCTGGAACTCCATCTGAGTCTCCCCATGTTGGGGGGGGCCAGGGCTCAAGTACTTGGGTCATCATTCACTGTCTTCCCAGGCATATTATCAGGGAGCTGGATCAGAAGCGGAGCTGTCAGGACTCAAATTGGTGCTCATACAGGATGTCAGTATCACTGCCAGCAGCTTAATGCAATACCAGCCCCATATAGTTAGCTGTTCTTTTACTTCTCCATATGAACATGAGAATCCATCTGTCGGTTAACACAAATCACTTGCATATTAAGAAGCACTTGACATCTTGAAAATACTGTCCTCCTATGCATGAACATGGACGACCTCACTTATTTAGTCCTTTATTATCTTTTTATCAAAATCTAGTCCTTTTCCTCATGCTAGCTTTGTACATATTCTGTTAGATGTATACATAAGCATTTACTATTAGAGATGCTAATATGTCTTTTAATTTCAAGTTCCACTTCTCTGTTGCTGGTATAAAGGGAAGTGACTGACTTTTGTAAATCAGTCTTGTGTCCTTGCCATGAGCATTTATTTGTTCCAGAAATCTTTTTGACGCATTCAGATGTTCCACATACACAGTCATGGTATCTGTAAACACTGCTATTTCCTTCTTCCCAGATGTATACCATTTATTGTTTTTTCTTGTCTTGTTGCATGAGCTAGGACTTACAAGGCAGTGGTGGGCTGACATCCTTGTTTTGTGCCTGACCTTAGATGGAAAGCTCCAAGTCTTTCATATCAAAGTACAATGGTTTTTTTTTTTTTTAATTGCTTAAAAATTTATTTACTTGAAAGGCAGAGTTACCAAGAGGCAGAGGCAGAGAGGTCAGTCTTCCATTAGTTGGTTCACTCCCTAAATGGCCACAATGGCCAGAGCTGGGATGATCCAAAGCCAGGAGCCTGGAGTTTCTTCTTGGTCTCCCATGTGGGTGCAGGGGCAAAGCTTTTGGGCCATCCTCTGTTGCTCTCCCAGGCACATTAGCAGGGAGCTGGATACAAAGCGGAGCAGCCAGAACTTGAACCAGTTCCCATATAGGATGCCGGTACTGAAGGCGGCAGGTTTACCTGCTATTCCATAGCGCTGGCTCCCAAGTACAATGTTTGCTGTAGTTTCTGGTAGATGTTCTTTACTAAGTGAAGAAAGTTCCTCTCTGTTCTTAATTTGTTGAATTTTTAATCATGAATGCATGTTAGATTTTGTCAAATTTTTTTCTGTACCAATTGATGTGGTGGATTCCATTCATTTCTGAATGCTGAACCATCCTTGCATACCTGGGATAAATCCCCACTTGGTCCAAGTATAATTCTTTTTATTCACTGTTGGATTAGATTTGCTAATCTTTTGTTGAGGATTTTTTCATCTTTTGATCAGGAGAAATGTTTGTGATTTTCTCTTCTTATAATGCCTTTGTTTGGACTTGATGCTATAGTAACACTAGCTTCGCAGAATAAGATATTAAGTATTCCATCTATTTTCTGGAAGAGATCATAGAGAACTGATACAATTTCTTCCTCAAGCCTTAGGTGGGAATTCACAACTGAACCTATTTGAGCCAGGTGGATTTGTACTGGATGACTACTAACTTCTTGGAAAAAAAAAAAAAAAAAAACTTATTTGAAAGGTAGAATGATAGAGTCGGACCAAAGAGGAAGGGAACAGGGAAGGGCAGGCAGTGGGAGAGATAAGAGATCTTCCATCCACTGGTTTGCTTCCCAGTTGACCACAACAGCCAAGAGCTGGATCAAAAGTGGAACAGTCAGGACTCAAACTGATGCCAGCCCCGCGTTGTTTTTGTTTTAAAGATTTATTTATTTATTTGAAAGGCAGAGCCACAGAGAGGCAGAGGCAAAGGCAGGGAGAGAGATTTTCCATTTGCTGGCTCACTCCCCAGATGGCCTCAAAGGCCAGTGCTGTGCCCATCTGAAGCCAGGAGCCTTCCCAAAGTCCCCCAAGCTGTTATAGGGGCCAAGAACCTGGGTCATTCTCCACTGCCTTCTCAGGCCAAAGCACAAAGCTGGATTGGAAGTGGAGCATCCGGGATCATGAACTGGCGCTCACATGCAATGCCAGCACTGCAGGCTGTAGCTTTACCCATTATGCCACAGCACCGGCCCCTCTGTATGTTTTTGTAACTAAAGCAGGTTTCTTATAGAAAAGAAATACTTGGGATGCCAGCGCTGTGGCATGGCGAGTAAACCCTTCAACGCCAGCATCCTATATGGGGCCAGTTTGAGTCCCGACTGCTCCACTTCCAATCCAGCTCTCTGCTATGGCCTGGGAAAACAGTAGATGGCCCAAGCGTTTGGGCCACTGGACCCGTATGGGAGACCCAGAAGAAGCTCCTGGCTTCAGATAGGCCCAGCTCTGGCCATTGTGGCCATTTGGGGACTGAACTAACAGAGGATCTCTCCCTTCCCTCTCTCTGCCTCTGTAATTCCGCCTTTCAAATAAATAATAAATATTTTTTAAAAAAAGAACCAGAAATGATGAAAAGTTTAAAAAATTTTTGGGTTTTGCTTTTTGACCCACTTTTACAATCTCTGTTGTTTAACTGGTGTGTAACTATTTAGAACACTGGCATTTAAAGAGATGAGTGATGCTGTTGAATTAATATTACATTTGTTACTGCTTTCTATTTATTACCCTTGTTCTTTTTTTTCTACATTTCTCTTCCACACTTCTCTTACCTTTTGTGATTTTTTTTTTTTTTTTTTGGACAGGCAGAGTTAAACAGTGAGAGACAGAAAGAAAGGTCCTCCCTCTGTTGGTTCACCCCCCAAATGGCCGCCACGGCTGGCGTGCTGCGCCGATCCAAA